>NW_028324173.1:4514673-5159627 GCF_054372755.1 Phalangium opilio
AATGGTCAGCGCATTCGGCTGTTAACGAATAGGTTGGTGGTTCGAGCATATCCGGGAGCGGTGTTGTGACGTCTCAGATGTGAAGTAAATAGTCAAGGTTTTTCCACAATACCTGACGTCCATCTAATTTTTGGGCTTCCGTAGCGCAATGGTTAGCGCGTTCGGCTG
Source organism: Phalangium opilio (assembly GCF_054372755.1). Lineage (NCBI taxonomy): Eukaryota > Metazoa > Arthropoda > Arachnida > Opiliones > Phalangiidae > Phalangium > Phalangium opilio. The sequence goes on from NW_028324173.1 coordinate 4,514,842, forward strand.
TTAACGAATAGGTTGGTGGTTCGAGCCCAACCGGGAGCGGTGTTGTAACGTCTCAGATGTGAAGTAAAAAGTCAAGGTTTTTCCACAATACCTGACGACCATTTAATTTTTGGGCTTCCGTGGCGCAATGGTTAGCGTGTTCAGCTGCTATTCAAAAGACTGGTGGTTTGAGCCCTCCCGGGAGCGGTGTTGTGACGTCTCAGATGTAACGTAAAATGTCATAACTTTTCCACAATACCTGACAACCATATATTTCTGAGCTTCCGTGGCTCAATGGTTAGCGCGTTCGGCTGTTAACGAATAGGTTGGTGGTTCGAGCCCATCCGGGAGCGGTGTTGTGACGTCTCAGATGTGAAGTAAAAACTCAAGGTTTTTCCACTATACCTGACGACCATTTAATTTTTGGGCTTCCGTGGCGCAATGGTTAGCACGTTCAGCTGTTAATCGAAAGGTTGGTGGTTCGAGCCCACCCGGGAGAGGTGTTGTGGGGTCTCAGATGTAGCGTAAAAAGTCATAAATTTCCACAATACCTGACAACCATTTAATCTCTGATCTTCCGTGGCTCAATGGTTAGCACCTTCGGCTGTTAACGAATAGGTTGGTGGTTCGAGCCCATCCGGGAGCGGTGTTGTGACGTCTCAGATGTGAAGTAAAAAGTCAAGGATTTTCCACAATACCTGACGACCATTTAATTTTTGGGCTTCCGTGGCGCAATGGTTAGCGCGTTCTGCACTATTCAAAAGACTGGTGTTTTGAGCCCTCCCGGGAGCGGTGTTGTGACGTCTCAGATGTAACGTAAAATGTCTGAGTTTTTCCACAATACCTGACGAACATTTAATTTTTGGGCTTCCGTGGCGCAATGGTTAGCACGTTCAGCTATTAATCGAAAGGTTGGTGGTTCGAGCCCACCCGGGAGAGGTGTTGTGGGGTCTTAGATGTAGCGTAAAAAGTCATAACTTTTCCACAATACCTGACAACCATTTAATTTCTGAGCTTCCGTGGCTCAATGGTTAGCGCGTTTGGCTGTTAACGAATAGGTTGGTGGTTCGAGCCCACCCTGGAGAGGTGTTGTAGGGTCTCAGATGTGAAGTAAAAAGTCAAGGTTTTTCCACAATACCTGACGACCATTTAATTTTTGGGCTTCCGTGGCGAAATGGTTAGCGCATTCAGCTGCTATTCAAAAGACTGGTGGTTTGAGCCCTCCCGGGAGGGGTGTTGTGACGTCTCAGATGTAACGTAAAATGTCAGAGTTTTTCCAAAATACCTGACGAAAATTTAATTTTTGGGCTTCCGTGGCGCAATGGTTAGCACGTTCAGCTGTTAATCGAAAGGTTGGTGGTTCGAGAGCACCCGGGAGAGGTGTTGTGGGGTCTCAGATGTAGCGTAAAAAGTCATAACTTTTCCACAATACCTGACAACCATTTAATTTCTGAGCTTCCGAGGCTCAATTGTTAGCGCATTCGGCTGTTAACGAATAGGTTGGTGGTTCGAGCATATCCGGGAGCGGTGTTGTGACGTCTCAGATGTGAAGTAAATAGTCAAGGTTTTTCCACAATACCTGACGACCATCTAATTTTTGGGCTTTCGTAGCGCAATGGTTAGCGCGTTCGGCTGTTAACGAATAGGTTGGTGGTTCGAGCCCAACCGGGAGCGGTGTTGTAACGTCTCAGATGTGAAGTAAAAAGTCAAGGTTTTTCCACAATACCTGACGACCATTTAATTTTTGGGCTTCCGTGGCGCAATGGTTAGCGTGTTCAGCTGCTATTCAAAAGACTGGTGGTTTGAGCCCTCCCGGGAGCGGTGTTGTGACGTCTCAGATGTAACGTAAAATGTCATAACTTTTCCACAATACCTGACAACCATTTAATTTCTGAGCTTCCGTGGCTCAATGGTTAGCGCGTTCGGCTGTTAACGAATAGGTTGGTGGTTCGAGCCCATCCGGGAGCGGTGTTGTGACGTCTCAGATGTGAAGTAAAAAGTCAAGGTTTTTCCACAATACCTGACGACCATTTAATTTTTGGGCTTCCGTGGCGCAATGGTTAGCACGTTCAGCTGTTAATCGAAAGGTTGGTGGTTCGAGCCCACCCGGGAGAGGTGTTGTGGGGTCTCAGATGTAGCGTAAAAAGTCATAACTTTTCCACAATACCTGACAACCGTTTAATCTCTGATCTTCCGTGGCTCAATGGTTAGCACCTTCGGCTGTTAACGAATAGGTTGGTGGTTCGAGCCCATCCGGGAACGGTGTTGTGACGTCTCAGATGTGAAGTAAAAAGTCAAGGATTTTCCACAATACCTGACGACCATTTAATTTTTGGGCTTCCGTGGCGCAATGGTTAGCGCGTTCTGCACTATTCAAAAGACTGCTGTTTTGAGCCCTCCCGGGAGCGGTGTTGTGACGTCTCAGATGTAACGTAAAATGTCTGAGTTTTTCCACAATACCTGACGAACATTTAATTTTTGGGCTTCCGTGGCGCAATGGTTAGCACGTTCAGCTATTAATCGAAAGGTTGGTGGTTCGAGCCCACCCGGGAGAGGTGTTGTGGGGTCTCAGATGTAGCGTAAAAAGTCATAACTTTTCCACAATACCTGACAACCATTTAATTTCTGAGCTTCCGTGGCTCAATGGTTAGCGCGTTTGGCTGTTAACGAATAGGTTGGTGGTTCTAGCCCACCCTGGAGAGGTGTTGTAGGGTCTCAGATGTGAAGTAAAAAGTCAAGGTTTTTCCACAATACCTGACGACCATTTAATTTTTGGGCTTCCGTGGCGAAATGGTTAGCGCATTCAGCTGCTATTCAAAAGACTGGTGGTTTGAGCCCTCCCGGGAGGGGTGTTGTGACGTCTCAGATGTAACGTAAAATGTCAGAGTTTTTCCAAAATACCTGACGAAAATTTAATTTTTGGGCTTCCGTGGCGCAATGGTTAGCACGTTCAGCTATTAATCGAAAGGTTGGTGGTTCGAGCCCACCCGGGAGAGGTGTTGTGGGGTCTCAGATGTAGCGTAAAAAGTCATAACTTTTCCACAATACCTGACAACCATTTAATTTCTGAGCTTCCGTGGCTCAATGGTTAGCGCGTTTGGCTGTTAACGAATAGGTTGGTGGTTCGAGCCCACCCTGGAGAGGTGTTTTAGGGTCTCAGATGTGAAGTAAAAAGTCAAGGTTTTTCCACAATACCTGACGACCATTTAATTTTTGGGCTTCCGTGGCGAAATGGTTAGCGCATTCAGCTGCTATTCAAAAGACTGGTGGTTTGAGCCCTCCCGGGAGGGGTGTTGTGACGTCTCAGATGTAACGTAAAATGTCAGAGTTTTTCCAAAATACCTGACGAAAATTTAATTTTTGGGCTTCCGTGGCGCAATGGTTAGCACGTTCAGCTGTTAATCGAAAGGTTGGTGGTTCGAGCCCACCCGGGAGAGGTGTTGTGGGGTCTCAGATGTAGCGTAAAAAGTCATAACTTTTCCACAATACCTGACAACCATTTAATTTCTGAGCTTCCGAGGCTCAATGGTTAGCGCATTCGGCTGTTAACGAATAGGTTGGTGGTTCGAGCATATCCGGGAGCGGTGTTGTGACGTCTCAGATGTGAAGTAAATAGTCAAGGTTTTTCCACAATACCTGACGACCATCTAATTTTTGGGCTTCCGTAGCGCAATGGTTAGCGCGTTCGGCTGTTAACGAATAGGTTGGTGGTTCGAGCCCAACCGGGAGCGGTGTTGTAACGTCTCAGATGTGAAGTAAAAAGTCAAGGTTTTTCCACAATACCTGACGACCATTTAATTTTTGGGCTTCCGTGGCGCAATGGTTAGCGCGTTCAGCTGCTATTCAAAAGACTGGTGTTTTGAGCACTCCCGGGAGCGGTGTTGTGACGTCTCAGATGTAACGTAAAATGTCAGAGTTTTTCCACAATACCTGACGACCATTTAAATTTTGGGCTTCCGTGGCGCAATGGTTAGCGCGTTCAGCTGCTATTCAAAAGACTGGTGTTTTGAACCCTCCCGGGAGCGGTGTTGTGACGTCTCAGATGTAACGTAAAATGTCAGAGTTTTTCCACAATACCTGACGAACATTTAATTTTTGGGCTTCCGTGGCGCAATGGTTAGCACGTTCAGCTGTTAATCGAAAGGTTGGTGGTTCGAGCCCACCCGGGAGAGGTGTTGTGGGGTCTCAGATGTAGCGTAAAAAGTCATAACTTTTCCACAATACCTGACAACCATTTAATTTCTGAGCTTCCGTGGCTCAATGGTTAGCACGTTCGGCTGTTAACGAATAGGTTGGTGGTTCGAGCCCATCCGGGAGCGGTGTTGTGACGTCTCAGATGTGAAGTAAAAAGTCAAGGTTTTTCCACAATACCTGACGACCATTTAATTTTTGGGCTTCCGTGGCGCAATGGTTAGCGCGTTCAGCTGCTATTCAAAAGACTGGTGTTTTGAGCCCTCCCGGGAGCGGTGTTGTGACGTCTCAGATGTAACGTAAAATGTCAGAGTTTTTCCACAATACCTGACGACCATTTAAATTTTGGGCTTCCGTGGCGCAATGGTTAGCGCGTTCAGCTGCTATTCAAAAGACTGGTGTTTTGAACCCTCCCGGGAGCGGTGTTGTGACGTCTCAGATGTAACGTAAAATGTCAGAGTTTTTCCACGATACCTGACGAACATTTAATTTTTGGGCTTCCGTGGCGCAATGGTTAGCACGTTCAGCTGTTAATCGAAAGGTTGGTGGTTCGAGCCCACCCGGGAGAGGTGTTGTGGGGTCTCAGATGTAGCGTAAAAAGTCATAACTTTTCCACAATACCTGACAACCATTTAATTTCTGAGCTTCCGTGGCTCAATGGTTAGCGCGTTCGGCTGTTAACGAATAGGTTGGTGGTTCGAGCCCATCCGGGAGCGGTGTTGTGACGTCTCAGATGTGAAGTAAATAGTCAAGGTTTTTCCACAATACCTGACGACCATCTAATTTTTGGGCTTCCGTAGCGCAATGGTTAGCGCGTTCGGCTGTTAACGAATAGGTTGGTGGTTCGAGCCCAACCGGGAGCGGTGTTGTGACGTCTCAGATGTGAAGTAAAAAGTCAAGGTTTTTCCACAATACCTGACGACCATTTAATTTTTGGGCTTCCGTGGCGCAATGGTTAGCGTGTTCAGCTGCTATTCAAAAGACTGGTGGTTTGAGCCCTCCCGGGAGCGGTGTTGTGACGTCTCAGATGTAACGTAAAATGTCATAACTTTTCCACAATACCTGACAACCATTTAATTTCTGAGCTTCCGTGGCTCAATGGTTAGCGCGTTCGGCTGTTAACGAATAGGTTGGTGGTTCGAGCCCACCCGGGAGAGGTGTTGTGGGGTCTCAGATGTAGCGTAAAAAGTCATAACTTTTCCACAATACCTGACAACCATTTAATTTCTGAGCTTCCGTGGCTCAATGGTAAGCACGTTCGGCTGTTAACGAATAGGTTGGTGGTTCGAGCCCATCCGGGAGCGGTGTTGTGACGTCTCAGATGTGAAGTAAAAAGTCAAGGTTTTTCCACAATACCTGACGACCATTTAATTTTTGGGCTTCCGTGGCGCAATGGTTAGCGCGTTCAGCTGCTATTCAAAAGACTGGTGTTTTGAGCCCTCCCGGGAGCGGTGTTGTGACGTCTCAGATGTAACGTAAAATGTCAGAGTTTTTCCACAATACCTGACGACCATTTAAATTTTGGGCTTCCGTGGCGCAATGGTTAGCGCGTTCAGCTGCTATTCAAAAGACTGGTGTTTTGAACCCTCCCGGGAGCGGTGTTGTGACGTCTCAGATGTAACGTAAAATGTCAGAGTTTTTCCACGATACCTGACGAACATTTAATTTTTGGGCTTCCGTGGCGCAATGGTTAGCACGTTCAGCTGTTAATCGAAAGGTTGGTGGTTCGAGCCCACCCGGGAGAGGTGTTGTGGGGTCTCAGATGTAGCGTAAAAAGTCATAACTTTTCCACAATACCTGACAACCATTTAATTTCTGAGCTTCCGTGGCTCAATGGTTAGCGCGTTCGGCTGTTAACGAATAGGTTGGTGGTTCGAGCCCATCCGGGAGCGGTGTTGTGACGTCTCAGATGTGAAGTAAATAGTCAAGGTTTTTCCACAATACCTGACGACCATCTAATTTTTGGGCTTCCGTAGCGCAATGGTTAGCGCGTTCGGCTGTTAACGAATAGGTTGGTGGTTCGAGCCCAACCGGGAGCGGTGTTGTGACGTCTCACATGTAACGTAAAATGTCAGAGTTTTTCCACAATACCTGACGAACATTTAATTTTTGGGCTTAAGTGGCGGTATGGTTAGCGTGTTCAGCTGCTATTCAAAAGACTGGTGGTTTGAGCCCTCCCGGGAGCGGTGTTGTGACGTCTCAGATGTAACGTAAAATGTCATAACTTTTCCACAATACCTGACAACCATTTAATTTCTGAGCTTCCGTGGCTCAATGGTTAGCGCGTTCGGCTGTTAACGAATAGGTTGGTGGTTCGCGCCCATCCGGGAGCGGTGTTGTGACGTCTCAGATGTGAAGTAAAAAGTCAAGGTTTTTCCACAATACCTGACGACCATTTAATTTTTGGGCTTCCGTGGCGCAATGGTTAGCACGTTCAGCTGTTAATCGAAAGGTTGGTGGTTCGAGCCCACCCAGGAGAGGTGTTGTGGGGTCTCAGATGTAGCGTAAAAAGTCATAACTTTTCCACAATACCTGACGAACATTTAATTTCTGGGCTTCCGTGGCTCAATGGTTAGCGCGTTCTGCACTATTCAAAAGACTGGTGTTTTGAGCCCTCCCGGGAGCGGTGTTGTGACGTCTCAGATGTAACGTAAAATGTCTGAGTTTTTCGACAATACCTGACGAACATTTAATTTCTGGGCTTCCGTGGCGCAAAGGTTAGCACGTTCAGCTATTAATCGAAAGGTTGGTGGTTCGAGCCCACCCGGGAGAGGTGTTGTGGGGTCTCAGATGTAGCGTAAAAAGTCATAACTTTTCCACAATACCTGACAACCATTTAATTTCTGAGCTTCCGTGGCTCAATGGTTAGCGCGTTTGGCTGTTAACGAATAGGTTGGTGGTTCGAGCCTACCCTGGAGAGGTGTTGTAGGGTCTCAGATGTGAAGTAAAAAGTCAAGGTTTTTCCACAATACCTGACGACCATTTAATTTTTGGGCTTCCGTGGCGAAATGGTTAGCGCATTCAGCTGCTATTCAAAAGACTGGTGGTTTGAGCCCTCCCGGGAGGGGTGTTGTGACGTCTCAGATGTAACGTAAATTGTCAGAGTTTTTCCAAAATACCTGACGAAAATTTAATTTTTGGGCTTCCGTGGCGCAATGGTTAGCACGTTCAGCTGTTAATCGAAAGGTTGGAGGTTCGAGCCCACCCGGGAGAGGTGTTGTGGGGTCTCAGATGTAGCGTAAAAAGTCATAACTTTTCCACAATACCTGACAACCATTTAATTTCTGAGCTTCCGAGGCTCAATGGTTAGCGCATTCGGCTGTTAACGAATAGGTTGGTGGTTCGAGCATATCCGGGAGCGGTGTTGTGACGTCTCAGATGTGAAGTAATAAGTCAAGGTTTTTTCACTATACCTGACGACCATTTAATTTTTGGCTTTCGTGGCGCAATGGTTAGCGCGTTCAGCTGCTATTCAAAAGACTGGTTTTTGAGCCCTCCCGGGAGCGGTGTTGTGACGTCTCAGATGTAACGTAAAATGTTGGAGTTTTTCCACAATACCTGACGAAAGTTTAATTTTTGGGCTTCCGTGGCGCAGTGGTTAGCACGTTCAGCTGTTAATCGAAAGGTTGGTGGTTCGAGCCCACCCGGGAGAGGTGTTGTGGGGTCTCAGATGTAGCGTAAAAAGTCATAACTTTTCCACAATACCTGACAACCATTTAATCTCTGATCTTCCGTGGCTCAATGGTTAGCACCTTCGGCTGTTAACGAATAGGTTGGTGGTTCGAGCCCATCCGGGAGCGGTGTTGTGACGTCTCAGATGTGAAGTAAAAAGTCAAGGATTTTCCACAATACCTGACGACCATTTAATTTTTGGGCTTCCGTGGCGCAATGGTTAGCGCGTTCTGCACTATTCAAAAGACTGGTGTTTTGAGCCCTCCCGGGAGCGGTGTTGTGACGTCTCAGATGTAACGTAAAATGTCTGAGTTTTTCCACAATACCTGACGAACATTTAATTTTTGGGCTTCCGTGGCGCAATGGTTAGCACGTTCAGCTATTAATCGAAAGGTTGGTGGTTCGAGCCCACCCGGGAGAGGTGTTGTGGGGTCTCAGATGTAGCGTAAAAAGTCATAACTTTTCCACAATACCTGACAACCATTTAATTTCTGAGCTTCCGCGGCTCAATGGTTAGCGCGTTTGGCTGTTAACGAATAGGTTGGTGGTTCGAGCCCACCCTGGAGAGGTGTTGTAGGGTCTCAGATGTGAAGTAAAAAGTCAAGGTTTTTCCACAATACCTGACGACCATTTAATTTTTGGGCTTCCGTGGCGAAATGGTTAGCGCATTCAGCTGCTATTCAAAAGACTGGTGGTTTGAGCCCTCCCGGGAGGGGTGTTGTGACGTCTCAGATGTAACGTAAAATGTCAGAGTTTTTCCAAAATACCTGACGAAAATTTAATTTTTGGGCTTCCGTGGCGCAATGGTTAGCACGTTCAGCTGTTAATCGAAAGGTTGGTGGTTCGAGCCCACCCGGGAGAGGTGCTGTGGGGTCTCAGATGTAGCGTAAAAAGTCATAACTTTTCCACAATACCTGACAACCATTGAATTTCTGAGCTTCCGAGGCTCAATGGTTAGCGCATTCGGCTGTTAACGAATAGGTTGGTGGTTCGAGCATATCCGGGAGCGGTGTTGTGACGTCTCAGATGTGAAGTAATAAGTCAAGGTTTTTTCACTATACCTGACGACCATTTAATTTTTGGGCTTCCGTGGCGCAATGGTTAGCGCGTTCAGCTGCTATTCAAAAGACTGGTTTTGAGCCCTCCCGGGAGCGGTGTTGTGACGTCTCAGATGTAACGTAAAATGTTGGAGTTTTTCCACAATACCTGACGAAAGTTTAATGTTTGGGCTTCCCAGGCGCAGTGGTTAGCACGTTCAGCTGTTAATCGAAAGGTTGGTGGTTCGAGCCCACCCGGGAGAGGTGTTGTGGGGTCTCAGATGTAGCGTAAAAAGTCATAACTTTTCCACAATACCTGACAACCATTTAATCTCTGATCTTCCGTGGCTCAATGGTTAGCACCTTCGGCTGTTAACGAATAGGTTGGTGGTTCGAGCCCATCCGGGAGCGGTGTTGTTACGTCTCAGATGTGAAGTAAAAAGTCAAGGAGTTTCCACAATACCTGACGACCATTTAATTTTTGGGCTTCCGTGGCGCAATGGTTAGCGCGTTCTGCACTATTCAAAAGACTGGTGTTTTGAGCCCTCCCGGGAGCGGTGTTGTGACGTCTCAGATGTAACGTAAAATGTCTGAGTTTTTCCACAATACCTGACGAACATTTAATTTTTGGGCTTCCGTGGCGCAATGGTTAGCACGTTCAGCTATTAATCGAAAGGTTGGTGGTTCGAGCCCACCCGGGAGAGGTGTTGTGGGGTCTCAGATGTAGCGTAAAAAGTCATAACTTTTCCACAATACCTGACAACCATTTAATTTCTGAGCTTCCGCGGCTCAATGGTTAGCGCGTTTGGCTGTTAACGAATAGGTTGGTGGTTCGAGCCCACCCTGGAGAGGTGTTGTAGGGTCTCAGATGTGAAGTAAAAAGTCAAGGTTTTTCCACAATACCTGACGACCATTTAATTTTTGGGCTTCCGTGGCGAAATGGTTAGCGCATTCAGCTGCTATTCAAAAGACTGGTGGTTTGAGCCCTCCCGGGAGGGGTGTTGTGACGTCTCAGATGTAACGTAAAATGTCAGAGTTTTTCCAAAATACCTGACGAAAATTTAATTTTTGGGCTTCCGTGGCGCAATGGTTAGCACGTTCAGCTGTTAATCGAAAGGTTGGTGGTTCGAGCCCACCCGGGAGAGGTGCTGTGGGGTCTCAGATGTAGCGTAAAAAGTCATAACTTTTCCACAATACCTGACAACCATTGAATTTCTGAGCTTCCGAGGCTCAATGGTTAGCGCATTCGGCTGTTAACGAATAGGTTGGTGGTTCGAGCATATCCGGGAGCGGTGTTGTGACGTCTCAGATGTGAAGTAATAAGTCAAGGTTTTTTCACTATACCTGACGACCATTTAATTTTTGGGCTTCCGTGGCGCAATGGTTAGCGCGTTCAGCTGCTATTCAAAAGACTGGTTTTGAGCCCTCCCGGGAGCGGTGTTGTGACGTCTCAGATGTAACGTAAAATGTTGGAGTTTTTCCACAATACCTGACGAAAGTTTAATGTTTGGGCTTCCCAGGCGCAGTGGTTAGCACGTTCAGCTGTTAATCGAAAGGTTGGTGGTTCGAGCCCACCCGGGAGAGGTGTTGTGGGGTCTCAGATGTAGCGTAAAAAGTCATAACTTTTCCACAATACCTGACAACCATTTAATCTCTGATCTTCCGTGGCTCAATGGTTAGCACCTTCGGCTGTTAACGAATAGGTTGGTGGTTCGAGCCCATCCGGGAGCGGTGTTGTTACGTCTCAGATGTGAAGTAAAAAGTCAAGGATTTTCCACAATACCTGACGACCATTTAATTTTTGGGCTTCCGTGGCGCAATGGTTAGCGCGTTCTGCACTATTCAAAAGACTGGTGTTTTGAGCCCTCCCGGGAGCGGTGTTGTGACGTCTCAGATGTAACGTAAAATGTCTGAGTTTTTCCACAATACCTAACGAACATTTAATTTTTGGGCTTCCGTGGCGCAATGGTTAGCACCTTCAGCTATTAATCGAAAGGTTGGTGGTTCGAGCCCACCCGGGAGAGGTGTTGTGGGGTCTCAGATGTAGCGTAAAAAGTCATAACTTTTCCACAATACCTGACAACCATTTAATTTCTGAGCTTCCGTGGCTCAATGGTTAGCGCGTTTGGCTGTTAACGAATTGGTTGGTGGTTCGAGCCCACCCTGGAGAGGTGTTTTAGGGTCTCAGATGTGAAGTAAAAAGTCAAGGTTTTTCCACAATACCTGACGACCATTTAATTTTTGGGCTTCCGTGGCGAAATGGTTAGCGCATTCAGCTGTTATTCAAAAGACTGGTGGTTTGAGCCCTCCCGGGAGGGGTGTTGTGACGTCTCAGATGTAACGTAAAATGTCTGAGTTTTTCCACAATACCTAACGAACATTTAATTTTTGGGCTTCCGTGGCGCAATGGTTAGCACGTTCAGCTGTTAATCGAAAGGTTGGTGGTTCGAGCCCACCCGGGAGAGGTGTTGTGGGGTCTCAGATGTAGCGTAAAAAGTCATAACTTTTCCACAATACCTGACAACCATTTAATTTCTGAGCTTCCGAGGCTCAATGGTTAGCGCATTCGGCTGTTAACGAATAGGTTGGTGGTTCGAGCATATCCGGGAGCGGTGTTGTGACGTCTCAGATGTTAAGTAATAAGTCAAGGTTTTTTCACTATACCTGACGACCATTTAATTTTTGGGCTTTCGTGTCGCAATGGTTAGCGCGTTCAGCTGCTATTCAAAAGACTGGTTTTTGAGCCCTCCCGGGAGCGGTGTTGTGACGTCTCAGATGTAACGTAAAATGTTGGAGTTTTTCCACAATACCTGACGAAAGTTTAATTTTTGGGCTTCCGTGGCGCAGTGGTTAGCACGTTCAGCTGTTAATCGAAAGGTTGGTGGTTCGAGCCCACCCGGGAGAGGTGTTGTGGGGTCTCAGATGTAGCGTAAAAAGTCATAACTTTTCCACAATACCTGACAACCATTTAATCTCTGATCTTCCGTGGCTCAATGGTTAGCACCTTCGGCTGTTAACGAATAGGTTGGTGGTTCGAGCCCATCCGGGAGCGGTGTTGTGACGTCTCAGATGTGAAGTAAAAAGTCAAGGATTTTCCACAATACCTGACGACCATTTAATTTTTGGGCTTCCGTGGCGCAATGGTTAGCGCGTTCTGCACTATTCAAAAGACTGGTGTTTTGAGCCCTCCCGGGAGCGGTGTTGTGACGTCTCAGATGTAACGTAAAATGTCTGAGTTTTTCCACAATACCTAACGAACATTTAATTTTTGGGCTTCCGTGGCGCAATGGTTAGCACGTTCAGCTATTAATCGAAAGGTTGGTTGTTCGAGCCCACCCGGGAGAGGTGTTGTGGGGTCTCAGATGTAGCGTAAAAAGTCATAAATTTTCCACAATACCTGACAACCATTTAATTTCTGATCTTCCGTGGCTCAATGGTTAGCACGTTCGGCTGTTAACGAATAGGTTGGTGGTTCCAGCCCTATCCGGGAGCGGTGTTGTGACGTCTCAGATGTGAAGTAAAAAGTCAAGGTTTTTCCACAATACCTGACGACAATTTAATTTTTGGGCTTCCGTGGCGCAATGGTTAGCGCGTTCAGCTGCTATTCAAAAGACTGGTGTTTTGAGCCCTTCCGGGAGCGGTGTTGTGACGTCTCAGATGTGGAGTAAAAGTCAAGGTTTTTCCACAATACCTGACGACCATTTAATTTTTGGGCTTCCGTGGCGCAATGGTTAGCGCGTTCAGCTGCTATTCAAAAGACTGGTGGTTTGAGCCCTCCCGGGAGCGGTGTTGTGACGTCTCAGATATAACGTAAAATGTCAGAGTTTTTCCACAATACCTGACGAACATTTAATTTTTGGGCTTCCGTGGCGCAATGGTTAGCACGTTCAGCTGTTAACGAATAGGTTGGTGGTTCGAGCCAACCCTGGAGAGGTGTTGTAGGGTCTCAGATGTAGCGTAAAAAGTCATAACTTTTCCACAATACCTGACAACCATTTAATTTCTGAGCTTCCGTGGCTCAATGGTTAGCGCGTTTGGCTGTTAACGAATAAGTTGGTGGTTCGAGCCAACCCTGGAGAGGTGTTGTAGGGTCTCAGATGTGAAGTAAAAAGTCAAGGTTTTTCCACAATACCTGACGACCATTTAATTTTTGGGCTTCCGTGGAGCAATGGTTAGCGCGTTCAGCTGCTTTTCAAAAGACTGGTGGTTTGGGCCCTCCCGGGAGCGGTGTTGTGACGTCTCAGATGTAGCGTAAAATGTCTGAGTTTTTCCACAATACCTGACGAACATTTAAATTTTGGGCTTCCGTGGCGCAATGGTTAGCACTTTCAGCTGTTAATCAAAAGGTTGGTGGTTCGAGCCCACCCGGGAGAGGTGTTGTGGGGTCTCAGATGTAGCGTAAAAAGTCATAACTTTTCCACAATACCTGACAACCATTTAATTTCTGAGCTTCCGTGGTTAATGGTTAGCGCGTTCGGCTGTTAACGAATAGGTTGGTGGTTCGAGTCCACGCTGGGGAGGTGTTGTAGGGTCTCAGATGTGAAGTAAAAAGTCAAGGTTTTTCCACAATACCTGACGACCATTTAATTTTTGGGCTTCCGTGGAGCAATGGTTAGCGCGTTCAGCTGCTTTTCAAAAGACTGGTGGTTTGGGCCCTCCCGGGAGCGGTGTTGCGACGTCTCAGATGTAGCGTAAAATGTCTGAGTTTTTCCACAATACCTGACGAACATTTAATTTTTGGGCTTCCGTGGCGCAATGGTTAGCACGTTCAGCTGTTAATCAAAAGGTTGGTGGTTCGAGCCCACCCGGGAGAGGTGTTGTGGGGTCTCAGATGTAGCGTAAAAAGTCATAACTTTTCCACAATACCTGACAACCATTTAATTTATAAGCTTCCGTGGCTCAATGGTTAGCGCGTTCGGCTGTTAACGAATAGGTTGGAGGTTCGAGTCCACCCTGGAGAGGTGTTGTAGGGTCTCAGATGTGAAGTAAAAAGTCAAGTGTTTTCCACAATACCTGACGACCATTTAATTTTTGGGCTTCCGTGGCGCAAAGGTTAGCGCGTTCAGCTGCTATTCAAAAGACTGGTGGTTTGAGCCCTCCCGGGAGCGGTGTCGTGACGTCTCAGATGTAACGTAAAATGTCAGAGTTTTTCCACAATACCTGACGAACATTTAATTTTTGGGCTTCCGTGGCGCAATGGTTAGCGCTTTCAGCTGTTAACCGAAAGGTTGGTGGTTCGAGCCCACCCGGGAGAGGTGTTGTGGGGTCTCAGATGTAGCGTAAAAAGTCATAACTTTTCCACAATACCTGACAACCATTTAATTTCTGAGCTTCCGTGCCTCAATGGTTAGCGCGTTCGGCTGTTAACGAATAGGTTGGTGGTTCGAGTCCACCCTGGAGAGGTGTTGTAGGGTCTCAGATGTGAAGTAAAAAGTCAAGGTTTTTCCACAATACCTGACGACCATTTAATTTTTGGGCTTCCGTGGCGCAATGGTTAGCGCGTTCAGCTGCTATTCAAAAGACTGGTTGTTTGAGCCCTCCCGGGAGCGGTGTTGTGACGTCTCAGATGTAACGTAAAATGTCAGAGTTTTTCCATAATACCTGACGAAAATTTAATTTTTGGGCTTCCGTGGCTCAATGGTTAGCACGCTGAGCTGTTAATCGAAAGGTTGGTGGTTCGAGCCCACCCGGGAGAGGTGTTGTGGGGTCTCAGATGTAGCGTAAGAAGTCATAACTTTTCCACAATACCTGACAACCATTTAATTTCGAGCTTCCGAGGCACAATGGTTAGCGCATTCGGCTGTTAACGAATAGGTTGGTGGTTCGAGCAAATCCGGGAGCGGTGTTGTGACGTCTCAGATGTGAAGTAATAAGTCAAGGTTTTTCCACAATACCTGACGACCATTTATTTTTTGGGCTTCCGTGGCGCAATGGTTAGCGCGTTCAGCTGCTATTCAAAAGACTGATGTTTTGAGCCCTCCCGGGAGCGGTGTTGTGACGTCTCAGATGTAAGGTAAAATGTCAGAGTTTTTCCACAATTCCTGACGAACATTTAATATTCGGGCTTCCGTGGCGCAATGGTTAGCACGTTCAGCTGTTAATCGAAAGGTTGGTGGTTCGAGCCCACCCGGGAGAGGTGTTTTGGGGTCTAAGATGTAGCGTAAAAAGTCATAATTTTCCACAATACCTGACAACCATTTAATTTCTGATCTTCCGTGGCTCAATGGTTAGCACGTTCGGCTGTTAACGAATAGGTTGGTGGTTCCAGCCCTATCCGGGAGCGGTGTTGTGACGTCTCAGATGTGAAGTAAAAAGTCAAGGTTTTTCCACAATACCTGACGACCATTTAATTTTTGGGCTTCCGTGGCGCAATGGTTAGCGCGTTCAGCTGCTATTCAAAAGACTGGTGGTTTGAGCCCTCCCGGGAGCGGTGTTGTGAAGTCTCAGATATAACGTAAAATGTCAGAGTTTTTCCACAATACCTGACGAACATTTAATTTTTGGGCTTCCGTGGCGCAATGGTTAGCACGTTCAGCTGTTAATCGAAAGGTTGGCGGTTCGAGCCCACCCGGGAGAGGTTTTGTGGGGTCTCAGATGTAGCGTAAAAAGTCATAACTTTTCCACAATACCTGACAACCATTTAATTTCTGAGCTTCCGTGGCTCAATGGTTAGCACGTTCGGCTGTTAACGAATAGGTTGGTGGTTCGAGCCCATCCGGGAGCGGTGTTGTGACGTCTCAGATGTGAAGTAAAAAGTCAAGGTTTTTCCACAATACCTGACGACCATTTAATTTTTGGGCTTCCGTGGCGCAATGGTTAGCGCGTTCAGCTGCTATTCAAAAGACTGGTGTTTTGAACCCTCCCGGGAGCGGTGTTGTGACGTCTCAGATGTAACGTAAAATGTCAGAGTTTTTCCACAATACCTGACGAACATTTAATTTTTGGGCTTCCGTGGCGCAATGCTTAGCGCTTTCAGCTGTTAACCGAAAGGTTGGTGGTTCGAGCCCACCCGGGAGAGGTGTTGTGGGGTCTCAGATGTAGCGTAAAAAGTCATAACTTTTCCACAATACCTGACAACCATTTAATTTCTGAGCTTCCGTGGCTCAATGGTTAGCGCGTTCGGCTGTTAACGAATAGGTTGGTGGTTCGAGTCCACCCTGGAGAGGTGTTGTAGGGTCTCAGATGTGAAGTAAAAAGTCAAGTGTTTTCCACAATACCTGACGACCATTTAATTTTTGGGCTTCCGTGGCGCAAAGGTTAGCGCGTTTAGCTGCTATTCAAAAGACTGGTGGTTTGAGCCCTCCCGGGAGCGGTGTCGTGACGTCTCAGATGTAACGTAAAATGTCAGAGTTTTTCCACAATACCTGACGAACATTTAATTTTTGGGCTTCCGTGGCGCAATGGTTAGCGCTTTCAGCTGTTAACCGAAAGGTTGGTGGTTCGAGCCCACCCGGGAGAGGTGTTGTGGGGTCTCAGATGTAGCGTAAAAAGTCATAACTTTTCCACAATACCTGACAACCATTTAATTTCTGAGCTTCCGTGGCTCAATGGTTAGCGCGTTTGGCTGTTAACGAATAGGTTGGTGGTTCGAAACCACCCTGGAGAGGTGTTGTAGGGTCTCACATGTGAAGTAAAAAGTCAAGGTTTTTCCACAATACCTGACGACCATTTATTTTTTGGGCTTCCGTGGCGCAATGGTTAGCGCGTTCAGCAGCTATTCAAAAGACTGATGTTTTGAGCCCTCCCGGGAGCGGTGTTGATACGTCTCAGATGTAAGGTAAAATGTCAGAGTTTTTCCACAATTCCTGACGAACATTTAATATTCGGGCTTCCGTGGCGCAATGGTTAGCACGTTCAGCTGTTAATCGAAAGGTTGGTGGTTCGAGCCCACCCGGGAGAGGTGTTTTGGGGTCTAAGATGTAGCGTAAAAAGTCATAATTTTCCACAATACCTGACAACCATTTAATTTCTGATCTTCCGTGGCTCAATGGTTAGCACGTTCGGCTGTTAACGAATAGGTTGGTGGTTCCAGCCCTATCCGGGAGCGGTGTTGTGACGTCTCAGATGTGAAGTAAAAAGTCAAGGTTTTTCCACAATACCTGACGACCATTTAATTTTTGGGCTTCCGTGGCGCAATGGTTAGCGCGTTCAGCTGCTATTCAAAAGACTGGTGTTTTGAGCCCTTCCGGGAGCGGTGTTGTGACGTCTCAGATGTGGAGTAAAAAGTCAAGGTTTTTCCACAATACCTGACGACCATTTAATTTTTGGGCTTCCGTGGCGCAATGGTTAGCGAGTTCAGCTGCTATTCAAAAGACTGGTGGTTTGAGCCCTCCCGGGAGCGGTGTTGTGAAGTCTCAGATATAACGTAAAATGTCAGAGTTTTTCCACAATACCTGACGAACATTTAATTTCTGAGCTTCCGTGGCTCAATGGTCAGCGCGTTCGGCTGTTAATCGAAAGGTTGGTGGTTCGAGCCCACCCGGGAGAGGTGTTTTGGGGTCTCAGATGTAGCGTAAAAAGTCATAACGTTTCCACAATACCTGACAACCATTTAATTTCTGATCTTCCCTGGCTCAATGGTTAGCACGTTCGGCTGTTAACGAATAGGTTGGTGGTTCCAGCCCTATCCGGGAGCGGTGTTGTGACGTCTCAGATGTGAAGTAAAAAGTCAAGGTTTTTCCACAATACCTGACGACCATTTAATTTTTGGGCTTCCGTGGCGCAATGGTTAGCGCGTTCAGCTGCTATTCAAAAGACTGGTGTTTTGAGCCCTTCCGGGAGCGGTGTTGTGACGTCTCAGATGTGGAGTAAAAAGTCAAGGTTTTTCCACAATACCTGACGAACATTTAATTTTTGGGCTTCCGTGGCGCAATGGTTAGCGCGTTCAGCTGCTATTCAAAAGACTGGTGGTTTGAGCCCTCCCGGGAGCGGTGTTGTGACGTCTCAGATATAACGTAAAATGTCAGAGTTTTTCCACAATACCTGACGAACATTTAATTTTAGGGCTTCCGTGGCGCAATGGTTAGCACGTTCAGCAGTTAATCGAAAGGTTGGTGGTTCGAGCCCACCCGGGAGAGGTGTTTTGGGGTCTCAGATGTAGCGTAAAAAGTCATAACTTTTCCACAATACCTGACAACCATTTAATTTCTGATCTTCCGTGGCTCAATGGTTAGCACGTTCGGCTGTTAACGAATAGGTTGGTGGTTCCAGCCCTATCCGAGAGCGGTGTTGTGACGTCTCAGATGTGAAGTAAAAAGTCAACGTTTTTCCACAATACCTGACGACCATTTAATTTTTGGGCTTCCGTGGCGCAATGGTTAGCGCGTTCAGCTACTATTCAAAAGACTGGTGTTTTGAGCCCTTCCGGGAGCGGTGTTGTAACGTCTCAGATGTGGAGTAAAAAGTCAAGGTTTTTCCAAAATACCTGACGACCATTTAATTTTTGGGCTTCCGTGGCGCAATGGTTAGCGCGTTCAGCTGCTATTCAAAAGACTGGTGGTTTGAGCCCTCCCGGGAGCGGTGTTGTGACGTCTCAGATATAACGTAAAATGTCAGAGTTTTTCCACAATACCTGACGAACATTTAATTTTTGGGCTTCCGTGGCGCAATGGTTAGCACGTTCAGCTGTTAATCGAAAGGTTGGTGGTTCGAGCCCACCCGGGAGAGGTGTTGTGACGTCTCAGATGTGAAGTAAAAAGTCAAGGTTTTTCCACAATACCTGACGACCATTTAATTTTTGGGCTTCCGTGGCGCAATGGTTAGCGCGTTCAGCTGCTATTCAAAAGACTGGTGGTTTGAGCCCTTCCGGGAGCGGTGTTGTAACGTCTCAGATGTGGAGTAAAAAGTCAAGGTTTTTCCAAAATACCTGACGACCATTTAATTTTTGGGCTTCCGTGGCGCAATGGTTAGCGCGTTCAGCTGCTATTCAAAAGACTGGTGGTTTGAGCCCTCCCGGGAGCGGTGTTGTGACGTCTCAGATATAACGTAAAATGTCAGAGTTTTTCCACAATACCTGACGAATATTTGATATTCGGGCTTCCGTGGAGCAATGGTTAGCATGTTCAGCTGTTAATCGAAAGGTTGGTGGTTCGAGCTCACCCGGGAGAGGTGTTGTGGGGTCTCAGATGTAGCGTAAAAAGTCATAACTTTTCCACAATACCTGACAACCATTTAATTTCTGAGCTTCCGTGGCTCAATGGTCAGCGCGTTCGGCTGTTAATCGAAAGGTTGGTGGTTCGAGCCCACCCGGGAGAGGTGTTGTGGGGTCTCGGATGTAGCGTAAAAAGTCATAACTTTTCCACAATACCTGACAACCATTTAATTTCTGAGCTTCCGTGGCTAAATGGTTAGCACGTTCGGCTGTTAACGAATAGGTTGGTGGTTCGAGCCCATCCGGGAGCGGTGTTGTGACGTCTCAGATGTGAAGTAAAAAGTCAAGGTTTTCCACAATACCTGACGACCATTTAATTTTTGGGCTTCCGTGGCGCAATGGTTAGCGCGTTCAGCTGCTATTCAAAAGACTGGTGGTTTGAGCCCTCCCGGGAGCGGTGTTGTGACGTCTCAGATGTAACGTAAAAAGTCATAACTTTTCCACAATACCTGACAACCATTTAATTTCGAGCTTCCGAGGCTCAATGGTTAGCGCATTCGGCTGTTAACGAATAGGTTGGTGGTTCGAGCAAATCCGGGAGCGGTGTTGTGACGTGTCAGATGTGAAGTAATAAGTCAAGGTTTTTCCACAGTACCTGACGACCATTTATTTTTTGGGCTTCCGTGGCGCAATGGTTAGCGCGTTCAGCTGCTTTTCAAAAGACTGGTGGTTCGAGCCCACCCGGGAGAGGTGTTGTGGGGTCTCGGATGTAGCGTAAAAAGTCATAACTTTTCCACAATACCTGACAACCATTTAATTTCTGAGCTTCCGTGGCTCAATGGTTAGCGCGTTTGGCTGTTAACGAATAGGTTGGTGGTTCGAAACCACCCTGGAGAGGTGTTGTAGGGTCTCAGATGTGAAGTAAAAAGTCAAGGTTTT
Source organism: Phalangium opilio (assembly GCF_054372755.1). NCBI lineage: Eukaryota > Metazoa > Arthropoda > Arachnida > Opiliones > Phalangiidae > Phalangium > Phalangium opilio. Next base: position 4,534,750 of record NW_028324173.1, read on the forward strand.
TCCACAATACCTGACGACCATTTAATTTTTGGGCTTCCGTGGCGCAATGGTTAGCGCGTTCAGCTGCTATTCAAAAGACTGGTTGTTTGAGCCCTCCCGGGAGCGGTGTTGTGACGTCTCAGATGTAACGTAAAATGTCAGAGTTTTTCCATAATACCTGACGAAAATTTAATTTTTGGGCTTCCGTGGCTCAATGGTTAGCACGCTGAGCTGTTAATCGAAAGGTTGGTGGTTCGAGCCCACCCGGGAGAGGTGTTGTGGGGTCTCAGATGTAGCGTAAGAAGTCATAACTTTTCCACAATACCTGACAACCATTTAATTTCGAGCTTCCGAGGCTCAATGGTTAGCGCATTCGGCTGTTAACGAATAGGTTGGTGGTTCGAGCAAATCCGGGAGCGGTGTTGTGACGTCTCAGATGTGAAGTAATAAGTCAAGGTTTTTCCACAATACCTGACGACCATTTATTTTTTGGGCTTCCGTGGCGCAATGGTTAGCGCGTTCAGCTGCTATTCAAAAGACTGATGTTTTGAGCCCTCCCGGGAGCGGTGTTGTGACGTCTCAGATGTAAGGTAAAATGTCAGAGTTTTTCCACAATTCCTGACGAACATTTAATATTCGGGCTTCCGTGGCGCAATGGTTAGCACGTTCAGCTGTTAATCGAAAGGTTGGTGGTTCGAGCCCACCCGGGAGAGGTGTTTTGGGGTCTAAGATGTAGCGTAAAAAGTCATAATTTTCCACAATACCTGACAACCATTTAATTTCTGATCTTCCGTGGCTCAATGGTTAGCACGTTCGGCTGTAAACGAATAGGTTGGTGGTTCCAGCCCTATCCGGGAGCGGTGTTGTGACGTCTCAGATGTGAAGTAAAAAGTCAAGGTTTTTCCACAATACCTGACGACCATTTAATTTTTGGGCTTCCGTGGCGCAATGGTTAGCGCGTTCAGCTGCTATTCAAAAGACTGGTGTTTTGAGCCCTTCCGGGAGCGGTGTTGTGACGTCTCAGATGTGGAGTAAAAAGTCAAGGTTTTTCCACAATACCTGACGACCATTTAATTTTTGGGCTTCCGTGGCGCAATGGTTAGCGCGTTCAGCTGCTATTCAAAAGACTGGTGGTTTGAGCCCTCCCGGGAGCGGTGTTGTGAAGTCTCAGATATAACGTAAAATGTCAGAGTTTTTCCACAATACCTGACGAACATTTAATTTTTGGGCTTCCGTGGCGCAATGGTTAGCACGTTCAGCTGTTAATCGAAAGGTTGGCGGTTCGAGCCCACCCGGGAGAGGTTTTGTGGGGTCTCAGATGTAGCGTAAAAAGTCATAACTTTTCCACAATACCTGAAAACCATTTAATTTCTGAGCTTCCGTGGCTCAATGGTTAGCACGTTCGGCTGTTAACGAATAGGTTGGTGGTTCGAGCCCATCCGGGAGCGGTGTTGTGACGTCTCAGATGTGAAGTAAAAAGTCAAGTTTTTTCCACAATACCTGACGACCATTTAATTTTTGGGCTTCCGTGGCGCAATGGTTAGCGCGTTCAGCTGCTATTCAAAAGACTGGTGTTTTGAACCCTCCCGGGAGCGGTGTTGTGACGTCTCAGATGTAACGTAAAATGTCAGAGTTTTTCCACAATACCTGACGAACATTTAATTTTTGGGCTTCCGTGGCGCAATGGTTAGCGCTTTCAGCTGTTAACCGAAAGGTTGGTGGTTCGAGCCCACCCGGGAGAGGTGTTGTGGGGTCTCAGATGTAGCGTAAAAAGTCATAACTTTTCCACAATACCTGACAACCATTTAATTTCTGAGCTTCCGTGGCTCAATGGTTAGCGCGTTCGGCTGTTAACGAATAGGTTGGTGGTTCGAGTCCACCCTGGAGAGGTGTTGTAGGGTCTCAGATGTGAAGTAAAAAGTCAAGTGTTTTCCACAATACCTGACGACCATTTAATTTTTGGGCTTCCGTGGCGCAAAGGTTAGCGCGTTCAGCTGCTATTCAAAAGACTGGTGGTTTGAGCCCTCCCGGGAGCGGTGTCGTGACGTCTCAGATGTAACGTAAAATGTCAGAGTTTTTCCACAATACCTGACGAACGTTTAATTTTTGGGCTTCCGTGGCGCAATGGTTAGCGCTTTCAGCTGTTAACCGAAAGGTTGGTGGTTCGAGCCCACCCGGGAGAGGTGTTGTGGGGTCTCAGATGTAGCGTAAAAAGTCATAACTTTTCCACAATACCTGACAACCATTTAATTTCTGAGCTTCCGTGGCTCAATGGTTAGCGCGTTTGGCTGTTAACGAATAGGTTGGTGGTTCGAAACCACCCTGGAGAGGTGTTGTAGGGTCTCAGATGTGAAGTAAAAAGTCAAGGTTTTTCCACAATACCTGACGACCATTTAATTTTTGGGCTTCCGTGGCGCAATGGTTAGCGCGTTCAGCTGCTATTCAAAAGACTGGTTGTTTGAGCCCTCCCGGGAGCGGTGTTGTGACGTCTCAGATGTAACGTAAAATGTCAGACTTTTTCCATAATACCTGACGAAAATTTAATTTTTGGGCTTCCGTGGCTCAATGGTTAGCACGCTCAGCTGTTAATCGAAAGGTTGGTGGTTCGAGCCCACCCGGGAGAGGTGTTGTGGGGTCTCAGATGTAGCGTAAAAAGCAGGGTTGTCAAAAATTGAGTTTTTTTTAAAAAAAACAAAAGTTGTGTTTTTTATTGTTTAAAACACGATTTATTGTTTTAAACTGTTTTTTAAACAAGTAGAAAAAAAACCGTAAAAAACACAAAAAAAACCTAGTTTTAAACATGTTTAAAATCACTCTTGCAGAACTAATAGCCTATATATTATACATCGCGGCTCTCCATTTAAGCCACTACTCCCGCTAGCGCAAGGCGCTTATTTTCACAGCTTGCTTGATTAAACAAAATGGTCTTGGTTTGGACCAAGACAGAGAAAACAAACGATGAGAGTGACGTTTATCAATTGACTGAAGATCCGATATTGCGATTTTTCTTTATTTATATTAATTTATTCCTTAATCACAATTTAATTCAATCAATTTATTCCCTCCAAATTAATTGAAAAATAACATATTTGAGCTTTTTCAAGAACAAATTAGATTTTCCGAACTTATTTTATGATATTAATTATTTTGAAGGGAGTGCGTGTTAAGCGATCAATACAGAATATGTGAAATATTCTACTGACTGTTTAATAAGAGCAAGAGCTCCTTAAATTTAGAATATTAAGGTGTAAGAAATTGTCCGTGTGGAATTAGAACCAGGGACCACTTGAACCCAAAGCGAGTATCATAAAGCTTGACCAACGGACCACGAAAAAGTATTGAGAAGAAAAACACAAAAAGACGAAATCAAGAGCTCCTAAAATTTAGAATTTGAAGGTGTAAGAAAGGGTCCTTGCCAGGGTTGGCAAAAATGAAGTAAAAAAAAAGTTGTGTTTTTATTGTTTAAAACACGATTTAAAATTAGATTTTCCGAAAACATTTTATCATGAAATTAATTATTTAAAATGGAGTACGTGTTGAGGGATCAAATTTTAATATTTGCAATGTTCTACTGACTGTTTAAAAAGAGCGCAAGAGATCTTTTTGAAACGAAAGTGTAATTTTTTAATAGCGCATACAAAATGAGGGTGATGGGTAAAATTGTTCATTTAACCCCAAATGTCCAAATGCTTGGTTTCTTTTGTGGCCACTATTAAGGAATTTTCGCTTCCATACTGCAGAGTTTCTTGGTCAGAACTCATCCATTTGAAACTTCACCACCCCTTTCTACTTTGTAGGCGCTTCATGTTTTCCGTTTACGGATTAAGCGTATTATTTTAGCACTGTCAAGGGCCTGGCTTTAAATATTATGCGTAATCACTTTAGAACAGTAAAATGTACCATCAGTGTAGAAAAACGTTGTTCCTTTACCTTAGGTAGACGACAAAATAAGTTATTCTTAATCAAATTATTGAATATCAGTCTTCAATACAGATTGGTAACGAATAAATCAACTGGTAAGGTTTCCAAACAATTAAACACTCATATGAAACAGTCAAATTATTGCAAGGTTTTGACTGAAGCTTATTATTTCTATTATTATTCTGTTATTTTCGCTCATTTTCAAATAAAACGAGTTAAAAATATTCGAAATTCCTCTCCATAAAAAACATGTTTTAAACTGTTTGTTTAAAACGTTTTAAACAAATTAATGTTTATTTTTCATGGCTGTTTAAAACAAGTTTTAAACAAAAGTTTAAAACAAATTGTTTAAAACTTGCCAACCCTGGTAAAAAGTCATAACTTTTCCACAATACCTGACAACCATTTAATTTCGAGCTTCCGAGGCTCAATGGTTAGCGCATTCGGCTGTTAACGAATAGGTTGGTGGTTCGAGCAAATCCGGGAGCGGTGTTGTGACGTCTCAGATGTGAAGTAATAAGTCAAGGTTTTTCCACAATACCTGACGACCATTTATTTTTTGGGCTTCCGTGGCGCAATGGTTAGCGCGTTCAGCTGCTATTCAAAAGACTGATGTTTTGAGCCCTCCCGGGAGCGGTGTTGTGACGTCTCAGATGTAACGTAAAATGTCAGAGTTTTTCCACAATTCCTGACGAACATTTAATATTCGGGCTTCCGTGGCGCAATGGTTAGCACGTTCAGCTGTTAATCGAAAGGTTGGTGGTTCGAGCCCACCCGGGAGAGGTGTTTTGGGGTCTCAGATGTAGCGTAAAAAGTCATAACGTTTCCACAATACCTGACAACCATTTAATTTCTGATCTTCCCTGGCTCAATGGTTAGCACGTTCGGCTGTTAACGAATAGTTTGGTGGTTCCAGCCCTATCCGGGAGCGGTGTTGTGACGTCTCAGATGTGAAGTAAAAAGTCAAGGTTTTTCCACAATACCTGACGACCATTTAATTTTTGGGCTTCCGTGGCGCAATGGTTAGCGCGTTCAGCTGCTATTCAAAGGACTGGTGTTTTGAGCCCTTCCGGGAGCGGTGTTGTGACGTCTCAGATGTGGAGTAAAAAGTCAAGGTTTTTCCACAATACCTGACGACCATTTAATTTTTGGGCTTCCGTGGCGCAATGGTTAGCGCGTTCAGCTGCTATTCAAAAGACTGGTGGTGTGAGCCCTCCCGGGAGCGGTGTTGTGACGTCTCAGATATAACGTAAAATGTCAGAGTTTTTCCACAATACCTGACGAACATTTAATTTTAGGGCTTCCGTGGCGCAATGGTTAGCACGTTCAGCAGTTAATCGAAAGGTTGGTGGTTCGAGCCCACCCGGGAGAGGTGTTGTGGGGTCTCAGATGTAGCGTAAAAAGTCATAACTTTTCCACAATACCTGACAACCATTTAATTTCTGATCTTCCGTGGCTCAATGGTTAGCACGTTCGGCTGTTAACGAATAGGTTGGTGGTTCCAGCCCTATCCGAGAGCGGTGTTGTGACGTCTCAGATGTGAAGTAAAAAGTCAACGTTTTTCCACAATACCTGACGACCATTTAATTTTTGGGCTTCCGTGGCGCAATGGTTAGCGCGTTCAGCTACTATTCAAAAGACTGGTGTTTTGAGCCCTTCCGGGAGCGGTGTTGTGATGTCTCAGATGTGGAGTAAAATGTCAGAGTTTTTCCACAATACCTGACGAACATTTAATTTTTGGGCTTCCGTGGCGCAATGGTTAGCACGTTCAGCTGTTAATCGAAAGGTTGGTGGTTCGAGCCCACCCGGGAGAGGTGTTGTGGGGTCTCAGATGTAGCGTAAAAAGTCATAACTTTTCCACAATACCTGACAACCATTTAATTTCTGAGCTTCCGTGGCTCAATGGTTAGCACGTTCGGCTGTTAAGGAATAGGTTGGTGGTTCGAGCTCACCCTGGAGAGGTGTTGTAGGGTCTCAGATGTGAAGTAAAAAGTCAAGGTTTTTCCACAATACCTGACGACCATTTAATTTTTGGGCTTCCGTGGCGCAATGGTTAGCGCGTTCAGCTGCTTTTCAAAAGACTGGTGGTTTGGGCCCTCCCGGGAGCGGTGTTGTGACGTCTCAGATGTAGCGTAAAATGTCTGAGTTTTTCCACAATACCTGACGAACATTTAATATTCGGGCTTCCGTGGCGCAATGGTTAGCACGTTTAGGTGTTAATCGAAAGGTTGGTGGTTCGAGCCCATCCGGGAGCGGTGTTGTGACGTCTCAGATGTGAAGTAAAAAGTCAAGGTTTTTCCACAATACCTGACGACCATTTAATTTTTGGACTTCCGTGGCGCAATGGTTAGCGCGTTCAGCTGCTATTCAAAAGACTGATGTTTTGAGCCCTCCCGGGAGCGGTGTTGTGACGTCTCAGATATAACGTAAAATGTCAGAGTTTTTCCACAATACCTGACGAATATTTGATATTCGGGCTTCCGTGGAGCAATGGTTAGCATGTTCAGCTGTTAATCGAAAGGTTGGTGGTTCGAGCTCACCCGGGAGAGGTGTTGTGGGGTCTAAGATGTAGCGTAAAAAGTCATAACTTTTCCACAATACCTGACAACCATTTAATTTCTGAGCTTCCGTGGCTCAATGGTTAGCGCGTTCGGCTGTTAATCGAAAGGTTGGTGGTTCGAGCCCACCCGGGAGAGGTGTTGTGGGGTCTCGGATGTAGCGTAAAAAGTCATAACTTTTCCACAATACCTGACAACCGTTTAATTTCTGAGCTTCCGTGGCTCAATGGTTAGCACGTTCGGCTGTTAACGAATAGGTTGGTGGTTCGAGCCCATCCGGGAGCGGTGTTGTGACGTCTCAGATGTGAAGTAAAAAGTCAAGGTTTTTCCACAATACCTGACGACCATTTAATTTTTGGGCTTCCGTGGCGCAATGGTTAGCGCGTTCAGCTGCTATTCAAAAGACTGGTGGTTTGAGCCCTCCCGGGAGCGGTGTTGTGACGTCTCAGATGTAACGTAAAAAGTCATAACTTTTCCACAATACCTGACAACCATTTAATTTCGAGCTTCCGTGGCGCAATGGTTAGCGCTTTCAGCTGTTAACCGAAAGGTTGGTGGTTCGAGCCCACCCGGGAGAGGTGTTGTGGAGTCTCAGATGTAGCGTAAAAAGTCATAACTTTTCCACAATACCTGACAACCATTTAATTTCTGAGCTTCCGTGGCTCAATGGTTAGCGCGTTTGGCTGTTAACGAATAGGTTGGTGGTTCGAAACCACCCTGGAGAGGTGTTGTAGGGTCTCAGATGTTAAGTAAAAAGTCAAGGTTTTTCCACAATACCTGACGACCATTTAATTTTTGGGCTTCCGTGGCGCAATGGTTAGCGCGTTCAGCTGCTATTCAAAAGACTGGTTGTTTGAGCACTCCCGGGAGCGGTGTTGTGACGTCTCAGATGTAACGTAAAATGTCAGACTTTTTCCATAATACCTGACGAAAATTTAATTTTTGGGCTTCCGTGGCTCAATGGTTAGCACGCTCAGCTGTTAATCGAAAGGTTGGTGGTTCGAGCCCACCCGGGAGAGGTGTTGTGGGGTCTCAGATGTAGCGTAAAAAGCAGGGTTGGCAAAAATTGAGTTTTTTTTAAAAAAAACAAAAGTTGTGTTTTTTATTGTTTAAAACACGATTTATTGTTTTAAACTGTTTTTTAAACAAGTAGAAAAAAAACCGTAAAAAACACAAAAAAAACCTAGTTTTAAACATGTTTAAAATCACTCTTGCAGAACTAATAGCCTATATATTATACATCGCGGCTCTCCATTTAAGCCACTACTCCCGCTAGCGCAAGGCGCTTATTTTCACAGCTTGCTTGATTAAACAAAATGGTCTTGGTTTGGACCAAGACAGAGAAAACAAACGATGAGAGTGACGTTTATCAATTGACTGAAGATCCGATATTGCGATTTTTCTTTATTTATATTAATTTATTCCTTAATCACAATTTAATTCAATCAATTTATTCCCTCCAAATTAATTGAAAAATAACATATTTGAGCTTTTTCAAGAACAAATTAGATTTTCCGAACTTATTTTATGATATTAATTATTTTGAAGGGAGTGCGTGTTAAGCGATCAATACAGAATATGTGAAATATTCTACTGACTGTTTAATAAGAGCAAGAGCTCCTTAAATTTAGAATATTAAGGTGTAAGAAATTGTCCGTGTGGAATTAGAACCAGGGACCACTTGAACCCAAAGCGAGTATCATAAAGCTTGACCAACGGACCACGAAAAAGTATTGAGAAGAAAAACACAAAAAGACGAAATCAAGAGCTCCTAAAATTTAGAATTTGAAGGTGTAAGAAAGGGTCCTTGCCAGGGTTGGCAAAAATGAAGTAAAAAAAAAGTTGTGTTTTTATTGTTTAAAACACGATTTAAAATTAGATTTTCCGAAAACATTTTATCATGAAATTAATTATTTAAAATGGAGTACGTGTTGAGGGATCAAATTTTAATATTTGCAATGTTCTACTGACTGTTTAAAAAGAGCGCAAGAGATCTTTTTGAAACGAAAGTGTAATTTTTTAATAGCGCATACAAAATGAGGGTGATGGGTAAAATTGTTCATTTAACCCCAAATGTCCAAATGCTTGGTTTCTTTTGTGGCCACTATTAAGGAATTTTCGCTTCCATACTGCAGAGTTTCTTGGTCAGAACTCATCCATTTGAAACTTCACCACCCCTTTCTACTTTGTAGGCGCTTCATGTTTTCCGTTTACGGATTAAGCGTATTATTTTAGCACTGTCAAGGGCCTGGCTTTAAATATTATGCGTAATCACTTTAGAACAGTAAAATGTACCATCAGTGTAGAAAAACGTTGTTCCTTTACCTTAGGTAGACGACAAAATAAGTTATTCTTAATCAAATTATTGAATATCAGTCTTCAATACAGATTGGTAACGAATAAATCAACTGGTAAGGTTTCCAAACAATTAAACACTCATATGAAACAGTCAAATTATTGCAAGGTTTTGACTGAAGCTTATTATTTCTATTATTATTCTGTTATTTTCGCTCATTTTCAAATAAAACGAGTTAAAAATATTCGAAATTCCTCTCCATAAAAAACATGTTTTAAACTGTTTGTTTAAAACGTTTTAAACAAATTAATGTTTATTTTTCATGGCTGTTTAAAACAAGTTTTAAACAAAAGTTTAAAACAAATTGTTTAAAACTTGCCAACCCTGGTAAAAAGTCATAACTTTTCCACAATACCTGACAACCATTTAATTTCGAGCTTCCGAGGCTCAATGGTTAGCGCATTCGGCTGTTAACGAATAGGTTGGTGGTTCGAGCAAATCCGGGAGCGGTGTTGTGACGTCTCAGATGTGAAGTAATAAGTCAAGGTTTTTCCACAATACCTGACGACCATTTATTTTTTGGGCTTCCGTGGCGCAATGGTTAGCGCGTTCAGCTGCTATTCAAAAGACTGATGTTTTGAGCCCTCCCGGGAGCGGTGTTGTGACGTCTCAGATGTAACGTAAAATGTCAGAGTTTTTCCACAATTCCTGACGAACATTTAATATTCGGGCTTCCGTGGCGCAATGGTTAGCACGTTCAGCTGTTAATCGAAAGGTTGGTGGTTCGAGCCCACCCGGGAGAGGTGTTTTGGGGTCTCAGATGTAGCGTAAAAAGTCATAACGTTTCCACAATACCTGACAACCATTTAATTTCTGATCTTCCCTGGCTCAATGGTTAGCACGTTCGGCTGTTAACGAATAGTTTGGTGGTTCCAGCCCTATCCGGGAGCGGTGTTGTGACGTCTCAGATGTGAAGTAAAAAGTCAAGGTTTTTCCACAATACCTGACGACCATTTAATTTTTGGGCATCCGTGGCGCAATGGTTAGCGCGTTCAGCTGCTATTCAAAAGACTGGTGTTTTGAGCCCTTCCGGGAGCGGTGTTGTGACGTCTCAGATGTGGAGTAAAAAGTCAAGGTTTTTCCACAATACCTGACGACCATTTAATTTTTGGGCTTCCGTGGCGCAATGGTTAGCGCGTTCAGCTGCTATTCAAAAGACTGGTGGTTTGAGCCCTCCCGGGAGCGGTGTTGTGACGTCTCAGATATAACGTAAAATGTCAGAGTTTTTCCACAATACCTGACGAACATTTAATTTTAGGGCTTCCGTGGCGCAATGGTTAGCACGTTTAGCAGTTAATCGAAAGGTTGGTGGTTCGAGCCCACCCGGGAGAGGTGTTGTGGGGTCTCAGATGTAGCGTAAAAAGTCATAACTTTTCCACAATACCTGACAACCATTTAATTTCTGATCTTCCGTGGCTCAATGGTTAGCACGTTCGGCTGTTAACGAATAGGTTGGTGGTTCCAGCCCTATCCGAGAGCGGTGTTGTGACGTCTCAGATGTGAAGTAAAAAGTCAACGTTTTTCCACAATACCTGACGACCATTTAATTTTTGGGCTTCCGTGGCGCAATGGTTAGCGCGTTCAGCTGCTTTTCAAAAGACTGGTGGTTTGGGCCCTCCCGGGAGCGGTGTTGTGACGTCTCAGATGTAGCGTAAAATGTCTGAGTTTTTCCACAATACCTGACGAACATTTAATATTCGGGCTTCCGTGGCGCAATGGTTAGCACGTTTAGGTGTTAATCGAAAGGTTGGTGGTTCGAGCCCATCCGGGAGCGGTGTTGTGACGTCTCAGATGTGAAGTAAAAAGTCAAGGTTTTTCCACAATACCTGACGACCATTTAATTTTTGGACTTCCGTGGCGCAATGGTTAGCGCGTTCAGCTGCTATTCAAAAGACTGATGTTTTGAGCCCTCCCGGGAGCGGTGTTGTGACGTCTCAGATATAACGTAAAATGTCAGAGTTTTTCCACAATACCTGACGAATATTTGATATTCGGGCTTCCGTGGAGCAATGGTTAGCATGTTCAGCTGTTAATCGAAAGGTTGGTGGTTCGAGCTCACCCAGGAGAGGTGTTGTGGGGTCTAAGATGTAGCGTAAAAAGTCATAACTTTTCCACAATACCTGACAACCATTTAATTTCTGAGCTTCCGTGGCTCAATGGTTAGCGCGTTCGGCTGTTAATCGAAAGGTTGGTGGTTCGAGCCCACCCGGGAGAGGTGTTGTGGGGTCTCGGATGTAGCGTAAAAAGTCATAACTTTACCACAATACCTGACAACCGTTTAATTTCTGAGCTTCCGTGGCTCAATGGTTAGCACGTTCGGCTGTTAACGAATAGGTTGGTGGTTCGAGCCCATCCGGGAGCGGTGTTGTGACGTCTCAGATGTGAAGTAAAAAGTCAAGGTTTTTCCACAATACCTGACGACCATTTAATTTTTGGGCTTCCGTGGCGCAATGGTTAGCGCGTTCAGCTGCTATTCAAAAGACTGGTGGTTTGAGCCCTCCCGGGAGCGGTGTTGTGACGTCTCAGATGTAACGTAAAAAGTCATAACTTTTCCACAATACCTGACAACCATTTAATTTCGAGCTTCCGAGGCTCAATGGTTAGCGCATTCGGCTGTTAACGAATAGGTTGGTGGTTCGAGCAAATCCGGGAGCGGTGTTGTGACGTGTCAGATGTGAAGTAATAAGTCAAGGTTTTTCCACAATACCTGACGACCATTTATTTTTTGGGCTTCCGTGGCGCAATGGTTAGCGCGTTCAGCTGCTATTCAAAAGACTGATGTTTTGAGCCCTCCCGGGAGCGGTGTTGTGACGTCTCAGATGTAACGTAAAATGTCAGAGTTTTTCCACAATTCCTGACGAACATTTAATATTCGGGCTTCCGTGGCGCAATGGTTAGCACGTTCAGCTGTTAATCGAAAGGTTGGTGGTTCGAGCCCACCCGGGAGAGGTGTTTTGGGGTCTCAGATGTAGCGTAAAATGTCATAACTTTTCCACAATACCTGACAAACATTTAATTTCTGATCTTCCGTGGCTCAATGGTTAGCACGTTCGGCTGTTAACGAATAGGTTGGTGGTTCCAGCCCTATCCGAGAGCGGTGTTGTGACGTCTCAGATGTGAAGTAAAAAGTCAACGTTTTTCCACAATACCTGACGACCATTTAATTTTTGGGCTTCCGTGGCGCAATGGTTAGCGCGTTCAACTGCTATTCAAAAGACTGGTGGTTTGAGCCCTCCCGGGAGCGGTGTTGTGACGTCTCAGATATAACGTAAAATGTCAGAGTTTTTCCACAATACCTGACGAACATTTAATTTTTGGGCTTCCGTGGCGCAATGGTTAGCACGTTCAGCTGTTAATCGAAAGGTTGGTGGTTCGAGCCCACCCGGGAGAGGTGTTGTGACGTCTCAGATATAACGTAAAATGTCAGAGTTTTTCCACAATACCTGACGAACATTTAATTTTTGGGCTTCCGTGGCGCAATGGTTAGCACGTTCAGCTGTTAATCGAAAGGTTGGTGGTTCGAGTCCAACCGGGAGAGGTGTTGTGGGGTCCTCAGATGTATCGTAGAAAGTCATAACTTTTCCACAATACCTGACAACCATTTAATTTCGAGCTTCCGAGGCTCAATGGTTAGCGCATTCGGCTGTTAACGAATAGGTTGGTGGTTCGAGCAAATCCGGGAGCGGTGTTGTGACGTCTCAGATGTGAAGTAATAAGTCAAGGTTTTTCCACAATACATGACGACCATTTAATTTTTGGGCTTCCGTGGCGCAATGGTTAGCGCGTTCGGTTGTTAACCAATAGGTTGGTGGTTCGAGCCCACCCTGGAGAGGTGTTGTAGGGTCTCAGATGTAACGTAAAAAGTCATAACGTTTCCACAATACCTGACAACCATTTAATTTCTGAGCTTCCGTGACTCAATGGTTAGCGCGTTCGGCTGTTAACCAATAGGTTGGTGGTTCGAGCCCGTTCGGGAGCGGTGTTGTGGGGTCTCAGATGTAGCGTAAAAAGTCAAAACTTTTCCACAATACGTGACAACCATTTAATTTCGAGCTTCCGAGGCTCAATGGTTAGCGCATTCGGCTGTTAACGAATAGGTTGGTGGTTCGAGCAAATCCGGGAGCGGTGTTGTGACGTCTCAGATGTGAAGTAATAAGTCAAGGTTTTTCCACAATACATGACGACCATTTAATTTTTGGGCTTCCGTGGCGCAATGGTTAGCGCGTTCGGTTGTTAACCAATAGGTTGGTGGTTCGAGCCCACCCTGGAGAGGTGTTGTAGGGTCTCAGATGTAACGTAAAAAGTCATAACGTTTCCACAATACCTGACAACCATTTAATTTCTGAGCTTCCGTGGCTCAATGGTTAGCGCGTTCGGCTGTTAACCAATAGGTTGGTGGTTCGAGCCCGTTCGGGAGCGGTGTTGTGGGGTCTCAGATGTAGCGTAAAAAGTCAAAACTTTTCCACAATACGTGACAACCATTTAATTTCTGAGCTTCCGTGGCACAATGGTTAGCGCGTTCAGCTGTTAATCGAAACGTTGGTGGTTCGAGCCCACCCTGGAGAGGTGTTGTAGGGTCTCAGATGTAGCGTAAAAAGTCAAAACTTTTCCACAATACGTGACAACCATTTAATTTCTGAGCTTCCGTGGCTCACTGGTTAGCGCGTTCGGTTGCTAACCAATAGGTTGGTGGTTCGAGCCCATCTGGTAGCGGTGTTGTGACGTCTCAGATGTGACGTAAAAAGTCAAGGTTTTTCCACAGTACCTGACGACCCTTTAATTTTTAGGCTTCCGTGGCTCAATGGTTAGCGCGTTCGGCTGTTAGCGAATAGGTTGGTGGTTCGAGCCCATCCGGGAGCGGTGTTGTGACGTCTCAGATGTGACGCTAAGTGTCAAGGTTTTTCCACAATACCTGACGGTCATTTAATTTTTGGGCTTCCGTGGCGCAATGGTTGGCGCGTTCAGCTGCTATTCAAATGACTGGTGGTTTGAGCCATCCCGGGAGCGGTGTTGTGACGTCGCAGATGTAACGTAAAATGCCAGAGTTTTTCCACAATACCTGACGAACATTTAGTTTTTGGACTTCCGTGGCGCAATGGTTAGCGCGTTCAGTTGTTAGTCGAAAGGTTGGTGGTTCGAGCCCACCCGGGAGAGGTGTTGTGGGGTCTCGGATGTAGCGTAAAAAGTCATAACTTTTCCACAATACCTGACAACCATTTAATTTCTGAGCTTCCGTGGCTCAATGGTTAGCGCGTTCGGCTGTTAATCGAAAGGTTGGTGGTTCGAGCCCACCCGGGAGAGGTGTTGTGGGGTCTCGGATGTAGCGTAAAAAGTCATAACTTTTCCACAATACCTGACAACCGTTTAATTTCTGAGCTTCCGTGGCTCAATGGTTAGCACGTTCGGCTGTTAACGAATAGGTTGGTGGTTCGAGCCCATCCGGGAGCGGTGTTGTGACGTCTCAGATGTGAAGTAAAAAGTCAAGGTTTTTCCACAATACCTGACGACCATTTAATTTTTGGGCTTCCGTGGCGCAATGGTTAGCGCGTTCAGCTGCTATTCAAAAGACTGGTGGTTTGAGCCCTCCCGGGAGCGGTGTTGTGACGTCTCAGATGTAACGTAAAAAGTCATAACTTTTCCACAATACCTGACAACCATTTAATTTCGAGCTTCCGAGGCTCAATGGTTAGCGCATTCGGCTGTTAACGAATAGGTTGGTGGTTCGAGCAAATCCGGGAGCGGTGTTGTGACGTGTCAGATGTGAAGTAATAAGTCAAGGTTTTTCCACAATACCTGACGACCATTTATTTTTTGGGCTTCCGTGGCGCAATGGTTAGCGCGTTCAGCTGCTATTCAAAAGACTGATGTTTTGAGCCCTCCCGGGAGCGGTGTTGTGACGTCTCAGATGTAACGTAAAATGTCAGAGTTTTTCCACAATTCCTGACGAACATTTAATATTCGGGCTTCCGTGGCGCAATGGTTAGCACGTTCAGCTGTTAATCGAAAGGTTGGTGGTTCGAGCCCACCCGGGAGAGGTGTTTTGGGGTCTCAGATGTAGCGTAAAATGTCATAACTTTTCCACAATACCTGACAAACATTTAATTTCTGATCTTCCGTGGCTCAATGGTTAGCACGTTCGGCTGTTAACGAATAGGTTGGTGGTTCCAGCCCTATCCGAGAGCGGTGTTGTGACGCCTCAGATGTGAAGTAAAAAGTCAACGTTTTTCCACAATACCTGACGACCATTTAATTTTTGGGCTTCCGTGGCGCAATGGTTAGCGCGTTCAACTGCTATTCAAAAGACTGGTGGTTTGAGCCCTCCCGGGAGCGGTGTTGTGACGTCTCAGATATAACGTAAAATGTCAGAGTTTTTCCACAATACCTGACGAACATTTAATTTTTGGGCTTCCGTGGCGCAATGGTTAGCACGTTCAGCTGTTAATCGAAAGGTTGGTGGTTCGAGCCCACCCGGGAGAGGTGTTGTGACGTCTCAGATATAACGTAAAATGTCAGAGTTTTTCCACAATACCTGACGAACATTTAATTTTTGGGCTTCCGTGGCGCAATGGTTAGCACGTTCAGCTGTTAATCGAAAGGTTGGTGGTTCGAGTCCAACCGGGAGAGGTGTTGTGGGGTCCTCAGATGTATCGTAGAAAGTCATAACTTTTCCACAATACCTGACAACCATTTAATTTCGAGCTTCCGAGGCTCAATGGTTAGCGCATTCGGCTGTTAACGAATAGGTTGGTGGTTCGAGCAAATCCGGGAGCGGTGTTGTGACGTCTCAGATGTGAAGTAATAAGTCAAGGTTTTTCCACAATACATGACGACCATTTAATTTTTGGGCTTCCGTGGCGCAATGGTTAGCGCGTTCGGTTGTTAACCAATAGGTTGGTGGTTCGAGCCCACCCTGGAGAGGTGTTGTAGGGTCTCAGATGTAACGTAAAAAGTCATAACGTTTCCACAATACCTGACAACCATTTAATTTCTGAGCTTCCGTGACTCAATGGTTAGCGCGTTCGGCTGTTAACCAATAGGTTGGTGGTTCGAGCCCGTTCGGGAGCGGTGTTGTGGGGTCTCAGATGTAGCGTAAAAAGTCAAAACTTTTCCACAATACGTGACAACCATTTAATTTCGAGCTTCCGAGGCTCAATGGTTAGCGCATTCGGCTGTTAACGAATAGGTTGGTGGTTCGAGCAAATCCGGGAGCGGTGTTGTGACGTCTCAGATGTGAAGTAATAAGTCAAGGTTTTTCCACAATACATGACGACCATTTAATTTTTGGGCTTCCGTGGCGCAATGGTTAGCGCGTTCGGTTGTTAACCAATAGGTTGGTGGTTCGAGCCCACCCTGGAGAGGTGTTGTAGGGTCTCAGATGTAACGTAAAAAGTCATAACGTTTCCACAATACCTGACAACCATTTAATTTCTGAGCTTCCGTGGCTCAATGGTTAGCGCGTTCGGCTGTTAACCAATAGGTTGGTGGTTCGAGCCCGTTCGGGAGCGGTGTTGTGGGGTCTCAGATGTAGCGTAAAAAGTCAAAACTTTTCCACAATACGTGACAACCATTTAATTTCTGAGCTTCCGTGGCACAATGGTTAGCGCGTTCAGCTGTTAATCGAAACGTTGGTGGTTCGAGCCCACCCTGGAGAGGTGTTGTAGGGTCTCAGATGTAGCGTAAAAAGTCAAAACTTTTCCACAATACGTGACAACCATTTAATTTCTGAGCTTCCGTGGCTCACTGGTTAGCGCGTTCGGTTGCTAACCAATAGGTTGGTGGTTCGAGCCCATCTGGTAGCGGTGTTGTGACGTCTCAGATGTGACGTAAAAAGTCAAGGTTTTTCCACAGTACCTGACGACCCTTTAATTTTTAGGCTTCCGTGGCTCAATGGTTAGCGCGTTCGGCTGTTAGCGAATAGGTTGGTGGTTCGAGCCCATCCGGGAGCGGTGTTGTGACGTCTCAGATGTGACGCTAAGTGTCAAGGTTTTTCCACAATACCTGACGGTCATTTAATTTTTGGGCTTCCGTGGCGCAATGGTTAGCGCGTTCAGCTGCTATTCAAATGACTGGTGGTTTGAGCCATCCCGGGAGCGGTGTTGTGACGTCGCAGATGTAACGTAAAATGCCAGAGTTTTTCCACAATACCTGACGAACATTTAGTTTTTGGACTTCCGTGGCGCAATGTTAAGCGCGTTCAGTTGTTAGTCGAAAGGTTGGTGGTTCGAGCCCACCCGGGAGAGATGTTGTGGGGTCTCAGATGTAGCGTAAAAAGTCAAAACTTTTCGACAATACGTGACAACCATTTAATTTCTGAGCTTCCGTGGCTCAATGGTTAGCGCGTTCGGCTCTTAACCAATAGGTTGGTGGTCCGAGCCCGCCCGGGAGTGGTGTTGTGGGATCACAAATGTAACGTAGGAAGCCAAAGTTTTTCCACAATACCTGACGATCATTTCATTTTTGGGCTTCCGTGGCGCAATGGTTAGCGCATTTGGCTGTTAACAGAAAGGTTGGTGGTTCGAGCACACCTGGGAGCGGTGCTATGAGGTCTCAGATGTTACGTAAAAAGTCAAAGTTTTTCCACAATACCTGACGACCATTTAATTTCAGAGCTTCCGTGGCTCAATGGTTAGCGCGTTCGGCCTTTAACCGAAAGTTTGGTGGTTCGAGCCCATCCGGGAGCGTTTTTTGAGGTCTCAGATGTAACGAAAAAGTCAGAGTTTTTCCACAATACCTGACGAACATTTAACTTTTGGGCTTCCGTGGCGCAATGGTTAGCGCGTTCGGCTGTTAACCGAAAGGGTGGTGGTTCGAGCCCATCCGGGAGCGGAGTTGTGAGGTCTCAAATGTAACGTAAAAGTCAGATTTTTTCCACAATACCTGACGACTATTTAATTTTTGGCCTTCCGTGGCGCAATGGTTAGCGCATTTGGCTGTTAACAGAAAGGTTGGTGGTTCGAGCCCATCCGGGAGCGGTGTTGTGAGGTTTCAGATGTGACGTAAAAAGTCAAAGTTTTTCCACAATACCTGACGACCATTTAATTTCAGAGCTTCCGTGGCTCAATGGTTAGCGCGTTCGGCTTTTAACCGAACGTTTGGTGGTTCGAGCCCATCCGGGAGCGTTTTTTGAGGTCTCAGATGTAACGTAAAAAGTGAAAGTTTTTCCACAATACCTGACGACCATTTAATTTTTGGGCTTCCGTGGCGCATTGGTTAGCGCGTTCGGCTGTTAACCGAAAGGGTGGTGGTTCGAGCCCATCCGGGAGCGGAGTTGTGA
The DNA here is from genome assembly GCF_054372755.1 of Phalangium opilio. NCBI lineage: Eukaryota > Metazoa > Arthropoda > Arachnida > Opiliones > Phalangiidae > Phalangium > Phalangium opilio. Next base: position 4,552,838 of record NW_028324173.1, read on the forward strand.
GGTCTCAGATGTGGCGTAAAAATTCAAAACTTTTCCACAATACGTGATAACCATTTACTTTCTGAGCTTCCGTGGCTCAATGGTTAGCGCGTTCGGCTGTTAACCAATAGGTTGGTGGTTCGAGCTCACCCGGGAGCGGTGTTGTGGGATCTCAAAGGTAAAGTAAAAAGCCAAAGTTTTTCCGAAATACCTGACGACCATATAAATTTCGGGCTTCCGTGGTGCAATGGTTAGCGCGCTCAGCTGTTATTCAAAAGGTTGGTGGTTCGAGCCATCCGGGAGCGGTGTTGTGAGTTCTCAGATGTGACGTAAAAAGTCAAAGTTTTTCCACAATACCTGACGACCATTTAATTTCTGAGCTTCCGTGGCGCAATGGTAAGCGCGTTCAGCTGTTAATCGAAAGGTTGGTGGTTCTAGCCCACCCGGGAGCGATAATGTGGTTTCTCAAATATATCGTAGAAAGCCAAAGTTTTTCCACAATACCTGACGACCATTTAATTTATGGGCATCCGTGCGCAATGGGCTCGAACCACCAACCCATTGGTTAACAGCCGAACGCGCTAACCATTGAGCCACGGAAGCCCAAAAATAATATGGTCGTCAGGTATTGTGGAAAAACTTTGGCTTTTTACGTTAAATTTGAGATCCCAAAACACCTCTCCCGGGAGGGCTCAAACCACCAGTCATTTTAATAGCAGCTGAACGCGCTAACCATTGTGCCACGGAAGCCCAAAAATTAAATGGTCGTCAGGTAATGTGGAAAAACCTTGACTTTTTACGTCACATCTGAGATGTCACGACACCGCTCCCGGGTAGGCTCGAACCACCAACCTATTGGTTAACAGCCGAACGCGCTAACCATTGAGCCACGGAAGCTCAGAAACTAAATGGTTGTCACGTATTGTGGAAAGGTTTTTACTTTTTACGCTATATCTGAGACCCCACAACACCTCTCCCGGGTGGGCCCGAACCATCAACGTCTCGATTAACAGCTGAACGCGCTAACCATTGCGCCACGGAAGCCCAAAAATTAAACGTTCGTCAGGTATTGTGGAAAAACTCTGGTATTTTACGTTACATCGGAGACGTCACAACACCGCTCCCGGGAGAGCTCAAGCCACCAGTCTTTTTGAATAGCAGCTGAACGCGCTAACCATTGCGCCACGGAAGCCCAAAAATTAAATGGTCGTCAGGTACTGTGGAAAAACCTTGACTTTTTACGTCACATCTGAGACGTCACAACACCGCTCCCGGATGGGCTCGAACCACCAACCTATTGGTTAAAAACCGAACGCGCTAACCTTTTAGCCACGGTAGCTCAGAAATCAAATGGTTGTCAGGTATTGTGGAAAAGTTATGACTTTTTACCTCACATCTGAGACCTCACAACCTCGCTCCCGGTTGGGTTCGAACCAACAAACTTTCGGTTAACAGCCGAACGCGCTAACCATTGAGCCACGGAAGCTCTGAAATTAAATGGTCGTCAGGTATTGTGGAAAAACTTTGACTTTTTACGTAACATCTGAGACCTCATAGCACCGCTCCCGGGTGTGCTCTAACCACCAACCTTTCTGTTAACAGCCGAACGCACTAACCATTGCGCCACGGTCGCCCAAAAATTAAATGATCGTCAGGTATTGTGGAAAAACCTTGACTTTTTACGTAACATCTGAGACCTCATAGCACCGCTCCCGGGTGTGCTATAACCACCAACCTTTCCGTTAACAGCTGAACGCGCTAACCATTGCGCCACGGAAGCCCAAAATTTATATGGTCGTCAGGTATTTCGGAAAATTTGACTTTTTACGTCACTTCTGAGTCCTAACAACACCGCTCCCGGGTGAGCTCGAACAACCAACCTATTGGTTAACAGCCGAACGCGCTAACCATTGAGCCACGAAAGCTCGTAAAGTAAATGGTTATCACGTATTGTGGAAAAGTTTTGAATTTTTACGCTACATCTGAGACCCCACAACACCTCTCCCGGGTGGGCTCGAAACACCAACCTTTCGGTTAACAGCCGAACGCGCTAACCAATGCGCCACGGAAGCCCAAAAATTAAATGGTCGTCAGGTATTGTGGATAAAGTTGACTTCTTACGTAACATCTGAGACCTCACAACTCCGCTCCCGGGCGGGCTCGAACCACCAACCTTTTGAATAACAGCTAAGCGCGCTAACCGTTGCGCCACGGAAGCCCAAAAATTAAATGGTCGTCAGGTATTGTGGAAAAACTCTGACTTTTTACGTAACATCTGAGACCTCATAGCACCGCTCCCAGGTGTGCTCGAACCACCAACCTTTCTGTTAACAGCCAAACGCGCTAACCATTGCGCCACGGAAGCGAGGTACATTTTTATTTATTGTTCAATCGAGATGAAATCACTTTAAATGAGTGTTTTATAGGGAATTAAGCTGAATTCGGTCAAATATTTGTCCAGAAAAAAATGCATTCAAAAAAGTACCGAAAAAATCGCATGTTTTTTTTCTTCAAGATACAAAATCCGTCACTACGATTTCTTATTGAAAATTGAATTTTAACAGTTTTTTTGAATGAATATCGTTACATTTGCTTGAAATAAAGCAAAAAGTACTAAAATAATAGGTTCAGTGTTTATATTTGAAAATAGTGAAGAAATACTCAAAATGTGTTTCTTTTGCCGAGAAACGTCGATTTTGAAAATATCATTAAAAATCGAGGTACATTTTTATTTATTTATTGTTCAATCGAGATAAAATCGTTTTAAATGAGTGTTTTATAGGGAATTAAGCTGAATTCGGTCAAAACTTTGTCCAGGAAAAAATGCATTCAAAAGTGTACCGAAAAAATTGCATTTTTTTTTTCTTCTACATACAAAATCCGTCACAACGATGTCTTATTGAAAATTGAATTTTAACAGTTTTTTGAATGAATATCGTTACATTTGCTTGAAATAAAGCAAAAAGTAATAAAATAATAGGTTCAGTGGTTATATTTGAAAATAGTGAAGAAATACTCAAAATGTGTTTCTCTGGCCGAGAAACGTCGATTTTGAAAATATCATTAAAAATCGAGGTACATTTTTATTTATTGTTCAATCGAGATGAAATCACTTTAAATGAGTGTTTTATAGGGAATTAAGCTGAATTCGGTGAAAACTTTGTCCAGAAAAAAAATGCATTGAAAAGTGTACCAATAATATTGCATGTTTTTTTTCTTCTAGATACAAAATCCGTAACTACGATTTCTTATTGAAAATTTAATTTTAAAAGTTTTTTTGAATGAATATCGTTACATTTGCTTGAATTAAAGCAAAAAGGACAAAAATAATGGTTTCAGTGGTTAAATTTGAAAATAGTGAAGAAATACTCAAAATGTGTTTCTCTGCCCGAGAAACGTCGATTTTGAAAATATTATTAAATATCGAGGTACATTTTTATTTATTGTTCAATCGAGATGAAATCACTTTTAATGAGTGTTTTATAGGGAATTAAGCTGAATTCGGTCAAAAATTTGTCCAGAAAATAATGCATTCAAAAGTGTATGTTTTTTTTTCTTCTAGATACAAAATCTGTCACTACGATTTCTTATTGAAAATTGAATTTTAACAGTTTTTTGAATGAATATCGTTACATTTGCTTGAATTAAAGCAAAAAGTACAAAAATAATGGTTTCAGTGGTTATATTTGAAAATAGTGAAGAAATACTCAAAATGTGTTTTTCTGGCCGAGAAACGTCGATTTAGAAAATATCATTAAAAATCGAGGTACATTTTTATTTATTGTTCAATCGAGATGAAATCACTTTTAATGAGTGTTTTATAGAGAATTAAGCTGAATTCGATCAAAAATTTGTCCAGAAAAAAATGCATTCAAAAGTGTACCAATTATATTGCATGTTTTTTTTCTTCTAGATACAAAATCCGTAACTACGATTTCTTATTGAAAATTGAATTTTAACAGTTTTTTTGAATGAATATCGTTACATTTGCTTGAATTAAAGCAAAAAGGACAAAAATAATGATTTCAGTGGTTAAATTTGAAAATAGTGAAGAAATACTCAAAATGTGTTTCTCGGCCCGAAAAACGTCGATTTTGAAAATATTATTAAATATCGAGGTACATTTTTATATATTGTTCAATCGAGATGAAATCACTTTTAATGAGTGTTTTAAAGGGAATTAAGCTGAATTCGGTCAAAAATTTGTCCAGAAAAAAATGCATTCAAAAGTGTATGTTTTTTTTTCTTCTAGATACAAAATCTGTCACTACGATTTCTTATTGAAAATTGAATTTTAACAGTTTTTTGAATTAATATCGTTACATTTGCTTGAATTAAAGCAAAAAGTACAAAAATAATGGTTTCAGTGGTTATATTTGAAAATAGTGAAGAAATACTCAAAATGTGTTTCTCTGCCCGAGAAACGTCGATTTTGAAAATATTATTAAATATCGAGGTACATTTTTATTTATTGTCCAATCGAGATGAAATCACTTTTAATGAGTGTTTTAAAGGGAATTAAGTTGAATTCGGTCAAAAATTTGTCCAGAAAAAAATGCATTCAAAAGTGTAGCAATAATATTGCATGTTTTTTTTCTTCTAGATACAAAATCCGTAACTACGATTTCTTATTGAAATGTGAATTTTAACAATTTTTTTGAATGAATATCGTTACATTTGCTTGAATTAAAGCAAAAAGGACATAAATAATGATTTCAGTGGATAAATTTGAAAATAGTGAAGAAATACTCAAAATGTGTTTCTCGGCCCGAGAAACGTCGATTTTGAAAATATCATTAAAAATCGAGGTACATTTTTATTTATTGTTCAATCGAGATGAAATCACTTTTAATGAGTGTTTTATAGGGAATTAAGCTGAATTCGATCAAAAATTTGTCCAGAAAAAAATGCATTCAAAAGTGTACCAATAATATTGCATGTTTTTTTCTTCTAGATACAAAATCCGTAACTACGATTTCTTATTGAAAATTGAATTTTAACAGTTTTTGAATGAATATCGTTACATTTGCTTGAATTAAAGCAAAAAGTACAAAAATAATGGTTTCAGTGGTTATATTTGAAAATAGTGAAGAGATACTCAAAATGTGTTTTTCTGGCCGAGAAACGTCGATTTAGAAAATATCATTAAAAATCGAGGAACATTTTTATTTATTGTTCAATCGAGATGAAATCACTTTTAATGAGTGTTTTATTGGGAATGAAGCTGAATTCGATCAAAAATTTGTCCTGAAAAAAATGCATTCAAAAGTGTACCAATAATATTGCATGTTTTTTTTCTTCTAGATACAAAATCCGTAACTGCGATCACTTATTGAAAATTGAATTTTAACAGTTTTTTTGAATGAATATCGTTACATTTGCTTGAATTAAAGCAAAAAGGACAAAAATAATGATTTCAGTGGTTAAATTTGAAAATAGTGAAGAAATACTCAAAATGTGTTTCTAGGCCCGAGAAACGTCGATTTTGAAAATATTATTAAATATCGAGGTACATTTTTATATGTTGTTCAATCGAGATGAAATCACTTTTAATGAGTGTTTTATAGGGAATTAAGCTGAATTCGATCAAAAATTTGTCCAGAAAAAAATGCATTCAAAAGTGTACCAATAATATTGCATGTTTTTTTCTTCTAGATACAAAATCCGTAACTACGATTTCTTATTGAAAATTGAATTTTAACAGTTTTTGAATGAATATCGTTACATTTGCTTGAATTAAAGCAAAAAGTACAAAAATAATGGTTTCAGTGGTTATATTTGAAAATAGTGAAGAGATACTCAAAATGTGTTTTTCTGGCCGAGAAACGTCGATTTAGAAAATATCATTAAAAATCGAGGAACATTTTTATTTATTGTTCAATCGAGATGAAATCACTTTTAATGAGTGTTTTATTGGGAATGAAGCTGAATTCGATCAAAAATTTGTCCTGAAAAAAATGCATTCAAAAGTGTACCAATAATATTGCATGTTTTTTTTCTTCTAGATACAAAATCCGTAACTGCGATTACTTATTGAAAATTGAATTTTAACAGTTTTTTTGAATGAATATCGTTACATTTGCTTGAATTAAAGCAAAAAGGACAAAAATAATGATTTCAGTGGTTAAATTTGAAAATAGTGAAGAAATACTCAAAATGTGTTTCTAGGCCCGAGAAACGTCGATTTTGAAAATATTATTAAATATCGAGGTACATTTTTATATGTTGTTCAATCGAGATGAAATCACTTTTAATGAGTGTTTTAAAGGGAATTAAGCTGAATTCGGTCAAAAATTTGTCCAGAAAAAAATGTATTCAAAAGTGCACCAATAATATTGCATGTTTTTTTTTCTTCTAGATACAAAATCCGTCACTAAGATTTCTTATTGAAAATTGAATTTTAAGAGTTTTTAGAATGAATATCGTTACATTTGCTTGAATTAAAGCAAGAAGTACAAAAAATATTGGTTTCAGTGGTTATATTTGAAAATAGTGAAGAATACTCAAAATGTGTTTCTTTGGCCGAGAAACGTCGATTTTGAAAATATCATTAAAAATCGAGGTACATTTTTATTTATTGTTCAATCGAGATGAAATCACTTTAAATTAGTGTTTTATAGGAAATTAAGCTGAATTCGGACAAAACTTTGTCCAGAAAAAAATGCATTCAAAAGTATACCAATAATATTGCATGTCTTTTTTCTTCTAGTTACAAAATCCGTCACTACGATTTCTTATTGAAAATTGAATTTTAACAGTTTTTTTGTATGAATATCGTTACATTTGCTCGAATTAAAGCAAAAAGGACAAAAATAATGGTTTCAGTGGTTAAATTTGAAAATAGTGAAAAAATACTCAAAATGTGTTTCTCTGCCCGAGAAACGTCGATTTTGAAAATATTATTAAATATCGAGGTACATTTTTATTTATTGTTCAATCGAGATGAAATCACTTTTAATGAGTGTTTTATAGGCAATTAAGCTGAATTCGGTCAAAAATTTGTCCAGAAAAAAATGTATTCAAAAGTGTACCAATAATATTGCATGTTTTTTTCTTCTAGATACAAAATCCGTAACTACGATTACTTATTGAAAATTGAATTTTAACAGTTTTTTTGAATGAACATCGTTACATTTGCTTGAATTAAAGCAAAAAGGAAAAAATAATGATTTCAGTTTTTAAATTTGAAAATAGTGAAGAAATACTCAAAATGTGTTTCTCGGCCCGAGAAACGTCGATTTTGAAAATATTATTAAATATCGAGGTACATATTTATATGTTGTTCAATCGAGATGAAATCACTTTTAATGAGTGTTTTAAAGGGAATTAAGCTGAATTCGGTCAAAAATTTGTCCAGAAAAAAATGTATTCAAAAGTGCACCAATAATATTGCATGTTTTTTTTCTTCTAGATACAAAATCCGTCACTAAGATTTCTTATTGAAAATTGAATTTTAACAGTTTTTAGAATGAATATCGTTACATTTGCTTGAATTAAAGCAAGAAGTACAAAAATAATGGTTTCAGTGGTTATATTTGAAAATAGTGAAGAATACTCAAAATGTGTTTCTTTGGCCGAGAAACGTCGATTTTGAAAATATCATTAAAAATCGAGGTACATTTTTATTTATTGTTCAATCGAGATGAAATCACTTTAAATTAGTGTTTTATAGGGAATTAAGCTGAATTCGGACAAATTTTTGTCCAGAAAAAAATGCATTCAAAAGTGTACCAATAATATTGCATGTCTTTTTTCTTCTAGATACAAAATCCGTCACTACGATTTCTTATTGAAAATTGAATTTTAACAGTTTTTTTGAATGAATATCGTTACATTTGCTCGAATTAAAGCAAAAAGGACAAAAATAATGGTTTCAGTGGTTAAATTTGAAAATAGTGAAGAAATACTCAAAATGTGTTTCTCTGCCCGAGAAACGTCGATTTTGAAAATATTATTAAATATCGAGGTACATTTTTATTTATTGTTCAATCGAGATGAAATCACTTTTAATGAGTGTTTTATAGGGAATTAAGCTGAATTCGATCAAAAATTTGTCCAGAAAAAAATGTATTCAAAAGTGTACCATAATATTGCATGTTTTTTTCTTCTAGATACAAAATCCGTAACTACGATTTCTTATTGAAAATTGAATTTTAACAGTTTTTGAATGAATATCGTTACATTTGCTTGAATTAAAGCAAAAAGTACAAAAATAATGGTTTCAGTGGTTATATTTGAAAATAGTGAAGAGATACTCAAAATGTGTTTTTCTGGCCGAGAAACGTCGATTTTGAAAATATCATTAAAAATCGAGGAACATTTTTATTTATTGTTCAATCGAGATGAAATCACTTTTAATGAGTGTTTAATAGGGAATGAAGCTGAATTCGATCAAAAATTTGTCCAGAAAAAAATGCATTCAAAAGTGTACCAATAATATTGCATGTTTTTTTTTCTTCTAGATACAAAATCCGTAACTACGATTACTTATTGAAAATTGAATTTTAACAATTTTTTTGAATGAATATCGTTACATTTGCTTGAATTAAAGCAAAAAGGAGAAAAATAATGATTTCAGTGGTTAAATTTGAAAATAGTGAAGAAATACTCAAAATGTGTTTCTCGGCCCGAGAAACGTCGATTTTGAAAATATTATTAAATATCGAGGTACATTTTTATATGTTGTTCAATCGAGATGAAATCACTTTTAATGAGTGTTTTAAAGGGAATTAAGCTCAATTCGGTCAAAAATTTGTCCAGAAAAAAATGTATTCAAAAGTGCACCAATAATATTGCATGTTTTTTTTCTTCTAGATACAAAATCCGTCACTAAGATTTCTTATTGAAAATTGAATTTTAACAGTTTTTAGAATGAATATCGTTACATTTGCTTGAATTAAAGCAAGAAGTACAAAAATAATGGTTTCAGTGGTTATATTTGAAAATAGTGAAGAATACTCAAAATGTGTTTCTTTGGCCGAGAAACGTCGATTTTGAAAATATCATTAAAAATCGAGGTACATTTTTATTTATTGTTCAATCGAGATGAAATCACTTTAAATTAGTGTTTTATAGGGAATTAAGCTGAATTCGGACAAATTTTTGTCCAGAAAAAAATGCATTCAAAAGTGTACCAATAATATTGCATGTCTTTTTTCTTCTAGATACAAAATCCGTCACTACGATTTCTTATTGAAAATTGAATTTTAACAGTTTTTTTGAATGAATATCGTTACATTTGCTCGAATTAAAGCAAAAAGGACAAAAATAATGGTTTCAGTGGTTAAATTTGAAAATAGTGAAGAAATACTCAAAATGTGTTTCTCTGCCCGAGAAACGTCGATTTTGAAAATATTATTAAATATCGAGGTACATTTTTATTTATTGTTCAATCGAGATGAAATCACTTTTAATGAGTGTTTTATAGGGAATTAAGCTGAATTCGGTCAAAAATTTGTCCAGAAAAAAATGTATTCAAAAGTGTACCATAATATTGCATGTTTTTTTTCTTCTAGATACAAAATCCGTCACTACGATTTCTTATTGAAAATTGAATTTTAACAGTTTTTTGAATGAATATCGTTACATTTGCTTGAATTAAAGCAAAAAGTACAAAAATAATGGTTTCAGTGGTTATATTTGAAAATAGTGAAGAGATACTCAAAATGTGTTTTTCTGGCCGAGAAACGTCGATTTAGAAAATATCATTAAAAATCGAGGAACATTTTTATTTATTGTTCAATCGAGATGAAATCACTTTTAATGAGTGTTTTATAGGGAATGAAGCTGAATTCGATCAAAAATTTGTCCAGAAAAAAACGCATTCAAAAGTGTACCAATAATATTGCATGTTTTTTTTTCTTCTAGATACAAAATCCGTAACTACGATTACTTATTGAAAATTGAATTTTAACAGTTTTTTTGAATGAATATCGTTACATTTGCTCGAATTAAAGCAAAAAGGACAAAAATAATGGTTTCAGTGGTTAAATTTGAAAATAGTGAAGAAATACTCAAAATGTGTTTCTCTGCCCGAGAAACGTCGATTTTGAAAATATTATTAAATATCGAGGTACATTTTTATTTATTGTTCAATCGAGATGAAATCACTTTTAATGAGTGTTTTATAGGGAATTAAGCTGAATTCGGTCAAAAATTTGTCCAGAAAAAAATGTATTCAAAAGTGTACCAATAATATTGCATGTTTTTTTTCTTCTAGATACAAAATCCGTCACTACGATTTCTTATTGAAAATTGAATTTTAACAGTTTTTAGAATGAATATCGTTACATTTGCTTGAATTAAAGCAAGAAGTACAAAAATAATGGTTTCAGTGGTTATATTTGAAAATAGTGAAGAATACTCAAAATGTGTTTCTTTGGCCGAGAAACGTCGATTTTGAAAATATCATTAAAAATCGAGGTACATTTTTATTTATTGTTCAATCGAGATGAAATCACTTTAAATTTGTGTTTTATAGGGAATTAAGCTGAATTCGGACAAAACTTTGTCCAGAAAAAAATGCATTCAAAAGTGTACCAATAATATTGCATGTCTTTTTTCTTCTAGATACAAAATCCGTCACTACGATTTCTTATTGAAAATTGAATTTTAACAGTTTTTTTGAATGAATATCGTTACATTTGCTCGAATTAAAGCAAAAAGGACAAAAATAATGGTTTCAGTGGTTATATTTGAAAATAGTGAAGAATACTCAAAATGTGTTTCTTTGGCCGAGAAACGTCGATTTTGAAAATATTATTAAATATCGAGGTACATTTTTATGTGTTGTTCAATCGAGATGAAATCACTTTTAATGAGTGTTTTAAAGGGAATTAAGCTGAATTCGGTCAAAAATTTGTCCAGAAAAAAATGTATTCAAAAGTGCACCAATAATATTGCATGTTTTTTTTCTTCTAGATACAAAATCCGTCACTAAGATTTCTTATTGAAAATTGAATTTTAACAGTTTTTAGAATGAATATCGTTACATTTGCTTGAATTAAAGCAAGAAGTACAAAAATAATGGTTTCAGTGGTTATATTTGAAAATAGTGAAGAATACTCAAAATGTGTTTCTTTGGCCGAGAAACGTCGATTTTGAAAATATCATTAAAAATCGAGGTACATTTTTATTTATTGTTCAATCGAGATGAAATCACTTTAAATTAGTGTTTTATAGGGAATTAAGCTGAATTCGGACAAATTTTTGTCCAGAAAAAAATGCATTCAAAAGTGTACCAATAATATTGCATGTCTTTTTTCTTCTAGATACAAAATCCGTCACTACGATTTCTTATTGAAAATTGAATTTTAACAGTTTTTTTGAATGAATATCGTTACATTTGCTCGAATTAAAGCAAAAAGGACAAAAATAATGGTTTCAGTGGTTAAATTTGAAAATAGTGAAGAAATACTCAAAATGTGTTTCTCTGCCCGAGAAACGTCGATTTTGAAAATATTATTAAATATCGAGGTACATTTTTATTTATTGTTCAATCGAGATGAAATCACTTTTAATGAGTGTTTTATAGGGAATTAAGCTGAATTCGGTCAAAAATTTGTCCAGAAAAAAATGTATTCAAAAGTGTACCATAATATTGCATGTTTTTTTTCTTCTAGATACAAAATCCGTCACTACGATTTCTTATTGAAAATTGAATTTTAACAGTTTTTTGAATGAATATCGTTACATTTGCTTGAATTAAAGCAAAAAGTACAAAAATAATGGTTTCAGTGGTTATATTTGAAAATAGTGAAGAGATACTCAAAATGTGTTTTTCTGGCCGAGAAACGTCGATTTAGAAAATATCATTAAAAATCGAGGAACATTTTTATTTATTGTTCAATCGAGATGAAATCACTTTTAATGAGTGTTTTATAGGGAATGAAGCTGAATTCGATCAAAAATTTGTCCAGAAAAAAACGCATTCAAAAGTGTACCAATAATATTGCATGTTTTTTTTTCTTCTAGATACAAAATCCGTAACTACGATTACTTATTGAAAATTGAATTTTAACAGTTTTTTTGAATGAATATCGTTACATTTGCTCGAATTAAAGCAAAAAGGACAAAAATAATGGTTTCATTGGTTAAATTTGAAAATAGTGAAAAAATACTCAAAATGTGTTTGTCTGCCCGAGAAACGTCGATTTTGAAAATATTATTAAATATCGAGGTACATTTTTATTTATTGTTCAATCGAGATGAAATCACTTTTAATGAGTGTTTTATAGGGAATTAAGCTGAATTCGGTCAAAAATTTGTCCAGAAAAAATGTATTCAAAAGTGCACCAATAATATTGCATGTTTTTTTTTCTTCTAGATACAAAATCCGTCACTAAGATTTCTTATTGAAAATTGAATTTTAACAGTTTTTAGAATGAATATCGTTAAATTTGCTTGAATTAAAGCAAGAAGTACAAAAATAATGGTTTCAGTGGTTATATTTGAAAATAGTGAAGAATACTCAAAATGTGTTTCTTTGGCCGAGAAACGTCGATTTTGAAAATATCATTAAAAATCGAGGTACATTTTTATTTATTGTTCAATCGAGATGAAATCACTTTAAATTAGTGTTTTATAGGGAATTAAGCTGAATTCGGACAAATTTTTGTCCAGAAAAAAATGCATTCAAAAGTGTACCAATAATATTGCATGTCTTTTTTCTTCTAGATACAAAATCCGTCACTACGATTTCTTATTGAAAATTGAATTTTAACAGTTTTTTTGATTGAATATCGTTACATTTGCTCGAATTAAAGCAAAAAGGACAAAAATAATGGTTTCAGTGGTTAAATTTGAAAATAGTGAAGAAATACTCAAAATGTGTTTCTCTGCCCGAGAAACGTCGATTTTGAAAATATTATTAAATATCGAGGTACATTTTTATTTATTGTTCAATCGAGATGAAATCACTTTTAATGAGTGTTTTATAGGGAATTAAGCTGAATTCGGTCAAAAATTTGTCCAGAAAAAAATGTATTCAAAAGTGTACCAATAATATTGCATGTTTTTTTTTCTTCTAGATACAAAATCCGTCACTACGTTTTCTTATTGAAAATTGAATTTTAACAGTTTTTAGAATGAATATCGTTACATTTGCTTGAATTAAAGCAAGAAGTACAAAAATAATGGTTTCAGTGGTTATATTTGAAAATAGTGAAGAATACTCAAAATGTGTTTCTTTGGCCGAGAAACGTCGATTTTGAAAATATCATTAAAAATCGAGGTACATTTTTATTTATTGTTCAATCGAGATGAAATCACTTTAAATTTGTGTTTTATAGGGAATTAAGCTGAATTCGGACAAAACTTTGTCCAGAAAAAAATGCATTCAAAAGTATACCAATAATATTGCATGTCTTTTTTCTTCTAGATACAAAATCCGTCACTACGATTTCTTATTGAAAATTGAATTTTAACAGTTTTTTGTATGAATATCGTTACATTTGCTCGAATTAAAGCAAAAAGGACAAAAATAATGGTTTCAGTGGTTAAATTTGAAAATAGTGAAAAAATACTCAAAATGTGTTTCTCTGCCCGAGAAACGTCGATTTTGAAAATATTATTAAATGTCGAGGTACATTTTTATTTATTGTTCAATCGAGATGAAATCACTTTTAATGAGTGTTTTATAGGCAATTAAGCTGAATTCGGTCAAAAATTTGTCCAGAAAAAAATGTATTCAAAAGTGTACCAATAATATTGCATGTTTTTTGTCTTCTAGATACAAAATCCGTAACTACGATTACTTATTGAAAATTGAATTTTAACAGTTTTTTTGAATGAATATCGTTACATTTGCTTGAATTAAAGCAAAAAGGACAAAAATAATGATTTCAGTTTTTAAATTTGAAAATAGTGAAGAAATACTCAAAATGTGTTTCTCGGCCCGAGAAACTACGATTTTGAAAATATTATTAAATATCGAGGTACATATTTATATGTTGTTCAATCGAGATGAAATCACTTTTAATGAGTGTTTTAAAGGGAATTAAGCTGAATTCGGTCAAAAATTTGTCCAGAAAAAAATGTATTCAAAAGTGCACCAATAATATTGCATGTTTTTTTCTTCTAGATACAAAATCCGTCACTAAGATTTCTTATTGAAAATTGAATTTTAACAGTTTTTAGAATGAATATCGTTACATTTGCTTGAATTAAAGCAAGAAGTACAAAAATAATGGTTTCAGTGGTTATATTTGAAAATAGTGAAGAATACTCAAAATGTGTTTCTTTGGCCGAGAAACGTCGATTTTGAAAATATCATTAAAAATCGAGGTACATTTTTATTTATTGTTCAATCGAGATGAAATCACTTTAAATTAGTGTTTTATAGGGAATTAAGCTGAATTCGGACAAATTTTTGTCCAGAAAAAAATGCATTCAAAAGTGTACCAATAATATTGCATGTCTTTTTTCTTCTAGATACAAAATCCGTCACTACGATTTCTTATTGAAAATTGAATTTTAACAGTTTTTTTGCATGAATATCGTTACATTTGCTCGAATTAAAGCAAAAAGGACAAAAATAATGGTTTCAGTGGTTAAATTTGAAAATAGTGAAGAAATACTCAAAATGTGTTTCTCTGCCCGAGAAACGTCGATTTTGAAAATATTATTAAATATCGAGGTACATTTTTATTTATTGTTCAATCGAGATGAAATCACTTTTAATGAGTGTTTTATAGGGAATTAAGCTGAATTCGGTCAAAAATTTGTCCAGAAAAAAATGTATTCAAAAGTGTACCAATAATATTGCATGTTTTTTTTCTTCTAGATACAAAATCCGTCACTACGATTTCTTATTGAAAATTGAATTTTAACAGTTTTTTGAATGAATATCGTTACATTTGCTTGAATTAAAGCAAAAAGTACAAAAATAATGGTTTCAGTGGTTATATTTGAAAATAGTGAAGAGATACTCAAAATGTGTTTTTCTGGCCGAGAAACGTCGATTTAGAAAATATCATTAAAAATCGAGGAACATTTTTATTTATTGTTCAATCGAGATGAAATCACTTTTAATGAGTGTTTTATAGGGAATGAAGCTGAATTCGATCAAAAATTTGTCCAGAAAAAAATGCATTCAAAAGTGTACCAATAATATTGCATGTTTTTTTTTCTTCTAGATACAAAATCCGTAACTACGATTACTTATTGAAAATTGAATTTTAACAGTTTTTTTGAATGAATATCGTTACATTTGCTTGAATTAAAGCAAAAAGGACAAAAATAATGATTTGAGTGGTTAAATTTGAAAATAGTGAAGAAATACTCAAAATGTGTTTCTCGGCCCGAAAAACGTCGATTTTGAAAATATTATTAAATATCGAGGTACATTTTTATATATTGTTCAATCGAGATGAAATCACTTTTAATGAGTGTTTTAAAGGGAATTAAGCTGAATTCGGTCAAAAATTTGTCCAGAAAAAAATGCATTCAAAAGTGTATGTTTTTTTTTCTTCTAGATACAAAATCTGTCACTACGATTTCTTATTGAAAATTGAATTTTAACAGTTTTTTGAATGAATATCGTTACATTTGCTTGAATTAAAGCAAAAAGTACAAAAATAATGGTTTCAGTGGTTATATTTGAAAATAGTGAAGAAATACTCAAAATGTGTTTCTCTGCCCGAGAAACGTCGATTTTGAAAATATTATTAAATATCGAGGTACATTTTTATTTATTGTTCAATCGAGATGAAATCACTTTTAATGAGTGTTTTAAAGGGAATTAAGCTGAATTCGGTCAAAAATTTGTCCAGAAAAAAATGCATTCAAAAGTGTACCAATAATATTGCATGTTTTTTTTTCTTCTAGATACAAAATCCGTAACTACGATTTCTTATTGAAATGTGAATTTTAACAGTTTTTTTGAATGAATATCGTTACATTTGCTTGAATTAAAGCAAAAAGGACAAAAATAATGATTTCAGTGGATAAATTTGAAAATAGTGAAGAAATACTCAAAATGTGTTTCTCGGCCCGAGAAACGTCGATTTTGAAAATATCATTAAAAATCGAGGTACATTTTTATTTATTGTTCAATCGAGATGAAATCACTTTTAATGAGTGTTTTATAGGGAATTAAGCTGAATTCGATCAAAAATTTGTCCAGAAAAAAATGCATTCAAAAGTGTACCAATAATATTGTATGTTTTTTTCTTCTAGATACAAAATCCGTAACTACGATTTCTTATTGAAAATTGAATTTTAACAGTTTTTGAATGAATATCGTTACATTTGCTTGAATTAAAGCAAAAAGTACAAAAATAATGGTTTCAGTGGTTATATTTGAAAATAGTGAAGAGATACTCAAAATGTGTTTTTCTGGCCGAGAAACGTCGATTTAGAAAATATCATTAAAAATCGAGGTACATTTTTATTTATTGTTCAATCGAGATGAAATCACTTTAAATTAGTGTTTTATAGGGAATTAAGCTGAATTCGGACAAAACTTTGTCCAGAAAAAAATGCATTCAAAAGTATACCAATAATATTGCATGTCTTTTTTCTTCTAGATACAAAATCCGTCACTACGATTTCTTATTGAAAATTGAATTTTAACAGTTTTTTTGAATGAATATCGTTACATTTGCTTGAATTAAAGCAAAAAGGACAAAAATAATGATTTCAGTTTTTAAATTTGAAAATAGTGAAGAAATACTCAAAATGTGTTTCTCGGCCCGAGAAACGTCGATTTTGAAAATATTATTAAATATCGAGGTACATATTTATATGTTGTTCAATCGAGATGAAATCACTTTTAATGAGTGTTTTAAAGGGAATTAAGCTGAATTCGGTCAAAAATTTGTCCAGAAAAAAATGCATTCAAAAGTGTACCAATAATATTGCATGTTTTTTTCTTCTAGATACAAAATCCGTAACTACGATTTCTTATTGAAAATTGAATTTTAACAGTTTTTGAATGAATATCGTTACATTTGCTTGAATTAAAGCAAAAAGTACAAAAATAATGGTTTCAGTGGTTATATTTGAAAATAGTGAAGAGATACTCAAAATGTGTTTTTCTGGCCGAGAAACGTCGATTTTGAAAATATCATTAAAAATCGAGGAACATTTTTATTTATTGTTCAATCGAGATGAAATCACTTTTAATGAGTGTTTAATAGGGAATGAAGCTGAATTCGATCAAAAATTTGTCCAGAAATAAATGCATTCAAAAGTGTACCAATAATATTGCATGTTTTTTTTCTTCTAGATACAAAATCCGTAACTACGATTACTTATTGAAAATTGAATTTTAACAATTTTTTTGAATGAATATCGTTACATTTGCTTGAATTAAAGCAAAAAGGAGAAAAATAATGATTTCAGTGGTTAAATTTGAAAATAGTGAAGAAATACTCAAAATGTGTTTCTCGGCCCGAGAAACGTCGATTTTGAAAATATTATTAAATATCGAGGTACATTTTTATATGTTGTTCAATCGAGATGAAATCACTTTTAATGAGTGTTTTAAAGGGAATTAAGCTCAATTCGGTCAAAAATTTGTCCAGAAAAAAATGTATTCAAAAGTGTACCATAATATTGCATGTTTTTTTTCTTCTAGATACAAAATCCGTCACTACGATTTCTTATTGAAAATTGAATTTTAACAGTTTTTGAATGAATATCGTTACATTTGCTTGAATTAAAGCAAAAAGTACAAAAATAATGGTTTCAGTGGTTATATTTGAAAATAGTGAAGAGATACTCAAAATGTGTTTTTCTGGCCGAGAAACGTCGATTTAGAAAATATCATTTAAAATCGAGGTACATTTTTATTTATTGTTCAATCGAGATGAAATCACTTTAAATTAGTGTTTTATAGGGAATTAAGCTGAATTCGGACAAAACTTTGTCCAGAAAAAAATGCATTCAAAAGTATACCAATAATATTGCATGTCTTTTTTCTTCTAGATACAAAATCCGTCACTACGATTTCTTATTGAAAATTGAATTTTAACAGTTTTTTTGAATGAATATCGTTACATTTGCTTGAATTAAAGCAAAAAGGACAAAAATAATGATTTCAGTTTTTAAATTTGAAAATAGTGAAGAAATACTCAAAATGTGTTTCTCGGCCCGAGAAACGTCGATTTTGAAAATATTATTAAATATCGAGGTACATATTTATATGTTGTTCAATCGAGATGAAATCACTTTTAATGAGTGTTTTAAAGGGAATTAAGCTGAATTCGGTCAAAAATTTGTCCAGAAAAAAATGCATTCAAAAGTGTACCAATAATATTGCATGTTTTTTTTCTTCTAGATACAAAATCCGTAACTACGATTACTTATTGAAAATTGAATTTTAACAATTTTTTTGAATGAATATCGTTACATTTGCTTGAATTAAAGCAAAAAGGAGAAAAATAATGATTTCAGTGGTTAAATTTGAAAATAGTGAAGAAATACTCAAAATGTGTTTCTCGGCCCGAGAAACGTCGATTTTGAAAATATTATTAAATATCGAGGTACATTTTTATATGTTGTTCAATCGAGATGAAATCACTTTTAATGAGTGTTTTAAAGGGAATTAAGCTCAATTCGGTCAAAAATTTGTCCAGAAAAAAATGTATTCAAAAGTGCACCAATAATATTGCATGTTTTTTTTCTTCTAGATACAAAATCCGTCACTAAGATTTCTTATTGAAAATTGAATTTTAACAGTTTTTAGAATGAATATCGTTACATTTGCTTGAATTAAAGCAAGAAGTACAAAAATAATGGTTTCAGTGGTTATATTTGAAAATAGTGAAGAATACTCAAAATGTGTTTCTTTGGCCGAGAAACGTCGATTTTGAAAATATCATTAAAAATCGAGGTACATTTTTATTTATTGTTCAATCGAGATGAAATCACTTTTAATGAGTGTTTTATAGGGAATGAAGCTGAATTCGATCAAAAATTTGTCCAGAAAAAAACGCATTCAAAAGTGTACCAATAATATTGCATGTTTTTTTTCTTCTAGATACAAAATCCGTAACTACGATTACTTATTGAAAATTGAATTTTAACAGTTTTTTTGAATGAATATCGTTACATTTGCTCGAATTAAAGCAAAAAGGACAAAAATAATGGTTTCAGTGGTTAAATTTGAAAATAGTGAAAAAATACTCAAAATGTGTTTGTCTGCCCGAGAAACGTCGATTTTGAAAATATTATTAAATATCGAGGTACATTTTTATTTATTGTTCAATCGAGATGAAATCACTTTTAATGAGTGTTTTATAGGGAATTAAGCTGAATTCGGTCAAAAATTTGTCCAGAAAAAATGTATTCAAAAGTGCACCAATAATATTGCATGTTTTTTTTCTTCTAGATACAAAATCCGTCACTAAGATTTCTTATTGAAAATTGAATTTTAACACTTTTTAGAATGAATATCGTTACATTTGCTTGAATTAAAGCAAGAAGTACAAAAATAATGGTTTCAGTGGTTATATTTGAAAATAGTGAAGAATACTCAAAATGTGTTTCTTTGGCCGAGAAACGTCGATTTTGAAAATATCATTAAAAATCGAGGTACATTTTTATTTATTGTTCAATCGAGATGAAATCACTTTAAATTTGTGTTTTATAGGGAATTAAGCTGAATTCGGACAAAACTTTGTCCAGAAAAAAATGCATTCAAAAGTGTACCAATAATATTGCATGTCTTTTTTCTTCTAGATACAAAATCCGTCACTACGATTTCTTATTGAAAATTGAATTTTAACAGTTTTTTTGAATGAATATCGTTACATTTGCTCGAATTAAAGCAAAAAGGACAAAAATAATGGTTTCAGTGGTTAAATTTGAAAATAGTGAAGAATACTCAAAATGTGTTTCTTTGGCCGAGAAACGTCGATTTTGAAAATATCATTAAAAATCGAGGTACATTTTTATTTATTGTTCAATCGAGATGAAATCACTTTAAATTAGTGTTTTATAGGGAATTAAGCTGAAAGCGGACAAAACTTTGTCCAGAAAAAAATGCATTCAAAAGTATACCAATAATATTGCACGTCTTTTTTCTTCTAGATACAAAATCCGTCACTACGATTTCTTATTGAAAATTGAATTTTAACAGTTTTTTGTATGAATATCGTTACATTTGCTCGAATTAAAGCAAAAAGGACAAAAATAATGGTTTCAGTGGTTAAATTTGAAAATAGTGAAAAAATACTCAAAATGTGTTTCTCTGCCCGAGAAACGTCGATTTTGAAAATATTATTAAATATCGAGGTACATTTTTATTTATTGTTCAATCGAGATGAAATCACTTTTAATGAGTGTTTTATAGGCAATTAAGCTGAATTCGGTCAAAAATTTGTCCAGAAAAAAATGTATTCAAAAGTGTACCAATAATATTGCATGTTTTTTGTCTTCTAGATACAAAGTCCGTAACTACGATTACTTATTGAAAATTGAATTTTAACAGTTTTTTTGAATGAATATCGTTACATTTGCTTGAATTAAAGCAAAAAGGACAAAAATAATGATTTCAGTTTTTAAATTTGAAAATAGTGAAGAAATACTCAAAATGTGTTTCTCGGCCCGAGAAACTACGATTTTGAAAATATTATTAAATATCGAGGTACATATTTATATGTTGTTCAATCGAGATGAAATCACTTTTAATGAGTGTTTTAAAGGGAATTAAGCTGAATTCGGTCAAAAATTTGTCCAGAAAAAAATGTATTCAAAAGTGCACCAATAATATTGCATGTTTTTTTTCTTCTAGATACAAAATCCGTCACTAAGATTTCTTATTGAAAATTGAATTTTAACAGTTTTTAGAATGAATATCGTTACATTTGCTTGAATTAAAGCAAGAAGTACAAAAATAATGGTTTCAGTGGTTATATTTGAAAATAGTGAAGAATACTCAAAATGTGTTTCTTTGGCCGAGAAACGTCGATTTTGAAAATATCATTAAAAATCGAGGTACATTTTTATTAATTGTTCAATCGAGATGAAATCACTTTAAATTAGTGTTTTATAGGGAATTAAGCTGAATTCGGACAAATTTTTGTCCAGAAAAAAATGCATTCAAAAGTGTACCAATAATATTGCATGTCTTTTTTCTTCTAGATACAAAATCCGTCACTACGATTTCTTATTGAAAATTGAATTTTAACAGTTTTTTTGAATGAATATCGTTACATTTGCTCGAATTAAAGCAAAAAGGACAAAAATAATGGTTTCAGTGGTTAAATTTGAAAATAGTGAAGAAATACTCAAAATGTGTTTCTCTGCCCGAGAAACGTCGATTTTGAAAATATTATTAAATATCGAGGTACATTTTTATTTATTGTTCAATCGAGATGAAATCACTTTTAATGAGTGTTTTATAGGGAATTAAGCTGAATTCGGTCAAAAATTTGTCCAGAAAAAAATGTATTCAAAAGTGTACCAATAATATTGCATGTTTTTTGTCTTCTAGATACAAAATCCGTAACTACGATTACTTATTGAAAATTGAATTTTAACAGTTTTTTTGAATGAATATCGTTACATTTGCTTGAATTAAAGCAAAAAGGACAAAAATAATGATTTCAGTTTTTAAATTTGAAAATAGTGAAGAAATACTCAAAATGTGTTTCTCGGCCCGAGAAACTACGATTTTGAAAATATTATTAAATATCGAGGTACATATTTATATATTGTTCAATCGAGATGAAATCACTTTTAATGAGTGTTTTAAAGGGAATTAAGCTGAATTCGGTCAAAAATTTGTCCAGAAAAAAATGTATTCAAAAGTGCACCAATAATATTGCATGTTTTTTTTCTTCTAGATACAAAATCCGTCACTAAGATTTCTTATTGAAAATTGAATTTTAACAGTTTTTAGAATGAATATCGTTACATTTGCTTGAATTAAAGCAAGAAGTACAAAAATAATGGTTTCAGTGGTTATATTTGAAAATAGTGAAGAATACTCAAAATGTGTTTCTTTGGCCGAGAAACGTCGATTTTGAAAATATCATTAAAAATCGAGGTACATTTTTATTTATTGTTCAATCGAGATGAAATCACTTTAAATTAGTGTTTTATAGGGAATTAAGCTGAATTCGGACAAATTTTTGTCCAGAAAAAAATGCATTCAAAAGTGTACCAATAATATTGCATGTCTTTTTTCTTCTAGATACAAAATCCGTCACTACGATTTCTTATTGAAAATTGAATTTTAACAGTTTTTTTGAATGAATATCGTTACATTTGCTCGAATTAAAGCAAAAAGGACAAAAATAATGGTTTCAGTGGTTAAATTTGAAAATAGTGAAGAAATACTCAAAATGTGTTTCTCTGCCCGAGAAACGTCGATTTTGAAAATATTATTAAATATCGAGGTACATTTTTATTTATTGTTCAATCGAGATGAAATCACTTTTAATGAGTGTTTTATAGGGAATTAAGCTGAATTCGGTCAAAAATTTGTCCAGAAAAAAATGCATTCAAAAGTGTACCTTGCATGTTTTTTTTTCTTCTAGATACAAAATCCGTAACTACGATTACTTATTGAAAATTGAATTTTAACAGTTTTTTTGAATGAATATCGTTACATTTGCTTGAATTAAAGCAAAAAGGACAAAAATAATGATTTGAGTGGTTAAATTTGAAAATAGTGAAGAAATACTCAAAATGTGTTTCTCGGCCCGAAAAACGTCGATTTTGAAAATATTATTAAATATCGAGGTACATTTTTATATAATGTTCAATCGAGATGAAATCACTTTTAATGAGTGTTTTAAAGGGAATTAAGCTGAATTCGGTCAAAAATTTGTCCAGAAAAAAATGCATTCAAAAGTGTATGTTTTTTTTTCTTCTAGATACAAAATCTGTCACTACGATTTCTTATTGAAAATTGAATTTTAACAGTTTTTTGAATGAATATCGTTACATTTGCTTGAATTAAAGCAAAAAGTACAAAAATAATGGTTTCAGTGGTTATATTTGAAAATAGTGAAGAAATACTCAAAATGTGTTTCTCTGCCCGAGAAACGTCGATTTTGAAAATATTATTAAATATCGAGGTACATTTTTATTTATTGTCCAATCGAGTTGAAATCACTTTTAATGAGTGTTTTAAAGGGAATGAAGCTGAATTCGGTCAAAAATTTGTCCAGAAAAAAATGCATTCAAAAGTGTACCAATAATATTGCATGTTTTTTTTTCTTCTAGATACAAAATCCGTAACTACGATTTCTTATTGAAATGTGAATTTTAACAGTTTTTTTGAATGAATATCGTTACATTTGCTTGAATTAAAGCAAAAAGGACAAAAATAATGATTTCAGTGGATAAATTTGAAAATAGTGAAGAAATTTTCAAAATGTGTTTCTCGGCCCGAGAAACGTCGATTTTGAAAATATCATTAAAAATCGAGGTACATTTTTATTTATTGTTCAATCGAGATGAAATCACTTTTAATGAGTGTTTTATAGGGAATTAAGCTGAATTCGATCAAAAATTTGTCCAGAAAAAAATGCATTCAAAAGTGTACCAATAATATTGTATGTTTTTTTCTTCTAGATACAAAATCCGTAACTACGATTTCTTATTGAAAATTGAATTTTAACAGTTTTTGAATGAATATCGTTACATTTGCTTGAATTAAAGCAAAAAGTACAAAAATAATGGTTTCAGTGGTTATATTTGAAAATAGTGAAGAGATACTCAAAATGTGTTTTTCTGGCCGAGAAACGTCGATTTAGAAAATATCATTAAAAATCGAGGTACATTTTTATTTATTGTTCAATCGAGATGAAATCACTTTAAATTAGTGTTTTATAGGGAATTAAGCTGAATTCGGACAAAACTTTGTCCAGAGAAAAATGCATTCAAAAGTATACCAATAATATTGCATGTCTTTTTTCTTCTAGATACAAAATCCGTCACTACGATTTCTTATTGAAAATTGAATTTTAACAGTTTTTTTGAATGAATATCGTTACAATTGCTTGAATTAAAGCAAAAAGGACAAAAATAATGATTTCAGTTTTTAAATTTGAAAATAGTGAAGAAATACTCAAAATGTGTTTCTCGGCCCGAGAAACGTCGATTTTGAAAATATTATTAAATATCGAGGTACATATTTATATGTTGTTCAATCGAGATGAAATCACTTTTAATGAGTGTTTTAAAGGGAATTAAGCTGAATTCGGTCAAAAATTTGTCCAGAAAAAAATGTATTCAAAAGTGCACCAATAATATTGCATGTTTTGTTTCTTCTAGATACAAAATCCGTCACTAAGATTTCTTATTGAAAATTGAATTTTAACAGTTTTTAGAATGAATATCGTTACATTTGCTTGAATTAAAGCAAGAAGTACAAAAATAATGGTTTCAGTGGTTATATTTGAAAATAGTGAAGAATACTCAAAATGTGTTTCTTTGGCCGAGAAACGTCGATTTTGAAAATATCATTAAAAATCGAGGTACATTTTTATTTATTGTTCAATCGAGATGAAATCACTTTAAATTAGTGTTTTATAGGGAATTAAGCTGAATTCGGACAAATTTGTGTCCAGAAAAAAATGCATTCAAAAGTGTACCAATAATATTGCATGTCTTTTTTCTTCTAGATACAAAATCCGTCACTACGATTTCTTATTGAAAATTGAATTTTAACAGTTTTTTTGAATGAATATCGTTACATTTGCTCGAATTAAAGCAAAAAGGACAAAAATAATGGTTTCAGTGGTTAAATTTGAAAATAGTGAAGAAATACTCAAAATGTGTTTCTCTGCCCGAGAAACGTCGATTTTGAAAATATTATTAAATATCGAGGTACATTTTTATTTATTGTTCAATCGAGATGAAATCACTTTTAATGAGTGTTTTAAAGGGAATTAAGCTGAATTCGGTCAAAAATTTGTCCAGAAAAAAATGCATTCAAAAGTGTATGTTTTTTTTTCTTCTAGATACAAAATCTGTCACTACGATTTCTTATTGAAAATTGAATTTTAACAGTTTTTTGAATGAATATCGTTACATTTGCTTGAATTAAAGCAAAAAGTACAAAAATAATGGTTTCAGTGGTTATATTTGAAAATAGTGAAGAAATACTCAAAATGTGTTTCTCTGCCCGAGAAACGTCGATTTTGAAAATATTATTAAATATCGAGGTACATTTTTATTTATTGTCCAATCGAGATGAAATCACTTTTAATGAGTGTTTTAAAGGGAATTAAGCTGAATTCGGTCAATAATTTGTCCAGAAAAAAATGCATTCAAAAGTGTACCAATAATATTGCATGTTTTTTTTCTTCTAGATACAAAATCCGTAACTACGATTTCTTATTGAAATGTGAATTTTAACAGTTTTTTTGAATGAATATCGTTACATTTGCTTGAATTAAAGCAAAAAGGACAAAAATAATGATTTCAGTGGATAAATTTGAAAATAGTGAAGAAATACTCAAAATGTGTTTCTCGGCCCGAGAAACGTCGATTTTGAAAATATCATTAAAAATCGAGGTACATTTTTATTTATTGTTCAATCGAGAAGAAATCACTTTAAATTAGTGTTTTATAGGGAATTAAGCTGAATTCGGACAAAACTTTGTCCAGAAAAAAATGCATTCAAAAGTGTACCAATAATATTGTATGTTTTTTTCTTCTAGATACAAAATCCGTAACTACGATTTCTTATTGAAAATTGAATTTTAACAGTTTTTGAATGAATATCGTTACATTTGCTTGAATTAAAGCAAAAAGTACAAAAATAATGGTTTCAGTGGTTATATTTGAAAATAGTGAAGAATACTCAAAATGTGTTTCTTTGGCCGAGAAACGTCGATTTTGAAAATATCATTAAAAATCGAGGTACATTTTTATTTATTGTTCAATCGAGATGAAATCACTTTAAATTAGTGTTTTATAGGGAATTAAGCTGAATTCGGACAAATTTGTGTCCAGAAAAAAATGCATTCAAAAGTGTACCAATAATATTGCATGTCTTTTTTCTTCTAGATACAAAATCCGTCACTACG
This sequence comes from Phalangium opilio, assembly GCF_054372755.1. Classification (NCBI taxonomy): domain Eukaryota; kingdom Metazoa; phylum Arthropoda; class Arachnida; order Opiliones; family Phalangiidae; genus Phalangium; species Phalangium opilio. Next base: position 4,578,808 of record NW_028324173.1, read on the forward strand.
ATTTCTTATTGAAAATTGAATTTTAACAGTTTTTTTGAATGAATATCGTTACATTTGCTCGAATTAAAGCAAAAAGGACAAAAATAATGGTTTCAGTGGTTAAATTTGAAAATAGTGAAGAAATACTCAAAATGTGTTTCTCTGCCCGAGAAACGTCGATTTTGAAAATATTATTAAATATCGAGGTACATTTTTATTTATTGTTCAATCGAGATGAAATCACTTTTAATGAGTGTTTTATAGGGAATTAAGCTGAATTTGGTCAAAAATTTGTCAAGAAAAAAATGTATTCAAAAGTGTACCAATAATATTGCATTTTTTTTTCTTCTAGATACAAAATCCGTCACTACGATTTCTTATTGAAAATTGAATTTTAACAGTTTTTTGAATGAATATCGTTACATTTGCTTGAATTAAAGCAAAAAGTACAAAAATAATGGTTTCAGTGGTTATATTTGAAAATAGTGAAGAATACTCAAAATGTGTTTCTTTGGCCGAGAAACGTCGATTTTGAAAATATCATTAAAAATCGAGGTACATTTTTATTTATTGTTCAATCGAGATGAAATCACTTTAAATTAGTGTTTTATAGGGAATTAAGCTGAATTCGGACAAATTTTTGTCCAGAAAAAAATGCATTCAAAAGTGTACCAATAATATTGCATGTCTTTTTTCTTCTAGATACAAAATCCGTCACTACGATTTCTTATTGAAAATTGAATTTTAACAGTTTTTTTGAATGAATATCGTTACATTTGCTCGAATTAAAGCAAAAAGGACAAAAATAATGGTTTCAGTGGTTAAATTTGAAAATAGTGAAGAAATACTCAAAATGTGTTTCTCTGCCCGAGAAACGTCGATTTTGAAAATATTATTAAATATCGAGGTACATTTTTATGTGTTGTTCAATCGAGATGAAATCACTTTTAATGAGTGTTTTATAGGGAATTAAGCTGAATTCGATCAAAAATTTGTCCAGAAAAAAATGCATTCAAAAGTGTACCAATAATATTGTATGTTTTTTTCTTCTAGATACAAAATCCGTAACTACGATTTCTTATTGAAAATTGAATTTTAACAGTTTTTGAATGAATATCGTTACATTTGCTTGAATTAAAGCAAAAAGTACAAAAATAATGGTTTCAGTGGTTATATTTGAAAATAGTGAAGAGATACTCAAAATGTGTTTTTCTGGCCGAGAAACGTCGATTTAGAAAATATCATTAAAAATCGAGGTACATTTTTATTTATTGTTCAATCGAGATGAAATCACTTTAAATTAGTGTTTTATAGGGAATTAAGCTGAATTCGGACAAAACTTTGTCCAGAGAAAAATGCATTCAAAAGTATACCAATAATATTGCATGTCTTTTTTCTTCTAGATACAAAATCCGTCACTACGATTTCTTATTGAAAATTGAATTTTAACAGTTTTTTTGAATGAATATCGTTACAATTGCTTGAATTAAAGCAAAAAGGACAAAAATAATGATTTCAGTTTTTAAATTTGAAAATAGTGAAGAAATACTCAAAATGTGTTTCTCGGCCCGAGAAACGTCGATTTTGAAAATATTATTAAATATCGAGGTACATATTTATATGTTGTTCAATCGAGATGAAATCACTTTTAATGAGTGTTTTAAAGGGAATTAAGCTGAATTCGGTCAAAAATTTGTCCAGAAAAAAATGTATTCAAAAGTGCACCAATAATATTGCATGTTTTGTTTCTTCTAGATACAAAATCCGTCACTAAGATTTCTTATTGAAAATTGAATTTTAACAGTTTTTAGAATGAATATCGTTACATTTGCTTGAATTAAAGCAAGAAGTACAAAAATAATGGTTTCAGTGGTTATATTTGAAAATAGTGAAGAATACTCAAAATGTGTTTCTTTGGCCGAGAAACGTCGATTTTGAAAATATCATTAAAAATCGAGGTACATTTTTATTTATTGTTCAATCGAGATGAAATCACTTTAAATTAGTGTTTTATAGGGAATTAAGCTGAATTCGGACAAATTTGTGTCCAGAAAAAAATGCATTCAAAAGTGTACCAATAATATTGCATGTCTTTTTTCTTCTAGATACAAAATCCGTCACTACGATTTCTTATTGAAAATTGAATTTTAACAGTTTTTTTGAATGAATATCGTTACATTTGCTCGAATTAAAGCAAAAAGGACAAAAATAATGGTTTCAGTGGTTAAATTTGAAAATAGTGAAGAAATACTCAAAATGTGTTTCTCTGCCCGAGAAACGTCGATTTTGAAAATATTATTAAATATCGAGGTACATTTTTATTTATTGTTCAATCGAGATGAAATCACTTTTAATGAGTGTTTTAAAGGGAATTAAGCTGAATTCGGTCAAAAATTTGTCCAGAAAAAAATGCATTCAAAAGTGTATGTTTTTTTTTCTTCTAGATACAAAATCTGTCACTACGATTTCTTATTGAAAATTGAATTTTAACAGTTTTTTGAATGAATATCGTTACATTTGCTTGAATTAAAGCAAAAAGTACAAAAATAATGGTTTCAGTGGTTATATTTGAAAATAGTGAAGAAATACTCAAAATGTGTTTCTCTGCCCGAGAAACGTCGATTTTGAAAATATTATTAAATATCGAGGTACATTTTTATTTATTGTCCAATCGAGATGAAATCACTTTTAATGAGTGTTTTAAAGGGAATTAAGCTGAATTCGGTCAATAATTTGTCCAGAAAAAAATGCATTCAAAAGTGTACCAATAATATTGCATGTTTTTTTTCTTCTAGATACAAAATCCGTAACTACGATTTCTTATTGAAATGTGAATTTTAACAGTTTTTTTGAATGAATATCGTTACATTTGCTTGAATTAAAGCAAAAAGGACAAAAATAATGATTTCAGTGGATAAATTTGAAAATAGTGAAGAAATACTCAAAATGTGTTTCTCGGCCCGAGAAACGTCGATTTTGAAAATATCATTAAAAATCGAGGTACATTTTTATTTATTGTTCAATCGAGAAGAAATCACTTTAAATTAGTGTTTTATAGGGAATTAAGCTGAATTCGGACAAAACTTTGTCCAGAAAAAAATGCATTCAAAAGTGTACCAATAATATTGTATGTTTTTTTCTTCTAGATACAAAATCCGTAACTACGATTTCTTATTGAAAATTGAATTTTAACAGTTTTTGAATGAATATCGTTACATTTGCTTGAATTAAAGCAAAAAGTACAAAAATAATGGTTTCAGTGGTTATATTTGAAAATAGTGAAGAATACTCAAAATGTGTTTCTTTGGCCGAAAAACGTCGATTTTGAAAATATCATTAAAAATCGAGGTACATTTTTATTTATTGTTCAATCGAGATGAAATCACTTTAAATTAGTGTTTTATAGGGAATTAAGCTGAATTCGGACAAATTTGTGTCCAGAAAAAAATGCATTCAAAAGTGTACCAATAATATTGCATGTCTTTTTTCTTCTAGATACAAAATCCGTCACTACGATTTCTTATTGAAAATTGAATTTTAACAGTTTTTTTGAATGAATATCGTTACATTTGCTCGAATTAAAGCAAAAAGGACAAAAATAATGGTTTCAGTGGTTAAATTTGAAAATAGTGAAGAAATACTCAAAATGTGTTTCTCTGCCCGAGAAACGTCGATTTTGAAAATATTATTAAATATCGAGGTACATTTTTATTTATTGTTCAATCGAGATGAAATCACTTTTAATGAGTGTTTTATAGGGAATTAAGCTGAATTTGGTCAAAAATTTGTCAAGAAAAAAATGTATTCAAAAGTGTACCAATAATATTGCATGTTTTTTTTCTTCTAGATACAAAATCCGTCACTACGATTTCTTATTGAAAATTGAATTTTAACAGTTTTTTGAATGAATATCGTTACATTTGCTTGAATTAAAGCAAAAAGTACAAAAATAATGGTTTCAGTGGTTATATTTGAAAATAGTGAAGAATACTCAAAATGTGTTTCTTTGGCCGAGAAACGTCGATTTTGAAAATATCATTAAAAATCGAGGTACATTTTTATTTATTGTTCAATCGAGATGAAATCACTTTAAATTAGTGTTTTATAGGGAATTAAGCTGAATTCGGACAAATTTTTGTCCAGAAAAAAATGCATTCAAAAGTGTACCAATAATATTGCATGTCTTTTTTCTTCTAGATACAAAATCCGTCACTACGATTTCTTATTGAAAATTGAATTTTAACAGTTTTTTTGAATGAATATCGTTACATTTGCTCGAATTAAAGCAAAAAGGACAAAAATAATGGTTTCAGTGGTTAAATTTGAAAATAGTGAAGAAATACTCAAAATGTGTTTCTCTGCCCGAGAAACGTCGATTTTGAAAATATTATTAAATATCGAGGTACATTTTTATGTGTTGTTCAATCGAGATGAAATCACTTTTAATGAGTGTTTTAAAGGGAATTAAGCTGAATTCGGTCAAAAATTTGTCCAGAAAAAAATGTATTCAAAAGTGCACCAATAATATTGCATGTTTTTTTTTCTTCTAGATACAAAATCCGTCACTAAGATTTCTTATTGAAAATTGAATTTTAACAGTTTTTAGAATGAATATCGTTACATTTGCTTGAATTAAAGCAAAAAGTACAAAAATAATGGTTTCAGTGGTTATATTTGAAAATAGTGAAGAAATACTCAAAATGTGTTTCTCTGCCCGAGAAACGTCGATTTTGAAAATATTATTAAATATCGAGGTACATTTTTATTTATTGTCCAATCGAGATGAAATCACTTTTAATGAGTGTTTTAAAGGGAATTAAGCTGAATTCGGTCAATAATTTGTCCAGAAAAAAATGCATTCAAAAGTGTACCAATAATATTGCATGTTTTTTTTCTTCTAGATACAAAATCCGTAACTACGATTTCTTATTGAAATGTGAATTTTAACAGTTTTTTTGAATGAATATCGTTACATTTGCTTGAATTAAAGCAAAAAGGACAAAAATAATGATTTCAGTGGATAAATTTGAAAATAGTGAAGAAATACTCAAAATGTGTTTCTCGGCCCGAGAAACGTCGATTTTGAAAATATCATTAAAAATCGAGGTACATTTTTATTTATTGTTCAATCGAGAAGAAATCACTTTAAATTAGTGTTTTATAGGGAATTAAGCTGAATTCGGACAAAACTTTGTCCAGAAAAAAATGCATTCAAAAGTGTACCAATAATATTGTATGTTTTTTTCTTCTAGATACAAAATCCGTAACTACGATTTCTTATTGAAAATTGAATTTTAACAGTTTTTGAATGAATATCGTTACATTTGCTTGAATTAAAGCAAAAAGTACAAAAATAATGGTTTCAGTGGTTATATTTGAAAATAGTGAAGAATACTCAAAATGTGTTTCTTTGGCCGAGAAACGTCGATTTTGAAAATATCATTAAAAATCGAGGTACATTTTTATTTATTGTTCAATCGAGATGAAATCACTTTAAATTAGTGTTTTATAGGGAATTAAGCTGAATTCGGACAAATTTGTGTCCAGAAAAAAATGCATTCAAAAGTGTACCAATAATATTGCATGTCTTTTTTCTTCTAGATACAAAATCCGTCACTACGATTTCTTATTGAAAATTGAATTTTAACAGTTTTTTTGAATGAATATCGTTACATTTGCTCGAATTAAAGCAAAAAGGACAAAAATAATGGTTTCAGTGGTTAAATTTGAAAATAGTGAAGAAATACTCAAAATGTGTTTCTCTGCCCGAGAAACGTCGATTTTGAAAATATTATTAAATATCGAGGTACATTTTTATTTATTGTTCAATCGAGATGAAATCACTTTTAATGAGTGTTTTATAGGGAATTAAGCTGAATTTGGTCAAAAATTTGTCAAGAAAAAAATGTATTCAAAAGTGTACCAATAATATTGCATGTTTTTTTTCTTCTAGATACAAAATCCGTCACTACGATTTCTTATTGAAAATTGAATTTTAACAGTTTTTTGAATGAATATCGTTACATTTGCTTGAATTAAAGCAAAAAGTACAAAAATAATGGTTTCAGTGGTTATATTTGAAAATAGTGAAGAATACTCAAAATGTGTTTCTTTGGCCGAGAAACGTCGATTTTGAAAATATCATTAAAAATCGAGGTACATTTTTATTTATTGTTCAATCGAGATGAAATCACTTTAAATTAGTGTTTTATAGGGAATTAAGCTGAATTCGGACAAATTTTTGTCCAGAAAAAAATGCATTCAAAAGTGTACCAATAATATTGCATGTCTTTTTTCTTCTAGATACAAAATCCGTCACTACGATTTCTTATTGAAAATTGAATTTTAACAGTTTTTTTGAATGAATATCGTTACATTTGCTCGAATTAAAGCAAAAAGGACAAAAATAATGGTTTCAGTGGTTAAATTTGAAAATAGTGAAGAAATACTCAAAATGTGTTTCTCTGCCCGAGAAACGTCGATTTTGAAAATATTATTAAATATCGAGGTACATTTTTATGTGTTGTTCAATCGAGATGAAATCACTTTTAATGAGTGTTTTAAAGGGAATTAAGCTGAATTCGGTCAAAAATTTGTCCAGAAAAAAATGTATTCAAAAGTGCACCAATAATATTGCATGTTTTTTTTTCTTCTAGATACAAAATCCGTCACTAAGATTTCTTATTGAAAATTGAATTTTAACAGTTTTTAGAATGAATATCGTTACATTTGCTTGAATTAAAGCAAGAAGTACAAAAATAATGGTTTCAGTGGTTATATTTGAAAATAGTGAAGAATACTCAAAATGTGTTTCTTTGGCCGAGAAACGTCGATTTTGAAAATATCATTAAAAATCGAGGTACATTTTTATTTATTGTTCAATCGAGATGAAATCACTTTAAATTAGTGTTTTATAGGGAATTAAGCTGAATTCGGACAAATTTTTGTCCAGAAAAAAATGCATTCAAAAGTGTACCAATAATATTGCATGTCTTTTTTCTTCTAGATACAAAATCCGTCACTACGATTTCTTATTGAAAATTGAATTTTAACAGTTTTTTTGAATGAATATCGTTACATTTGCTTGAATTAAAGCAAAAAGGACAAAAATAATGATTTGAGTGGTTAAATTTGAAAATAGTGAAGAAATACTCAAAATGTGTTTCTCGGCCCGAAAAACGTCGATTTTGAAAATATTATTAAATATCGAGGTACATTTTTATATATTGTTCAATCGAGATGAAATCACTTTTAATGAGTGTTTTAAAGGGAATTAAGCTGAATTCGGTCAAAAATTTGTCCAGAAAAAAATGCATTCAAAAGTGTATGTTTTTTTTTCTTCTAGATACAAAATCTGTCACTACGATTTCTTATTGAAAATTGAATTTTAACAGTTTTTTGAATGAATATCGTTACATTTGCTTGAATTAAAGCAAAAAGTACAAAAATAATGGTTTCAGTGGTTATATTTGAAAATAGTGAAGAAATACTCAAAATGTGTTTCTCTGCCCGAGAAACGTCGATTTTGAAAATATTATTAAATATCGAGGTACATATTTATTTATTGTCCAATCGAGATGAAATCACTTTTAATGAGTGTTTTAAAGGGAATTAAGCTGAATTCGGTCAAAAATTTGTCCAGAAAAAAATGCATTCAAAAGTGTACCAATAATATTGCATGTCTTTTTTCTTCTAGATACAAAATCCGTCACTACGATTTCTTTATGAAAATTGAATTTTAACAGTTTTTTTGAATGAATATCGTTACATTTGCTCGAATTAAAGCAAAAAGGACAAAAATAATGGTTTCAGTGGTTAAATTTGAAAATAGTGAAGAAATACTCAAAATGTGTTTCTCTGCCCGAGAAACGTCGATTTTGAAAATATTATTAAATATCGAGGTACATTTTTATTTATTGTTCAATCGAGATGAAATCACTTTTAATGAGTGTTTTATAGGGAATTAAGCTGAATTTGGTCAAAAATTTGTCAAGAAAAAAATGTATTCAAAAGTGTACCAATAATATTGCATGTTTTTTTTCTTCTAGATACAAAATCCGTCACTACGATTTCTTATTGAAAATTGAATTTTAACAGTTTTTTGAATGAATATCGTTACATTTGCTTGAATTAAAGCAAAAAGTACAAAAATAATGGTTTCAGTGGTTATATTTGAAAATAGTGAAGAATACTCAAAATGTGTTTCTTTGGCCGAGAAACGTCGATTTTGAAAATATCATTAAAAATCGAGGTACATTTTTATTTATTGTTCAATCGAGATGAAATCACTTTAAATTAGTGTTTTATAGGGAATTAAGCTGAATTCGGACAAATTTTTGTCCAGAAAAAAATGCATTCAAAAGTGTACCAATAATATTGCATGTCTTTTTTCTTCTAGATACAAAATCCGTCACTACGATTTCTTATTGAAAATTGAATTTTAACAGTTTTTTTGAATGAATATCGTTACATTTGCTCGAATTAAAGCAAAAAGGACAAAAATAATGGTTTCAGTGGTTAAATTTGAAAATAGTGAAGAAATACTCAAAATGTGTTTCTCTGCCCGAGAAACGTCGATTTTGAAAATATTATTAAATATCGAGGTACATTTTTATGTGTTGTTCAATCGAGATGAAATCACTTTTAATGAGTGTTTTAAAGGGAATTAAGCTGAATTCGGTCAAAAATTTGTCCAGAAAAAAATGTATTCAAAAGTGCACCAATAATATTGCATGTTTTTTTTTCTTCTAGATACAAAATCCGTCACTAAGATTTCTTATTGAAAATTGAATTTTAACAGTTTTTAGAATGAATATCGTTACATTTGCTTGAATTAAAGCAAGAAGTACAAAAATAATGGTTTCAGTGGTTATATTTGAAAATAGTGAAGAATACTCAAAATGTGTTTCTTTGGCCGAGAAACGTCGATTTTGAAAATATCATTAAAAATCGAGGTACATTTTTATTTATTGTTCAATCGAGATGAAATCACTTTAAATTAGTGTTTTATAGGGAATTAAGCTGAATTCGGACAAATTTTTGTCCAGAAAAAAATGCATTCAAAAGTGTACCAATAATATTGCATGTCTTTTTTCTTCTAGATACAAAATCCGTCACTACGATTTCTTATTGAAAATTGAATTTTAACAGCTTTTTGAATGAATATCGTTACATTTGCTTGAATTAAAGCAAAAAGGACAAAAATAATGATTTGAGTGGTTAAATTTGAAAATAGTGAAGAAATACTCAAAATGTGTTTCTCGGCCCGAAAAACGTCGATTTTGAAAATATTATTAAATATCGAGGTACATTTTTATATATTGTTCAATCGAGATGAAATCACTTTTAATGAGTGTTTTAAAGGGAATTAAGCTGAATTCGGTCAAAAATTTGTCCAGAAAAAAATGCATTCAAAAGTGTATGTTTTTTTTTCTTCTAGATACAAAATCTGTCACTACGATTTCTTATTGAAAATTGAATTTTAACAGTTTTTTGAATGAATATCGTTACATTTGCTTGAATTAAAGCAAAAAGTACAAAAATAATGGTTTCAGTGGTTATATTTGAAAATAGTGAAGAAATACTCAAAATGTGTTTCTCTGCCCGAGAAACGTCGATTTTGAAAATATTATTAAATATCGAGGTACATATTTATTTATTGTCCAATCGAGATGAAATCACTTTTAATGAGTGTTTTAAAGGGAATTAAGCTGAATTCGGTCAAAAATTTGTCCAGAAAAAAATGCATTCAAAAGTGTACCAATAATATTGCATGTTTTTTTTTCTTCTAGATACAAAATCCGTAACTACGATTTCTTATTGAAATGTGAATTTTAACAGTTTTTTTGAATGAATATCGTTACATTTGCTTGAATTAAAGCAAAAAGGACAAAAATAATGATTTCAGTGGATAAATTTGAAAATAGTGAAGAAATACTCAAAATGTGTTTCTCGGCCCGAGAAACGTCGATTTTGAAAATATCATTAAAAATCGAGGTACATTTTTATTTATTGTTCAATCGAGATGAAATCACTTTTAATGAGTGTTTTATAGGGAATTAAGCTGAATTCGATCAAAAATTTGTCCAGAAAAAAATGCATTCAAAAGTGTACCAATAATATTGTATGTTTTTTTCTTCTAGATACAAAATCCGTAACTACGATTTCTTATTGAAAATTGAATTTTAACAGTTTTTGAATGAATATCGTTACATTTGCTTGAATTAAAGCAAAAAGTACAAAAATAATGGTTTCAGTGGTTATATTTGAAAATAGTGAAGAGATACTCAAAATGTGTTTTTCTGGCCGAGAAACGTCGATTTAGAAAATATCATTAAAAATCGAGGTACATTTTTATTTATTGTTCAATCGAGATGAAATCACTTTAAATTAGTGTTTTATAGGGAATTAAGCTGAATTCGGACAAAACTTTGTCCAGAAAAAAATGCATTCAAAAGTATACCAATAATATTGCATGTCTTTTTTCTTCTAGATACAAAATCCGTCACTACGATTTCTTATTGAAAATTGAATTTTAACAGTTTTTTTGTATGAATATCGTTACATTTGCTCGAATTAAAGCAAAAAGGACAAAAATAATGGTTTCAGTGGTTAAATTTGAAAATAGCGAAAAAATACTCAAAATGTGTTTCTCTGCCCGAGAAACGTCGATTTTGAAAATATTATTAAATATCGAGGTACATTTTTATTTATTGTTCAATCGAGATGAAATCACTTTTAATGAGTGTTTTATAGGCAATTAAGCTGAATTCGGTCAAAAATTTGTCCAGAAAAAAATGTATTCAAAAGTGTACCAATAATATTGCATGTTTTTTTTCTTCTAGATACAAAATCCGTAACGACGATTACTTATTGAAAATTGAATTTTAACAGTTTTTTTGAATGAATATCGTTACATTTGCTTGAATTAAAGCAAAAAGGACAAAAATAATGATTTCAGTTTTTAAATTTGAAAATAGTGAAGAAATACTCAAAATGTGTTTCTCGGCCCGAGAAACGTCGATTTTGAAAATATTATTAAATATCGAGGTACATATTTATATGTTGTTCAATCGAGATGAAATCACTTTTAATGAGTGTTTTAAAGGGAATTAAGCTGAATTCGGTCAAAAATTTGTCCAGAAAAAAATGTATTCAAAAGTGCACCAATAATATTGCATGTTTTTTTTCTTCTAGATACAAAATCCGTCACTAAGATTTCTTATTGAAAATTGAATTTTAACAGTTTTTAGAATGAATATCGTTACATTTGCTTGAATTAAAGCAAGAAGTACAAAAATAATGGTTTCAGTGGTTATATTTGAAAATAGTGAAGAATACTCAAAATGTGTTTCTTTGGCCGAGAAACGTCGATTTTGAAAATATCATTAAAAATCGAGGTACATTTTTATTTATTGTTCAATCGAGATGAAATCACTTTAAAATAGTGTTTTATAGGGAATTAAGCTGAATTCGGACAAATTTGTGTCCAGAAAAAAATGCATTCAAAAGTGTACCAATAATATTGCATGTCTTTTTTCTTCTAGATACAAAATCCGTCACTACGATTTCTTATTGAAAATTGAATTTTAACAGTTTTTTTGAATGAATATCGTTACATTTGCTCGAATTAAAGCAAAAAGGACAAAAATAATGGTTTCAGTGGTTAAATTTGAAAATAGTGAAGAAATACTCAAAATGTGTTTCTCTGCCCGAGAAACGTCGATTTTGAAAATATTATTAAATATCGAGGTACATTTTTATTTATTGTTCAATCGAGATGAAATCACTTTTAATGAGTGTTTTAAAGGGAATTAAGCTGAATTCGGTCAAAAATTTGTCCAGAAAAAAATGCATTCAAAAGTGTATGTTTTTTTTCTTCTAGATACAAAATCTGTCACTACGATTTCTTATTGAAAATTGAATTTTAACAGTTTTTTGAATGAATATCGTTACATTTGCTTGAATTAAAGCAAAAAGTACAAAAATAATGGTTTCAGTGGTTATATTTGAAAATAGTGAAGAAATACTCAAAATGTGTTTCTCTGCCCGAGAAACGTCGATTTTGAAAATATTATTAAATATCGAGGTACATTTTTATTTATTGTCCAATCGAGATGAAATCACTTTTAATGAGTGTTTTAAAGGGAATTAAGCTGAATTCGGTCAAAAATTTGTCCAGAAAAAAATGCATTCAAAAGTGTACCAATAATATTGCATGTTTTTTTTCTTCTAGATACAAAATCCGTAACTACGATTTCTTATTGAAATGTGAATTTTAACAGTTTTTTTGAATGAATATCGTTACATTTGCTTGAATTAAAGCAAAAAGGACAAAAATAATGGTTTCAGTGGTTAAATTTGAAAATAGCGAAAAAATACTCAAAATGTGTTTCTCTGCCCGAGAAACGTCGATTTTGAAAATATTATTAAATATCGAGGTACATTTTTATTTATTGTTCAATCGAGATGAAATCACTTTTAATGAGTGTTTTATAGGCAATTAAGCTGAATTCGGTCAAAAATTTGTCCAGAAAAAAATGTATTCAAAAGTGTACCAATAATATTGCATGTTTTTTTTCTTCTAGATACAAAATCCGTAACGACGATTACTTATTGAAAATTGAATTTTAACAGTTTTTTTGAATGAATATCGTTACATTTGCTTGAATTAAAGCAAAAAGGACAAAAATAATGATTTCAGTTTTTAAATTTGAAAATAGTGAAGAAATACTCAAAATGTGTTTCTCGGCCCGAGAAACGTCGATTTTGAAAATATTATTAAATATCGAGGTACATATTTATATGTTGTTCAATCGAGATGAAATCACTTTTAATGAGTGTTTTAAAGGGAATTAAGCTGAATTCGGTCAAAAATTTGTCCAGAAAAAAATGTATTCAAAAGTGCACCAATAATATTGCATGTTTTTTTTCTTCTAGATACAAAATCCGTCACTAAGATTTCTTATTGAAAATTGAATTTTAACAGTTTTTAGAATGAATATCGTTACATTTGCTTGAATTAAAGCAAGAAGTACAAAAATAATGGTTTCAGTGGTTATATTTGAAAATAGTGAAGAATACTCAAAATGTGTTTCTTTGGCCGAGAAACGTCGATTTTGAAAATATCATTAAAAATCGAGGTACATTTTTATTTATTGTTCAATCGAGATGAAATCACTTTAAAATAGTGTTTTATAGGGAATTAAGCTGAATTCGGACAAATTTGTGTCCAGAAAAAAATGCATTCAAAAGTGTACCAATAATATTGCATGTCTTTTTTCTTCTAGATACAAAATCCGTCACTACGATTTCTTATTGAAAATTGAATTTTAACAGTTTTTTTGAATGAATATCGTTACATTTGCTCGAATTAAAGCAAAAAGGACAAAAATAATGGTTTCAGTGGTTAAATTTGAAAATAGTGAAGAAATACTCAAAATGTGTTTCTCTGCCCGAGAAACGTCGATTTTGAAAATATTATTAAATATCGAGGTACATTTTTATTTATTGTTCAATCGAGATGAAATCACTTTTAATGAGTGTTTTAAAGGGAATTAAGCTGAATTCGGTCAAAAATTTGTCCAGAAAAAAATGCATTCAAAAGTGTATGTTTTTTTTCTTCTAGATACAAAATCTGTCACTACGATTTCTTATTGAAAATTGAATTTTAACAGTTTTTTGAATGAATATCGTTACATTTGCTTGAATTAAAGCAAAAAGTACAAAAATAATGGTTTCAGTGGTTATATTTGAAAATAGTGAAGAAATACTCAAAATGTGTTTCTCTGCCCGAGAAACGTCGATTTTGAAAATATTATTAAATATCGAGGTACATTTTTATTTATTGTCCAATCGAGATGAAATCACTTTTAATGAGTGTTTTAAAGGGAATTAAGCTGAATTCGGTCAAAAATTTGTCCAGAAAAAAATGCATTCAAAAGTGTACCAATAATATTGCATGTTTTTTTTCTTCTAGATACAAAATCCGTAACTACGATTTCTTATTGAAATGTGAATTTTAACAGTTTTTTTGAATGAATATCGTTACATTTGCTTGAATTAAAGCAAAAAGGACAAAAATAATGATTTCAGTGGATAAATTTGAAAATAGTGAAGAAATACTCAAAATGTGTTTCTCGGCCCGAGAAACGTCGATTTTGAAAATATCATTAAAAATCGAGGTACATTTTTATTTATTGTTCAATCGAGATGAAATCACTTTTAATGAGTGTTTTATAGGCAATTAAGCTGAATTCGGTCAAAAATTTGTCCAGAAAAAAATGTATTCAAAAGTGTACCAATAATATTGCATGTTTTTTTTCTTCTAGATACAAAATCCGTAACTACGATTACTTATTGAAAATTGAATTTTAACAGTTTTTTTGAATGAATATCGTTACATTTGCTTGAATTAAAGCAAAAAGGATAAAAATAATGATTTCAGTTTTTAAATTTGAAAATAGTGAAGAAATACTCAAAATGTGTTTCTCTGCCCGAGAAACGTCGATTTTGAAAATATTATTAAATATCGAGGTACATTTTTATTTATTGTTCGATCGAGATGAAATCACTTTTAATGAGTGTTTTATAGGCAATTAAGCTGAATTCGGTCAAAAATTTGTCCAGAAAAAAATGTATTCAAAAGTGTACCAATAATATTGCATGTTTTTTTTCTTCTAGATACAAGATCCGTAACTACGATTACTTATTGAAAATTGAATTTTAACAGTTTTTTTGCATGAATATCGTTACATTTGCTTGAATTAAAGCAAAAAGGACAAAAATAATGATTTCAGTTTTTAAATTTGAAAATAGTGAAGAAATACTCAAAATGTGTTTCTCGGCCCGAGAAACGTCGATTTTGAAAATATTATTAAATATCGAGGTACATTTTTATTTATTGTTCAATCGAGATGAAATCACTTTTAATGAGTGTTTTAAAGGGAATTAAGCTGAATTCGGTCAAAAATTTGTCCAGAATAAAATGCATTCAAAAGTGTATGTTTTTTTTTCTTCTAGATACAAAATCTGTCACTACGATTTCTTATTGAAAATTGAATTTTAACAGTTTTTTGAATGAATATCGTTACATTTGCTTGAATTAAAGCAAAAAGTACAAAAATAATGGTTTCAGTGGTTATATTTGAAAATAGTGAAGAAATACTCAAAATGTGTTTCTCTGCCCGAGAAACGTCGATTTTGAAAATATTATTAAATATCGAGGTACATTTTTATTTATTGTCCAATCGAGATGAAATCACTTTTAATGAGTGTTTTAAAGGGAATTAAGCTGAATTCGGTCAAAAATTTGTCCAGAAAAAAATGCATTCAAAAGTGTACCAATAATATTGCATGTTTTTTTTCTTCTAGATACAAAATCCGTAACTACGATTTCTTATTGAAATGTGAATTTTAACAGTTTTTTTGAATGAATATCGTTACATTTGCTTGAATTAAAGCAAAAAGGACAAAAATAATGATTTCAGTGGATAAATTTGAAAATAGTGAAGAAATACTCAAAATGTGTTTCTCGGCCCGAGAAACGTCGATTTTGAAAATATCATTAAAAATCGAGGTACATTTTTATTTATTGTTCAATCGAGATGAAATCACTTTTAATGAGTGTTTTATAGGCAATTAAGCTGAATTCGGTCAAAAATTTGTCCAGAAAAAAATGTATTCAAAAGTGTACCAATAATATTGCATGTTTTTTTTCTTCTAGATACAAAATCCGTAACTACGATTACTTATTGAAAATTGAATTTTAACAGTTTTTTTGAATGAATATCGTTACATTTGCTTGAATTAAAGCAAAAAGGACAAAAATAATGATTTCAGTTTTTAAATTTGAAAATAGTGAAGAAATACTCAAAATGTGTTTCTCTGCCCGAGAAACGTCGATTTTGAAAATATTATTAAATATCGAGGTACATTTTTATTTATTGTTCGATCGAGATGAAATCACTTTTAATGAGTGTTTTATAGGCAATTAAGCTGAATTCGGTCAAAAATTTGTCCAGAAAAAAATGTATTCAAAAGTGTACCAATAATATTGCATGTTTTTTTTCTTCTAGATACAAAATCCGTAACTACGATTACTTATTGAAAATTGAATTTTAACAGTTTTTTTGAATGAATATCGTTACATTTGCTTGAATTAAAGCAAAAAGGATAAAAATAATGATTTCAGTTTTTAAATTTGAAAATAGTGAAGAAATACTCAAAATGTGTTTCTCTGCCCGAGAAACGTCGATTTTGAAAATATTATTAAATATCGAGGTACATTTTTATTTATTGTTCGATCGAGATGAAATCACTTTTAATGAGTGTTTTATAGGCAATTAAGCTGAATTCGGTCAAAAATTTGTCCAGAAAAAAATGTATTCAAAAGTGTACCAATAATATTGCATGTTTTTTTTCTTCTAGATACAAGATCCGTAACTACGATTACTTATTGAAAATTGAATTTTAACAGTTTTTTTGCATGAATATCGTTACATTTGCTTGAATTAAAGCAAAAAGGACAAAAATAATGATTTCAGTTTTTAAATTTGAAAATAGTGAAGAAATACTCAAAATGTGTTTCTCGGCCCGAGAAACGTCGATTTTGAAAATATTATTAAATATCGAGGTACATTTTTATTTATTGTCCAATCGAGATGAAATCACTTTTAATGAGTGTTTTAAAGGGAATTAAGCTGAATTCGGTCAAAAATTTGTCCAGAAAAAAATGCATTCAAAAGTGTACCAATAATATTGCATGTTTTTTTTCTTCTAGATACAAAATCCGTAACTACGATTTCTTATTGAAATGTGAATTTTAACAGTTTTTTTGAATGAATATCGTTACATTTGCTTGAATTAAAGCAAAAAGGACAAAAATAATGATTTCAGTGGATAAATTTGAAAATAGTGAAGAAATACTCAAAATGTGTTTCTCGGCCCGAGAAACGTCGATTTTGAAAATATCATTAAAAATCGAGGTACATTTTTATTTATTGTTCAATCGAGATGAAATCACTTTTAATGAGTGTTTTATAGGCAATTAAGCTGAATTCGGTCAAAAATTTGTCCAGAAAAAAATGTATTCAAAAGTGTACCAATAATATTGCATGTTTTTTTTCTTCTAGATACAAAATCCGTAACTACGATTACTTATTGAAAATTGAATTTTAACAGTTTTTTTGAATGAATATCGTTACATTTGCTTGAATTAAAGCAAAAAGGACGAAAATAATGATTTCAGTTTTTAAATTTGAAAATAGTGAAGAAATACTCAAAATGTGTTTCTCTGCCCGAGAAACGTCGATTTTGAAAATATTATTAAATATCGAGGTACATTTTTATTTATTGTTCGATCGAGATGAAATCACTTTTAATGAGTGTTTTATAGGCAATTAAGCTGAATTCGGTCAAAAATTTGTCCAGAAAAAAATGTTTTCAAAAGTGTACCAATAATATTGCATGTTTTTTTTCTTCTAGATACAAGATCCGTAACTACGATTACTTATTGAAAATTGAATTTTAACAGTTTTTTTGCATGAATATCGTTACATTTGCTTGAATTAAAGCAAAAAGGACAAAAATAATGATTTCAGTTTTTAAATTTGAAAATAGTGAAGAAATACTCAAAATGTGTTTCTCGGCCCGAGAAACGTCGATTTTGAAAATATTATTAAATATCGAGGTACATATTTATATGTTGTTCAATCGAGATGAAATCACTTTTAATGAGTGTTTTAAAGGGAATTAAGCTGAATTCGGTCAAAAATTTGTCCAGAAAAAAATGTATTCAAAAGTGCACCAATAATATTGCATGTTTTTTTTCTTCTAGATACAAAATCCGTCACTAAGATTTCTTATTGAAAATTGAATTTTAACAGTTTTTGAATGAATATCGTTACATTTGCTTGAATTAAAGCAAAAAGTACAAAAATAATGGTTTCAGTGGTTATATTTGAAAATAGTGAAGAGATACTCAAAATTTGTTTTTCTGGCCGAGAAACGTCGATTTTGAAAATATCATTAAAAATCGAGGTACATTTTTATTTATTGTTCAATCGAGATGAAATCACTTTAAATTAGTGTTTTATAGGGAATTAAGCTGAATTCGGACAAATTTGTGTCCAGAAAAAAATGCATTCAAAAGTGTACCAATAATATTGCATGTCTTTTTTCTTCTAGATACAAAATCCGTCACTACGATTTCTTATTGAAAATTGAATTTTAACAGTTTTTTTGAATGAATATCGTTACATTTGCTCGAATTAAAGCAAAAAGGACAAAAATAATGGTTTCAGTGGTTAAATTTGAAAATAGTGAAGAAATACTCAAAATGTGTTTCTCTGCCCGAGAAACGTCGATTTTGAAAATATTATTAAATATCGAGGTACATTTTTATTTATTGTTCAATCGAGATGAAATCACTTTTAATGAGTGTTTTATAGGGAATTAAGCTGAATTTGGTCAAAAATTTGTCCAGAAAAAAATGTATTCAAAAGTGTACCAATAATATTGCATGTTTTTTTTCTTCTAGATACAAAATCCGTCACTACGATTTCTTATTGAAAATTGAATTTTAACAGTTTTTTGAATGAATATCGTTACATTTGCTTGAATTAAAGCAAAAAGTACAAAAATAATGGTTTCAGTGGTTATATTTGAAAATAGTGAAGAGATACTCAAAATGTGTTTTTCTGGCCGAGAAACGTCGATTTAGAAAATATCATTAAAAATCGAGGAACATTTTTATTTATTGTTCAATCGAGATGAAATCACTTTTAATGAGTGTTTTATAGGGAATGAAGCTGAATTCGATCAAAAATTTGTCCAGAAAAAAACGCATTCAAAAGTGTACCAATAATATTGCATGTTTTTTTCTTCTAGATACAAAATCCGTAACTACGATTACTTATTGAAAATTGAATTTTACCAGTTTTTTTGAATGAATATCGTTACATTTGCTCGAATTAAAGCAAAAAGGACAAAAATAATGGTTTCAGTGGTTAAATTTGAAAATAGTGAAAAAATACTCAAAATGTGTTTGTCTGCCCGAGAAACGTCGATTTTGAAAATATTATTAAATATCGAGGTACATTTTTATTTATTGTTCAATCGAGATGAAATCACTTTTAATGAGTGTTTTATAGGGAATTAAGCTGAATTCGGTCAAAAATTTGTCCAGAAAAATATGTATTCAAAAGTGCACCAATAATATTGCATGTTTTTTTTTCTTCTAGATACAAAATCCGTCACTAAGATTTCTTATTGAAAATTGAATTTTAACAGTTTTTAGAATGAATATCGTTACATTTGCTTGAATTAAAGCAAAAAGGACAAAAATAATGATTTGAGTGGTTAAATTTGAAAATAGTGAAGAAATACTCAAAATGTGTTTCTCGGCCCGAGAAACTACGATTTTGAAAATATTATTAAATATCGAGGTACATATTTATATGTTGTTCAATCGAGATGAAATCACTTTTAATGAGTGTTTTATAGGGAATGAAGCTGAATTCGATCAAAAATTTGTCCAGAAAAAAACGCATTCAAAAGTGTACCAATAATATTGCATGTTTTTTTTCTTCTAGATACAAAATCCGTAACTACGATTACTTATTGAAAATTGAATTTTACCAGTTTTTTTGAATGAATATCGTTACATTTGCTCGAATTAAAGCAAAAAGGACAAAAATAATGGTTTCAGTGGTTAAATTTGAAAATAGTGAAGAAATACTCAAAATGTGTTTCTCTGCCCGAGAAACGTCGATTTTGAAAATATTATTAAATATCGAGGTACATTTTTATTTATTGTTCAATCGAGATGAAATCACTTTTAATGAGTGTTTTATAGGGAATTAAGCTGAATTTGGTCAAAAATTTGTCCAGAAAAAAATGTATTCAAAAGTGGACCAATAATATTGCATGTTTTTTTTCTTCTAGATACAAAATCCGTCACTACGATTTCTTATTGAAAATTGAATTTTAACAGTTTTTTGAATGAATATCGTTACATTTGCTTGAATTAAAGCAAAAAGTACAAAAATAATGGTTTCAGTGGTTATATTTGAAAATAGTGAAGAATACTCAAAATGTGTTTCTTTGGCCGAGAAACGTCGATTTTGAAAATATCATTAAAAATCGAGGTACATTTTTATTTATTGTTCAATCGAGATGAAATCACTTTAAATTAGTGTTTTATAGGGAATTAAGCTGAATTCGGACAAATTTTTGTCCAGAAAAAAATGCATTCAAAAGTGTACCAATAATATTGCATGTCTTTTTTCTTCTAGATACAAAATCCGTCACTACGATTTCTTATTGAAAATTGAATTTTAACAGTTTTTTTGAATGAATATCGTTACATTTGCTCGAATTAAAGCAAAAAGGACAAAAATAATGGTTTCAGTGGTTAAATTTGAAAATAGTGAAGAAATACTCAAAATGTGTTTCTCTGCCCGAGAAACGTCGATTTTGAAAATATTATTAAATATCGAGGTACATTTTTATGTGTTGTTCAATCGAGATGAAATCACTTTTAATGAGTGTTTTAAAGGGAATTAAGCTGAATTCGGTCAAAAATTTGTCCAGAAAAAAATGTATTCAAAAGTGCACCAATAATATTGCATGTTTTTTTTTCTTCTAGATACAAAATCCGTCACTAAGATTTCTTATTGAAAATTGAATTTTAACAGTTTTTAGAATGAATATCGTTACATTTGCTTGAATTAAAGCAAGAAGTACAAAAATAATGGTTTCAGTGGTTATATTTGAAAATAGTGAAGAATACTCAAAATGTGTTTCTTTGGCCGAGAAACGTCGATTTTGAAAATATCATTAAAAATCGAGGTACATTTTTATTTATTGTTCAATCGAGATGAAATCACTTTAAATTAGTGTTTTATAGGGAATTAAGCTGAATTCGGACAAAACTTTGTCCAGAAAAAAATGCATTCAAAAGTATACCAATAATATTGCATGTCTTTTTTCTTCTAGATACAAAATCCGTCACTACGATTTCTTATTGAAAATTGAATTTTAACAGTTTTTTTGTATGAATATCGTTACATTTGCTCGAATTAAAGCAAAAAGGACAAAAATAATGGTTTCAGTGGTTAAATTTGAAAATAGTGAAAAAATACTCAAAATGTGTTTCTCTGCCCGAGAAACGTCGATTTTGAAAATATTATTAAATATCGAGGTACATTTTTATTTATTGTTCAATCGAGATGAAATCACTTTTAATGAGTGTTTTATAGGCAATTAAGCTGAATTCGGTCAAAAATTTGTCCAGAAAAAAATGTATTCAAAAGTGTACCAATAATATTGCATGTTTTTTGTCTTCTAGATACAAAATCCGTAACTACGATTACTTATTGAAAATTGAATTTTAACAGTTTTTTTGAATGAATATCGTTACATTTGCTTGAATTAAAGCAAAAAGGACAAAAATAATGATTTCAGTTTTTAAATTTGAAAATAGTGAAGAAATACTCAAAAAGTGTTTCTCGGCCCGAGAAACTACGATTTTGAAAATATTATTAAATATCGAGGTACATATTTATATGTTGTTCAATCGAGATGAAATCACTTTTAATGAGTGTTTTAAAGGGAATTAAGCTGAATTCGGTCAAAAATTTGTCCAGAAATAAATGTATTCAAAAGTGCACCAATAATATTGCATGTTTTTTTTCTTCTAGATACAAAATCCGTCACTAAGATTTCTTATTGAAAATTGAATTTTAACAGTTTTTAGAATGAATATCGTTACATTTGCTTGAATTAAAGCAAGAAGTACAAAAATAATGGTTTCAGTGGTTATATTTGAAAATAGTGAAG
Organism: Phalangium opilio; assembly: GCF_054372755.1. Classification (NCBI taxonomy): domain Eukaryota; kingdom Metazoa; phylum Arthropoda; class Arachnida; order Opiliones; family Phalangiidae; genus Phalangium; species Phalangium opilio. The sequence continues at coordinate 4,600,627 of NW_028324173.1, forward strand.
AATACTCAAAATGTGTTTCTTTGGCCGAGAAACGTCGATTTTGAAAATATCATTAAAAATCGAGGTACATTTTTATTTATTGTTCAATCGAGATGAAATCACTTTAAATTAGTGTTTTATAGGGAATTAAGCTGAATTCGGACAAATTTTTGTCCAGAAAAAAATGCATTCAAAAGTGTACCAATAATATTGCATGTCTTTTTTCTTCTAGATACAAAATCCGTCACTACGATTTCTTATTGAAAATTGAATTTTAACAGTTTTTTTGAATGAATATCGTTACATTTGCTCGAATTAAAGCAAAAAGGACAAAAATAATGGTTTCAGTGGTTAAATTTGAAAATAGTGAAGAAATACTCAAAATGTGTTTCTCTGCCCGAGAAACGTCGATTTTGAAAATATTATTAAATATCGAGGTACATTTTTATTTATTGTTCAATCGAGATGAAATCACTTTTAATGAGTGTTTTATAGGGAATTAAGCTGAATTCGGTCAAAAATTTGTCCAGAAAAAAATGTATTCAAAAGTGTACCAATAATATTGCATGTTTTTTTTCTTCTAGATACAAAATCCGTCACTACGATTTCTTATTGAAAATTGAATTTTAACAGTTTTTTGAATGAATATCGTTACATTTGCTTGAATTAAAGCAAAAAGGACAAAAATAATGATTTGAGTGGTTAAATTTGAAAATAGTGAAGAAATACTCAAAATGTGTTTCTCGGCCCGAAAAACGTCGATTTGAAAATATTATTAAATATCGAGGTACATTTTTATATATTGTTCAATCGAGATGAAATCACTTTTAATGAGTGTTTTAAAGGGAATTAAGCTGAATTCGGTCAAAAATTTGTCCAGAAAAAAATGCATTCAAAAGTGTATGTTTTTTTTTCTTCTAGATACAAAATCTGTCACTACGATTTCTTATTGAAAATTGAATTTTAACAGTTTTTTGAATGAATATCGTTACATTTGCTTGAATTAAAGCAAAAAGTACAAAAATAATGGTTTCAGTGGTTATATTTGAAAATAGTGAAGAAATACTCAAAATGTGTTTCTCTGCCCGAGAAACGTCGATTTTGAAAATATTATTAAATATCGAGGTACATTTTTATTTATTGTCCAATCGAGATGAAATCACTTTTAATGAGTGTTTTAAAGGGAATTAAGCTGAATTCGGTCAAAAATTTGTCCAGAAAAAAATGCATTCAAAAGTGTACCAATAATATTGCATGTTTTTTTTTCTTCTAGATACAAAATCCGTAACTACGATTTCTTATTGAAATGTGAATTTTAACAGTTTTTTTGAATGAATATCGTTACATTTGCTTGAATTAAAGCAAAAAGGACAAAAATAATGATTTCAGTGGATAAATTTGAAAATAGTGAAGAAATACTCAAAATGTGTTTCTCGGCCCGAGAAACGTCGATTTTGAAAATATCATTAAAAATCGAGGTACATTTTTATTTATTGTTCAATCGAGATGAAATCACTTTTAATGAGTGTTTTATAGGGAATTAAGCTGAATTCGATCAAAAATTTGTCCAGAAAAAAATGCATTCAAAAGTGTACCAATAATATTGTATGTTTTTTTCTTCTAGATACAAAATCCGTAACTACGATTTCTTATTGAAAATTGAATTTTAACAGTTTTTGAATGAATATCGTTACATTTGCTTGAATTAAAGCAAAAAGTACAAAAATAATGGTTTCAGTGGTTATATTTGAAAATAGTGAAGAGATACTCAAAATGTGTTTTTCTGGCCGAGAAACGTCGATTTAGAAAATATCATTAAAAATCGAGGTACATTTTTATTTATTGTTCAATCGAGATGAAATCACTTTAAATTAGTGTTTTATAGGGAATTAAGCTGAATTCGGACAAAACTTTGTCCAGAAAAAAATGCATTCAAAAGTATACCAATAATATTGCATGTCTTTTTTCTTCTAGATACAAAATCCGTCACTACGATTTCTTATTGAAAATTGAATTTTAACAGTTTTTTTGTATGAATATCGTTACATTTGCTCGAATTAAAGCAAAAAGGACAAAAATAATGGTTTCAGTGGTTAAATTTGAAAATAGCGAAAAAATACTCAAAATGTGTTTCTCTGCCCGAGAAACGTCGATTTTGAAAATATTATTAAATATCGAGGTACATTTTTATTTATTGTTCAATCGAGATGAAATCACTTTTAATGAGTGTTTTATAGGCAATTAAGCTGAATTCGGTCAAAAATTTGTCCAGAAAAAAATGTATTCAAAAGTGTACCAATAATATTGCATGTTTTTTTTCTTCTAGATACAAAATCCGTAACGACGATTACTTATTGAAAATTGAATTTTAACAGTTTTTTTGAATGAATATCGTTATATTTGCTTGAATTAAAGCAAAAAGGACAAAAATAATGATTTGAGTGGTTAAATTTGAAAATAGTGAAGAAATACTCAAAATGTGTTTCTCGGCCCGAAAAACGTCGATTTTGAAAATATTATTAAATATCGAGGTACATTTTTATATATTGTTCAATCGAGATGAAATCACTTTTAATGAGTGTTTTAAAGGGAATTAAGCTGAATTCGGTCAAAAATTTGTCCAGAAAAAAATGCATTCAAAAGTGTATGTTTTTTTTCTTCTAGATACAAAATCTGTCACTACGATTTCTTATTGAAAATTGAATTTTAACAGTTTTTTGAATGAATATCGTTACATTTGCTTGAATTAAAGCAAAAAGTACAAAAATAATGGTTTCAGTGGTTATATTTGAAAATAGTGAAGAAATACTCAAAATGTGTTTCTCTGCCCGAGAAACGTCGATTTTGAAAATATTATTAAATATCGAGGTACATTTTTATTTATTGTCCAATCGAGATGAAATCACTTTTAATGAGTGTTTTATAGGCAATTAAGCTGAATTCGGTCAAAAATTTGTCCAGAAAAAAATGTATTCAAAAGTGTACCAATAATATTGCATGTTTTTTTTCTTCTAGATACAAAATCCGTAACGACGATTACTTATTGAAAATTGAATTTTAACAGTTTTTTTGAATGAATATCGTTACATTTGCTTGAATTAAAGCAAAAAGGACAAAAATAATGATTTGAGTGGTTAAATTTGAAAATAGTGAAGAAATACTCAAAATGTGTTTCTCGGCCCGAAAAACGTCGATTTTGAAAATATTATTAAATATCGAGGTACATTTTTATATATTGTTCAATCGAGATGAAATCACTTTTAATGAGTGTTTTAAAGGGAATTAAGCTGAATTCGGTCAAAAATTTGTCCAGAAAAAAATGCATTCAAAAGTGTATGTTTTTTTTTCTTCTAGATACAAAATCTGTCACTACGATTTCTTATTGAAAATTGAATTTTAACAGTTTTTTGAATGAATATCGTTACATTTGCTTGAATTAAAGCAAAAAGTACAAAAATAATGGTTTCAGTGGTTATATTTGAAAATAGTGAAGAGATACTCAAAATGTGTTTTTCTGGCCGAGAAACGTCGATTTAGAAAATATCATTAAAAATCGAGGAACATTTTTATTTATTGTTCAATCGAGATGAAATCACTTTTAATGAGTGTTTTATAGGGAATGAAGCTGAATTCGATCAAAAATTTGTCCAGAAAAAAATGCATTCAAAAGTGTACCAATAATATTGCATGTTTTTTTTTCTTCTAGATACAAAATCCGTAACTACGATTACTTATTGAAAATTGAATTTTAACAGTTTTTTTGAATGAATATCGTTACATTTGCTTGAATTAAAGCAAAAAGGACAAAAATAATGATTTGAGTGGTTAAATTTGAAAATAGTGAAGAAATACTCAAAATGTGTTTCTCGGCCCGAAAAACGTCGATTTTGAAAATATTATTAAATATCGAGGTACATTTTTATATATTGTTCAATCGAGATGAAATCACTTTTAATGAGTGTTTTAAAGGGAATTAAGCTGAATTCGGTCAAAAATTTGTCCAGAAAAAAATGCATTCAAAAGTGTATGTTTTTTTTCTTCTAGATACAAAATCTGTCACTACGATTTCTTATTGAAAATTGAATTTTAACAGTTTTTTGAATGAATATCGTTACATTTGCTTGAATTAAAGCAAAAAGTACAAAAATAATGGTTTCAGTGGTTATATTTGAAAATAGTGAAGAGATACTCAAAATGTGTTTTTCTGGCCGAGAAACGTCGATTTAGAAAATATCATTAAAAATCGAGGAACATTTTTATTTATTGTTCAATCGAGATGAAATCACTTTTAATGAGTGTTTTATAGGGAATGAAGCTGAATTCGATCAAAAATTTGTCCAGAAAAAAATGCATTCAAAAGTGTACCAATAATATTGCATGTTTTTTTTTCTTCTAGATACAAAATCCGTAACTACGATTACTTATTGAAAATTGAATTTTAACAGTTTTTTTGAATGAATATCGTTACATTTGCTTGAATTAAAGCAAAAAGGACAAAAATAATGATTTGAGTGGTTAAATTTGAAAATAGTGAAGAAATACTCAAAATGTGTTTCTCGGCCCGAAAAACGTCGATTTTGAAAATATTATTAAATATCGAGGTACATTTTTATATATTGTTCAATCGAGATGAAATCACTTTTAATGAGTGTTTTAAAGGGAATTAAGCTGAATTCGGTCAAAAATTTGTCCAGAAAAAAATGCATTCAAAAGTGTATGTTTTTTTTTCTTCTAGATACAAAATCTGTCACTACGATTTCTTATTGAAAATTGAATTTTAACAGTTTTTTGAATGAATATCGTTACATTTGCTTGAATTAAAGCAAAAAGTACAAAAATAATGGTTTCAGTGGTTATATTTGAAAATAGTGAAGAAATACTCAAAATGTGTTTCTCTGCCCGAGAAACGTCGATTTTGAAAATATTATTAAATATCGAGGTACATTTTTATTTATTGTCCAATCGAGATGAAATCACTTTTAATGAGTGTTTTAAAGGGAATTAAGCTGAATTCGGTCAAAACTTTGTCCAGAAAAAAATGCATTCAAAAGTGTACCAATAATATTGCATGTTTTTTTTTCTTCTAGATACAAAATCCGTAACTACGATTTCTTATTGAAATGTGAATTTTAACAGTTTTTTTGAATGAATATCGTTACATTTGCTTGAATTAAAGCAAAAAGGACAAAAATAATGATTTCAGTGGATAAATTTGAAAATAGTGAAGAAATACTCAAAATGTGTTTCTCGGCCCGAGAAACGTCGATTTTGAAAATATCATTAAAAATCGAGGTACATTTTTATTTATTGTTCAATCGAGATGAAATCACTTTTAATGAGTGTTTTATAGGGAATTAAGCTGAATTCGATCAAAAATTTGTCCAGAAAAAAATGCATTCAAAAGTGTACCAATAATATTGTATGTTTTTTTCTTCTAGATACAAAATCCGTAACTACGATTTCTTATTGAAAATTGAATTTTAACAGTTTTTGAATGAATATCGTTACATTTGCTTGAATTAAAGCAAAAAGTACAAAAATAATGGTTTCAGTGGTTATATTTGAAAATAGTGAAGAGATACTCAAAATGTGTTTTTCTGGCCGAGAAACGTCGATTTAGAAAATATCATTAAAAATCGAGGTACATTTTTATTTATTGTTCAATCGAGATGAAATCACTTTAAATTAGTGTTTTATAGGGAATTAAGCTGAATTCGGACAAAACTTTGTCCAGAAAAAAATGCATTCAAAAGTATACCAATAATATTGCATGTCTTTTTTCTTCTAGATACAAAATCCGTCACTACGATTTCTTATTGAAAATTGAATTTTAACAGTTTTTTTGTATGAATATCGTTACATTTGCTCGAATTAAAGCAAAAAGGACAAAAATAATGGTTTCAGTGGTTAAATTTGAAAATAGCGAAAAAATACTCAAAATGTGTTTCTCTGCCCGAGAAACGTCGATTTTGAAAATATTATTAAATATCGAGGTACATTTTTATTTATTGTTCAATCGAGATGAAATCACTTTTAATGAGTGTTTTATAGGCAATTAAGCTGAATTCGGTCAAAAATTTGTCCAGAAAAAAATGTATTCAAAAGTGTACCAATAATATTGCATGTTTTTTTTCTTCTAGATACAAAATCCGTAACGACGATTACTTATTGAAAATTGAATTTTAACAGTTTTTTTGAATGAATATCGTTACATTTGCTTGAATTAAAGCAAAAAGGACAAAAATAATGATTTGAGTGGTTAAATTTGAAAATAGTGAAGAAATACTCAAAATGTGTTTCTCGGCCCGAAAAACGTCGATTTTGAAAATATTATTAAATATCGAGGTACATTTTTATATATTGTTCAATCGAGATGAAATCACTTTTAATGAGTGTTTTAAAGGGAATTAAGCTGAATTCGGTCAAAAATTTGTCCAGAAAAAAATGCATTCAAAAGTGTATGTTTTTTTTTCTTCTAGATACAAAATCTGTCACTACGATTTCTTATTGAAAATTGAATTTTAACAGTTTTTTGAATGAATATCGTTACATTTGCTTGAATTAAAGCAAAAAGTACAAAAATAATGGTTTCAGTGGTTATATTTGAAAATAGTGAAGAAATACTCAAAATGTGTTTCTCTGCCCGAGAAACGTCGATTTTGAAAATATTATTAAATATCGAGGTACATTTTTATTTATTGTCCAATCGAGATGAAATCACTTTTAATGAGTGTTTTATAGGCAATTAAGCTGAATTCGGTCAAAAATTTGTCCAGAAAAAAATGTATTCAAAAGTGTACCAATAATATTGCATGTTTTTTTTCTTCTAGATACAAAATCCGTAACGACGATTACTTATTGAAAATTGAATTTTAACAGTTTTTTTGAATGAATATCGTTACATTTGCTTGAATTAAAGCAAAAAGGACAAAAATAATGATTTGAGTGGTTAAATTTGAAAATAGTGAAGAAATACTCAAAATGTGTTTCTCGGCCCGAAAAACGTCGATTTTGAAAATATTATTAAATATCGAGGTACATTTTTATATATTGTTCAATCGAGATGAAATCACTTTTAATGAGTGTTTTAAAGGGAATTAAGCTGAATTCGGTCAAAAATTTGTCCAGAAAAAAATGCATTCAAAAGTGTATGTTTTTTTTCTTCTAGATACAAAATCTGTCACTACGATTTCTTATTGAAAATTGAATTTTTACAGTTTTTTGAATGAATATCGTTACATTTGCTTGAATTAAAGCAAAAAGTACAAAAATAATGGTTTCAGTGGTTATATTTGAAAATAGTGAAGAAATACTCAAAATGTGTTTCTCTGCCCGAGAAACGTCGATTTTGAAAATATTATTAAATATCGAGGTACATTTTTATTTATTGTCCAATCGAGATGAAATCACTTTTAATGAGTGTTTTAAAGGGAATTAAGCTGAATTCGGTCAAAAATTTGTCCAGAAAAAAATGCATTCAAAAGTGTACCAATAATATTGCATGTTTTTTTTTCTTCTAGATACAAAATCCGTAACTACGATTTCTTATTGAAATGTGAATTTTAACAGTTTTTTTGAATGAATATCGTTACATTTGCTTGAATTAAAGCAAAAAGGACAAAAATAATGATTTCAGTGGATAAATTTGAAAATAGTGAAGAAATACTCAAAATGTGTTTCTCGGCCCGAGAAACGTCGATTTTGAAAATATCATTAAAAATCGAGGTACATTTTTATTTATTGTTCAATCGAGATGAAATCACTTTTAATGAGTGTTTTATAGGGAATTAAGCTGAATTCGATCAAAAATTTGTCCAGAAAAAAATGCATTCAAAAGTGTACCAATAATATTGTATGTTTTTTTCTTCTAGATACAAAATCCGTAACTACGATTTCTTATTGAAAATTGAATTTTAACAGTTTTTGAATGAATATCGTTACATTTGCTTGAATTAAAGCAAAAAGTACAAAAATAATGGTTTCAGTGGTTATATTTGAAAATAGTGAAGAGATACTCAAAATGTGTTTTTCTGGCCGAGAAACGTCGATTTAGAAAATATCATTAAAAATCGAGGTACATTTTTATTTATTGTTCAATCGAGATGAAATCACTTTAAATTAGTGTTTTATAGGGAATTAAGCTGAATTCGGACAAAACTTTGTCCAGAAAAAAATGCATTCAAAAGTATACCAATAATATTGCATGTCTTTTTTCTTCTCGATACAAAATCCGTCACTACGATTTCTTATTGAAAATTGAATTTTAACAGTTTTTTTGTATGAATATCGTTACATTTGCTCGAATTAAAGCAAAAAGGACAAAAATAATGGTTTCAGTGGTTAAATTTGAAAATAGCGAAAAAATACTCAAAATGTGTTTCTCTGCCCGAGAAACGTCGATTTTGAAAATATTATTAAATATCGAGGTACATTTTTATTTATTGTTCAATCGAGATGAAATCACTTTTAATGAGTGTTTTATAGGCAATTAAGCTGAATTCGGTCAAAAATTTGTCCAGAAAAAAATGTATTCAAAAGTGTACCAATAATATTGCATGTTTTCTTTCTTCTAGATACAAAATCCGTAACGACGATTACTTATTGAAAATTGAATTTTAACAGTTTTTTTGAATGAATATCGTTACATTTGCTTGAATTAAAGCAAAAAGGACAAAAATAATGATTTCAGTTTTTAAATTTGAAAATAGTGAAGAAATACTCAAAATGTGTTTCTCGGCCCGAGAAACGTCGATTTTGAAAATATTATTAAATATCGAGGTACATATTTATATGTTGTTCAATCGAGATGAAATCACTTTTAATGAGTGTTTTAAAGGGAATTAAGCTGAATTCGGTCAAAAATTTGTCCAGAAAAAAATGTATTCAAAAGTGCACCAATAATATTGCATGTTTTTTTTCTTCTAGATACAAAATCCGTCACTAAGATTTCTTATTGAAAATTGAATTTTAACAGTTTTTAGAATGAATATCGTTACATTTGCTTGAATTAAAGCAAGAAGTACAAAAATAATGGTTTCAGTGGTTATATTTGAAAATAGTGAAGAATACTCAAAATGTGTTTCTTTGGCCGAGAAACGTCGATTTTGAAAATATCATTAAAAATCGAGGTACATTTTTATTTATTGTTCAATCGAGATGAAATCACTTTAAATTAGTGTTTTATAGGGAATTAAGCTGAATTCGGACAAATTTGTGTCCAGAAAAAAATGCATTCAAAAGTGTACCAATAATATTGCATGTCTTTTTTCTTCTAGATACAAAATCCGTCACTACGATTTCTTATTGAAAATTGAATTTTAACAGTTTTTTTGAATGAATATCGTTACATTTGCTCGAATTAAAGCAAAAAGGACAAAAATAATGGTTTCAGTGGTTAAATTTGAAAATAGTGAATAAATACTCAAAATGTGTTTCTCTGCCCGAGAAACGTCGATTTTGAAAATATTATTAAATATCGAGGTACATTTTTATTTATTGTTCAATCGAGATGAAATCACTTTTAATGAGTGTTTTAAAGGGAATTAAGCTGAATTCGGTCAAAAATTTGTCCAGAAAAAAATGCATTCAAAAGTGTATGTTTTTTTTTCTTCTAGATACAAAATCTGTCACTACGATTTCTTATTGAAAATTGAATTTTAACAGTTTTTTGAATGAATATCGTTACATTTGCTTGAATTAAAGCAAAAAGTACAAAAATAATGGTTTCAGTGGTTATATTTGAAAATAGTGAAGAAATACTCAAAATGTGTTTCTCTGCCCGAGAAACGTCGATTTTGAAAATATTATTAAATATCGAGGTACATTTTTATTTATTGTCCAATCGAGATGAAATCACTTTTAATGAGTGTTTTAAAGGGAATTAAGCTGAATTCGGTCAAAAATTTGTCCAGAAAAAAATGCATTCAAAAGTGTACCAATAATATTGCATGTTTTTTTTTCTTCTAGATACAAAATCCGTAACTACGATTTCTTATTGAAATGTGAATTTTAACAGTTTTTTTGAATGAATATCGTTACATTTGCTTGAATTAAAGCAAAAAGGACAAAAATAATGATTTCAGTGGATAAATTTGAAAATAGTGAAGAAATACTCAAAATGTGTTTCTCGGCCCGAGAAACGTCGATTTTGAAAATATCATTAAAAATCGAGGTACATTTTTATTTATTGTTCAATCGAGATGAAATCACTTTTAATGAGTGTTTTATAGGGAATTAAGCTGAATTCGATCAAAAATTTGTCCAGAAAAAAATGCATTCAAAAGTGTACCAATAATATTGTGTTTTTTTCTTCTAGATACAAAATCCGTAACTACGATTTCTTATTGAAAATTGAATTTTAACAGTTTTTGAATGAATATCGTTACATTTGCTTGAATTAAAGCAAAAAGTACAAAAATAATGGTTTCAGTGGTTATATTTGAAAATAGTGAAGAGATACTCAAAATGTGTTTTTCTGGCCGAGAAACGTCGATTTAGAAAATATCATTAAAAATCGAGGTACATTTTTATTTATTGTTCAATCGAGATGAAATCACTTTAAATTAGTGTTTTATAGGGAATTAAGCTGAATTCGGACAAAACTTTGTCCAGAAAAAAATGAATTCAAAAGTATACCAATAATATTGCATGTCTTTTTTCTTCTAGATACAAAATCCGTCACTACGATTTCTTATTGAAAATTGAATTTTAACAGTTTTTTTGTATGAATATCGTTACATTTGCTCGAATTAAAGCAAAAAGGACAAAAATAATGGTTTCAGTGGTTAAATTTGAAAATAGCGAAAAAATACTCAAAATGTGTTTCTCTGCCCGAGAAACGTCGATTTTGAAAATATTATTAAATATCGAGGTACATTTTTATTTATTGTTCAATCGAGATGAAATCACTTTTAATGAGTGTTTTATAGGCAATTAAGCTGAATTCGGTCAAAAATTTGTCCAGAAAAAAATGTATTCAAAAGTGTACCAATAATATTGCATGTTTTTTTTCTTCTAGATACAAAATCCGTAACGACGATTACTTATTGAAAATTGAATTTTAACAGTTTTTTTGAATGAATATCGTTACATTTGCTTGAATTAAAGCAAAAAGGACAAAAATAATGATTTGAGTGGTTAAATTTGAAAATAGTGAAGAAATACTCAAAATGTGTTTCTCGGCCCGAAAAACGTCGATTTTGAAAATATTATTATATATCGAGGTACATTTTTATATATTGTTCAATCGAGATGAAATCACTTTTAATGAGTGTTTTAAAGGGAATTAAGCTGAATTCGGTCAAAAATTTGTCCAGAAAAAAATGCATTCAAAAGTGTATGTTTTTTTTTCTTCTAGATACAAAATCTGTCACTACGATTTCTTATTGAAAATTGAATTTTAACAGTTTTTTGAATGAATATCGTTACATTTGCTTGAATTAAAGCAAAAAGTACAAAAATAATGGTTTCAGTGGTTATATTTGAAAATAGTGAAGAAATACTCAAAATGTGTTTCTCTGCCCGAGAAACGTCGATTTTGAAAATATTATTAAATATCGAGGTACATTTTTATTTATTGTCCAATCGAGATGAAATCACTTTTAATGAGTGTTTTATAGGCAATTAAGCTGAATTCGGTCAAAAATTTGTCCAGAAAAAAATGTATTCAAAAGTGTACCAATAATATTGCATGTTTTTTTTTCTTCTAGATACAAAATCCGTAACGACGATTACTTATTGAAAATTGAATTTTAACAGTTTTTTTGAATGAATATCGTTACATTTGCTTGAATTAAAGCAAAAAGGACAAAAATAATGATTTGAGTGGTTAAATTTGAAAATAGTGAAGAAATACTCAAAATGTGTTTCTCGGCCCGAAAAACGTCGCTTTTGAAAATATTATTAAATATCGAGGTACATTTTTATATATTGTTCAATCGAGATGAAATCACTTTTAATGAGTGTTTTAAAGGGAATTAAGCTGAATTCGGTCAAAAATTTGTCCAGAAAAAAATGCATTCAAAAGTGTATGTTTTTTTTTCTTCTAGATACAAAATCTGTCACTACGATTTCTTATTGAAAATTGAATTTTAACAGTTTTTTGAATGAATATCGTTACATTTGCTTGAATTAAAGCAAAAAGTACAAAAATAATGGTTTCAGTGGTTATATTTGAAAATAGTGAAGAAATACTCAAAATGTGTTTCTCTGCCAGAGAAACGTCGATTTTGAAAATATTATTAAATATCGAGGTACATTTTTATTTATTGTTCAATCGAGATGAAATCACTTTTAATGAGTGTTTTATAGGGAATTAAGCTGAATTCGATCAAAAATTTGTCCAGAAAAAAATGCATTCAAAAGTGTACCAATAATATTGTATGTTTTTTTCTTCTAGATACTAAATCCGTAACTACGATTTCTTATTGAAAATTGAATTTTAACAGTTTTTGAATGAATATCGTTACATTTGCTTGAATTAAAGCAAAAAGTACAAAAATAATGGTTTCAGTGGTTATATTTGAAAATAGTGAAGAGATACTCAAAATGTGTTTTTCTGGCCGAGAAACGTCGATTTAGAAAATATCATTAAAAATCGAGGTACATTTTTATTTATTGTTCAATCGAGATGAAATCACTTTAAATTAGTGTTTTATAGGGAATTAAGCTGAATTCGGACAAAACTTTGTCCAGAAAAAAATGCATTCAAAAGTATACCAATAATATTGCATGTCTTTTTTCTTCTAGATACAAAATCCGTCACTACGATTTCTTATTGAAAATTGAATTTTAACAGTTTTTTTGTATGAATATCGTTACATTTGCTCGAATTAAAGCAAAAAGGACAAAACTAATGGTTTCAGTGGTTAAATTTGAAAATAGCGAAAAAATACTCAAAATGTGTTTCTCTGCCCGAGAAACGTCGATTTTGAAAATATTATTAAATATCGAGGTACATTTTTATTTATTGTTCAATCGAGATGAAATCACTTTTAATGAGTGTTTTATAGGCAATTAGGCTGAATTCGGTCAAAAATTTGTCCAGAAAAAAATGTATTCAAAAGTGTACCAATAATATTGCATGTTTTTTTTCTTCTAGATACAAAATCCGTAACGACGTTTACTTATTGAAAATTGAATTTTAACAGTTTTTTTGAATGAATATCGTTACATTTGCTTGAATTAAAGCAAAAAGGACAAAAATAATGATTTCAGTTTTTAAATTTGAAAATAGTGAAGAAATACTCAAAATGTGTTTCTCGGCCCGAGAAACGTCGATTTTGAAAATATTATTAAATATCGAGGTACATATTTATATGTTGTTCAATCGAGATGAAATCACTTTTAATGAGTGTTTTAAAGGGAATTAAGCTGAATTCGGTCAAAAATTTGTCCAGAAAAAAATGTATTCAAAAGTGCACCAATAATATTGCATGTTTTTTTTCTTCTAGATACAAAATCCGTCACTAAGATTTCTTATTGAAAATTGAATTTTAACAGTTTTTAGAATGAATATCGTTACATTTGCTTGAATTAAAGCAAGAAGTACAAAAATAATGGTTTCAGTGGTTATATTTGAAAATAGTGAAGAATACTCAAAATGTGTTTCTTTGGCCGAGAAACGTCGATTTTGAAAATATCATTAAAAATCGAGGTACATTTTTATTTATTGTTCAATCGAGATGAAATCACTTTAAATTAGTGTTTTATAGGGAATTAAGCTGAATTCGGACAAATTTGTGTCCAGAAAAAAATGCATTCAAAAGTGTACCAATAATATTGCATGTCTTTTTTCTTCTAGATACAAAATCCGTCACTACGATTTCTTATTGAAAATTGAATTTTAACAGTTTTTTTTGAATGAATATCGTTACATTTGCTCGAATTAAAGCAAAAAGTACAAAAATAATGGTTTCAGTGGTTATATTTGAAAATAGTGAAGAAATACTCAAAATGTGTTTCTCTGCCCGAGAAACGTCGATTTTGAAAATATTATTAAATATCGAGGTACATTTTTATTTATTGTCCAATCGAGATGAAATCACTTTTAATGAGTGTTTTAAAGGGAATTAAGCTGAATTCGGTCAAAAATTTGTCCAGAAAAAAATGCATTCAAAAGTGTACCAATAATATTGCATGTTTTTTTTCTTCTAGATACAAAATCCGTAACTACGATTTCTTATTGAAATGTGAATTTTAACAGTTTTTTTGAATGAATATCGTTACATTTGCTTGAATTAAAGCAAAAAGGACAAAAATAATGATTTCAGTGGATAAATTTGAAAATAGTGAAGAAATACTCAAAATGTGTTTCTCGGCCCGAGAAACGTCGATTTTGAAAATATCATTAAAAATCGAGGTACATTTTTATTTATTGTTCAATCGAGATGAAATCACTTTTAATGAGTGTTTTATAGGGAATTAAGCTGAATTCGATCAAAAATTTGTCCAGAAAAAAATGCATTCAAAAGTGTACCAATAATATTGTATGTTTTTTTCTTCTAGATACAAAATCCGTAACTACGATTTCTTATTGAAAATTGAATTTTAACAGTTTTTGAATGAATATCGTTACATTTGCTTGAATTAAAGCAAAAAGTACAAAAATAATGGTTTCAGTGGTTATATTTGAAAATAGTGAAGAGATACTCAAAATGTGTTTTTCTGGCCGAGAAACGTCGATTTAGAAAATATCATTAAAAATCGAGGTACATTTTTATTTATTGTTCAATCGAGATGAAATCACTTTAAATTAGTGTTTTATAGGGAATTAAGCTGAATTCGGACAAAACTTTGTCCAGAAAAAAATGCATTCAAAAGTATACCAATAATATTGCATGTCTTTTTTCTTCTAGATACAAAATCCGTCACTACGATTTCTTATTGAAAATTGAATTTTAACAGTTTTTTTGTATGAATATCGTTACATTTGCTCGAATTAAAGCAAAAAGGACAAAACTAATGGTTTCAGTGGTTAAATTTGAAAATAGCGAAAAAATACTCAAAATGTGTTTCTCTGCCCGAGAAACGTCGATTTTGAAAATATTATTAAATATCGAGGTACATTTTTATTTATTGTTCAATCGAGATGAAATCACTTTTAATGAGTGTTTTATAGGCAATTAGGCTGAATTCGGTCAAAAATTTGTCCAGAAAAAAATGTATTCAAAAGTGTACCAATAATATTGCATGTTTTTTTTCTTCTAGATACAAAATCCGTAACGACGATTACTTATTGAAAATTGAATTTTAACAGTTTTTTTGAATGAATATCGTTACATTTGCTTGAATTAAAGCAAAAAGGACAAAAATAATGATTTCAGTTTTTAAATTTGAAAATAGTGAAGAAATACTCAAAATGTGTTTCTCGGCCCGAGAAAAGTCGATTTTGAAAATATTATTAAATATCGAGGTACATATTTATATGTTGTTCAATCGAGATGAAATCACTTTTAATGAGTGTTTTAAAGGGAATTAAGCTGAATTCGGTCAAAAATTTGTCCAGAAAAAAATGTATTCAAAAGTGCACCAATAATATTGCATGTTTTTTTTCTTCTAGATACAAAATCCGTCACTAAGATTTCTTATTGAAAATTGAATTTTAACAGTTTTTAGAATGAATATCGTTACATTTGCTTGAATTAAAGCAAGAAGTACAAAAATAATGGTTTCAGTGGTTATATTTGAAAATAGTGAAGAATACTCAAAATGTGTTTCTTTGGCCGAGAAACGTCGATTTTGAAAATATCATTAAAAATCGAGGTACATTTTTATTTATTGTTCAATCGAGATGAAATCACTTTAAATTAGTGTTTTATAGGGAATTAAGCTGAATTCGGACAAATTTGTGTCCAGAAAAAAATGCATTCAAAAGTGTACCAATAATATTGCATGTCTTTTTTCTTCTAGATACAAAATCCGTCACTACGATTTCTTATTGAAAATTGAATTTTAACAGTTTTTTTTGAATGAATATCGTTACATTTGCTCGAATTAAAGCAAAAAGGACAAAAATAATGGTTTCAGTGGTTAAATTTGAAAATAGTGAAGAAATACTCAAAATGTGTTTCTCTGCCCGAGAAACGTCGATTTTGAAAATATTATTAAATATCGAGGTACATTTTTATTTATTGTTCAATCGAGATGAAATCACTTTTAATGAGTGTTTTAAAGGGAATTAAGCTGAATTCGGTCAAAAATTTGTCCAGAAAAAAATGCATTCAAAAGTGTATGTTTTTTTTCTTCTAGATACAAAATCTGTCACTACGATTTCTTATTGAAAATTGAATTTTAACAGTTTTTTGAATGAATATCGTTACATTTGCTTGAATTAAAGCAAAAAGTACAAAAATAATGGTTTCAGTGGTTATATTTGAAAATAGTGAAGAAATACTCAAAATGTGTTTCTCTGCCCGAGAAACGTCGATTTTGAAAATATTATTAAATATCGAGGTACATTTTTATTTATTGTCCAATCGAGATGAAATCACTTTTAATGAGTGTTTTAAAGGGAATTAAGCTGAATTCGGTCAAAAATTTGTCCAGAAAAAAATGCATTCAAAAGTGTACCAATAATATTGCATGTTTTTTTTCTTCTAGATACAAAATCCGTAACTACGATTTCTTATTGAAATGTGAATTTTAACAGTTTTTTTGAATGAATATCGTTACATTTGCTTGAATTAAAGCAAAAAGGACAAAAATAATGATTTCAGTGGATAAATTTGAAAATAGTGAAGAAATACTCAAAATGTGTTTCTCGGCCCGAGAAACGTCGATTTTGAAAATATCATTAAAAATCGAGGTACATTTTTATTTATTGTTCAATCGAGATGAAATCACTTTTAATGAGTGTTTTATAGGGAATTTCCAAAGATACACTTAGTGTAAGCAAGTGTAACACCTCGAAAAAATTAAATTCCGTATTTTACATGGGTCCGATGTTATTTAACACCCTTCCCCAAGAAATACGAGATTTGGATAATATTAAACTATTCAAATTCAAACTAAAAGAACTTATATTATTAAAACTGATAAGAATTTAAATTGGGACCTCCTAGATAATAAACCCTTCATGATAATAACCCTTTTCAATTTGGATTAGCTGTTGTAGATTCAATTAATCGAAATAATATAATAGGCTCAACTTTTCTTGATTTTTTGATTTAAACTTTGTTTTTATTATTAACTTTGTTTTTAAATTAATTTATTTATTAATTTATTACCAGTTTTAAATACTAGAATTTTATTATTTGTATTGTTATAAAAATCTATGCGAAGCAGGGCTAAAAAGTCGCTAGTTGACTTAGGCCCTTATAAAACGAATCTAATGTAAACGTGAATTGGAAATAAACTTTGGAAACTTTGGAAACTTTGGAATTAAGCTGAATTCGATCAAAAATTTGTCCAGAAAAAAATGCATTCAAAAGTGTACCAATAATATTGTATGTTTTTTTCTTCTAGATACAAAATCCGTAACTACGATTTCTTATTGAAAATTGAATTTTAACAGTTTTTGAATGAATATCGTTACATTTGCTTGAATTAAAGCAAAAAGTACAAAAATAATGGTTTCAGTGGTTATATTTGAAAATAGTGAAGAGATACTCAAAATTTGTTTTTCTGGCCGAGAAACGTCGATTTAGAAAATATCATTAAAAATCGAGGTACATTTTTATTTATTGTTCAATCGAGATGAAATCACTTTAAATTAGTGTTTTATAGGGAATTAAGCTGAATTCGGACAAAACTTTGTCCAGAAAAAAATGCATTCAAAAGTATACCAATAATATTGCATGTCTTTTTTCTTCTAGATACAAAATCCGTAACTACGATTTCTTATTGAAAATTGAATTTTAACAGTTTTTTTGTATGAATATCGTTACATTTGCTCGAATTAAAGCAAAAAGGACAAAAATAATGGTTTCAGTGGTTAAATTTGAAAATAGCGAAAAAATACTCAAAATGTGTTTCTCGGCCCGAGAAACGTCGATTTTGAAAATATCATTAAAAATCGAGGTACATTTTTATTTATTGTTCAATCGAGATGAAATCACTTTTAATGAGTGTTTTATAGGGAATTTCCAAAGATACACTTAGTGTAAGCAAGTGTAACACCTCGAAAAAATTAAATTCCGTATTTTACATGGGTCCGATGTTATTTAACACCCTTCCCCAAGAAATACGAGATTTGGATAATATTAAACTATTCAAATTCAAACTAAAAGAACTTATATTATTAAAACTGATAAGAATTTAAATTGGGACCTCCTAGATAATAAACCCTTCATGATAATAACCCTTTTCAATTTGGATTAGCTGTTGTAGATTCAATTAATCGAAATAATATAATAGGCTCAACTTTTCTTGATTTTTTGATTTAAACTTTGTTTTTATTATTAACTTTGTTTTTAAATTAATTTATTTATTAATTTATTACCAGTTTTAAATACTAGAATTTTATTATTTGTATTGTTATAAAAATCTATGCGAAGCAGGGCTAAAAAGTCGCTAGTTGACTTAGGCCCTTATAAAACGAATCTAATGTAAACGTGAATTGGAAATAAACTTTGGAAACTTTGGAAACTTTGGAATTAAGCTGAATTCGATCAAAAATTTGTCCAGAAAAAAATGCATTCAAAAGTGTACCAATAATATTGTATGTTTTTTTCTTCTAGATACAAAATCCGTAACTACGATTTCTTATTGAAAATTGAATTTTAACAGTTTTTGAATGAATATCGTTACATTTGCTTGAATTAAAGCAAAAAGTACAAAAATAATGGTTTCAGTGGTTATATTTGAAAA
Source organism: Phalangium opilio (assembly GCF_054372755.1). Taxonomy (NCBI): domain Eukaryota; kingdom Metazoa; phylum Arthropoda; class Arachnida; order Opiliones; family Phalangiidae; genus Phalangium; species Phalangium opilio. Next base: position 4,619,413 of record NW_028324173.1, read on the forward strand.
TAGTGAAGAGATACTCAAAATTTGTTTTTCTGGCCGAGAAACGTCGATTTAGAAAATATCATTAAAAATCGAGGTACATTTTTATTTATTGTTCAATCGAGATGAAATCACTTTAAATTAGTGTTTTATAGGGAATTAAGCTGAATTCGGACAAAACTTTGTCCAGAAAAAAATGCATTCAAAAGTATACCAATAATATTGCATGTCTTTTTTCTTCTAGATACAAAATCCGTAACTACGATTTCTTATTGAAAATTGAATTTTAACAGTTTTTTTGTATGAATATCGTTACATTTGCTCGAATTAAAGCAAAAAGGACAAAAATAATGGTTTCAGTGGTTAAATTTGAAAATAGCGAAAAAATACTCAAAATGTGTTTCTCTGCCCGAGAAACGTCGATTTTGAAAATATTATTAAATATCGAGGTACATTTTTATTTATTGTTCAATCGAGATGAAATCACTTTTAATGAGTGTTTTATAGGCAATTAAGCTGAATTCGGTCAAAAATTTGTCCAGAAAAAAATGTATTCAAAAGTGTACCAATAATATTGCATGTTTTTTTCTTCTAGATACAAGATCCGTAACTACGATTACTTATTGAAAATTGAATTTTAACAGTTTTTTTGAATGAATATCGTTACATTTGCTTGAATTAAAGCAAAAAGGACAAAAATAATGATTTCAGTTTTTAAATTTGAAAATAGTGAAGAAATACTCAAAATGTGTTTCTCGGCCCGAGAAACGTCGATTTGGAAAATATTATTAAATATCGAGGTACATATTTATATGTTGTTCAATCGAGATGAAATCACTTTTAATGAGTGTTTTAAAGGGAATTAAGCTGAATTCGGTCAAAAATTTGTCCAGAAAAAAATGTATTCAAAAGTGCACCAATAATATTGCATGTTTTTTTTCTTCTAGATACAAAATCCGTCACTAAGATTTCTTATTGAAAATTGAATTTTAACAGTTTTTGAATGAATATCGTTACATTTGCTTGAATTAAAGCAAAAAGTACAAAAATAATGGTTTCAGTGGTTATATTTGAAAATAGTGAAGAGATACTCAAAATTTGTTTTTCTGGCCGAGAAACGTCGATTTTGAAAATATCATTAAAAATCGAGGTACATTTTTATTTATTGTTCAATCGAGATGAAATCACTTTAAATTAGTGTTTTATAGGGAATTAAGCTGAATTCGGACAAATTTGTGTCCAGAAAAAAATGCATTCAAAAGTGTACCAATAATATTGCATGTCTTTTTTCTTCTAGATACAAAATCCGTCACTACGATTTCTTATTGAAAATTGAATTTTAACAGTTTTTTGAATGAATATCGTTACATTTGCTCGAATTAAAGCAAAAAGGACAAAAATAATGATTTCAGTTTTTAAATTTGAAAATAGTGAAGAGATACTCAAAATGTGTTTTTCTGGCCGAGAAACGTCGATTTAGAAAATATCATTAAAAATCGAGGAACATTTTTATTTATTGTTCAATCCAGATGAAATCACTTTTAATGAGTGTTTTATAGGGAATGAAGCTGAATTCGATCAAAAATTTGTCCAGAAAAAAATGCATTCAAAAGTGTACCAATAATATTGCATGTTTTTTTTTCTTCTAGATACAAAATCCGTAACTACGATTACTTATTGAAAATTGAATTTTAACAGTTTTTTTGAATGAATATCGTTACATTTGCTTGAATTAAAGCAAAAAGGACAAAAATAATGATTTGAGTGGTTAAATTTGAAAATAGTGAAGAAATACTCAAAATGTATATCTCGGCCCGAGAAACTACGATTTTGAAAATATTATTAAATATCGAGGTACATATTTATATGTTGTTCAATCGAGATGAAATCACTTTTAATGAGTGTTTTAAAGGGAATTAAGCTGAATTCGGTCAAAAATTTGTCCAGAAAAAAATGAATTCAAAAGTGCACCAATAATATTGCATGTTTTTTTTCTTCTAGATACAAAATCCGTCACTAAGATTTCTTATTGAAAATTGAATTTTAACAGTTTTTAGAATGAATATCGTTACATTTGCTTGAATTAAAGCAAGAAGTACAAAAATAATGGTTTCAGTGGTTATATTTGAAAATAGTGAAGAATACTCAAAATGTGTTTCTCGGCCCGAGAAACGTCGATTTTGAAAATATCATTAAAAATCGAGGTACATTTTTATTTATTGTTCAATCGAGATGAAATCACTTTAAATTAGTGTTTTATAGGGAATTAAGCTGAATTCGGACAAAACTTTGTCCAGAAAAAAATGCATTCAAAAGTATACCAATAATATTGCATGTCTTTTTTCTTCTAGATACAAAATCCGTAACTACGATTTCTTATTGAAAATTGAATTTTAACAGTTTTTTTGTATGAATATCGTTACATTTGCTCGAATTAAAGCAAAAAGGACAAAAATAATGGTTTCAGTGGTTAAATTTGAAAATAGCGAAAAAATACTCAAAATGTGTTTCTCGGCCCGAGAAACGTCGATTTTGAAAATATCATTAAAAATCGAGGTACATTTTTATTTATTGTTCAATCGAGATGAAATCACTTTTAATGAGTGTTTTATAGGGAATTTCCAAAGATACACTTAGTGTAAGCAAGTGTAACACCTCGAAAAAATTAAATTCCGTATTTTACATGGGTCCGATGTTATTTAACACCCTTCCCCAAGAAATACGAGATTTGGATAATATTAAACTATTCAAATTCAAACTAAAAGAACTTATATTATTAAAACTGATAAGAATTTAAATTGGGACCTCCTAGATAATAAACCCTTCATGATAATAACCCTTTTCAATTTGGATTAGCTGTTGTAGATTCAATTAATCGAAATAATATAATAGGCTCAACTTTTCTTGATTTTTTGATTTAAACTTTGTTTTTATTATTAACTTTGTTTTTAAATTAATTTATTTATTAATTTATTACCAGTTTTAAATACTAGAATTTTATTATTTGTATTGTTATAAAAATCTATGCGAAGCAGGGCTAAAAAGTCGCTAGTTGACTTAGGCCCTTATAAAACGAATCTAATGTAAACGTGAATTGGAAATAAACTTTGGAAACTTTGGAAACTTTGGAATTAAGCTGAATTCGATCAAAAATTTGTCCAGAAAAAAATGCATTCAAAAGTGTACCAATAATATTGTATGTTTTTTTCTTCTAGATACAAAATCCGTAACTACGATTTCTTATTGAAAATTGAATTTTAACAGTTTTTGAATGAATATCGTTACATTTGCTTGAATTAAAGCAAAAAGTACAAAAATAATGGTTTCAGTGGTTATATTTGAAAATAGTGAAGAGATACTCAAAATTTGTTTTTCTGGCCGAGAAACGTCGATTTAGAAAATATCATTAAAAATCGAGGTACATTTTTATTTATTGTTCAATCGAGATGAAATCACTTTAAATTAGTGTTTTATAGGGAATTAAGCTGAATTCGGACAAAACTTTGTCCAGAAAAAAATGCATTCAAAAGTATACCAATAATATTGCATGTCTTTTTTCTTCTAGATACAAAATCCGTAACTACGATTTCTTATTGAAAATTGAATTTTAACAGTTTTTTTGTATGAATATCGTTACATTTGCTCGAATTAAAGCAAAAAGGACAAAAATAATGGTTTCAGTGGTTAAATTTGAAAATAGCGAAAAAATACTCAAAATGTGTTTCTCTGCCCGAGAAACGTCGATTTTGAAAATATTATTAAATATCGAGGTACATTTTTATTTATTGTTCAATCGAGATGAAATCACTTTTAATGAGTGTTTTATAGGCAATTAAGCTGAATTCGGTCAAAAATTTGTCCAGAAAAAAATGTATTCAAAAGTGTACCAATAATATTGCATGTTTTTTTCTTCTAGATACAAGATCCGTAACTACGATTACTTATTGAAAATTGAATTTTAACAGTTTTTTTGAATGAATATCGTTACATTTGCTTGAATTAAAGCAAAAAGGACAAAAATAATGATTTCAGTTTTTAAATTTGAAAATAGTGAAGAAATACTCAAAATGTGTTTCTCGGCCCGAGAAACGTCGATTTGGAAAATATTATTAAATATCGAGGTACATATTTATATGTTGTTCAATCGAGATGAAATCACTTTTAATGAGTGTTTTAAAGGGAATTAAGCTGAATTCGGTCAAAAATTTGTCCAGAAAAAAATGTATTCAAAAGTGCACCAATAATATTGCATGTTTTTTTTCTTCTAGATACAAAATCCGTCACTAAGATTTCTTATTGAAAATTGAATTTTAACAGTTTTTGAATGAATATCGTTACATTTGCTTGAATTAAAGCAAAAAGTACAAAAATAATGGTTTCAGTGGTTATATTTGAAAATAGTGAAGAGATACTCAAAATTTGTTTTTCTGGCCGAGAAACGTCGATTTTGAAAATATCATTAAAAATCGAGGTACATTTTTATTTATTGTTCAATCGAGATGAAATCACTTTAAATTAGTGTTTTATAGGGAATTAAGCTGAATTCGGACAAATTTGTGTCCAGAAAAAAATGCATTCAAAAGTGTACCAATAATATTGCATGTCTTTTTTCTTCTAGATACAAAATCCGTCACTACGATTTCTTATTGAAAATTGAATTTTAACAGTTTTTTGAATGAATATCGTTACATTTGCTCGAATTAAAGCAAAAAGGACAAAAATAATGATTTCAGTTTTTAAATTTGAAAATAGTGAAGAGATACTCAAAATGTGTTTTTCTGGCCGAGAAACGTCGATTTAGAAAATATCATTAAAAATCGAGGAACATTTTTATTTATTGTTCAATCCAGATGAAATCACTTTTAATGAGTGTTTTATAGGGAATGAAGCTGAATTCGATCAAAAATTTGTCCAGAAAAAAATGCATTCAAAAGTGTACCAATAATATTGCATGTTTTTTTTTCTTCTAGATACAAAATCCGTAACTACGATTACTTATTGAAAATTGAATTTTAACAGTTTTTTTGAATGAATATCGTTACATTTGCTTGAATTAAAGCAAAAAGGACAAAAATAATGATTTGAGTGGTTAAATTTGAAAATAGTGAAGAAATACTCAAAATGTATATCTCGGCCCGAGAAACTACGATTTTGAAAATATTATTAAATATCGAGGTACATATTTATATGTTGTTCAATCGAGATGAAATCACTTTTAATGAGTGTTTTAAAGGGAATTAAGCTGAATTCGGTCAAAAATTTGTCCAGAAAAAAATGAATTCAAAAGTGCACCAATAATATTGCATGTTTTTTTTCTTCTAGATACAAAATCCGTCACTAAGATTTCTTATTGAAAATTGAATTTTAACAGTTTTTAGAATGAATATCGTTACATTTGCTTGAATTAAAGCAAGAAGTACAAAAATAATGGTTTCAGTGGTTATATTTGAAAATAGTGAAGAATACTCAAAATGTGTTTCTTTGGCCGAGAAACGTCGATTTTGAAAATTTCATTAAAAATCGAGGAACATTTTTATTTATTGTTCAATCGAGATGAAATCACTTTTAATGAGTGTTTTATAGGGAATGAAGCTGAATTCGATCAAAAATTTGTCCAGAAAAAAATGCATTCAAAAGTGTACCAATAATATTGCATGTTTTTTTTTCTTCTAGATACAAAATCCGTAACTACGATTACTTATTGAAAATTGAATTTTAACAGTTTTTTTGAATGAATATCGTTACATTTGCTTGAATTAAAGCAAGAAGTACAAAAATAATGGTTTCAGTGGTTATATTTGAAAATAGTGAAGAATACTCAAAATGTGTTTCTTTGGCCGAGAAACGTCGATTTTGAAAATTTCATTAAAAATCGAGGTACATTTTTATTTATTGTTCAATCGAGATGAAATCACTTTAAATTAGTGTTTTATAGGGAATTAAGCTGAATTCGGACAAATTTGTGTCCAGAAAAAAATGCATTCAAAAGTGTACCAATAATATTGCATGTCTTTTTTCTTCTAGATACAAAATCCGTCACTACGATTTCTTATTGAAAATTGAATTTTAACAGTTTTTTTGAATGAATATCGTTACATTTGCTCGAATTAAAGCAAAAAGGACAAAAATAATGGTTTCAGTGGTTAAATTTGAAAATAGTGAAGAAATACTCAAAATGTGTTTCTCTGCCCGAGAAACGTCGATTTTGAAAATATTATTAAATATCGAGGTACATTTTTATTTATTGTTCAATCGAGATGAAATCACTTTTTATGAGTGTTTTAAAGGGAATTAAGCTGAATTCGGTCAAAAATTTGTCCAGAAAAAAATGCATTCAAAAGTGTATGTTTTTTTTTCTTCTAGATACAAAATCTGTCACTACGATTTCTTATTGAAAATTGAATTTTAACAGTTTTTTGAATGAATATCGTTACATTTGCTTGAATTAAAGCAAAAAGTACAAAAATAATGGTTTCAGTGGTTATATTTGAAAATAGTGAAGAAATACTCAAAATGTGTTTCTCTGCCCGAGAAACGTCGATTTTGAAAATATTATTAAATATCGAGGTACATTTTTATTTATTGTCCAATCGAGATGAAATCACTTTTAATGAGTGTTTTAAAGGGAATTAAGCTGAATTCGGTCAAAAATTTGTCCAGAAAAAAATGCATTCAAAAGTGTACCAATAATATTGCATGTTTTTTTTCTTCTAGATACAAAATCCGTAACTACGATTTCTTATTGAAATGTGAATTTTAACAGTTTTTTTGAATGAATATCGTTACATTTGCTTGAATTAAAGCAAAAAGGACAAAAATAATGATTTCAGTGGATAAATTTGAAAATAGTGAAGAAATACTCAAAATGTGTTTCTCGGCCCGAGAAACGTCGATTTTGAAAATATCATTAAAAATCGAGGTACATTTTTATTTATTGTTCAATCGAGATGAAATCACTTTTAATGAGTGTTTTATAGGGAATTAAGCTGAATTCGATCAAAAATTTGTCCAGAAAAAAATGCATTCAAAAGTGTACCAATAATATTGTATGTTTTTTTCTTCTAGATACAAAATCCGTAACTACGATTTCTTATTGAAAATTGAATTTTAACAGTTTTTGAATGAATATCGTTACATTTGCTTGAATTAAAGCAAAAAGTACAAAAATAATGGTTTCAGTGGTTATATTTGAAAATAGTGAAGAGATACTCAAAATTTGTTTTTCTGGCCGAGAAACGTCGATTTAGAAAATATCATTAAAAATCGAGGTATATTTTTATTTATTGTTCAATCGAGATGAAATCACTTTAAATTAGTGTTTTATAGGGAATTAAGCTGAATTCGGACAAAACTTTGTCCAGAAAAAAATGCATTCAAAAGTATACCAATAATATTGCATGTCTTTTTTCTTCTAGATACAAAATCCGTCACTACGATTTCTTATTGAAAATTGAATTTTAACAGTTTTTTTGTATGAATATCGTTACATTTGCTCGAATTAAAGCAAAAAGGACAAAAATAATGGTTTCAGTGGTTAAATTTGAAAATAGCGAAAAAATACTCAAAATGTGTTTCTCTGCCCGAGAAACGTCGATTTTGAAAATATTATTAAATATCGAGGTACATTTTTATTTATTGTTCAATCGAGATGAAATCACTTTTAATGAGTGTTTTATAGGCAATTAAGCTGAATTCGGTCAAAAATTTGTCCAGAAAAAAATGTATTCAAAAGTGTACCAATAATATTGCATGTTTTTTTTCTTCTAGATACAAAATCCGTAACTACGATTACTTATTGAAAATTGAATTTTAACAGTTTTTTTGAATGAATATCGTTACATTTGCTTGAATTAAAGCAAAAAGGACAAAAATAATGATTTCAGTTTTTAAATTTGAAAATAGTGAAGAAATACTCAAAATGTGTTTCTCTGCCCGAGAAACGTCGATTTTGAAAATATTATTAAATATCGAGGTACATTTTTATTTATTGTTCAATCGAGATGAAATCACTTTTAATGAGTGTTTTATAGGCAATTAAGCTGAATTCGGTCAAAAATTTGTCCAGAAAAAAATGTATTCAAAAGTGTACCAATAATATTGCATGTTTTTTTCTTCTAGATACAAGATCCGTAACTACGATTACTTATTGAAAATTGAATTTTAACAGTTTTTTTGAATGAATATCGTTACATTTGCTTGAATTAAAGCAAAAAGGACAAAAATAATGATTTCAGTTTTTAAATTTGAAAATAGTGAAGAAATACTCAAAATGTGTTTCTCGGCCCGAGAAACGTCGATTTTGAAAATATTATTAAATATCGAGGTACATATTTATATGTTGTTCAATCGAGATGAAATCACTTTTAATGAGTGTTTTAAAGGGAATTAAGCTCAATTCGGTCAAAAATTTGTCCAGAAAAAAATGTATTCAAAAGTGCACCAATAATATTGCATGTTTTTTTTCTTCTAGATACAAAATCCGTCACTAAGATTTCTTATTGAAAATTGAATTTTAACAGTTTTTAGAATGAATATCGTTACATTTGCTTGAATTAAAGCAAGAAGTACAAAAATAATGGTTTCAGTGGTTATATTTGAAAATAGTGAAGAATACTCAAAATGTGTTTCTTTGGCCGAGAAACGTCGATTTTGAAAATATCATTAAAAATCGAGGTACATTTTTATTTATTGTTCAATCGAGATGAAATCACTTTAAATTAGTGTTTTATAGGGAATTAAGCTGAATTCGGACAAATTTGTGTCCAGAAAAAAATGCATTCAAAAGTGTACCAATAATATTGCATGTCTTTTTTCTTCTAGATACAAAATCCGTCACTACGATTTCTTATTGAAAATTGAATTTTAACAGTTTTTTTGAATGAATATCGTTACATTTGCTCGAATTAAAGCAAAAAGGACAAAAATAATGGTTTCAGTGGTTAAATTTGAAAATAGTGAATAAATACTCAAAATGTGTTTCTCTGCCCGAGAAACGTCGATTTTGAAAATATTATTAAATATCGAGGTACATTTTTATTTATTGTTCAATCGAGATGAAATCACTTTTAATGAGTGTTTTAAAGGGAATTAAGCTGAATTCGGTCAAAAATTTGTCCAGAAAAAAATGCATTCAAAAGTGTATGTTTTTTTTTCTTCTAGATACAAAATCTGTCACTACGATTTCTTATTGAAAATTGAATTTTAACAGTTTTTTGAATGAATATCGTTACATTTGCTTGAATTAAAGCAAAAAGTACAAAAATAATGGTTTCAGTGGTTATATTTGAAAATAGTGAAGAAATACTCAAAATGTGTTTCTCTGCCCGAGAAACGTCGATTTTGAAAATATTATTAAATATCGAGGTACATTTTTATTTATTGTCCAATCGAGATGAAATCACTTTTAATGAGTGTTTTAAAGGGAATTAAGCTGAATTCGGTCAAAAATTTGTCCAGAAAAAAATGCATTCAAAAGTGTACCAATAATATTGCATGTTTTTTTTTCTTCTAGATACAAAATCCGTAACTACGATTTCTTATTGAAATGTGAATTTTAACAGTTTTTTTGAATGAATATCGTTACATTTGCTTGAATTAAAGCAAAAAGGACAAAAATAATGATTTCAGTGGATAAATTTGAAAATAGTGAAGAAATACTCAAAATGTGTTTCTCGGCCCGAGAAACGTCGATTTTGAAAATATCATTAAAAATCGAGGTACATTTTTATTTATTGTTCAATCGAGATGAAATCACTTTTAATGAGTGTTTTATAGGGAATTAAGCTGAATTCGATCAAAAATTTGTCCAGAAAAAAATGCATTCAAAAGTGTACCAATAATAATGTCTTTTTTCTTCTAGATACAAAATCCGTCACTACGATTTCTTATTGAAAATTGAATTTTAACAGTTTTTTTGAATGAATATCGTTACATTTGCTCGAATTAAAGCAAAAAGGACAAAAATAATGGTTTCAGTGGTTAAATTTGAAAATAGTGAAGAAATACTCAAAATGTGTTTCTCTGCCCGAGAAACGTCGATTTTGAAAATATTATTAAATATCGAGGTACATTTTTATTTATTGTTCAATCGAGATGAAATCACTTTTAATGAGTGTTTTATAGGGAATTAAGCTGAATTTGGTCAAAAATTTGTCCAGAAAAAAATGTATTCAAAAGTGTACCAATAATATTGCATGTTTTTTTTCTTCTAGATACAAAATCCGTCACTACGATTTCTTATTGAAAATTGAATTTTAACAGTTTTTTGAATGAATATCGTTACATTTGCTTGAATTAAAGCAAAAAGTACAAAAATAATGGTTTCAGTGGTTATATTTGAAAATAGTGAAGAGATACTCAAAATGTGTTTTTCTGGCCGAGAAACGTCGATTTAGAAAATATCATTAAAAATCGAGGAACATTTTTATTTATTGTTCAATCGAGATGAAATCACTTTTAATGAGTGTTTTATAGGGAATGAAGCTGAATTCGATCAAAAATTTGTCCAGAAAAAAACGCATTCAAAAGTGTACCAATAATATTGCATGTTTTTTTTTCTTCTAGATACAAAATCCGTAACTACGATTACTTATTGAAAATTGAATTTTACCAGTTTTTTTGAATGAATATCGTTACATTTGCTCGAATTAAAGCAAAAAGGACAAAAATAATGGTTTCAGTGGTTAAATTTGAAAATAGTGAAAAAATACTCAAAATGTGTTTGTCTGCCCGAGAAACGTCGATTTTGAAAATATTATTAAATATCGAGGTACATTTTTATTTATTGTTCAATCGAGATGAAATCACTTTTAATGAGTGTTTTATAGGGAATTAAGCTGAATTCGGACAAATTTTTGTCCAGAAAAAAATGCATTCAAAAGTGTACCAATATTATTGCATGTTTTTTTTCTTCTAGATACAAAATCCGTCACTACGATTTCTTATTGAAAATTGAATTTTAACAGTTTTTAGAATGAATATCGTTACATTTGCTTGAATTAAAGCAAGAAGTACAAAAATAATGGTTTCAGTGGTTATATTTGAAAATAGTGAAGAATACTCAAAATGTGTTTCTTTGGCCGAGAAACGTCGATTTTGAAAATATCATTAAAAATCGAGGTACATTTTTATTTATTGTTCAATCGAGATGAAATCACTTTAAATTAGTGTTTTATAGGGAATTAAGCTGAATTCGGACAAATTTTTGTCCAGAAAAAAATGCATTCAAAAGTGTACCAATAATATTGCATGTCTTTTTTCTTCTAGATACAAAATCCGTCACTACGATTTCTTATTGAAAATTGAATTTTAACAGTTTTTTTGAATGAATATCGTTACATTTGCTCGAATTAAAGCAAAAAGGACAAAAATAATGGTTTCAGTGGTTAAATTTGAAAATAGTGAAGAAATACTCATAATGTGAAACGTCGATTTTGAAGATATTATTAAATATCGAGGTACATTTTTATTTATTGTTCAATCGAGATGAAATCACTTTTAATGAGTGTTTTATAGGGAAATAAGCTGAATTCGGTCAAAAATTTGTCCAGAAAAAAATGTATTCAAAAGTGTACCAATAATATTGCATGTTTTTTTTCTTCTAGATACAAAATCCGTCACTACGATTTCTTATTGAAAATTGAATTTTAACAGTTTTTAGAATGAATATCGTTACATTTGCTTGAATTAAAGCAAGAAGTACAAAAATAATGGTTTCAGTGGTTATATTTGAAAATAGTGAAGAATACTCAAAATGTGTTTCTTTGGCCGAGAAACGTCGATTTTGAAAATATCATTAAAAATCGAGGTACATTTTTATTTATTGTTCAATCGAGATGAAATCACTTTAAATTAGTGTTTTATAGGGAATTAAGCTGAATTCGGACAAAACTTTGTCCAGAAAAAAATGCATTCAAAAGTGTACCAATAATATTGCATGTCTTTTTTCTTCTAGATACAAAATCCGTCACTACGATTTCTTATTGAAAATTGAATTTTAACAGTTTTTTTGAATGAATATCGTTACATTTGCTCGAATTAAAGCAAAAAGGACAAAAATAATGGTTTCAGTGGTTAAATTTGAAAATAGTGAAAAAATACTCAAAATGTGTTTGTCTGCCCGAGAAACGTCGATTTTGAAAATATTATTAAATATCGAGGTACATTTTTATTTATTGTTCAATCGAGATGAAATCACTTTTAATGAGTGTTTTATAGGGAATTAAGCTGAATTCGGTCAAAAATTTGTCCAGAAAAAAATGTATTCAAAAGTGTACCAATAATATTGCATGTTTTTTTCTTCTAGATACAAAATCCGTAACTACGATTACTTATTGAAAATTGAATTTTAACAGTTTTTTGAATGAATATCGTTACATTTGCTTGAATTAAAGCAAAAAGGACAAAAATAATGATTTCAGTTTTTAAATTTGAAAATAGTGAAGAAATACTCAAAATGTGTTTCTCGGCCCGAGAAACGTCGATTTTGAAAATATTATTAAATATCGAGGTACATATTTATATGTTGTTCAATCGAGATGAAATCACTTTTAATGAGTGTTTTAAAGGGAATTAAGCTGAATTCGGTCAAAAATTTGTCCAGAAAAAAATGTATTCAAAAGTGCACCAATAATATTGCATGTTTTTTTTTCTTCTAGATACAAAATCCGTCACTAAGATTTCTTATTGAAAATTGAATTTTAACAGTTTTTAGAATGAATATCGTTACATTTGCTTGAATTAAAGCAAGAAGTACAAAAATAATGGTTTCAGTGGTTATATTTGAAAATAGTGAAGAATACTCAAAATGTGTTTCTTTGGCCGAGAAACGTCGATTTTGAAAATATCATTAAAAATCGAGGTACATTTTTATTTATTGTTCAATCGAGATGAAATCACTTTAAATTAGTGTTTTATAGGGAATTAAGCTGAATTCGGACAAATTTTTGTCCAGAAAAAAATGCATTCAAAAGTGTACCAATAATATTGCATGTCTTTTTTCTTCTAGATACAAAATCCGTCACTACGTTTTCTTATTGAAAATTGAATTTTAACAGTTTTTTTGAATGAATATCGTTACATTTGCTCGAATTAAAGCAAAAAGGAAAAAAATAATGGTTTCAGTGGTTAAATTTGAAAATAGTGAAGAAATACTCAAAATGTGTTTCTCTGCCCGAGAAACGTCGATTTTGAAAATATTATTAAATATCGAGGTACATTTTTATTTATTGTTCAATCGAGATGAAATCACTTTTAATGAGTGTTTTAAAGGGAATTAAGCTGAATTCGGTCAAAAATTTGTCCAGAAAAAAATGTATTCAAAAGTGTACCAATAATATTGCATGTTTTTTTTCTTCTAGATACAAAATCCGTCACTACGATTTCTTATTGAAAATTGAATTTTAACAGTTTTTTGAATGAATATCGTTACATTTGCTTGAATTAAAGCAAAAAGTACAAAAATAATGGTTTCAGTGGTTATATTTGAAAATAGTGAAGAATACTCAAAATGTGTTTCTTTCGCCGAGAAACGTCGATTTTGAAAATATCATTAAAAATCGAGGTACATTTTTATTTATTGTTCAATCGAGATGAAATCACTTTAAATGAGTGTTTTATAGGGAATTAAATGAATTCGGTCAAAACTTTGTCCAGAAAAAAATGCATTCAAAAGTGTACCGAAAAAATTACATGATTTTTTTCTTCTACATACAAAATCCGTCACAACGATTTCTTATTGAAAATTGAATTTTAACAGTTTTTTGAATGAATATCGTTAAATTTGCTTGAAATAAAGCAAAAAGTACTAAAATAATAGGTTCAGTGGTTATATTTGAAAATAGTGAAGAAATACTTAAAATGTGTTTCTCTGGCCGAGAAACGTCGATTTTGAAAATATCATTAAAAATCGAGTTACATTTTTATTTATTGTTCAATCGAGATGAAATCACTTTAAATGAGTGTTTTATAGGGAATTAAGCTGAATTCGGTCAAAACTTTTTCCAGAAAAAAATGCATTCAAAAGTGTACCAATAATATTGCATGTTTTTTTTCTTCTAGATACGAAATCCGTCACTACGATTTCTTATTGAAAATTGAATTTTAACCGTTTTTTGAATGAATATCGTTACATTTGCTTGAATAAAAGCAAAAAGGACAAAAATAATGGTTTCAGTGGTTAAATTTGAAAATAGTGAAGAAATACGCAAAATGTGTTTCTCTGCCCGAGAAACGTCGATTTTGAAAATATTATTAAATATCGAGGTACATTTTCATTTATTGTTCAATCGAGATGAAATCACTTTTAATGAGTGTTTTAAAGGGAATTGAGCTGAATTCGGTCAAAAATTTGTCTAGAAAAAAATGTATTCAAAAGTGTACCAATAATATTGCATGTTTTTTTTTCTTCTAGATACAAAATTCGTCACTAAGATTTCTTATTGAAAATTGAATTTTAACAGTTTTTAGAATGAATATCGTTACATTTGCTTGAATTAAAGCAAAAAGTACAAAAATAATGGTTTCAGTGGTTATATTTGAAAATAGTGAAGAATACTCAAAATGTGTTTCTTTGGCCGAGAAACGTCGATTTTGAAAATATCATTAAAAATCGAGGTACATTTTTATTTATTGTTCAATCGAGATGAAATCACTTTAAATGAGTGTTTTATAGGGAATTAAGCTGAATTCGGTCAAACATTTGTCCAGAAAAAAATACATTCAAAAGTGTACCAATAATATTGCATGTTTTTTTTCTTCTAGATACGAAATCCGTCACTACGATTTCTTATTGAAAATTGAATTTTAACAGTTTTTTTTGAATGAATATCGTAACATTTGCTTGAATAAAAGCAAAAAGGACAAAAATAATGGTTTCAGTGGTTAAATTTGAAAATAGTGAAGAAATACTCAAAATGTGTTTCTCGGCCCGAAAAACGTCGATTTTGAAAATATTATTAAATATCGAGGTACATTTTTATATATTGTTCAATCGAGATGAAATCACTTTTAATGAGTGTTTTAAAGGGAATTAAGCTGAATTCGGTCAAAAATTTGTCCAGAAAAAAATGCATTCAAAAGTGTATGTTTTTTTTTCTTCTAGATACAAAATGTCACTACGATTTCTTATTGAAAATTGAATTTTAACAGTTTTTTGAATGAATATCGTTACATTTGCTTGAATTAAAGCAAAAAGTACAAAAATAATGGTTTCAGTGGTTATATTTGAAAATAGTGAAGAAATACTCAAAATGTGTTTCTCGGCCCGAGAAACGTCGATTTTGAAAATATTATTAAATATCGAGGTACATTTTTATATGTTGTCCAATCGAGATGAAATCACTTTTAATGAGTGTTTTAAAGGGAATTAAGCTGAATTCGGTCAAAAATTTGTCCAGAAAAAAATGCATTCAAAAGTGTACCAATAATATTGCATGTTTTTTTTCTTCTAGATACAAAATCCGTAACTACGATTTCTTATTGAAATGTGAATTTTAACAGTTTTTTTGATTGAATATCGATACATTTGCTTGAATTAAAGCAAAAAGGACAAAAATAATGATTTCAGTGGTTAAATTTGAAAATAGTGAAGAATTACTCAAAATGTGTTTCTCGGCCCGAGAAACGTCGATTTTGAAAATATTATTAAATATCGAGGTACATTTTTATATGTTGTTCAATCGAGATGAAATCACTTTTAATGAGTGTTTTAAAGGGAATTAAGCTGAATTCAGTCAAAAATTTGTCCAGAAAAAAATGTATTCAAAAGTGCACCAATAATATTGCATGTTTTTTTTCTTCTAGATACAAAATCCGTCACTAAGATTTCTTATTGAAAATTGAATTTTAACAGTTTTTAGAATGAATATCGTTACATTTGCTTGAATTAAAGCAAGAAGTACAAAAATTATGGTTTCAGTGGTTATATTTGAAAATAGTGAAGAATACTCAAAATGTGTTTCTTTGGCCGAGAAACGTCGATTTTGAAAATATCATTAAAAATCGAGGTACATTTTTATTTATTGTTCAATCGAGATGAAATCACTTTAAATGAGTGTTTTATAGGGAATTAAGCTGAATTCGGACAAAACTTTGTCCAGAAAAAAATGCATTCAAAAGTGTACCAATAATATTGCATGTCTTTTTTCTTCTCGATACAAAATCCGTCACTACGATTTCTTATTGAAAATTGAATTTTAACAGTTTTTTTGAATGAATATCGTTACATTTGCTCGAATTAAAGCAAAAAGGACAAAAATAATGGTTTCAGTGGTTAAATTTGAAAATAGTGAAAAAATACTCAAAATGTGTTTCTCTGCCCGAGAAACGTCGATTTTGAAAATATTATTAAATATCGAGGTACATTTTTATTTATTGTTCAATCGAGATGAAATCACTTTTTATGAGTGTTTTATAGGGAATTAAGCTGAATTCGGTCAAAAATTTGTCCAGAAAAAAATGTATTCAAAAGTGTACCAATAATATTGCATGTTTTTTTTCTTCTAGATACAAAATCCGTAACTACGATTACTTATTGAAAATTGAATTTTAACAGTTTTTTTGAATGAATATCGTTACATTTGCTTGAATTAAAGCAAAAAGGACAAAAATAATGATTTCAGTTTTTAAATTTGAAAATAGTGAAGAAATACTCAAAATGTGTTTCTCGGCCCGAGAAACGTCGATTTTGAAAATATTATTAAATATCGAGGTACATATTTATATGTTGTTCAATCGAGATGAAATCACTTTTAATGAGTGTTTTAAAGGGAATTAAGCTGAATTCGGTCAAAAATTTGTCCAGAAAAAAATGTATTCAAAAGTGCACCAATAATATTGCATGTTTTTTTTCTTCTAGATACAAAATCCGTCACTAAGATTTCTTATTGAAAATTGAATTTTAACAGTTTTTAGAATGAATATCGTTACATTTGCTTGAATTAAAGCAAGAAGTACAAAAATAATGGTTTCAGTGTTTATATTTGAAAATAGTGAAGAATACTCAAAATGTGTTTCTTTGGCCGAGAAACGTCGATTTTGAAAATATCATTAAAAATCGAGGTACATTTTTATTTATTGTTCAATCGAGATAAAATCACTTTAAATTAGTGTTTTATAGGGAATTAAGCTGAATTCGGACAAATTTTTGACCAGAAAAAAATGCATTCAAAAGTGTACCAATAATATTGCATGTCTTTTTTCTTCTAGATACAAAATCCGTCACTACGATTTCTTATTGAAAATTGAATTTTAACAGTTTTTTGAATGAATATCGTTACATTTGCTTGAATTAAAGCAAAAAGTACAAAAATAATGGTTTCAGTGGTTTTATTTGAAAATAGTGAAGAATACTCGAAATGTGTTTTTTTCGCCGAGAAACGTCGATTTTGAAAATATCATTAAAAATCGAGGTACATTTTTATTTATTGTTCAATCGAGATGAAATCACTTTAAATGAGTGTTTTATAGGGAATTAAGCTGAATTCGGTCAAAACTTTGTCCAGAAAAAAATGCATTCAAAAGTGTACCGAAAAAATTACATGATTTTTTTCTTCTACATACAAAATCCGTCACAACGATTTCTTATTGAAAATTGAATTTTAACAGTTTTTTGAATGAATATCGTTAAATTTGCTTGAAATAAAGCAAAAAGTACTAAAATAATAGGTTCAGTGGTTATATTTGAAAATAGTGAAGAAAAACTTAAAATGTGTTTCTCTGGCCGAGAAACGTCGATTTTGAAAATATTATTAAATATCGAGGTACATTTTTATTTATTGTTCAATCGAGATGAAATCACTTTTAATGAGTGTTTTAAAGGGAATTAAGCTGAATTCGGTCAAAAATTTGTCTAGAAAAAAATGTATTCAAAAGTGTACCAATAATATTGCATGTTTTTTTCTTCTAGATACAAAATTCGTCACTAAGATTTCTTATTGAAAATTGAATTTTAACAGTTTTTAGAATGAATATCGTTACATTTGCTTGAATTAAAGCAAAAAGTACAAAAATAATGGTTTCAGTGGTTATATTTGAAAATAGTGAAGAATACTCAAAATGTGTTTCTTTGGCCGAGAAACGTGGATTTTGAAAATATCATTAAAAATCGAGGTACATTTTTATTTATTGTTCAATCGATATGAAATCACTTTAAATGAGTGTTTTATAGGGAATTAAGCTGAATTCGGTCAAAAATTTGTCCAGAAAAAAATGTATTCAAAAGTGTACCAATAATATTGCATGTTTTTTTTTCTTCTAGATACAAAATTCGTCACTAAGATTTCTTATTGAAAATTGAATTTTAACAGTTTTTAGAATGAATATCGTTACATTTGCTTGAATTAAAGCAAAAAGTACAAAAATAATGGTTTCAGTGGTTATATTTGAAAATACTGAAGAAATACTCAAAATGTGTTACTTTGGCCGAGAAACGTCGATTTTGAAAATTTCATTAAAAATCGAGGTACATTTTTATTTATTGTTCAATCGAGATGAAATCACTTTAAATGAGTGTTTTAAAGGGAAAGCCCAAAAATTAAATGATCGTCAGGTATTGTGGAAAAAATCTGACTTTTTACGTTACATCTGAGAGCTCACATAACGCTCCCAGATGGGCTCGAACCTCCAAACTTTCGGTTAAAAGCCGAACGCGCCACGGAAGCTCTGAAATTAAATGGTCGTCAGGTATTGTGAAAAAAGTTGACTTTTTACGTCACATCTGAGACCCCACAACACCGCTCCCGGGCGGGCTCGAACCACCAACCTTTTGAATAACAGCTAAGCGCGCTAACCGTTGCGCCACGGAAGCCCAAAAATTAAATGATCGTCAGGTATTGTGGAAAAACTGACTTTTTACGTTACATCTGAGACCTCACATAACGCTCCCGGATGGACTCGAACCACCAAACTTTCGGTTAAAAGCCGAACTCGCTAACCATTGAGCCACGGAAGCTCTGAAATTAAATGGTCGTCAGGTATTGTGGAAAAAATTTGACTTTTTACGTAACATCTGAGACCTCATAGCACCGCTCCCGGGTGTGCTCGAACCACCAACCTTTCTGTTAACAGCCGAACGCGCTAAACATTGCGCCACGGTCGCCCAAAAATTAAATGATCATCAGGTATTGTGGAAAAACTTTGACTTTTTACGTCACATCTGAGACCACACAACACCGCTCCCGTGTGGGCTCGAACCACCAACCTTTTGAATAACAAAAAACTGTTAAAATTCAATTTTCAATAAGAAATCGTAGTGACGGATTTTGTATCTAGAAGAAAAAAACATGCAATATTATTGGTACACTTTTGAATGCATTTTTTCTGGACAAAGTTTTGACCGAATTCAGCTTAATTCCCTATAAAACACTCATTTAAAGTGATTTCATCTCGATTGAACAATAAATAAAAATGTACCTCGATTTTTAATGATATTTTCAAAATCGACGTTTCTCGGGCCGAGAAACACATTTTGAGTATTTTTTCACTATTTCCAAATATAACCACTGAAACCATTATTTTTGTCCTTTTTGCTTTAATTCAAGCAAATGTAACGATATTCATCCAAAAAACTGTTAAAATTCAATTTTCAATAAGAAATCGTTGTGACGGATTTTGTATCTAGAAGAAAAAAAACATGCAATATTATTGGTGCACTTTTGAATGTAATTTTTTCTGGACAAAGTTTTGACCGAATTCAGCTTAATTCCCTATAAAACACTTATTTAAAGTGATTTAATCTCGATTGAACAATAAATAAATAAAAATGTACCTCGATTTTTAATGATATTTTCAAAATCGACGTTTCTCAGCCAAAGAAACACATTTTGACGATCATTTAATTTTTGGACTTCCGTGGCGCAATGGTTAGCGTGTTCGGCTGTTAACCAATAGGTTGGTTGTTCGAGCTCACCCGGGAGCGGTGTTGTAAGGACTCAGATGTGACGTAATAAGTCAAGGTTTTTCCACAATACCTGACGACCATCTAATTTCAGAGCTTCCGTGGCTCAATGGTTAGCGAGTTCGGCTTTTAACCGAAAGTTTGGTGGTTCGAGCCCATCCGGGAGCGTTTTGTGAGGTCTCAGATGTAACGTAAAAAGTCAGAGTTTTTCCACAATACCTGTGAACATTTAATTTTTGGGCTTCCGTGGCGCAATGGTTAGCGCGTTCGGCTGTTAACCGAAAGGTTGGTGGTTCGAGCCCATCCGGGAGCGGTGTTGTGAGGTCTCAAATGTAACGAAAAAGTCAGAGTTTTTCCACAATATCTGACGATCATTTGATTTTTGGGCATCCGTGGCGCAATGGTTAGCGCGTTCGGCTGTTAACAGAAAGGTTGGTGGTTCAAGCACACCCGGGAGCGGTGCTATGAGGTCTCAGATGTTACGTAAAAAGTCAATGTTTTTCCACAATAACTGACGACCATTTAATTTCAGAGCTTCCGTGGCTCAATGGTTAGCGCGTTCGGCTGTTAACCGAAAGGTTGGTGGTTCGAGCCCATCCGGGAGCGGTGTTGTGAGGTTTCAAATGTAACGTAAAAAGTCAGAGTTTTTCCACAATACCTGACGATCATTTGATTTTTGGGCTTCCGTGGCGCAATGGTTAGCGCGTTCGGCTGTTAACAGAAAGGTTCGTGGTTCAAGCACACCCGGGAGCGGTGCTGTGAGGTCTCGGATGTTACGTAAAAAGTCAAAGTTTTTCCACAATACCTGACGACCATTTGATTTTAGAGCTTCCGTGGCTCAATGGTTATCGCGTCCGGCTGTTAACCAAAAGGTTGGTGGGTCGAGCCCATCCGGGAGCTGTGTTGTGAGGTCTCAGATGTGACGTAAATAGTCAAATTTTTCCAAAATACCCGAGGACCATTTAATTTTTGGGCTTCCGTGGCGCAATGGTTAGCGCGTTCAGCTGCTATTCAAAAGACTGGTGGTTTGAGCCCTCCCGGGAGCGGTGTTGTGACGTCTCAGATGTAACGTAAAATGTCAGAGTTTTTCCACAATACCTGACGACCATTTAATTTTTGGGCTTCCGTGGCGCAATGGTTAGCGCGTTCGGCTGTTATCCGAACGGTTGGTGGTTCGAGCTTATCCGGGAGCGGTGTTGTGAGGTCTTAGATGTGACGTAAATAGTCAAAGTTTTTCCACAACACCTGAGGACCATTTAATTTTTGGGCTTCCGTGGCGCAATGGTTAGCGCGTTCAGCTGTTATTCAAAAGACTGGTGGTTTGAGCCCTCCCGGGAGCGGTGTTGTGACGTCTCAGATGTAACGTAAAATGTCAGAGTTTTTCCACAGTACCTGACGACCATTTAATTTTTGGGCGTCCGTGGCGCAATGGTTAGCGCGTTCGGCTGTTAATCGAAAGGTTGGTGGTTCGAGGCCACCCGAGAGAGGTGTTGTGGGGTCACAGATGTAGCGTAAAAAGTCAAAACTTTTCCACAATACGTGACAACCATTTAATTTCTGAGCTTCAGTGGCTCAATGGTTAGCGCGTTCGGCTGTTAACCAATAGGTTGGTGGTTCGAGCCCACCCAGGAGCGGTGTTGTGGGATCTCAAATGTAACGTAAAAAGCAAAGTTATTCCACAATACCTGACGACCATTTAATTTTTGGGCTTCCGTAGCGCATTGGTTAGCGTGTTCAGCTGCTATTGAAAAGACTGGTGGTTTGAGCCCTCCCGGAAGCGGTGTTGTGACGTCTCAGATGTAACGTAAAATGTCAGAGTTTTTCCACAATACCTGACGAACATTTAATTTTTGGGCTTCCGTGGCGCAATGCTTAGCGCGTTCGGCTGTTAACCGAAAGGTTGGTGGTTCGAGCCCACCCGGGAGAGGTGTGGTGGGGTCTCAGATGTAGCGAAAAAAGTCAAAGTTTTTCCACAATACGTGAAAACCATTTAACTTCTGAGCTTCCGTGGCTCAATGAGTAGCGCGTTCGGCTGTTAACCATAAGGTTGGTGGTTCGAGCCCACCCGTGAGCGGTGTTTTGGGATCACAAATGAAACGTAAAAAGCCAAAGTTTTTCCACAATACCTGACGAATATTTAACTTTTCGGCGTCCGTGGCGCAATGGTTTTCGCGTCCGGCTGTTAACCAAAAGGTTGGTGGGTCGAGCCCATCCGGGAGCTGTGTTGTGAGGTCTCAGATGTGACGTAAATAGTCAAAGTTTTTCCAAAATACCTGAGGACCATTTAATTTTTGGTCTTCCGTGGCGCAATGGTTAGCGCGTTCAGCTGCTATTAAAAAGACTGGTGGTTTGAGCCCTCCCGGGAGCGGTGTTGTGACGTCTCAGATGTAACGTAAAATGTCAGAGTTTTTCCACAATACCTGACGACCATTTAATTTTTGGGCTTCCGTGGCGCAATGGTTAGCGCGTTCAGCTGTTATTCAAAAGACTGGTGGTTTGAGCCCCCCCGGGAGCGGTGTTGTGACGTCTCAGATGTAACGTAAAATGTCAGAGTTTTTCCACAGTACCTGACGACCATTTAATTTTTGGGCGTCCGTGGCGCAATGGTTAGCGCGTTCGGCTGTTAATCGAAAGGTTGGTGGTTCGAGCCCACCCGGGAGAGGTGTTGTGGGGTCACAGATGTAGCGTAAAAAGTCAAAACTTTTCCACAATACGTGACAACCATTTAATTTCTGAGCTTCAGTGGCTCAATGGTTAGCGCGTTCGGCTGTTAACCAATAGGTTGGTGGTTCGAGCCCACCCAGGAGCGGTGTTGTGGGATCTCAAATGTAACGTAGAAAGCCAAAGGTTTTCCACAATACCTGACGACCATTTAATTTTTGGGCTTCCGTGGCGCAATGGTTAGCGCGTTCAGCTGCTATTCAAAAGACTGGTGGTTTGAGCCCTCCCGGGAGCGGTGTTGTGACGTCTCAGATGTAACGTAAAATGTCAGAGTTTTTCCACAATACCTGACGACCTTTTAATTTTTGGGCTTCCGTGGCGCAATGGTTAGCGCGATCAGCTGTTAACCAAAAGGTTGGTGGTTCGAGCCCACCCGGGAGAGGTGTTTTGGGATCTCAAATGGTACGTAAAAAGTCAAAGTTTTTCCACAATAACTGACAACCATTTAATTTTTGGGCTCCGTGGCGCATTGGTTAGCGCGTTCGGCTGTTAATCGAAAGGTTGGTGGTTCGAGCCCACCCGGGAGAGGTGTTGTGGGGTCACAGATGTAGCGTAAAAAGTCAAAACTTTTCCACAATACGTGACAACCATTTAATTTCTGAGCTTCAGTGGCTCAATGGTTAGCGCGTTCGGCTGTTAACCAATAGGTTGGTGGTTCGAGCCCACCCGGGAGCGGTGTTGTGGGATCTCAAATGTAACGTAGAAAGCCAAAGTTTTTCCACAATACCTGACGATCATTTAATTTTTGGGCTTCCGTGGCGCAATGGTTAGCGCGTTCGGCTGTTAAGAGAAAGGTTGGTGGTTCGAGCACACCTGGGAGCGGTGCTATGAGGTCTCAGATGTTACGTAAAAAGTCAAAGTTTTCCCACAATTCCTGACGACCATTTAATTTCAGAGCTTCCGTGGCTCAATGGTTAGAGCGTTCGGCTGTTAACCGAAAGGTTGGTGGTACGAGCCCATCCGGGAGCGGTGTTGTGAGGTCTCAGATGTGACGTAAAAAGTCAAAGTTTTTCCACAATACCTGACGACCATATAAATTTTGGGCTTCCGTGGCGCAATGGTTAGCGCATTCAGCTGTTATTCAAAAGGTTGGTGGTTCGAGCCCACCCGGGAGCGGTGTTGTGAGGTCTCAGATGTGACGTAAAAAGTCAAAGTTTTTCCACAATACCTGATGACCATTTCATTTTTGGGCTTCCGTGGCGCAAAGGTTAGCGCGTTCGGCTGTTAACCGAAAGGTTGGTGGTTCGAGCCTATCCGGGAGCGGTGTTGTGAGGTCTTAGATGTGACGTAAAAAGTCAAGGTTTTTCCACAATACCTGACGACAATATTATTTTTGGGCTTCCGTGGCGCAATGGTTAGCGTGCTCAGCTGTTATTCAAAAGGTTGGTGGTTCGAGCGCACCCGGGAACGGTGTTGTGAGGTCTCAGATGTAGCGTAAAAAGTAAAAGTTTTTCCACAATACCTGACGATCATTTAATTTTTGGGCTTCCGTGGCGCATTGGTTAGCGCGTTCGGCTGTTAACCGAAAGGTTGGTGGTTGAGCCCACCCGGGAGAGGTGTTGTGGGGTCTCAGATGTAGTGTAAAAATTCAAAACTTTTCCACAATACGTGATAACCATTTTATTTCTGAGCTTCCGTGGCTCAATGGTTAGCGCTTTCGGCTGTTAACCAATAGGTTGGTGGTTCGAGCTCACCTGGGAGCGGTGTTGTGGGATCTCAAATGTAACGTAATAAGCAAAGTTATTCCACAATACCTGACGACCATTTAATTTTTGGGCTTCCGTAGCGCAATGGTTAGCGCGTTCGGCTGTTAACCGAAAGGTTGGTGGTACGAGCCCATCCGGGAGCGGTGTTGTGAGGTCTCAGATGTGACGTAAAAAGTCAAAGTTTTTCCACAATACCTGACGACCATATAAATTTTGGGCTTCCGTGGCGCAATGGTTAGCGCGTTCAGCTGTTAACCGAAAGGTTGGTGGTACGAGCCCATCCGGGAGCGGTGTTGTGAGGTCTCAGATGTGACGTAAAAAGTCAAATTTTTCCACAATTCCTGACGACAATATTATTTTTGGGCTTCCATGGTGCAGTGGTTAGCGTGCTCAGCTGTTATTCAAAAGGTTGGTGGTTCGAGCCCACCCGGGAGCGGTGTTGTGAGGTCTCAGATGTGACGTAAAAAGTCAAAGTTTTTCCACAATACCTGACGACCATTTCATTTTTGGGCTTCCGTGGCGCAAAGGTTAGCGCGTTCGGCTGTTAACCGAAAGGTTGGTGGTTCGAGCCCTTCCAGGAGCGGTGTTGTGAGGTCTCAGATGTGATGTAAAAAGTCAAAATTTTTCCACAATACCTGACGACCATATAATTTTTCTGCAGCCGAACGCGCTAACCATTGCGCCATTTAAGCCCAAAAATTATATGGTCGTCAGGTATAGTGGAAAAACTTTGACTTTTTACGCTACATCTGAGACCGCAAAACACCTCTCCCGGGTGGGCTCGAACCACCAACCTTTTGGTTAACAGCTGAACTCGCTAACTATTGCGCCACGGAAGCCCAAAAATTATATGGTCGTCAGGTATTGTGGAAAAACTTTGACTTTTTACGTCACATCTGAGAACTCACAACACCGCTCCCGGATGGGCTCGAACCACCAACCTTTCGGTTAACAGCCGAACGCGCTAACCATTGCGCCACGGAAGCCCAAAAATTAAATGGTCGTCAGGTATTGTGGAAAAACTCTGACATTTTACGTTACATCTGAGACGTCACAACACCGTTCCCGGGAGGGCTCAAACCACCAGTCTTTTGAATAGCAGCTGAACGCGCTAACCATTGCGCCACGGAAGCCCAAAAATTAAATGGTCCTCAGGTATTGTGGAAAAACTTTGACTATTTACGTTTCATTTGAGATCCCAAAACACCGCTCCCGGGTGGGCTCGAACCACCAACCATTTGGTTAACAGCCGAACGCGCTACTCATTGAGCCACGGAAGCTCAGAAGTTAAATGGTTGTCACGTATTGTGAAAAAGCTTTGACTTTTTACGCTACATCTGAGACCCACCACACCTCTCCCGGGTGGGCTCGAACCACCAACCTTTCGGTTAACAGCTGAAAGCGCTAACCATTGCGCCACGGAAGCCCAAAAATTAAATGTTCGTCAGGTATTGTGGAAAAATTCTGACATTTTACGTCACATCTGAGACGTCACAACACCGCTCCCGGATGCGCTCGAACCACCAACCTATTCGTTAACAGCCGAACGCGCTAACCATTGAGCCACGGAAGCTCAGAAATTAAATGGTTGTCAGGTATTGTGGAAAAGTTATGACTTTTTACGCTACATCTGAGACCCCACAACACCTCTCCCGGGTGGGCTCGAACCACCAACCTTTCGATTAACAGCTGAACGTGCTAACCATTGCGACACGGAAGCCCAAAAATTAAATGGTCGTCAGGTATTGTGGAAAAACCTTGACTTTTTACTTCACATCTGAGACGTCACAACACCGCTCCCGGATGGGCTCGAACCACCAACCTATTCGTTAACAGCCGAACGCGCTAACCATTGAGCCACGGAAGCTCAGAAATTAAATGGTTGTCAGGTATTGTGGAAAAGTTATGACTTTTTACGCTACATCTGAGACCCCACAACACCTCTCCCGGGTGGGCTCGAACCACCAACCTTTCGATTAACAGCTGAACGTGCTAACCATTGTGCCACGGAAGACCAAAATTTAAATGTTCGTCAGGTATTGTGGAAAAACTCTGACATTTTACGTTACATCTGAGACGTCACAAAACCGCTCCCGGGAGGGCTCAAGACACCAGTCTTTTGAATAGCAGCTGAACGCGCTAACCATTGCGCCACGGAAGCCCAAAAATTAAATGGTCGTCAGGTATTGTCGAAAAACCTTGACTTTTACTTCACATCTGAGACGTCACAACACCGCTCCCGGTTGGGCTCGAACCACCAACCTATTCGTTAACAGCCGAACGCGCTAACCATTGAGCCACGGAAGCCCAAAAATTA
Source organism: Phalangium opilio (assembly GCF_054372755.1). NCBI lineage: Eukaryota > Metazoa > Arthropoda > Arachnida > Opiliones > Phalangiidae > Phalangium > Phalangium opilio. Next base: position 4,646,027 of record NW_028324173.1, read on the forward strand.
AATGGTCGTCAGGTATTGTGGAAAAATTATGACTTTTGACCTTACATCTGAGACACTACAACACCTCTCCAGGGTGGGCTCGAACCACCAACCTATTCGTTAACAGCCGAACGCGCTAACCATTGCGCCACGGAAGCCCAAAAATTAAATGGTCGTCAGGTATTGTGGTAAAACCTTGACTTTTTACGTCACATCTGAGACGTCACAACACCGCTCCCGGATGAGCTCGAACCACCAACCTTTCGGTTAACAGCCGAACGCGCTAACCATTGCACCACGGAAGCCCAAAAATTAAATGGTTGTCACGTATTGTGGAAAATTTTTGACTTTTTACGCTACATCTGAGACCCCACAACACTACTCCCGGGTGGGCTCGAACCACCAACCTTTCGATTAACAGCTGAACGCGCTAACCATTGCGCCACGGAAGCCCAAAAATTAAAAGTTCGTCAGGTATTGTGGAAAAACTCTGGCATTTTACGTTACATCTGAGACGTCACAACACCGCTCCCGGGAGGGCTCAAACCACCAGTCTTTTGAATAGCAGCTGAACGCGCTAACCATTGCGCCACGGAAGCCCAAAAATTAAATGGTCGTCAGGTATTGTGGAAAAACCTTGACTTTTTACGTCACATCTGAGACGTCACAACACCGCTCCCGGATGAGCTCGAACCACCAACCTATTGGTTAACAACCGAACGCGCTAATCATTGAGCCACGGAAGCTCAGAAATTAAATGGATGTCAGGTATAGTGGAAAAGATATGACTTTTTACGTTACATCTGAGACCCTACAACACCTCTCCAGGGTGTTCTCGAACCACCAACCTTTCGGTTAACAGCCGAACGCGCTAACCATTGCACCACGGAAGCCCAAAAATTAAATGGTCGTCAGGTATTGTGGAAAACCTTTGGCTTTCTACGTTACATTTGAGATCCCACAACACCGCTCCCGGGTAGGCTCGAACCACCAACCTATTGGTTAACAGCCGAACGCGCTAACCATTGAGCCACGGAAGCTCAGAAATTAAATGGTTGTCACGTATTGTGGAAAATTTTTGACTTTTTACGCTACATCTGAGACCCCACAACACCTCTCCCGGGTGGGCTCGAACCACCAACCTTTCGATTAACAGCTGAACGCGCTAACCATTGCGCCACGGAAGCCCAAAAATTAAAAGTTCGTCAGGTATTGTGGAAAAATTCTGGCATTTTACGCTACATCTGAGACCCCACAACACCTCTCCCGGGTGGGCTCGAACCACCAACCTTTCGATTAACAGCTGAACGTGCTAACCATTGTGCCACGGAAGCCCAAAATTTAAATGTTCGTCAGGTATTGTGGATAAACTCTGACATTTTACGTTACATCTGAGACGTCACAAAACCGCTCCCGGGAGGGCTCAAGACACCAGTCTTTTGAATAGCAGCTGAACGCGCTAACCATTGCGCCACGGAAGCCCAAAAATTAAATGGTCGTCAGGTATTGTGGAAAAACCTTGACTTTTTACGTCACATCTGAGACGTCACAACACCGCTCCCGGATGAGCTCGAACCACCAACCTATTGGTTAACAACCGAACGCGCTAATCATTGAGCCACGGAAGCTCAGAAATTAAATGGATGTCAGGTATAGTGGAAAAGTTATGACTTTTTACGTTACATCTGAGACCCTACAACACCTCTCCAGGGTGTTCTCGAACCACAAACCTTTCGGTTAACAGCCGAACGCGCTAACCATTGCACCACGGAAGCCCAAAAATTAAATGGTCGTCAGGTATTGTGGAAAACCTTTGGCTTTCTACGTTACATTTGAGATCCCACAACACCGCTCCCGGGTAGGCTCGAACCACCAACCTATTGGTTAACAGCCGAACGCGCTAACCATTGAGCCACGAAAGCTCAGAAATTAAATGGTTGTCACGTATTGTGGAAAATTTTTGACTTTTTACGCTACATCTGAGACCCCACAACACCTCTCCCGGGTGGGCTCGAACCACCAACCTTTCGATTAACAGCTGAACGCGCTAACCATTGCGCCACGGAAGCCCAAAAATTAAAAGTTCGTCAGGTATTGTGGAAAAATTCTGGCATTTTACGCTACATCTGAGACCCCACAACACCTCTCCCGGGTGGGCTCGAACCACCAACCTTTCGATTAACAGCTGAACGTGCTAACCATTGTGCCACGGAAGCCCAAAATTTAAATGTTCGTCAGGTATTGTGGAAAAACTCTGACATTTTACGTTACATCTGAGACGTCACAAAACCGCTCCCGGGAGGGCTCAAGACACCAGTCTTTTGAATAGCAGCTGAACGCGCTAACCATTGCGCCACGGAAGCCCAAAAATTAAATGGTCGTCAGGTATTGTCGAAAAACCTTGACTTTTACTTCACATCTGAGACGTCACAACACCGCTCCCGGTTGGGCTCGAACCACCAACCTATTCGTTAACAGCCGAACGCGCTAACCATTGAGCCACGGAAGCCCAAAAATTAAATGGTCGTCAGGTATTGTGGAAAAATTATGACTTTTGACCTTACATCTGAGACACTACAACACCTCTCCAGGGTGGGCTCGTACCACCAACCTATTCGTTAACAGCCGAACGCGCTAACCATTGCGCCACGGAAGCCCAAAAATAAAATGGTCGTCAGGTATTGTGGAAAAACCTTGACTTTTTACGTCACATCTGAGACGTCACAACACCGCTCCCGGATGGGCTCGAACCACCAACCTATTCGTTAACAGCCGAACGCGCTAACCATTGCACCACGGAAGCCCAAAAATTAAATGGTCGTCAGGTATTGTGGAAACCCTTTGGCTTTCTACGTTACATTTAAGATCCCACAACACCGCTCCCGGGTAGGCTCGAACCACCAACCTATTGGTTAACAGCCGAACGCGCTAACCATTGAGCCACGGAAGCTCAGAAATTAAATGGTTGTCACGTATTGTGGAAAATGTTTGACTTATTACGCTACATCTGAGACCCCACAACACCTCTCCCGTGTGGGCTCGAACCACCAACCTTTCGATTAACAGCTGAACGCGCTAACCATTGCGCCACGGAAGCCCAAAAATTAAAAGTTCGTCAGGTATTGTGGAAAAACTCTGGCATTTTACGTTACATCTGAGACGTCACAACACCGCTCCCGGGAGGGCTCAAACCACCAGTCTTTCGAATAGCAGCTGAACGCGCTAACCATTGCGCCACGGAAGCCCAAAAATTAAATGGTCGTCAGGTATTGTGGAAAAACCTTGACTTTTTACGTCACATCTGAGACGTCACAACACCGCTCCCGGATGAGCTCGAACCACCAACCTATTGGTTGACAGCCAAACGCGTTAACCATTGAGCCACGGAAGCTCAGAAATTAAATGGTTGTCACGTATTGTGGAAAAGTTTTGACTTTTTACGCTACATCTGAGACCCCACAACACCTCTCCAGGGTGTTCTCGAACCAACAACCTTTCGGTTAACAGCCGAACGCGCTAACCATTGCACCACGGAAGCCCAAAAATTAAATGGTCGTCAGGTATTGTGGAAACCCTTTGGCTTTCTACGTTACATTTGAGATCCCACAACACCGCTCCCGGGTAGGCTCGAACCACCAACCTATTGGTTAACAGCCGAACGCGCTAACCATTGAGCCACGGAAGCTCAGAAATTAAATGGTTGTCACGTATTGTGGAAAATGTTTGACTTATTACGCTACATCTGAGACCCCACAACACCTCTCCCGGGTGGGCTCGAACCACCAACCTTTCGATTAACAGCTGAACGCGCTAACCATTGCGCCACGGAAGCCCAAAAATTAAAAGTTCGTCAGGTATTGTGGAAAAACTCTGGCATTTTACGTTACATCTGAGACGTCACAACACCGCTCCCGGGAGGGCTCAAACCACCAGTCTTTCTAATAGCAGCTGAACGCGCTAACCATTGCGCCACGGAAGCCCAAAAATTAAATGGTCGTCAGGTATTGTGGAAAAACCTTGACTTTTTACGTCACATCTGAGACGTCACAACACCGCTCCCGGATGAGCTCGAACCACCAACCTATTGGTTAACAACCGAACGCGCTAACCATTGAGCCACGGAAGCACAGAAATTAAATGGTTGTCAGGTATTGTGGAAAAGTTATGACTTTTTACGTTACATCTGAGACGTCACAACACCGCTCCCGGATGGGCTCGAACCACCAACCTATTGGTTAACAACCGAACGCGCTAACCATTGCGCCTAGGAAACCCAAAAATTAAAAGTTCGTCAGGTATTGTGTAAAAACTCTGGCATTTTACGTTACATCTGAGACGTCACAACACCGCTCCTGGGAGGGCTCAAACCACCAACCTATTGGTTAACAACCGAACGCGCTAACCATTGAGCCACGGAAGCTCAGAAATTAAATGGTTGTCAGGTATTGTGGAAAAGTTATGACTTTTTACGTTACATCTGAGACCCTACAACACCTCTCCAGGGTGTTCTCGAACCACCAACCTTTCGGTTAACAGCCGAACGCGCTAACCATTGCACCACGGGAGCCCAAAAATTAAATGGTCGTCAGGTATTGTGGAAAAACCTTGACTTTTTACTTCACATCTGAGACGTCACAACACCGCTCGCGGATGGGGTCGAACCACCAACCTATTTGTTGACAGCCAAACGCGTTAACCATTGAGCCACGGAAGCTCAGAAATTAAATGGTTGTCAGGTATTGTGGAAACCCTTTGGCTTTCTACGTTACATTTGAGATCCCACAACACCGCTCCCGGGTAGGCTCGAACCACCAACCTATTGGTTAACAGCCGAACGCGCTAACCATTGAGCCACGGAAGCTCAGAAATTAAATGGTTGTCACGTATTGTGGAAAATGTTTGACTTATTACGCTACATCTGAGACCCCACAACACCTCTCCCGTGTGGGCTCGAACCACCAACCTTTCGATTAACAGCTGAACGCGCTAACCATTGCGCCACGGAAGCCCAAAAATTAAAAGTTCGTCAGGTATTGTGGAAAAACTCTGGCATTTTACGTTACATCTGAGACGTCACAACACCGCTCCCGGGAGGGCTCAAACCACCAGTCTTTCTAATAGCAGCTGAACGCGCTAACCATTGCGCCACGGAAGCCCAAAAATTAAATGGTCGTCAGGTATTGTGGAAAAACCTTGACTTTTTACGTCACATCTGAGACGTCACAACACCGCTCCCGGATGAGCTCGAACCACCAACCTATTGGTTAACAACCGAACGCGCTAACCATTGAGCCACGGAAGCTCAGAAATTAAATGGTTGTCAGGTATTGTGGAAAAGTTATGACTTTTTACGTTACATCTGAGACCCTACAACACCTCTCCAGGGTGTTCTCGAACCAACAACCTTTCGGTTAACAGCCGAACGCGCTAACCATTGCACCACGGAAGCCCAAAAATTAAATGGTCGTCAGGTATTGTGGAAACCCTTTGGCTTTCTACGTTACATTTGAGATCCCACAACACCGCTCCCGGGTAGGCTCGAACCACCAACCTATTGGTTAACAGCCGAACGCGCTAACCATTGAGCCACGGAAGCTCAGAAATTAAATGGTTGTCACGTATTGTGGAAAATGTTTGACTTATTACGCTACATCTGAGACCCCACAACACCTCTCCCGGGTGGGCTCGAACCACCAACCTTTCGATTAACAGCTGAACGCGCTAACCATTGCGCCACGGAAGCCCAAAAATTAAAAGTTCGTCAGGTATTGTGGAAAAACTCTGGCATTTTACGTTACATCTGAGACGTCACAACACCGCTCCCGGGAGGGCTCAAACCACCAGTCTTTCTAATAGCAGCTGAACGCGCTAACCATTGCGCCACGGAAGCCCAAAAATTAAATGGTCGTCAGGTATTGTGGAAAAACCTTGACTTTTTACGTCACATCTGAGACGTCACAACACCGCTCCCGGATGAGCTCGAACCACCAACCTATTGGTTAACAACCGAACGCGCTAACCATTGAGCCACGGAAGCACAGAAATCAAATGGTTGTCAGGTATTGTGGAAAAGTTATGACTTTTTACGTTACATCTGAGACGTCACAACACCGCTCCCGGATGGGCTCGAACCACCAACCTATTGGTTAACAACCGAACGCGCTAACCATTGCGCCTAGGAAACCCAAAAATTAAAAGTTCGTCAGGTATTGTGTAAAAACTCTGGCATTTTACGTTACATCTGAGACGTCACAACACCGCTCCTGGGAGGGCTCAAACCACCAACCTATTGGTTAACAACCGAACGCGCTAACCATTGAGCCACGGAAGCTCAGAAATTAAATGGTTGTCAGGTATTGTGGAAAAGTTATGACTTTTTACGTTACATCTGAGACCCTACAACACCTCTCCAGGGTGTTCTCGAACCACCAACCTTTCGGTTAACAGCCGAACGCGCTAACCATTGCACCACGGGAGCCCAAAAATTAAATGGTCGTCAGGTATTGTGGAAAAACCTTGACTTTTTACTTCACATCTGAGACGTCACAACACCGCTCGCGGATGGGGTCGAACCACCAACCTATTTGTTGACAGCCAAACGCGTTAACCATTGAGCCACGGAAGCTCAGAAATTAAATGGTTGTCACGTATTGTGGAAAAGTTTTGACTTTTTACGCTACATCTGAGACCCCACAACACCTCTCCCGGGTGGGCTCGAACCACCTACCTTTCGATTAACAGCTGAACGCGCTAACCATTGCGCAACGGAAGCCCAAAAATTAAAAGTTCGTCAGGTATTGTGGAAAAACTCTGGCATTTTACGTTACATCTGAGACGTCACAACACCGCTCCCGGGAGGGCTCAAACCACCAGTCTTTCGAATAGCAGCTGAACGCGCTAACCATTGCACCACGGAAGCCCAAAAATTAAATGGTCGTCAGGTATTGTGGAAAAACCTTGACTTTTTACGTCACATCTGAGACGTCACAACACCGCTCCCGGATGAGCTCGAACCACCAACCTATTGGTTAACAACCGAACGCGCTAATCATTGAGCCACGGAAGCTCAGAAATTAAATGGTTGTCAGGTATTGTGGAAAAGTTATGACTTTTTACGTTACATCTGAGACCCTACAACACCTCTCCAGGGTGTTCTCGAACCACCAACCTTTCGGTTAACAGCCGAACGCGCTAACCATTGCACCACGGAACCCCAAAAATTAAATGGTCGTCAGGTATTGTGGAAAACCTTTGGCTTTCTACGTTACATTTGAGATCCCAACACACCGCTCCCGGGTAGGCTCGAACCACCAACCTATTGGTTAATAGCCGAACGCGCTAACCATTGAGCCACGGAAGCTCAGAAATTAATTGGTTGTCACGTATTGTGGAAAATTTTTCACTTTTTACGCTACATCTGAGACCCCACAACACCTCTCCCGGGTGGGCTCGAACCACCAACCTTTCGATTAACAGCTGAACGCGCTAACCATTGCGCCACGGAAGCCCAAAAATTAAAAGTTCGTCAGGTATTGTGGAAAAACTCTGGCATTTTACGTTACATCTGAGACGTCACAACACCGCTCCCGGGAGGGCTCAAACCACCAGTCTTTCGAATAGCAGCTGAACGCGCTAACCATTGCGCCACGGAAGCCCAAAAATTAAATGGTCGTCAGGTATTGTGGAAAAACCTTGACTTTTTACGTCACATCTGAGACGTCACAACACCGCTCCCGGATGAGCTCGAACCACCAACCTATTGGTTAACAACCGAACGCGCTAATCATTGAGCCACGGAAGCTCAGAAATTAAATGGTCGTCAGGTATTGTGGAAAACGTTTGGCGTTCAACGTTACATTTGAGATCCCACAACACCGCTCCCGGGTGGGCTCGAACCAACAACCTATTGGTTAACAGCCGAACGCGCTAACCATTGAGCCACGGAAGCTCAGAAATTAAATGGTTGTCACGTATTGTGGAAAATTTTTGACTTTTTACGCTACATCTGATACCCCACAACACCTCTCCCGGGTGGGCTCGAACCGCCAACCTTTCGATTAACAGCTGAGAGCGCTAACCAGTGCGCCACGAAAGCCCAAAAATTAAAAGTTCGTCAGGTATTGTGGAAAAACTCTGACATTTTACGTTACATCTGAAACGTCACAACACTGCTCCCGGGAGGGCTCAAACCACCAGTCTTTTGAATAGCAGCTGAACGCGCTAACCATTGCGCCACGGAAGCCCAAAAATTAAATGGTCGTCAGGTATTGTATAAAAACCTTGACTTTTTACTTCACATCTGAGACGTCACAACACCGCTCCCGGATGGCCTCGAACCACCAACCTTTTGGTCAACAGCCGAACGCGCTAACCATTGAGCCACGGAAGCTCAGAAATTAAATGGTTGTCAGGTATTGTGGAAAAGTTATGACTTTTTACGTTACATCTGAGACCCTTTAATACCTCTCCAGGGTGGGCTCGAACCACCAACCTTTCGGTGAACAGCCGAACGCGCTAACCATTGCGCCACGGAAGCCCAAAAATTAAATGGTCGTCAGGTATTGTGGAAAAACTTTGGCTTTCTACGTTACATTTGAGATCCCTCAACCCCGCTCCCGGGTGGGCTCAAACCACCAGTCTTTTGAATAGCAGCTGAACGCGCTAACCATTGCGCCACGGAAGCCCAAAAATTAAATGGTCGTCAGGTATTGTGGAAAAGTTATGACTTTTTACGTTACATCTGAGACAAAACAACACCTCTCCAAGGTGGGCTCGAACCACCAACCTTTCGGTTAACAGCCGAACGCCCTAACCATTGCGCCACGGAAGCCCAAAATTTAAATGGTTGTCAGGTATTGTGGAAAAGTTATGACTTTTTACGTTACATCTGAGACCCTACAACACCTCTCCAGGTTGGGCTCGAACCACCAACCTTTCTGATAACAGCCGAACGCGCTAACCATTGCGCCACGGAAGCCCAAAAATTAAATGGTCGTCAGGTATTGTGGAAAAACTTTGGCTTTCTACGGTACATTTGAGATCCCTCAACCCCGCTCCCGGGTGGGCTCGAACGACCAACCTATTGGTTAACAGCCGAAGGCGCTAACCATTGAGCCACGGAAGCTTTGAAAATAAATGGTTGTCACGTATTGTGGAAAAGTTTTGAATTTTACTCTACATCTGAGACCCCACAACACCTCTCCAGGGTGGGCTCGAACCACCAACCTTTCGATTAACAGCTGAACGCGCTAACCACTGCGCCACGGAAGCCCAAAAATTAAATGTTCGTCAGGTTTTGCGGAAAAACTCTGACATTTTACGTTACATCTGAGACGTCACAACACTGCTCCCGGGAGGGCTCAAACCACCAGTCTTTTGAATAGCAGCTGAACGCGCTAACCATTGCGCCACGGAAGCCCAAAAATTAAATGGTCGTCAGGTATTGAGGAAAAACTTTGGCTTTCTACGTTACATTTGTGACAAAACAACACCGCTCCCGGATGGCCTCGAACCACCAACCTTTTGGTCAACAGCCGAACGCGCTAACCATTGAGCCACGGAAGCTCAGAAATTAAATGGTTGTCAGGTATTGTGGAAAAGTTATGACTTTTTACGTTACATCTGAGACCCTTTAACACCTCTCCAGGGTGGGCTCGAACCACCAACCTTTCGGTTAACAGCCGAACGCGCTAACCATTGCGCCACGGAAGCCCAAAAATTAAATGGTCGTCAGGTATTGTGGAAAAACTTTGGCTTTCTACGTTACATTTGAGATCCCTCAACCCCGCTCCCGGGTGGGCTCGAACCACCAACCTTTCGATTAACAGCTGAACGCGCTAACCACTGCGCCACGGAAGCCCAAAAATTAAATGTTCGTCAGGTATTGTGGAAAAACTCTGACATTTTACGTCACATCTGAGACGTCACAACACTGCTCCCGGGAGGGCTCAAACCACCAGTCTTTTGAATAGCAGCTGAACGCGCTAACCATTGCGCCACGGAAGCCCAAAAATTAAATGGTCGTCAGGTATTGTGGAAAAGTTATGACTTTTTACGTTACATCTGAGACAAAACAACACCTCTCCAAGGTGGGTTCGAACCACCAACCTTTCGGTTAACAGCCGAACGCGCTAACCATTGCGCCACGGAAGCCCAAAAATTAAATGGTCGTCAGGTATTGTGGAAAAACTTTGGCTTTCTACGTTACATTTGAGACAAAACAACACCTCTCCAAGGTTGGCTCGAACCACCAACCTTTCGGTTAACAGCGGAACGCGCTAACCATTGCGCCACGGAAGCCCAAAAATTTAATGGTTGTCAGGTATTGTTGAAAAGTTCTGACTTTTTACGTTACATCTTAGACCCTACAACACCTCTTCAGGGTGGGCTCGAACCACCAACCTTTCGGTTAACAGCCGAACGCGCTAACCATTGCGCCACGGAAGCCCAAAAATTAAATGGTCGTCAGGTATTGTGGAAAAACTTTGGCTTTCTACGTTACATTTGAGACGTCAGAACACCGCTCCCGGACAGGCTTGAACCACCAACCTTTTGGTCAACAGCCGAACGCGCTAACCATTGAGCCACGGAAGCTCAGAAATTAAATGGTTGTCAGGTATTGTGGAAAAGTTATGACTTTTTACGTTACATCTGAGACCCTACAACACCTCTCCAGGTTGGGCTCGAACCACCAAGCTTTCTGGTAACAGCCGAACGCGCTAACCATTGCGCCACGGAAGCCCAAATATTAAATGGTCGTTAGGTATTGTGGAAAAACTTTGGCTTTCTACGTTACATTTGAGATCCCTCAACCTCGCTCCAGGGTGGGTTCGAACGACCAACCTATTGGTTAACCGCCGAAGGCGCTAACCATTGAGCCACGGAAGCTTTAAAAATAAATGTTCGTCAGGTATTGTGGAAAAACTCTGACATTTTACGTTACATCTGAGACGTCACAACACTGCTCCCGGGAGGGCTCAAACCACCGGTCTTTTGAATAGCAGCTTAACGCGCTAACCATTGCGCCACGGAAGCCCAAAAATTAAATGGTCGTCAGGTATTGTGGAAAAGTTATGACTTTTTACGTTACATCTGAGACAAAACAACACCTCTCCAAGGTGGGCTCGAACCACCAACCTTTCGGTTAACAGCCGAACGCCCTAACCATTGCGCCACGGAAGTCCAAAAATTAAATGGTTGTCAGGTATTGTGGAAAAGTTATGACTTTTTACGTTACATCTGAGACCCTACAACACCTCTCCAGGTTGGGCTCGAACCACCAACCTTTCTTATAACAGCCGAACGCGCTAACCATTGCGCCACGGATGCCCAAAAATTAAATGCTCGTCAGGTATTGAGGAAAACTTTGGCTTTCTACGTTACATTTGTGACAAAACAACACCTCTCCAAGGTGGGCTCAAACCACCAACCTTTCGGTTAACAGCCGAACGCGCTAACCATTGCGCCACTGAAGCCCAAAAATTAAATGGTTGTCAGGTATTGTGGAAAAGTTATGACTTTTTACGTTACATCTGAGACCCTACAACACCTCTCCAGGGTGGGCTCGAACCACCAACCATTCGGTTCACAGCCGAACGCACTAACCATTGCGCCACGGAAGCCCAAAAATTAAATGGTTGTCAGGTATTGTGGAAAAGTTATGACTTTTTACGTTACATCTGAGACCCTACAACACCTCTCCAGGGTGGGCTCGAGCCACCAACCTTTCGGTTAACAGCCGAACGCGCTAACCATTGCGCCACGGATTCCCAAAAATTAAATGGTCGCCAGGTATTGTGGAAAAACTTTGGCTTTCTACGTTACATTTGAGATCCCTCAACCCCGCTCCCTGGTGGGCTCGAACCACCATCCTATTGGTTAACAGCTGAAGGCGCTAACCATTGAGCCACGGAAGCTCAGAAAATAAATGGTTGTCACGTATTGTGGAAAAGTTATGACTTTTTACGTTACATCTGAGACAAAACAACACCTCTCCAAGGTGGGTTCGAACCACCAACCTTTCGGTCAACAGCTGAACGCGCTAACCATTGCGCCACGGAAGCCCAAAAATTAAATGGTCGTCAGGTATTGTGGAAAAACTTTGGCTTTCTACGTTACATTTTAGACAAAACAACACCTCTCCAAGGTTGGCTCGAACCACCAACCTTTCGGTTAACAGCGGAACGCGCTAACCATTGCGCCACGGAAGCCCAAAAATTTAATGGTTGTCAGGTATTGTGGAAAAGTTATGACTTTTTACGTTACATCTTAGACCCTACAACACCTCTTCAGGGTGGGCTCGAACCACCAACCTTTCGGTTAACAGCCGAACGCGCTAACCATTGCGCCACGGAAGCCCAAAAATTAAATGGTCGTCAGGTATTGTGGAAAAACTTTGGCTTTCTACGTTACATTTGAGATCCCTCAACCCCGCTCCCGGGTGGGCTCGAACCACCAACCTATTGGAAACAGCCGAAGGCGCTAACCATTGAGCCACGGAAGCTTTGAAAATAAATGGTTGTCACGTATTGTGGAAAAGTTTTGAATTTTACTCTACATCTGAGACCCCACAACACCTCTCCAGGGTTGGCTCGAACCACCAGTCTTTTCAATAGCAGCTGAACGAGCTAACCATTGCGCCACGGAAGCACAAATATTAAATGGTCGTCAGGTATTGTGGAAAAACCTTGACTTTTTACGTCACATCTGAGACGTCAGAACACCGCTCTCGGACAGGCTTGAACCACCAACCTTTTGGTCAACAGCCGAACGCGCTAACCATTGAGCCACGGAAGCTCAGAAATTAAATGGTTGTCAGGTATTGTGGAAAAGTTATGACTTTTTACGTTACATCTGAGACCCTACAACACCTCTCCAGGTTGGGCTCGAACCACCAAGCTTTCTGGTAACAGCCGAACGCGCTAACCATTGCGCCAAGGAAGCCCAAATATTAAATGGTCGTCAGGTATTGTGGAAAAACTTTGGCTTTCTACGTTACATTTGAGATCCCTCAACCCCGCTCTCTGGTGGGCTCGAACCACCATCCTATTGGTTAACAGCTGAAGGCGCTAACCATTGCGCCACGGAAGCCCAAAAATTAAATGGTCGTCAGGTATTGTGGAAAAACTTTGGCTTTCTACGTTACATTTGAGACAAAACAACACCTCTCCAAGGTTGGCTCGAACCACCAACCTTTCGGTTAACAGCGGAACGCGCTAACCATTGCGCCACGGAAGCACAAATATTAAATGGTCGTCAGGTATTGTGGAAAAACCTTGACTTTTTACGTCACATCTGAGACGTCACAACACTGCTCCCGGGAGGGCTCAAACCACCAGTCTTTTGAATAGCAGCTGAACGCGCTAACCATTGCGCCACGGAAGCCCAAAAATTAAATGGTCGTCAGGTATTGCGGAAAAACTTTGGCTTTCTACGTTACATTTGTGACAAAACAACACCTCTCCAAGGTGGGCTCGAACCACCAACCTTTCGGTTAACAGCCGAACGCGCTAACCATTGCGCCACGGAAGCCCAAAAATTAAATGGTCGTCAGGTATTGTGGAAAAGTTATGACTTTTTACGTTACATCTGAGAAAAAACAACACCTCTCCAAGGTGGGCTCGAACCACCAACCATTCGGTTAACAGCCGAACGCGCTAACCATTGCGCCACGGAAGCCGAAAAATTAAATGGTCGTCAGGTATTGTGGAAAAACTTTGGCTTTCTACGTTACATTTGAGATCCCACAACCCCGCTCCCGGGTGGGCTCGAACCACCAACCTATTGGTTAACAGCCGAAAGCGCTAACCATTGAGCCACGGAAGCTCAGAAAATAAATGGTTGTCACATATTGTGGAAAAGTTTTGACTTTTTACTCTACATCTGAGACCCCACAACACCTCTCCAGGGAGGGCTCGAGCCACCAGCCTTTCGATTAACAGCTGAACGCGCTAACCATTGCGCCACGGAAGCCCAAAAATTAAATGTTCGTCAGGTATTGTGGAAAAACTGTGACATTTTACGTTACATCTGAGACGTCACAACACTGCACCCGGGAGGGCTCAACCACCAGTCTTTTGAATAGCAGCTGCACGCGCTAACTATTGCGCCACGGAAGCCCAAAAATTAAATGGTCGTCAGGTATTGTGGAAAAACCTTGACTTTTTACTTCACATCTGAGACGTCACAACACCGCTCCCGGATGGCCTCGAACCACCAACCTTTTGGTCAACAGCCGAACGCGCTAACCATTGCGCCACGGAAGCCCAAAAAATAAATGGTCGTAAGGTATTGTGGAAAAGTTATGACTTTTTACGTTACATCTGAGAAAAAAAAACACCTCTCCAAGGTGGGCTCGAACCACCAACCATTCGGTTAACAGCCGAACGCGCTAACCATTGCGCGACGGAAGCCCAAAAATTAAATGGTCGTCTGGTATTGTGGAAAAACTTAGGCTTTCTACGTTACATTTGAGATCCCACAACCCCGCTCCCGGGTGGGCTCGAACCACCAACCTATTGGTTAACAGCCGAAAGCGCTAACCATTGAGCCACGGAAGCCCAGAAAATAAATGGTTGTCACGTATTGTGGAAAAGTTTTGACTTTTTACTCTACATCTGAGACCCCACAACACCTCTCCAGGGTGGGCTCGAACCACCAACCTTTCGATTAACAGCTGAACGCGCTAACCATTGCGCCACGGAAGCCCAAAAATTAAATGTTCGTCAGGTATTGTGGAAAAACTCTGACATTTTACGTTACATCTGAGACGTCACAACACTGCTCCCGGGAGGGCTCAAACCACCAGTCTTTTGAATAGCAGCTGAACGCGCTAACCATTGCGCCACGGAAGCCCAAAAATTAAATGGTCGTCAGGTATTGTGGAAAAGATATGACTTTTTACGTTACATCTGAGACAAAACAACACCTCTCCAAGGTGGGCTCGAACCACCAACCTTTCGGTTAACAGCCGAACGCGCTAACCATTGCGCCACGGAAGCCCAAAAATTAAATGGTCGTCAGGTATTGTGGAAAAACTTTGGCTTTCTACGTTACATTTGTGATCCCTCAACCCCGCTCCCGGGTGGGCTCGAACCACCAACCTATTGGTTAACAGCCGAAGGCACTAACCATTGAGCCACGGAAGCTCAGAAAATAAATGGTTGTCACGTATTGTGGAAAAGTTTTGACTTTTTACTCTACATCTGAGACCCCACAACACCTCTCCAGGGTGGGCTCGAACCACCAACCTTTCGATTAACAGCTGAACGCGCTAACCATTGCGCCACGGAAGCCCAAAAATTAAATGTTCGTCAGGTATTGTGGAAAAACTCTGACATTTTACGTTACATCTGAGACGTCACAACACTGCTCCCGGGAGGGCTCAAACCACCAGTCTTTTGAATAGCAGCTGAACGCGCTAACCATTGCGCCACGGAAGCCCAAAAATTAAATGGTCGTCAGGTATTGTGGAAAAGATATGACTTTTTACGTTACATCTGAGACAAAACAACACCTCTCCAAGGTGGGCTCGAACCACCAACCTTTCGGTTAACAGCCGAACGCGCTAACCATTGCGCCACGGAAGCCCAAAAATTAAATGGTCGTCAGGTATTGTGGAAAAACTTTGGCTTTCTACGTTACATTTGTGATCCCTCAACCCCGCTCCCGGGTGGGCTCGAACCACCAACCTATTGGTTAACAGCCGAAGGCACTAACCATTGAGCCACGGAAGCTCAGAAAATAAATGGTTGTCACGTATTGTGGAAAAGTTTTGACTTTTTACTCTACATCTGAGACCCCACAACACCTCTCCAGGGTGGGCTCGAACCACCAACCTTTCGATTAACAGCTGAACGCGCTAACCATTGCGCCACGGAAGCCCAAAAATTAAACGTTCGTCAGGTATTGTGGAAAAACTCTGACATTTTACGTTACATCTGAGACGTCACAACACTGCTCCCGGGAGGGCTCAAACCACCAGTCTTTTGAATAGCAGCTGAACGCGCTAACCATTGCGCCCCGGAAGCCCAAAAATTAAATGGTCGTCAGGTATTGTGGAAAAGTTATGACTTTTTACATTACAACTGAGACAAAACAACACCTCTCCAAGGTGGGCTCGAACCACCAACCTTTCGGTTCACAGCCGAACGCGCTAACCATTGCGCGACGGAAGCCCAAAAATTAAATGGTTGTCAGGTATTGTGGAAAAGTTATGACTTTTTACGTTACATCTGAGACCCTACAACACCTCTGCAGGGTGGGCTCGAACCACCAACCTTTCGGTTAACAGCCGAACGCGCTAACCATTGCGCCACGGATGCCCAAAAATTAAATGGTCGTCAGGTATTGTGGAAAAACTTTGGCTTTCTACGTTACATTTGTGATCCCTCAACCCCGCTCCCGGGTGGGCTCGAACCACCAACCTACTGGTTAACAGCCGAAGGCACTAACCATTGAGCCACGGAAGCTCAGAAAATAAATGGTTGTCACGTATTGTGGAAAAGTTTTGACTTTTTACTCTACATCTGAGACCCCACAACACCTCTCCAGGGTGGGCTCGAACCACCAACCTTTCGATTAAAAGCTGAACGCGCTAACCATTGCGCCACGGAAGCCCAAAAATTAAATGTTCGTCAGGTATTGTGGAAAAACTCTGACATTTTACGTTACATCTGAGACGTCACAACACTGCTCCCGGGAGGGCTCAAACCACCAGTCTTTTGAATAGCAGCTGAACGCGCTAACCATTGCGCCCCGGAAGCCCAAAAATTAAATGGTCGTCAGGTATTGTGGAAAATTATGACTTTTACGTTACATCTGAGACCCTACAACACCTCTCAAGGGTGGGCTCGAACCACCAACCTTTCGGTTAACAGCCGAACGCGCTAACCATTGCGCCACGGATGCCCAAAAATTAAATGGTCGTCAGGTATTGTGGAAAAACTTTGGCTTTCTACGTTACATTTGAGATCCCTCAACCCCGCTCCCGGGTTGGCTCGAACCACCATCCTATTGGTTAACAGCCGAAGGCGCTAACCATTGAGCCACGGAAGCTCAGAAAATAAATGGTTGTCACGTATTGTGGAAAAGTTTTGAATTTTACTCTACATCTGAGACCCCACAACACCTCTCCAGGGTGGGCTCGAACCACCAACCTTTCGATTAACAGCTGAACGCGCTAACCACTGCGCCACGGAAGCCCAAAAATTAAATGTTCGTCAGGTATTGTGGAAAAACTCTGACATTTTACGTTACATCTGAGACGTCAACACTGCTCCCGGGAGGGCTCAAACCACCAGTCTTTTGAATAGCAGCTGAACGCGCTAACCATTGCGCCACGGAAGCCCAAAAATTAAATGGTCGTCAGGTATTGTGGAAAAGTAATGACTTTTTACGTTACAACTGAGACAAAACAACACCTCTCCAAGGTGGGCTCGAACCACCAACCTTTCTGTTAACAGCCGAACGCTCTAACCATTGCGCCACGGAAGCCCAAAAATTAAATGGTCGTCAGGTATTGTGGAAAAGTTATGACTTTTTACGTTACATCTGAAAAAAACAACACCTCTCCAAGGTGGGCTCGAACCACCAACCATTCGGTTAACAGCCGAACGCGCTAACCATTGCGCCACGGAAGCCGAAAAATTAAATGGTCGTCAGGTATTGTGGAAAAACTTTGGCTTTCTACGTTACATTTGAGATCCCACAACCCCGCTCCCGGGTGGGCTCGAACCACCAACCTATTGGTTAACAGCCGAAAGCGCTAACCATTGAGCCACGGAAGCTCAGAAAATAGATGGTTGTCACGTATTGTGGAAAAGTTTTGACTTTTTACTCTACATCTGAGACCCCACAACACCTCTCCAGGGAGGGCTCGAGCGACCAACCTTTCGATTAACAGCTGAACGCGCTAACCATTGCGCCACGGAAGCCCAAAAATTAAATGTTCGTCAGGTATTGTGGAAAAACTGTGACATTTTACGTTACATCTGAGACGTCACAACACTGCACCCGGGAGGGCTCAACCACCAGTCTTTTGAATAGCAGCTGAACGCGCTAACTATTGCGCCTCGGAAGCCCAAAAATTAAATGGTCGTCAGGTATTGTGGAAAAACCTTGACTTTTTACTTCACTTCTGAGACGTCACAACACCGCTCCCGGATGGCCTCGAACCACCAACCTTTTGGTCAACAGCCGAACGCGCTAACCATTGCGCCACGGAAGCCCAAAAAATAAATGGTCGTAAGGTATCGTGGAAAAGTTATGACCTTTTACGTTACATCTGAGAAAAAACAACACCTCTCCAAGGTGGGCTCGAACCACCAACCATTCGGTTAACAGCCGAACGCGCTAACCATTGCGCCACGGAAGCCCAAAAATTAAATGGTCGTCTGGTATTGTGGAAAAACTTACGCTTTCTACGTTACATATGAGATCCCACAACCCCGCTCCCGGGTGGGCTCGAACCACCAACCTATTGGTTAACAGCCGAAAGCGCTAACCATTGAGCCACGGAAGCCCAGAAAATAAATGGTTGTCACGTATTGTGGAAAAGTTTTGACTTTTTACTCTACATCTGAGACCCCACAACACCTCTCCAAGGTGGGCTCGAACCACCAACCTTTCGATTAACAGCTGAACGCGCTAACCATTGCGCCACGGAAGCCCAAAAATTAAATGGTCGTCAGGTATTGTGGAGAAACTTTGGCTTTCTACGTTACATTTGTGATCCCTCAACCCCGCTCCCGGGTTGGCTCGAACCACCAACCTATTGGTTAACATCCGAAGGCACTAACCATTGAGCCACGGAAGCTCAGAAAATAAATGGTTGTCACGTATTGTGGAAAAGTTTTGACTTTTTACTCTACATCTGAGACCCCACAAAACCTCTCCAGGGTGGGCACGAACCACCAACCTTTCGATTAACAGCTGAACGCGCTAACCATTGCGCCACGGAAGCCCAAAAATTAAATGTTCGTCAGGTATTGTGGAAAAACTTAGGCTTTCTACGTTACATATGAGATCCCACAACCCCGCTCCCGGGTTGGCTCGAACCACAAACCTATTGGTTAACAGCCGAAAGCGCTAACCATTGAGCCACGGAAGCCCAGAAAATAAATGGTTGTCACGTATTGTGGAAAAGTTTTGACTTTTTACTCTACATCTGAGACCCCACAACACCTCTCCAGGGTGGGCTCGAACCACCAACCTTTCGATTAACAGCTGAACGCGCTAACCATTGCGCCACGGAAGCCCAAAAATTAAATGTTCGGCAGGTATTGTGGAAAAAATCTGACATTTTACGTTACATCTGAGACGTCACAACACTGCTCCCGGGAGGGCTCAAACCACCAGTCTCTTGAATAGCAGCTGAACGCGCTAACCATTGCGCCACGGAAGCCCAAACATTAAATGGTCGTCAGGTATTGTGGAAAAACCTTGACTTTTTACTTCACATCTGAGACGTCACCACACCGCTCCCGGATGGGCTCGAACCACCAACCTATTGGTTAACAGCCGAACGCGCTAACCATTGAGCCACGGAAGCTCAGTAAATAAATGGTTGTCACGTATTGTGGAAAAGTTATGACTTTTTACGTTACATCTGAGACCCTACATCACCTCTCCAGGGTGGGCTCGAACCACCAACCTTTCGGATAACAGCCGAACGCGCTAACCATTGCGCCACGGAAGCCCAAAAATTAAATGTTCGTCAGGTATTGTGGAAAAACTCTGACATTTTACGTTACTTCTGAGACGTCACAACACTGCTCCCGGGAGGGCTAAAACCACCAGTCTTTTGAATAGCAGCTGAACGCGCTAACCATTGCGCCACGGAAGCCCAAAAATTAAATGGTCATCAGTTATTGTGGAAAAACCTTGAATTTTTACTTCACATCTGAGACGTCACAGCACCGCTCCCGGATGGGCTCGAACCACCAACCTATTGGTTAACAGCCGAACGCGCTAACCATTGAGCCACGGAAGCTCAGAAATTAAATGGTTGTCAGGTATTGTGGAAAAGTTATGACTTTTTACGTTACATCTGAGACCCTACAACACATATTCAGGGTGGGCTCGAACCACCAACCTTTCGGTTAACAGCCGAACGCGCTAACCATTGCGCCACGGAAGCCCAAAAACTAAAAGTTCGTCAGGTATTGTGGAAAAAATCTGACATTTTACGTTACATCTGAGACGTAACAACACTGCTCCCGGGAGGGCTCAAACCACCAGTCTCTTGAATAGCAGCTGAACGCGCTAACCATTGCGCCACGGAAGCCCAAACATTAAATGGTCGTCAGGTATTGTGGAAAAACCTTGACTTTTTACATCACATCTGAGACGTCACCACACCGCTCCCGGATGGGCTCGAACCACCAACCTATTGGTTAACAGCCGAACGCGCTAACTATTGAGCCACGGAAGCTCAGTAAATAAATGGTTGTCACGTATTGTGGAAAAGTTTTGACTTTCTACTCTACATCTGAGACCCCACAACACCTCTCCCGCGAGGGCTCAAACCACCAGTCTTTTGAATAGCAGCTGAACGCGCTAACCATTGCGCCACGGAAGCCCAAACATTAAATGGTCGTCAGGTATTGTGGAAAAACCTTGACTTTTTACTTCACATCTGAGACGTCACCACACCGCTCCCGGATGGGCTCGAACCACCAGTCTCTTGAATAGCAGCTGAACGCGCTAACCATTGCGCCACGGAAGCCCAAACATTAAATGGTCGTCAGGTATTGTGGAAAAACCTTGACTTTTTACATCACATCTGAGACGTCACCACACCGCTCCCGGACGGGCTCGAACCACCAACCTATTGGTTAACAGCCGAACGCGCTAACTATTGAGCCACGGAAGCTCAGTAAATAAATGGTTGTCACGTATTGTGGAAAAGTTTTGACTTTCTACTCTACATCTGAGACCCCACAACACCTCTCCCGGGAGGGCTCAAACCACCAGTCTTTTGAATAGCAGCTGAACGCGCTAACCATTGCGCCACGGAAGCCCAAACATTAAATGGTCGTCAGGTATTGTGGAAAAACCTTGACTTTTTACTTCACATCTGAGACGTCACCACACCGCTCCCGGATGGGCTCGAACCACCAACCTATTGGTTAACAGCCGAACGCGCTAACTATTGAGCCACGGAAGCTCAGTAAATAAATGGTTGTCACGTATTGTGGAAAAGTTTTGACTTTCTACTCTACATCTGAGACCCCACAACACCTCTCCCGCGAGGGCTCAAACCACCAGTCTTTTGAATAGCAGCTGAACGCGCTAACCATTGCGCCACGGAAGCCCAAACATTAAATGGTCGTCAGGTATTGTGGAAAAACCTTGACTTTTTACTTCACATCTGAGACGTCACCACACCGCTCCCGGATGGGCTCGAACCACCAGTCTCTTGAATAGCAGCTGAACGCGCTAACCATTGCGCCACGGAAGCCCAAACATTAAATGGTCGTCAGGTATTGTGGAAAAACCTTGACTTTTTACATCACATCTGAGACGTCACCACACCGCTCCCGGACGGGCTCGAACCACCAACCTATTGGTTAACAGCCGAACGCGCTAACTATTGAGCCACGGAAGCTCAGTAAATAAATGGTTGTCACGTATTGTGGAAAAGTTTTGACTTTCTACTCTACATCTGAGACCCCACAACACCTCTCCCGGGAGGGCTCAAACCACCAGTCTTTTGAATAGCAGCTGAACGCGCTAACCATTGCGCCACGGAAGCCCAAACATTAAATGGTCGTCAGGTATTGTGGAAAAACCTTGACTTTTTACTTCACATCTGAGACGTCACCACACCGCTCCCGGATGGGCTCGAACCACCAACCTATTGGTTAACAGCCGAACGCGCTAACCATTGAGCCACGGAAGCTCAGTAAATAAATGGTTGTCACGTATTGTGGAAAAGTTTTGACTTTCTACTCTACATCTGAGACCCCACAACACCTCTCCCGGGAGGGCTCAAACCACCAGTCTTTTGAATAGCAGCTGAACGCGCTAACCATTGCGCCACGGAAGCCCAAAATTAAATGGTCGTCAGGTATTGTGGAAAAGATATGACTTTTTACGTTACATCTGAGACAAAACAACACTGCTCCCGGGAGGGCTCGAACCACCAACCTTTCGGTTAACAGCTGAACGCGCTAACCATTGCGCCACGGAAGCCCAAAAATTAAACGGTCGCCAGGTATTGTGGAAAAACATTGACTTTTTACTTCACATCTGAGACATCACAACGCCGCTCCCGGATGGGCTCGAACCACCAACCTATTGGATATCAGCCGAACGCGCTACCCATTGAGCCACGGAAGCTCAGAAATTAAATGGTTGTCAGGTATTGTGGAAAAGTTATGACTTTTTACGTTACATCTGAGCCCCTACATCACCTCTCCAGGGTAGGCTCGAACCACCAACCTTTCGGATAACAGCCGAACGCGCTAACCATTGCGCCACGGAAGCCCAAAAATTAAATGTTCGTCAGGTATTGTGGAAAAACTCTGACATTTTACGTTACTTCTGAGACGTCACAACACTGCTCCCGGGAGGGCTCAAACCACCAGTCTTTTGAATAGCAGCTGAACGCGCTAACCATTGCGCCATGTAAGCCCAAAAATTAAACGGTCGTCAGGTATTGTGGAAAAACCTTGACTTTTTACTTCACATCTGAGACATCACAACGCCGCTCCCGGATGGGCTCGAACCACCAACCTATTGGATATCAGCCGAACGCGCTAACCATTGAGCCACGGAAGCTCAGAAATTAAATGGTTGTCAGGTATTGTGGAAAAGTTATGACTTTTTACGTTACATCTGAGACCCTACATCACCTCTCCAGGGTGGGCTCGAACCACCAACATTTCGGATAACAGCCGAACGCGCTAACCATTGCGCCACGGAAGCCCAAAAATTAAACGTTCGTCAGGTATTGTGGAAAAACTCTGACATTTTACGTTACATCTGAGACGTAACAACACTGCTCCCGGGAGGGCTCAAACCACCAGTCTTTTGAATAGCAGCTGAACGCGCTAACCATTGCGCCACGGAAGCCCAAAAATTAAATGGTCGTCAGTTATTGTGGAAAAACCTTGAATTTTTACTTCACATCTGAGACGTCACAGCACCGCTCCCGGATGGGCTCGAACCACCAACCTATTGGTTAACAGCCGAACGGGCTAACCATTGAGCCACGGAAGCTCAGAAATTAAATGGTTGTCAGGTATGGTGGAAAAGTTATGACTTTTTACGTTACATCTGAGACCCTACAACACATATCCAGGGTGGGCTCGAACCACCAACCTTTCGGTTAACAGCCGAACGCGCTAACCATTGCGCCACGGAAGACCAAAAACTAAAAGTTCGTCAGGTATTATGGAAAAACTCTGACATTTTACGTTACATCTGAGACGTAACAACACTGCTCCCGGGAGGGCTCAAACCACCAGTCTTTTGAATAGCAGCTGAACGCGCTAACCATTGCGCCACGGAAGCCCAAAAATTAAATGGTCGTCAGGTATTGTGGAAAAACCTTGACTTTTTACTTCACATCTGAGACGTCACAACACCGCGCTCCCGGATGGGCTCGAACCCCCAACCTATTGGTTAACAGCCGAACGCGCTAACCATTGAGCCACGGAAGCTCAGAAATTAAATGGTTGTCAGGTATTGTAGAAAAGTTATGACTTTTTGCGTTACATCTGAGACCCTACAATACAAATCCAGGGTGGGCTCGAACCACCAACCTTTCGGTTAACAGCCGAACGCGCTAACCATTGCGCCACGGAAACCCAAAAATTAAATGGTCGCAGGTATTGTGGAAAAACTTTGGCTTTCTACGTTACATTTGAGATCCCACAACCCCGCTCCCGGGTGGGCTCGAACAACCAACCTATTGGTTAACAGCCGAACGCGCTAACCATTGAGCCACGGAAGCTCAGAAATTGAATGGTTGTCAGGTATTGTAGAAAAGTTATGACTTTTTGCGTTACATCTGAGACCCTACATCACCTCTCCAGGGTGGGCTCGAACCACCAACCTTTCGGATAACAGCCGAACGCGCTAACCATTGCGCCACGGAAGCCCAAAAATTAAATGTTCGTCAGGTATTGTGGAAAAACTTTGACATTTTACGTTACTTCTGAGACTTCACAACACTGCTCCCGGGAGGGCTAAAACCACCAGTCTTTTGAATAGCAGCTAAACGCGCTAACCATTGCGCCACGGAAGCCCAAAAATTAAATGGTCGTCAGGTATTGTGGAAAAACCTTGACTTTTTACTTCACATCTGAGACGTCACAACACCGCGCTCCCGGAAGGGCTCGAACCCCCAACCTATTGGTTAACAGCCGAACGCGCTAACCATTGAGCCACGGAAGCTCAGAAATTGAATGGTTGTCAGGTATTGTAGAAAAGTTATGACTTTTTGCGTTACATCTGAGACCCTACATCACCTCTCCAGGGTGGGCTCGAACCACCAACCTTTCGGATAACAGCCGAACGCGCTAACCATTGCGCCACGGAAGCCCAAAAATTAAATGTTCGTCAGGTATTGTGGAAAAACTCTGACATTTTACGTTACTTCTGAGACTTCACAACACTGCTCCCGGGAGGGCTAAAACCACCAGTCTTTTGAATAGCAGCTGAACGCGCTAACCATTGCGCCACGGAAGCCCAAAAATTAAATGGTCGTCAGTTATTGTGGAAAAACCTTGAATTTTTACTTCACATCTGAGACGTCACAGCACCGCTCCCGGATGGGCTCGAACCACCAACCTATTGGTTAACAGCCGAACGCGCTAACCATTGAGCCACGGAAGCTCAGAAATTAAATGGTTGTCAGGTATGGTGGAAAAGTTATGACTTTTTACGTTACATCTGAGACCCTACAACACATATCCAGGGTGGGCTCGAACCACCAACCTTTCGGTTAACAGCCGAACGCGCTAACCATTGCGCCACGGAAGACCAAAAACTAAAAGTTCGTCAGGTATTATGGAAAAACTCTGACATTTTACGTTACATCTGAGACGTAACAACACTGCTCCCGGGAGGGCTCAAACCACCAGTCTTTTGAATAGCAGCTGAACGCGCTAACCATTGCGCCACGGAAGCCCAAAAATTAAATGGTCGTCAGGTATTGTGGAAAAACCTTGACTTTTTACTTCACATCTGAGACGTCACAACACCGCGCTCCCGGATGGGCTCGAACCCCCAACCTATTGGTTAACAGCCGAACGCGCTAACCATTGAGCCACGGAAGCTCAGAAATTAAATGGTTGTCAGGTATTGTAGAAAAGTTATGACTTTTTGCGTTACATCTGAGACCCTACAACACAAATCCAGGGTGGGCTCGAACCACCAACCTTTCGGTTAACAGCCGAACGCGCTAACCATTGCGCCACGGAAACCCAAAAATTAAATGGTCGCAGGTATTGTGGAAAAACTTTGGCTTTCTACGTTACATTTGAGATCCCACAACCCCGCTCCCGGGTGGGCTCGAACAACCAACCTATTGGTTAACAGCCGAACGCGCTGACGATTGAGCCACGGAAGCTCAGAAAATAAATGGTTGTCACGTATTGTGGAAACGTTTTGACTTTTTACTCTACATCTGAGACCCCACAACACCTCTCCAGGGTGGGCTCGAACCACCAACCTTTCGATCAACAGCGGAACGCGCTAACCATTGCGCCACGGAAGCCCAAAAATTAAATGTTCGTCAGGTATTGTGGAAAAACTCTGACATTTTACGTTACATCTGAGACGTCACAACACTGCTCCCGGGAGGGCTCAAACCACCAGTCTCTTGAATAGCAGCTGAACGCGCTAACCATTGCGCCACGGAAGCCCTAACATTAAATGGTCGTCAGGTATTGTGGAAAAACCTTGACTTTTTACTTCACATCTGAGACGTCACCACACCGCTCCCGGATGGGCTCGAACCACCAACCTATTGGTTAACAGCCGAACGCGCTAACCATTGAGCCACGGAAGCTCAGTAATTAAATGGTTGTCAGGTATTGTGGAAAAGTTATGACTTTTTACGTTACATCTGAGACTCTACATCACCTCTCCAGGATGGGCTCGAACCACCAACCTTTCGGATAACAGCCGAACGCGCTAACCATTGCGCCACGGAAGCCCAAAAATTAAATGTTCGTCAGGTATTGTGGAAAAACTCTGACATTTTACGTTACATTTGAGACGTCACAACACTGCTCCCGGGAGGGCTCAAACCACCAGTCTTTTGAATAGCAGCTGAACGCGCTAACCATTGCGCCACGGAAGCCCAAAAATTAAATGGTCGTCAGGTATTGTGGAAAAACCTTGACTTTTTACTTCACATTTGAGACGTCACCACACCGCTCCCGGATGGGCTCGAACCACCAACCTATTGGTTAACAGCCGAACGCGCTAACCATTGAGTCACGGAAGCTCAGAAATTAAATGGTTGTCAGGTATTGTGGAAAAGTTATGACTTTTTACGTTACATCTGAGACCCTACAACACCTCTCCAGGGTGGGCTCGAACCACGAACCTTTCGATCAACAGCTGAACGCGCTAACCATTGCGCCACGGAAGCCCAAAAATTAAATGTTAGTAAGGTATTGTGGAAAAACTTTGGCTTTCTACGTTACATTTGTAAAAATTAACAAGAGCCTAAGCTACCCCTGTGAAATGAAATACGGTATACCCCAGGGTACAATAATTGGACCAATATTATTTTTAGTATACATAAACGACCTGTGTTCGACTGAAATCGATGGCAAATTGATTTCTTTTGCAGACGATACTACGTTATTGTTTAATGCAAACAGCTGGCCCGAAATTCTAACTAAAGCCCAAAACTCCCTAAATAAAATCTGCGTCAAACTCAAACAAAATTTATTAACCCTCAACACTAACAAAACCAAATACATTTGCTTTTCCTCAAGAACGATTAAAGATCTACCTTGGGACATAGTGGTACACAAAAGCGGTCACATGGCAAACTGCTCAACTTGTACCTCGGACTGTTTGAAGTTTGAAAGAGTTGAGAATATTAAATACTTAGGAATCATAATAGATGACAATTTAAGATGGCAAGAACAGATAACTTATACCACCAACAGAATTAGATTGAGCCTATATAAATTCAGAATAATCAGAAATTTTCTTAAATTGCCTTATCTAAGGATAGTCTACCATGCCATAATACAGTCAATCATAGCCTACGGGGTAATTGGTTGGGGGGGGACCTATGTGAACATTCTTGAACCACTAGAAATCCTGCAAAGGAAAATCATACGAACCTGTTTGAGGAGAGATTCACGATATTCGAGCAATTTGCTTTTTAACGAATTTCAAGTTTTTTCTCTTAAACACTTATATGCTAAAGAAATACTAATGTACACTTTTAAAAATAGACAAATTATGGAACCACCAAAAACGTATGTAACGCGATTTGTGGAAGAAGGTAATTTATTGACTACAAAACCTCAAAAAAGTATTGGACAGAGACACGTTTCGTATTTAGGCCCTAGATTATATAATATGTTAGAAACTAATATAAAATTATGTACCAACCCTCAAATATACAAGAAGAAAATAATAGCGTGGCTCTTAGGAATTGAACATACTACACTAAAAAACATGATGCATAACTAATAACCAAAAGTACTAAAATATATTGTTATAATATTAATAACTATTATATCATTGTAACCGTTTCGATATGACGTTTTTCTCGTTACCAACTTTAATATCCCATAATTAAGTAATTAGTATAAATACATAATTTTGTAACCCTGCCACGCACGATGTAACGCTTTTTCTACTACCATTGCTTATACTAGCTGCCAAGCGTTAACAAATCTACTACTACTATTGTTCGGTTAATGCTTCAGGGTATGAATAAGAATTAAACGAAGGTTTGCCATACGTAGAGTCAGTTTTATTCAATTGTATCGAAATATTTTTTTATGTTTTAGGATATAACTATAGCCATTATAATATTAAATAAATGTCTAAACATAGAGCCTCTAAAGGCTATTTTAACTATGAGGGCTTTTGCCCTTATTACGACATAATCCCCTACAATATTATTTAATATATGGTTATCCCCCAAAATAGTTGTTTAACATAATAAACTTTATCTTAACTCATGCAGCATGCATTTTTGACCGATGCCAGGTCTAACTACTACGACGTCTCATATTAATATATTAATACCGATGGCATTTAATTGCCTTTAGTTTAACCAAAAGTACTCATCACTTTGCAACGGTGCGGTGAACGACGAACGTTGACGAAAGTCTATTAGATGAAGTAGAGCGACGTACGATGATTACGCGGGAACTAGTGGTGACGATCTGATGGGCTATGGCCCGGAACTATGTTTAAACTTGCCATTAAAAATTGGCGGCCAGCGCTAGGACTTTCAATGACTTGTCCATAGTCTCGGTTCGGGACGGACAAGCTAGTGGCATCCTCTGGAATCCCTCAGTCGACTTGAGTTGGCTCCAAATTCCCGATCTCCATCAGCATTGAAACAGATAATCGTAATGGTTCTTTTGTACCAGTGTTCCCGGCTTTTATATGTTTGAGAGTGCTTGAAATTGCATCCAATCATGTACGGTATTTTTCGAGGTCCATCGTCTATTGGTTATTTATTTTGGCGCGAAAATATCGCGCTATTTATTTTGGCGCGAAAATATCGCGCACTGTACCGTGGTGTATCCCATGGGACTTAACCCTACCTTAACTTAACTTATCAGTTACTGGCATCGGTACTGGCATCGGTTATTGAGAGAGCATGCAAAGATCTTTTATTTACGGCTTCTATAGCCTTTTGACACTTTGACGACCAAGCGGCGCCCGAAAGGGGCTTTAACATTTACGAACAAACCGACTTTGTTCATAGAAAATACTTGGCGACTAAGTGGCGCCCAGAAGGGGCTAAGACTTCCAGGTATGGCATTTTATACGAAAGAAAGTGAAGGTATACTTTTAAGCTACTGCATGGGGGACAATAACAATTGGCAGCTCGCAAGGACAACGGTGGAGATTCTATTGATAAAAACCATAGGTCCTCAATATAATTCATCCCCAAAAGTAGGTCTACAGGCCACTGGAAACATTGAAAGGGGTGATTCTAGTTCTATTATGAATAAGGAAAATATGGCTACTCATGAATCTAAAACTTAAAGCAGCAAATATTCCTACTGTAGGGGATCTAGTAAAATTTATCCGCTACACTCCCCACCCCTTAGAGCCGAACGACCTCGGAGGTAAAGTAACTAAAAGTTGATAAAAAAAACGGAAGAAAAATAAAACTACTTACAAAAACAACTAACTGAGATATTTACACAAATTGCACAAATTTACAAAAATAATCTACAGGAAGGCTTAGGGTCAGTACAACTGGAGAGGTACCAAGGTCCAGTTATACACTAAACTAAACCGCAAACTACATGCGCTTACGCAATACCATTTGAAAGCTATTGTCTACTGGAGGGCGAACAATATTAGGCTTTTTTCTGGCTTTTGTTTCTACTGGACGTTGTTCCTCCTTTTCTTGGTCGCGCTCATGAAAGAGCTTAAGCTCCCGAAGGTGGAACGTCCCTTTCAACTGACGGTTATTGCTATCCCTCGTCCTTAACTTGTAAGTATAAGGGGACAATTTTTCGTCGACTACAAATGGACCCTCCCAAGTATTAGCCAACTTAGCGGAGAATCTTTTACCAGCGTCTGACTGGTGATGGGTTTTCTTTAAAACTAAATCATCTTTCTCGAATTCAAACTCCCGCTTCTTAACGTTATAAAGGGCTGCGTTTTTGTCTTGGGCTTTAACTAAATTGTCTTGAGCCTTTTTAATTGCGTCACGAATAATATCGGCTCTGCGCAAGGGATCAATGGCTTCGCAGGCCTTGGAAAGTTGGTTGTCTACGTTCATAATGGGTACCTCTCTAATTTCACGACCAAAATTAAGAAATGATGGCGAGTAGCCGGTTGATTCGTTCTTTGCTGAACGGAGGGCCATTACGAACTGCTGCAAACCAACGTCCCAATACTGGTGACTTTCAGTGACGTAACACTTTATCATGTTACCTAGGTTTTTATTTGCCCTTTCAGTCTGATTACTTTGCGGTGAATAGAAGGATGTAAACCGCTGCTTGATTTCAAATAAATTACAGACTTCCTTCATCAGGTTCGAAACGAATTGAGGTCCTGAATCGGAAACTATTCTCTTTGGGACACCAAAACGTGTAAAAACGTGGTCTATGAGAATGGTAGCTATTGTTTTTGTGGTAGCCTTCTTTAAGGCATGGGCTTCGACCCATTTCGTGGAGTAATCTAACACGGTTAATATTTGCGTATTACCCCTTTTACTTCGTGGAAATTCACCTTTGAGGTCTATTCCTATAACCTCCCACGGTTGAGAAGGCTCTGCTGACTTCATAAGTCCCGCTTGTTTAATTGGGGGAGACTTATGCTCTTGGCAGACTATACATGACTTGACATAACTATTAACGTCCTTAGTCATCCCTTCCCAGGTATAGTACTTCCTCGATCTTTCCAAAGTTTTGGCCTTGCCTTGATGACCCGATGAGGGTATGTCGTGGCATGCCGCAATTACTACCTTAATTAGGGTTTTGGGTACTACTATTTTAAAAGAGTCCAATGAAGGACTACTTTTATTAGAGTCGCTAGAGGCGCTACAATGGGTGACACTATCATCACCACGTGGGGTTCTACTAGTACCCGCGTGAACGAAACCATTGTTATCATCCGCTTGACCTAGTGGTACGTTTCTATACACGATACCGTCCATTAATTTGCAAGATGGCGCTACTCTCTTAACCCATTTCCCTATATTATCACTTTCGCCACATTTACCTTCCTCCAGAAAGGATATAAGTCGGCCTATTCGTGGATCTACACGCTGATCGGCTATAATAATTTCCCTATCTAAGGTTATAGCTCTGGATTCGCCTAATTCTTGGTCAATAAGGGCTACTAAAGCTTCTTCGGTTTCGCTTGCCTCGGGGATGCGTGAAAGCGCATCAGCTACTACATTGTTTTTACCGGGGATATACACAATCTTAAAATCGAAGGATTGTAGTTTAGTGCTCCACCTGGTAAATTTTCCCGTGGGGTCTTTAGCGTTTTTCAGCCATTCTAATGATTTATGGTCTGTTATTACTGTGAAGAAGTTACCCTCAAGATAAACGCGAAACTTTTCTGATATGGCCCAAACTATTGCCATACATTCCCTTTCGGTGACTGACAGCTTTCTTTCGGCCGCGCTAAGAGTTCTACTAGCGTATTGGACGACGTTAGTCTTTCCATCTATGGTTTGTGTGAGCACCGCGCCTAATCCCACATTCGAAGCGTCAGTATAGAGCGTGAATGGTAACTTAAAGTTAGGGGAAACTATGATAGGGGCGGTGGTCAAGCTAGTTTTAAGGGAATCAAAAGCGTTTTGTTGTTCCTCTCCCCAATGCCACGTAACGTTGTCGTGGGTGAGATGATGTAGTGGGGTACACAGTAAAAAATTATGGTTTATATTTAATCCCCACATGGTTTGGTCAAGTTTGTCAGAAAATCAATCCATCAGTGGTTTACTTTTAGACCCTTATAGGATTTGGTGACCTAAGATTTAAACCGCGAATGGTTTAAATGAAGAACGTTTTTGTTTTGTATCAATCCCTCAGTGGTTTAGTTTCAAACCCTTATGGGTTTTGGTTACATAACGTTTAACCCGTAATGGCGTAAATTAAGAACATTTGGATTTTTCCCATCCATCAGTCGGTATAGTTTTAGACCGTTTTTGTTATTGGTAATCTCAGATTTAAACCGCAAATGGTTTAAATTAAGAACGTTTCAGGTTTGTATCAATACCTCAGTGGTTTAGGTTTAGTCCCTTAATGATTTTGGTGGCCAAATATTTAAACCGTTAATGGTTTAAATGAAGAACGTTTTTGTTTTGTATCAATCCCTCAGTGGCTTAGATTCAAGCCCTTATGGGTTTTGGTTACATAACGTTTAACCCGTAATGGCGTAAATTAAGAACATTTGGATTTTTCCCATCCATCAGTTGGTATAGTTTTAGACCGTTTTTGTTATTGGTAATCTCAGATTTAAACCGCAAATGGTTTAAATTAAGAACGTTTCAGGTTTGTATCAATACCTCAGTGGTTTAGGTTTAGTCCCTTAATGATTTTGGTGGCCAAATATTTAAACCGTTAATGGTTTAATTTAAAAACACATTTGGTGTATTTCTGGATCATTAAGGATCTTGTATTTGTTCCTAAATTAGTTTGACTAATAGATTTTCTAAACTTATCCCAAAACACTTCATCCAAAATAATTAAGCCTTTTCATTCAAATAACGAATTTTGTAGTAATTGAAATCAACATTTATTTTTGACATGTTTTGATAAGTCTTTTGACCTGCGCTGGACACTTTGTAAAGGTAAACTCTAAGTAGCACAATTCAATAAAACAAAGAGTTTTAAACAATTCGGCGGGGTATTGTATGTTAAAAATCCAGTAACTGGCAATGAGCGTTGTTATTGCAACTTGAAATGAAGAAGCCTCAGCAACTTTGATTCTATCGATGTACAACTCATAATTTGAGTCAGATAAAATTTTGTTTCCCGAGTAAATAAGAACAGGCACTTTTGGATACCTGCTTGTGTCACCCTTAGGGAAAAAAAACTTTTCATGGTTTTCTTTAAACCGGACTGGAATTAGCAGGATTGAATGATATCTTTTCAAACCTAACAAATGATAAAATATAATTAAAACAATTTTTATTACTTTATCTTGGCATTATTATTATTGTTATTATGAAATAATTTTCAAAATATTTAAAACAGAATATTACTTTGCATGGTCTCAGCGTTCTCTTCCTTTTTTAATTCAGTTAAGATTTCTGCTTTCAAATTGGTCCCTTCTTTCTTTGCCATGACCCAAATTTTTTCAGAGTATTTTATAAGCGTTTCATCCAGTTTTTCAATAATTGAAACTTTTGTGACCCGCTTGAATTCCATTGAAATCTTTACGAGAAAAATATTAGTATACTATAGCATTGATTTTACAAATGTTTAATTTAATACTTGTCGAGCGTCCGCAAGCGCCGGGTATGTCTGCAAAACCATATCCACAGCTTCAGATTTCAAATCTTGCCTCCGATGAGAAAACGTTTTATCCATTTTGGTATCTATAACTTCCCAGTCAATTTCTTT
Source organism: Phalangium opilio (assembly GCF_054372755.1). NCBI lineage: Eukaryota > Metazoa > Arthropoda > Arachnida > Opiliones > Phalangiidae > Phalangium > Phalangium opilio. The sequence continues at coordinate 4,679,263 of NW_028324173.1, forward strand.
TTTTTTTTATTTCATTGATCATCACTAATTTGTGAGCTTTAATGCTGTCCTCATCCTCGAAACTTTCCATATCATCAACCTACAAAGGCAATTAATTAGTTTAAAACTATTGACTAATAATTTATACTGGGCATAAAGAGATTATTTTTATTGATTTCTTATCATATAGGAAGAAATCAAACTCCTATGATTGTATTATTTTGACAGTTAAAATGAACTCGATAAAAATATCTCTTCAGGACAGACAGTGCTTGATTATAAACATATATAACTACCTCAACTCTTTCTATAGATACTATGGTGTCGATTTCTGAAGGAGTTGCGTTCTTATGCTGAATGTTTTTATAGGACTGCTTTCCATATTTTTTTCTGTTATCATCCACAATCTTAAAATTTGTTAAATTTTGCCTAAAATTTTTAAATTTTGAACGCAACGACTGGTACCACATTTCCTGTTAAGTAATTTCAAAAAAATTAGTATCCCTTTAAAACTATGCAATTTGAAGAATTTATTGAAAAAACAAAGGCGGAAGAAATATCTCCAAAGCTTTACTGTAATCCGACTCATACCCCAGTGTCGAGGTGCGTTTCCCAATGCATTAAGTGAAGAAAATAAGACCCGCCCCATGCTCCGAATCAGTCGGGATCTATGACATGCGCTAAACTTCGGGGGCTAAGACGCGCGCTATATATCTATTCCGTCTTAAATTTTTAATAAATTCGTGGTAATATATATATATATTTTTGTTCCATTATTTCGTCGAGCTAGGGTCACAAGGGCCCATACAGCTCCAATAATATATACATAGTTATATAAAATTTGTGTCTGAGGGTTATATATTTATATAAATCAAGATACTGCATAAACTGATGTTTACAGCTCAGAGCGAATTAGAAATATGGCTGTATTGGTATCTTGAATAACTTGTGAAATATAATGTAGGTAGGTTATGTAAAAACAGCACTTTTTAATTCTATCCAAGGCCTCTAACAATAGAGTAGTGTCGGTTGAGAGGGGAGTAGACTGTGTATCTCTCCCTCTAGTCACGCTTTTGTAAGAGGGGATACTGTACGCGCGTGGTTAGGGGGGATGACACTGAGCTAAGAGATAGAAGGGTATGAAGTTTGCATACTTAGAGCTGACATTACTCTATTCACCATAACTTTATAATATATGTTCCCATATAATATAACTGCAGTCTTACTGAGAGCTACTTCGACAATGTTGGGATCAGGTCTTATAAACTTACAGTGTAACCTTCATAAAAACGTAAATATACGTACATATCCTTCTCCGGGTAGGGTTTTTAAGTGAGGGTATTTCATTATCAATTTCTCTGCAACGATTTTGTGATGTGGATACCTAAAACGGATATTATTTTTAGATGTGTAGAGTTTTTTCAGTGATTTAGTTCCAAAAACGTGTTTATAATTTCTCTTTGCTGAGTCTATGGCCTATCTTCTTAGATTGCCCCCTTGGTCGGCAAAAAGCCTGCCAGCTTCAGTCAGCCTCTATGTTAAAAACCGAGGAGTAAAAACGCCGCTAGTTCCAAATGTTGCCGCCAGATGCATACTAGCGGCAACATTTGAAACTCCACGTTTTTTTAACGTAGAGGCTGACTGTAGTTGGCATTCCTTCTCCCGACCAAGGAGGAAATCGCAGTCGGCCATGCTGAGGCAGCCTCACAAATAGGTCTGACAACACTGGGGATATGCCACACCCCCTTATGCATAAATTAAATACTTACAACCCATATCTCTTGATTAAATCGCTGAACAAAATCTTTAGAAGTTCTTTGTTCACAGTTATTTTTTCGCGAGAACTAAGGTCCTTGTATTTTTCCTCAGAAATGAAAATATCTGGCAAATCCGGAAGAGTGTATGTTAAAGCAAACGTGGTTCTAGAACAACTTCCGATGCCTTCTTTAAGATTATCCGCTACCCTAAAATTATTAAAAATTCAATATATGACCACCCACTGCCTAAGGTAGGCTGTGACGTTTCGCCTAGGCCCTGACCTCTCAACTGAAATGGCTATATAATGGAGGAAACAAGGAGAGTCGACTAGACCGTTTTCGTGTAAGCGCCGGGACACTGCCATTTTGGCACCAAAATACTAACACTAGCGGCCTCTGGTTCTTCTCATACGGAAAAAACATGATGGCAGCGCCCAGGGTTTATGCTCTTCTTTTCAATAACTAAGCCTTGGACTTGAACAACGTAGCATACTACTATAATTTAGCAGACGCTTTTTTCCGTATGGTTGCCAGGGGGAGCTTTCATCGACCCTCTAAAATCAGTTACCTTAGCGATGTTATAGAGTCGACTATCCTTGCTTTTATCCATGGCTATAATTATCTCTCCCGTTAATAAGATACTTACCAGGCAATTAACTCTGGTTCCTTTAGAATTTCGTCATTATTTATCTGTTTTCAGTTTTAAGATTAATCCAAGAAGTAATCCTTTTGAATCGCCGGAAGTTAGGCTTATCTCGGTATTCATGGAGGTGCAGTAAAGGGAAAAAGTTATCAGTCGTCTGCTATAATGTTTAAAACTCCATTCATTACTTTTGTAGCAGACGACTGATGATTTTTTCCCCGTTACTCCCCTCCATGAATCCTGACATAAGCCTAACTTCCGACGATAGGGAATAAGGTGGATTGCGAAACATACTATTTCTTCATGTGTTGTACAAGGGTCATCTGCGTCTGGGTTATTTTCACCACAGTTTACCCTTTTTTCTCCTGGAAATTCGGGGCTTTCATTCTGTCGTTTTTTCTGTATTTAATCATAGTTAATCAATATTCTTATATTATTTTAAATAAAAACTAGGGAGCATAACACCAAAAATAAGGGAATAATTCTAGATTACCGAGCTCATCGACTTTATTTTCAATAGGCCTTAAAAAAAACTTTAAAAATTTCTAATGGTTAAGCCAGTAAGATTGCTGGGAAAAGACAACACGCATCTGATTGGTTCCTACAAGCGCGTTCGGCGAGTTTAAGCTCCCACCAAGGAGGATAGGGGAGCAGGGGAATAGTTGAGGGTTTTCGAGACCGAGCCGTACCCCCTACCCGTGTTGGAAGGGCAGCGAAAATGGGGGGGAAATCGGCGGAAAAATGGCGGATGATAGTTTGACTTAGGGACGATTCGCCTTTTTCCGCCGATTTTTACCCCATTTTAGGCTGTAGGGGGTACGGTTCGGTCTCGAAAACCCCCAAATATTCCACTCCTCCAGTGTAAATACGGACGATAAATTAAAACGCCAGAGATAAGGAAATATTATTAAGGTATAGTTAACAAACTGAACTCAACCTAACTGACTTCCCCGTTTCATACCCCCGTTGAACGAAACTTGAACGACCATCTTGTTTTATTTATTTTAGGGTATATTTAAAAAGGGGGGGTTGGGGTTTTTGGATCTCTCACTAAACCAATATTCCCCCCCCCACAAGGCCCAGAACCATTGATAAATATGTATAGAGTAGTGGCAGTAGAGAGGGAAATAAACAGTATATCCCTCTCTCTGGAAATTGAGCGAAGTGATAGAAGGGTATGACGTTGACTACGTCGAACTGCCATTAGTCTAATGAATTTCTTTACCTTTAAAACAACTTTCACTTTCGTCTTGTTTTTCAATATACTATTTTGTTCGAGATCCACAGGCTCGTCAAACTCCTCATCATAAACCTAGTAATTAGTGCGTCATTTTAAAAAAAATTGGAAGACCTTAATAAAGGGAGTATGAAATGCCCAAACAAGTTGATTTTATTTTATTTAGAATGTTAAAATAGGTTAGAAAACATTAGTAAATTAACCAAAACATTTCCATACATTCCATTTCCCCCCTAACAAGCGCGCTCAGTATTCCCTCTTACAAAAGCGCGCCTAAAGGGAGGGAGAAACTGGATTTTCCCCTCTCTACCGAGATTACGCTATGGAGTGACGTTGCAATACATAGCGCTGACATTACTCTATTAATTTAGGGTCATTTAGGCCTAATATCGGCGACTTTGAAAATCGATTAAAAATTAACGATTTGGTTTTCTTAACGTTTCCAACCCTATTTTGTCATTCTAAATAAAATGAGTTTGTTTAAACACTTCAAGCTCCCTTTTAAGATGAGGCAATATAGTATTTATAAAATATTCAAATCTAACGATACCTGATAAATTATGTCGGGTCCTACGAAGTCCTGCAATGTTTCATCACTTTTAAGGTGATCCAAAAAGGATGAATACGTATCATCTTTAATTTTTATTTTCTTCCTTCGTTCGTCAAAGCACAACAATAACGATATTGCATTTACGTCCATATTAATTAAAAGGAATCCTAAAGGGTCTTCTTTATAAAATGATCCACGAGGATTATATTCACCGAAAATCCTAATTTAAATTACCGAAATTTAAAATTATCCAGTATACCGCGGGAGGCCTAGATAGTACTGTGTAAATCAAATAAGTTAAAGCCGATTTGTACCGGGAGTAGTTCTTTCACGGTGCATTCAATCTGTTGAAAATTTTCCAGTAAAACTGATGGAAATGTACATAAAAGAAAAAATATAGGGTTGGCATTTCTATAGAGCGCACAGAGAAAAACAGAATTTGAACATGAACGCTGGATCTCTAAAGGGACTGGTAAACGGAATAGATTTTTCTCTATAGCACGTTTGCTTTGTAAATAAATAAATAAAAAAAACGGGTACGGCCAAGGTCGTTTAAATTTCTTTTCAAAAGGTTTATTCAGAATCACAAAAGACCGAATGGCCTTGAGTGTTCCCAAATTCACAACCCCCATCCCTTCCCCCGACGCTATGCTAGAGAGGACTCGGTTTGTACAGTGGAAGGCGGGCGTTTTCCGGTCCCTTTAGAGATCCAGCGTTCATGATTTGAATGAAAGGACAGGTTGAAGTTCGAGCAAACAGAAGATACCCTTTATATTTTATAATCCTACCAGTTTAGCTGGACCACCCCTAAAAATATAAAGAAAAGAAAAAAAACCTGTACACCCCTTTACCCGAGGTAGCTCAATGCAGCTTATCTCTATAGAAATAGCCAACCGAGCTTACTCGTATATGACCGAGAAAAAGGTCACTTGAAACTTGGACAATTTTTAAGAAAATAAACACACACAATGATTGAAGGTGAAGGGGAATTTACCTTTTTGGAAATGAAAGACTTATCGCGGTTGACTTTAAGAAAATGCCTTACATGAGACCTTACATTTAGTTATGATATTGTATAGTAGAAACATCACTGCCAAGTGATAAAAGAAAGGAATTTTTTTGGGTGTCGAAAACCGATTTGTCCTGTAAAATTTTACATGTTACATTTTCGGATATTTAGTTAATTTTTTATGAAAGCGCGTATGGCGTCATCCAGTTTATACAGTTGTGTTAGGTGTACGTTTTTCGCGAAAACTTTTGGAATTCTATTAACTCATATGTTAAATAAGCATTCTCACGATCGTAATTTTAGTATTGTTTGTGGACTAGATAATTGCGGGAGATCTTTCACTAAGATCAAACCTTATCACCGACACGTTCGTTATAAACATAAAAACCATCTACTTGATTCTACAAGAAGAACGCTACCAATCCCCTGTGATATTCAACAACCGGAAAATACGGTACATTTTGAAAATGAGCTCGATGGTAATGAAAATTACGCAACTTGTGAAGAGAAAAATAAAGGAGAATTTAAACCACCCGAAATTCGAGAAACGTTACTAAAAATTATCCTTAAATATCGAGAATGCCATAATCTTCCTCGAACCGTGGTGCAATCACTTGCTAATGACCTTCTAATATTTTGTGAACAAATTCTTTCGGCAAATAAGGATAATGTACTAACCGTAATACGCTCAAAAAACATCAAGATAGAAGAAACAGAGCTATTTTCGAAAAATATAGAAGTTACATCCGCGTTTGAAAGCCTTAATTCAAACTACAAAATTAATGATTTGTGCAAGTCCAACTATGGCTTAATAGAGCCTATACAATTCACCTTTAAAGAATCGTTGGTCAAGGAAGAAAAATGTTACTTTCATTATATTCCAATTGCTAAAGTGCTGCAAAAACTGTATTCTTCAGATCTCCAGGTGCAAAAACACGTAGAACTGGCTAAAATTCCAAATCAGTGTGTTGGGCATTTTCTTCAGGGTGAAATTTCCACAAGTATTATCGAGAAGAATTCTAATTTCTCATTAAATACACTTCAACTGCAATTATATCTCGACGAATTCGAAATATTAAATCCTCTTGGCTCAAAACGAGGGAAATTGAAAATTATGGGATGTTATTTTTCAGTTTTGAACTTGGACCCAAAATATAGGTCTAAATTAAGTGATATAAATTTGGTTTTTTTGGCAAAGTCGGTAGACATCGACGACTATGGTTGGCAAGAAGTTCTTGAGCCTGTCATTTATGATTTGAATCTTTTGGCGAGTGACGGAATCTACATCGAAAATCAAGGCGTATCTTTAATGGCTACTGTTTCAATAATTTCTGGAGATAATTTAGGTCTTCACAAACTCGCTGGATTTAACGCGTGTTTTAGTTCAGGACGGATATGCAGATTTTGCATGATAACTAGGGAAAAAATTTCAACTCATGTGAAAGAGAACCAGCTTCAGTTGCGAACATTAGATCGTCACGTGTACCATTTAAAAAGTATAGCGAGAGATCCAAGTGAAAGATCATTATACGGTGTTAGGTGCGAAAGTGAACTTTTGAAAATCAAGGGGTTCGACCTTACACAGCAATTGCCCCCTGATGCGATGCACGATCTCAAAGAGGGTATTATGCCAAAAATACTGAAACACATTCTAAACTATATTTTAAGCAATTCACATTTAACAGTCGAGAAACTAAACGAGATTATAAAAAATTTTCGATTTGGAAAAACGGAATCCAGTCGCCCTGAGACTCAAATTAGAACGGCGATTTTGGGAAAAGGACATTTAAAGGGTTCCGCGAGTGAAATATTTTGTTTGTTCCGACTTCTCCCATTTATGCTATATGAATACTTGCCAAAGGAAAATGATTCGCATTGGAATCTTTATCTTAACCTTAGGGAAATAGTAGAATACGTCTACGCTACACATTTACATGTAGATTTTTTTCAAAAACTACAAAACCTTATAGAATTTTTTTTAAATTCAGTCTCTACTATAATTGGAAGTGAAATTATGACGCCGAAATTTCACTATCTAATTCATTATCCCAAAGCGTTTAAAAAATATGGGCCCCTTAAAACCATTTCATGTCTACGTTTTGAAAGCAAGCACAGCTACTTTAAGAAAATTGCTAAGGCGTCTAATAATTGTATAAATATAACTAAAACTTTGACTTCGCGACACCAATATTTGCAGTGTTATAATATGCTAGACGAACAGCCCAATGGCATTCAAAGCTCAGCGGCGGGAAAGTTTATTTCGAAAGACTCATTACCTGCCCATTTAAAACAAATTTTAAGTGACGACATTCCTGACAATATTTATTCATACTCTTACGCATCTTTTGAAAATGTATATTATTCAACGAATTGTTTTATGGTTTCTAAAATAGAAAGAAATGTTGTTAAATCTTTTTTTAAAATTAAGTACATTTTCTATTTAAATATGTCATTAATAATGGCATGCACGATATACGACGTTGTAAGTTTTGACAAACGTATGCATGCCTACGCAGTGAATGAAGTGCCTGACAAATGGGAAATCCTCAAGGCTGGAGAAGAAAAACAATACGAACTGTTAGACGCTTATGAAATAGATAAGAATTGTTATATCGCACTAAGGTCGAAACCTGTAAGCTAGGGACATTTTTTCAAACTGACGATACTTTTCGATGTTGAATCTAGCTGTCAAAATTAACATTAAATTAAAAACGATTGCTAAATAAATTTTTTTTTCAATTTGTGTTAATTTTTATGAGATTTCTACAACTCAATATGAATAGATGGAGCGTTTCAGTTCCCCTTTAAATTCGCTGAAAATGTCGTTTTATAGGATGTATGCTTGAGGGTAAAATGAGGATGGACATAGGGGCCGAAAGCGAGGGACCAGCCACTCAGCGTACTCGGTGTACACGCTACACCTTTGCCTATACAAAAGAGATTACGAGTAAAGAGTAATCAATGTACACGGTGTCCGAAAGTGATAAGCCTCTCGGTCGAAAGCAAGTTTATGTTTTATTTAATACGGCATCGTAAGGAGATAAGCAGAGACGGTAAGGGGTGGAAAGGGGGCAGGAAACGACGTCACAGTGGAAAATCCTATTTAGAAATCAATTTTGAATTTGGGTAATAGTTTAATATTTTAATTTTTGAAACTAATTTTCAGTTATGTATACAAGAAAGAACAGAATAATAAATTTTTCCATAATTTTATCCTTTTTTACTGGAAACCTTTCTTCTCTTAAGTCAATTCCCAGAAAACAAATTTTTCCCCTTGAACGACCATAGAATAACCATTACCCGTGGTTCTATGGAAAGACCATGGGCCTATGGGATTAAGAACAGGAGGCCGAGGGGCCATTCAATCAGCATAATCCGGTAACACGGTATACCTTTCATTGAACAAAAGTGATTACGCGTAATCTTTAAAAGCCCTAACCTTGACTGTGCTAAAATAATTATGCGTGATCTGTAATTGGTGTATAGGAAATCTTAGAATGATAATCCCCTCGCCCACATTGAACCAAAGAATATAAATGCTTTTAACTTTTTGATAAAACTCCCTCTGGGTTCATGGCCCTGTGTATGGTATCAGGTTTCCCCTCTACTTTGGTGCAACTGGCCCTAACACAATCACAATATCTTGTGCTTTGTAACTTTGAACAATATAAATGGGAAACCGATTTCCGAGAATCAGTACTACTTTTATCCACGTTGTAAGCCAAAGGTCGGCTTTAACAGAGAGTATAGGGGAGGAGTGGAATCTCCCCCGCTCCACAAGGCTAAATTGCAATGTTGCCCCTAAATTATACTAGTGGTACGAGGGAGTTTCCGGCTCAGTCGCGCTACCTACGATACCATTTAATGCCTCTAACGGAAATGCCTCGGTACTGCGCATTGAAGATGCGCGGTAGAAAAGAGCATCAAGATTTTCCCCTCTTTCCACTCCTCCCCTATACTCTCTTTGGTTTTAAATAACATGGTTATACGAAGTGATTTTTTTACAGAAATGCCATCTATCGTCACTATTATAAAAGTTAAATAATATAATTATAATTGCAATTGTAATAATTATATTAATTTTGATATATACAAGTTCGTACATTGCGTACAAAAGAACACGAAAATATAAATATTTTAAATATAATATAAAATAAATAATATCAACAGCAAGTCTTTTAGCGCCATCAACGGCGAAGTGTGATTACAAATATTTGCCTAGATATGGCTGGCGCCATTTCTGAAAACTATAATGACTTGGCAGTACTACGTCATGCAAAGTCACGCCACCTTCCACTCATGGTAAAAAACATACCAAGATGGCGGCCAGGGGTGTGGCTAAAATAGCTTCTATTCTGCAAAATTAGCATACCAGCATGACGACATGGGGTGGAGCTAAGCCCGAACTGCCAAGTCCCTATTGTTTGTCATTAACACTAAGCAAACGAAAAAAAGCCCTCGCTTAAGCAATTTCTCACAGGCTATCTCGTAATTTCTTTAAACTCTACAATTAAAAATAAAAATGCCCTTAAAAGTGTAAATTCATACCATTTACGGTATTGATAGTTTTTAATACCATAAATGGTATAGCTAGATAAACCCAAAAACCATTATGGGTCGCTGGAAAAGGTAAAATTCTCGTTTAAACCATTTACGTGTGGTATTCAAACCCTTAATGGTATCTTCATAATGTTTATACCCTTTGTAAACCATATGGAAACCATTATTTTTTACAGTGTAGCTACATCTGCGAATTTTGGGATAAAACGTCGGTAAAACCCGGCCATTCCCAAAAATCTCCTTAGCTGTCTAACTGTGCGCGGTACTGGGTACTCTTTAATGACGCGAACCTTCTCCGGATCTACTTCTATTCCTTGTTTTGAAACAAGATGACCCAAAATATGAGCTTTTTTCCGGCAGAACTGGGCCTTCGAGGACTTAACTGTCAAACCATCGTTTTTCAGAATTGTTAGGACCTTTTCTAAGCTTTTTAAATGCTCTTCGAAGGTATCAGAGACTATGTATAAGTCATCGAAGTAATCAAATACTCCTTCTTTGGCTAAATGCCCAAACAAATTGTTGACAAGTCTCTGAAAGGTTGCCGGAGCATTCGTGAGGCCAAACATCATAACCCTAGGTCGATAGATGCCGCTATGGGTTACGAAGGCACAGGTGTCACGACTACTCTCGTTCAAGGGCACTTGCCAGTAGCCAGATCTCATATCTAGTACTGTAATATAATCGGGGGTTCTAACTGATTCTAATATATCCTCGATTCTTGGTAAGGGGTACGAGTCCTTTCTAGTCACACTATTTACCTTCCTATAGTCTATAACTAGGCGGAATTTTCCATCGGGTTTGCCAACTAGTAGGGTCGGAGCGCTCCATGGACTATGACATGGTTCAATGAGATTTAAATCTAGCATCTCTTTGACTATTTCGTCTATTATCTCCTTTTTGCGAGGAGAGTTACGATATGGTGGACACGCTATCGGTTTACTATCACCCGTGTCGACATAATGCTCCGCCGATTTGGTCAATCCAGCAGTGGTGGAAAACACACACTTAAATTTTGTGACTAGTTCTCGTAACTTATTTCTTTTCTCCTCATCTATGGGAGCTTCTGCTAACGCCTTCTCTATAGCCTCTACGTCGAAATCCTCATCTTCAAATAAATTGCATTCCTCTAAATTAAAATTTATTCCACTATTATAGAAGTCATACGCGACCGAAGGATTCGACTCCCAACTCCAGCTTAAATTACCATAGTTAATCATCATACCGCTATGTTTAAGGCAATCTATTCCTATAATACAAGGGTAAGCTAAATTATCCATGACGACTGCATCATGTTCAATTTTTTTTCCAGGGAACTCAAACGGTACTGTCATTAATTGATCAGCCATAATAAATCTTTGATCAACTACCTTAAGCTTATAATTAATTGAAGAAGTCTTAAATTTAAATTTTTCGAAATTTTTGGAAAATTCTCTATCTATAAGGGTAACTGAGCTACCAGAATCCAATAATGCCAGGGTAGGAACACCCGCTATGCTAATTTCTATAAGACATTTACTTTTGGTAGTATCGTTTGAGACCTGAAAGCAGTCAGCTGCTAGGGGGCTATTTTGTAAGGTTTTTATTACTTTTGTTTTGGGGCAGGGCCGTCCCCTTTCGGTCCTCCCCGACTCCCGTTTCCCGAATTTTTTGTCGGGCAGTACCTCTGAATGTGACCTTTTTCGTTACAAATGGTACACGTGACTGTAGGACAGTTTGGAGTTTTGTGTCCTTCCACTCCACATACATTACATATGATTATTCTCTCCCCACTACGGCTACTCGATTTCGACTTAGACTTTTTAGAAGACTTATGCTGGGGTCTACTTTCGGGCGTCCCATTCTTAACGTAGCTAGTTTCAGGAGGAACCGCTCTATCTTGATCTCCCCCCTGGGGTGCCACTCCTTGCGCGTATTTCGAGGCGGGTAGCATGGGCTAGAAGTTCACTAACGGAAGTATATGTAAACAGTGATAACAGAGGTTTCATGGTCTTATTAAGGTTTCGGAAAACATATTCCACCTGGTGTTGACCAGCTAACGGGGTTTCTAATTGCAAAAAAATTTCGCGCATACTATTAATATAATCGCGAACTGGTTCCCCATTCTTTTGTTTTCTATTTAATAATCTATCCAGTAATACCGTGTCGTTTACTTGAAAATCAAACTCCTTTTTTACTAGAAGCTGGAATTCATCAAAAGTTATGGGTTTTATTGCCAACGATTGCCACCAGTCTAATGCGGGTTCAATAAACATTTGAGGAATCCATGCCTGTATAAAATTGATATCCGGCATCCCCAAAGTTTCCCTTATTTGACGTACTTTTACTAAGAAATCCTTTGTCCCTAAGTCGGACGGTCTACCCGTAAAAACGGGGGTGCTTATTTTGGGCATTCTATACTGCTGTTGATAAGGCGGAACCGTGACTAAAGGATTTAGCGGGCTACTAACACTTTGTGCCGAGCTAATGTTAGTGTTGTGTGTGGCTGTACTTTGAACAACACTGCTATTATTGGGACTATTTCCAGGCTGTACTGTTAACAAAGAAGAACTAACCCCTACTAATGGCGGGCTAATTACCCCCGAGGTCTGTTGATTGCTACTATTTAATTGTACAGAACTCGAGCTAGCCTGAGTTAGCTGAAGAATTTGAGCTTGTAAAGCTGCTATTTGTTGCTGCATTAAAGCTAAAGCAGGTGTAGATATTAAAGTCATGCCTGTGGGTGCAGTACTAATTGCTTGCGTGGTCAAGGTAGACGTACTACTATTGCTACTAGATTGAGTCACTATGGAAGGAGGGTTCAATGTCAGGTTGCTACTACTAACTGTGGAAGGGACTACTTGTTGCGGTTGAGTGTTTACTCCCGCAATCCCGCTGTTTCCAGCTACCTGCGAACCTTGATTGTTGGGACTATTTATCGTAACCCCCAAGTTACTTCCCGTACTACCATTAGAAGCTCCCCCTAGTTGTCCAGTTATTGGATTCATATTGTTACTATGTCTGTTCCTCGCCCTCTTCGCTCTATCTATAGCTTGGGACTCTTTGTAAGCGATAATACAATCGGAACAGCTCGAATATGCGCCAAAAACTGGTTTGCACCTAGAATGATCAATCCTTGACTGCATGCGGCCTCAATTACCACATGAATATTGTAGTTATCTCCACACCTATCATTCCTACTAATTAATGAGTTCGGACTGCCTCCGGTACTAGTTTACTAGCATAGAGAAACAATCCCGGCTGGGCCCCCAAATTGTAACGCTTTTTCTACTACCATTGCTTATACTAGCTGCCAAGCGTTAACAAATCTACTACTACTATTGTTCGGTTAATGCTTCAGGGTATGAATAAGAATTAAACGAAGGTTTGCCATACGTAGAGTCAGTTTTATTCAATTGTATCGAAATATTTTTTTATGTTTTAGGATATAACTATAGCCATTATAATATTAAATAAATGTCTAAACATAGAGCCTCTAAAGGCTATTTTAACTATGAGGGCTTTTGCCCTTATTACGACATAATCCCCTACAATATTATTTAATATATGGTTATCCCCCAAAATAGTTGTTTAACATAATAAACTTTATCTTAACTCATGCAGCATGCATTTTTGACCGATGCCAGGTCTAACTACTACGACGTCTCATATTAATATATTAATACCGATGGCATTTAATTGCCTTTAGTTTAACCAAAAGTACTAATCACTTTGCAACGGTGCGGTGAACGACGAACGTTGACGAAAGTCTATTAGATGAAGTAGAGCGACGTACGATGATTACGCGGGAACTAGTGGTGACGATCTGATGGGCTATGGCCCGGAACTATGTTTAAACTTGCCATTAAAAATTGGCGGCCAGCGCTAGGACTTTCAATGACTTGTCCATAGTCTCGGTTCGGGACGGACAAGCTAGTGGCATCCTCTGGAATCCCTCAGTCGACTTGAGTTGGCTCCAAATTCCCGATCTCCATCAGCATTGAAACAGATAATCGTAATGGTTCTTTTGTACCAGTGTTCCCGGCTTTTATATGTTTGAGAGTGCTTGAAATTGCATCCAATCATGTACGGTATTTTTCGAGGTCCATCGTCTATTGGTTATTTATTTTGGCGCGAAAATATCGCGCTATTTATTTTGGCGCGAAAATATCGCGCACTGTACCGTGGTGTATCCCATGGGACTTAACCCTACCTTAACTTAACTTATCAGTTACTGGCATCGGTACTGGCATCGGTTATTGAGAGAGCATGCAAAGATCTTTTATTTACGGCTTCTATAGCCTTTTGACACTTTGACGACCAAGCGGCGCCCGAAAGGGGCTTTAACATTTACGAACAAACCGACTTTGTTCATAGAAAATACTTGGCGACTAAGTGGCGCCCAGAAGGGGCTAAGACTTCCAGGTATGGCATTTTATACGAAAGAAAGTGAAGGTATACTTTTAAGCTACTGCATGGGGGACAATAACAATTGGCAGCTCGCAAGGACAACGGTGGAGATTCTATTGATAAAAACCATAGGTCCTCAATATAATTCATCCCCAAAAGTAGGTCTACAGGCCACTGGAAACATTGAAAGGGGTGATTCTAGTTCTATTATGAATAAGGAAAATATGGCTACTCATGAATCTAAAACTTAAAGCAGCAAATATTCCTACTGTAGGGGATCTAGTAAAATTTATCCGCTACAACGAGCATTATACTCATGTGGCAAGGGATAATGCAAAAATATTTTTGTTAACCATATCCTGTACAATATTATGGGCATTAATAAAATAATAATAATAATAATAATAAAAATAATTTGAGATCCCACAACCCCGCTCCCGGGTGGGCTCGAACCACCAACCTATTCGTTAACAGCCGAAAGCGCTGACCATTGAGCCACGGAAGCTCAGAAAATAAATGGTTGTCACGTATTGTGGAAAAGTTTTGACTTTTTACTCTACATCTGAGACCCCACAACACCTCTCCAGGGTGGGCTCGAACCACCAACCTTTCGATCAACAGCTGAACGCGCTAACCATGGCGCCACGGAAGCCCAAAAATTAAATGTTCGTCAGGTATTGTGGAAAAACTCTGACATTTTACGTTACATCTGAGACGTCACAACACTGCTCCCGGGAGGGCTCAAACCACCAGTCTCTTGAATAGCAGCTGAACGCGCTAACCATTGCGCCACGGAAGCCCAAACATTAAATGGTCGTCAGGTATTGTGGAAAAACCTTGACTATTTACTTCACATCTGAGACGTCACCACACCGCTCCCGGATGGGCTCGAACCACCAACCTATTGGTTAACAGCCGAACGCGCTAACCATTGAGTCACGGAAGCTCAGAAATTAAATGGTTGTCAGGTATTGTGGAAAAGTTATGACTTTTTACGTTACATCTGAGACCCTACAACACCTCTCCAGGGTGGGCTCGAACCACCAACCTTTCGGATAACAGCCAAACGCGCTAACCATTGCGCCACGAAAGCCCAAAAATTAAATGTTCGTCAGGTATTGTGGAAAAACTCTGACATTTTACGTTATATCTGAGACGTCACAACACCGCTCCCGGATGGGCTCGAACCACCAACCTATTGATTAACAGCCGAACGCGCTAACCATTGAGCCAAGGAAGCTCAGAAATTAAATGGTTGACAGGTATTGTGGAAAAGTTATGACTTTTTACGTTACATCTGAGACCCTACAACATCTCTCCAGGGTGTCAGAGTTTTTCCACAATACCGGACAACCATTTAATTTCTGAGCATCCGTGGCTCAATGGTTAGAGCGTTCGGCTGTTAATCAATAGGTTGGTGGTTCGAGCCCATACGGGAGCGGTGTTGTGAGGTCTCAGATGTGACGTAAAATGTCATAGTTTTTCCATAATACCTGTCGAACATTTCATTTTTGGGCTTCCGTGGCGCAATGGTTAGCGCGTTCGGCTGTTAACCGAAAGGTTGGTGGTTCGAGCCCACCCAGGAGAGATGTTTTGGGGTCTCAAATTTAGCGTAAAAAGTCAAAGTTTTTCCACAATACCTGACGACCATATAATTTTTGGGCTTCCGTGGCGCAATGAGTAGCGCCTTCGGCTGTTAACCAATAGGTTGGTGGTTCGAGCCCTCCCGGGAGCGGTGTTTTGGGATCTCAAATGGAACGTAAAAAGCCAAAGTTTTTCCACAATACCTGACGACAATTTAATTTTTGGGCTTCCGTGGCGCAATGGTTAGCGCGTTCAGCTGCTATTCAAAAGACTGGTGGTTTGAGCCCTCCCGGGAGCGGTGTTGTGACGTCTCAGATGTAACGTAAAATGTCAGAAATTTTCCACAATACCTGACGAACATTTAATTTTTGGGCTTCCGTGGCGCAATGGTTAGCGCGTTCGGCTGTTAACCGAAAGGTTGGTGGTTCGAGCCCACCCGGGAGCGGTGTTGTGAGGTCTCAGATGTAACGTAAAAAGTCACAGTTTTTCCACAATACCTGACGACAATTTAATTTTTGGGCTTCCGTGGCGCAATGGTTAGCGCGTTCAGCTGCTACTCAAAAGACTTGTGGTTTGAGCCCTCCAGGGAGCGGTGTTGTGACGTCTCAGATGTAACGTAAAATGTCAGAAATTTTCCACAATACCTGACGAACATTTAATTTTTGGGCTTCCGTGGGGCAATGGTTAGCGCGTACGGCTGTTAACCGAAAGGTTGGTGGTTCGAGCCCATCCGGGAGCGGTGTTGTGAGGTCTTTGATGTGACGTAAAAAGTCAAAGTTTTTCCACAATACCTGACGACCATATAATTTTTGGGCTTCCGTGGCGCAATGGGTAGCGCGTTCGGCTGCTAACCAATAGGTTGGTGGTTCGAGCCCTCCCGGGAGCGGTGTTTTGGGATCTCAAATAGAACGTAAAAAGCTAAAGTTTTTCCACAATACCTGACGTCAATTTCATTTTTGGGCTTCCGTGGCGCAATGGTTAGCACGTTCAGCTGCTACTCAAAAGACTGGTGGTTTGAGCCCTCCCGGGAGCGGTGTTGTGACGTCTCAGATGTAACGTAAAATGTCAGAAATTTTCCACAATACCTGACGAACATTTAATTTTTGGGCTTCCGTGGCGCAATGGTTAGCGCGTTCGGCTGTTAACCGAAAGGTTGGTGGTTCGAGCCCACCCGGGAGCGGTGTTGTGAGGTCTCAGATGTAACGTAAAAAGTCACAGTTTTTCCACAATACCTGTCGAACATTTAATTTTTGGGCTTCCGTGGCTCAATGGTTAGCGCTTTCAGCTGTTAATCGAAAGGTTGGTGGTTCGAGCCCACCCGGGAGAGATGTTGTGGGGTCTCAGATGTAGCGTAAAAAGTCAAAACTTTTCCACAATACCTGACGACCATATAATATTTGGGCTTCCGTGGCGCAATGAGTAGCGCCTTCGGCTGTTAACCAATAGGTTGGTGGTTCGAGCCCTCCCGGGAGCGGTGTTTTGGGATCTCAAATGGAACGTAAAAAGCCAAAGTTTTTCCACAATACCTGACGACAATTTAATTTTTGGGCTTCCGTGGCGCAATGGTTAGCGCGTTCAGCTGCTATTCAAAAGACTGGTGGTTTGAGCCCTCCCGGGAGCGGTGTTGTGACGTCTCAGATGTAACGTAAAATGTCAGAAATTTTCCACAATACCTGACGAACATTTAATTTTTGGGCTTCCGTGGCGCAATGGTTAGCGCGTTCGGCTGTTAACCGAAAGGTTGGTGGTTCGAGCCCACCCGGGAGCGGTGTTGTGAGGTCTCAGATGTAACGTAAAAAGTCAGAGTTTTTCCATAATACCTGTCGAACATTCCATTTTTGGGCTTCCGTGGCGCAATGGTTAGCGCGTTCGGCTGTTAACCGAAAGGTTGGTGGTTCGAGCCCACCCGGGAGCGGTGTTGTGAGGTCTCAGATGTAACGTAAAATGTCACAGTTTTTCCACAATACCTAACGAACATTTAATTTTTGGGCTTCAGTGGCACAATGGTTAGCGCGTTCAGCTGTTAACCGAAAGGTTGGTGGTTCGAGCCCACCCGGGAGAGGTGTTGTGGGGTCTCATATGTAGCGTGAAAAGTCATAATTTTCCACAATACCTGACAACCATTTAATTTCTGAGCTTCCAAGGCACAATGGTTAGCGCGTTCGGCTGTTAACCAATAGGTTGTTGGTGCGAGCCCATACGGGAGCGGTGTTGTGAGGTCTCAGATGTGACGTAAAATGTCATAGTTTTTCCATAATACCTGTCGAACATTTCATTTTTGGGCTTCCGTGGCGCAATGGTTAGCGCGTTCGGCTGTTAACCGAAAGGTTGGTGGTTCGAGCCCACCCAGGAGAGATGTTTTGGGGTCTCAAATTTAGCGTAAAAAGTCAAAGTTTTTCCACAATACCTGACGACCATATAATTTTTGGGCTTCCGTGGCGCAAAGAGTAGCGCCTTCGGCTGTTAACCAATAGGTTGGTGGTTCGAGCCCTCCCGGGAGCGGTGTTTTGGGATCTCAAATGGAACGTAAAAAGCCAAAGTTTTTCCACAATACCTGACGACAATTTAATTTTTGGGCTTCCGTGGCGCAATGGTTAGCGCGTTCAGCTGCTATTCAAAAGACTGGTGGTTTGAGCCCTCCCGGGAGCGGTGTTGTGACGTCTCAGATGTAACGTAAAATGTCAGAAATTTTCCACAATACCTGACGAACATTTAATTTTTGGGCTTCCGTGGCGCAATGGTTAGCGCGTTCGGCTGTTAACCGAAAGGTTGGTGGTTCGAGCCCACCCGGGAGTGGTGTTGTGAGGTCTCAGATGTAACGTAAAAAGTCAGAGTTTTTCCACAATACCTGACGAACATTTAATTTCTGAGCTTCCGTGGAACAATGGTTAGCGCGTTCGGCTGTTAACCAATAGGTTGTTGGTGCGAGCCCATACGGGAGCGGTGTTGTGAGGTCTCAGATGTGACGTAAAAAGTCAAGGTTTTTCCACTATACTTGACGACCATTTAATTTTTGGGCTTCCGTGGCGCAATGGTTAGCGCGTTCGGCTGTTAACCGAAAGTTGGTGGTACGAGCCCACCCGGGAGAGGTGTTGTAGGGTCTCAGATGTAACGTAAAAAGTCAAGCTTTTTCCACAATACCTGACGACCATTTAATTTTTGGGCTTTAGTGGCGCAATGGTTAAAGCGTTCAGCTGCTATTCAAAAGACTGATGGTTTGAGCCCTCCCGGGAGCAGTGTTGTGACGTCTCAGATGTAACGTAAAATGTCAGAATTTTTCCAAAATACCTGACGAACATTTAATTTTTGGGCTTCCGTGGCGCAATAGTTAGCGCGTTCATTTGTTAATCGAAAGGTTGGTGGTTCTAGCCCACCCTGGAGAGGTGTTGTGGGGTCTCAGATGTAGCGTAAACATTCAAAACTTTTCCTCAATACGTGACAACCATTTATTTTCTGAGCTTCCGTGGCTCAATGGTTAGCGCGTTCGGCTGTTAACCAATAGGTTGGTGGTTCGAGCCCACCCGGGAGCAGTGTTGTGGGATCTCAAATGTAACGTAGAAAGCCAAAGTTTTTCCACAATACCTGACGACCATTTAATTTTTGGGCTTTAGTGGCGCAATGGTTAAAGCGTTCAGCTGCTATTCAAAAGACTGGTGGTTTGAGCCCTCCCGGGAGCAGTGTTGTGACGTCTAAGATGTAACGTAAAATGTCAGAATTTTTCCACAATACCTGACGAACATTTAATTTTTGGGCTTCCGTGGCGCAATAGTTAGCGCGTTCATTTGTTAATCGAAAGGTTGGTGGTTCTAGCCCACCCTGGAGAGGTGTTGTGGGGTCTCAGATGTTGCGTAAAAATTCAAAACTTTTCCACAATACGTGACAACCATTTAATTTCTGAGCTTCCGTGGCTCAATGGTTAGCGCGTTCGGCTGTTGGCCAAAAGGTTGGTGGTTCGAGCCCACCCTGGAGAGGTGTTGTAGGGTCTCAGATGTAACGTAAAAAGTCATAACTTTTCACAATACCTGACAACCATTTAATTTCTGAGCTTCCGTGGCTCAATGGTTAGCGCGTTCGGCTGTTGGCCAAAAGGTTGGTGGTTCGAGCCCATCCGGGAGCGGTGTTGTGAAGTCTCAGATGTGACGTAAAAAGTCAAGGTTTTTCCACAATACCTGACGACCATTTAATATTTGGACTTCAGTGGCGCAATGGTTAGCGCGTTCGGCTGTTAACCGAAAGGTTGGTGGTTCGAGCCCACCCGGGAGCATTGTTGTGGGATCTCAAATGTAACGTAGAAAGCCAAAGTTATTCCACAATACCTGACGACCATTTTATTTTTGGGCTTCCATGGCGCAATGGTTAGCGCGTTCGGCTGTTAACCGAAAGGTTGGTGGTTCGAGCCCACCCTGGAGATGTGTTGTAGGGTCTCAGATGTAACGTAAAAAGTCATAACTTTTCCACAATACCTGACAACCATTTAATTTCTGAGCTTCCGTGGCTCAATGTTTAGCGCGTTCGGCTGTTAACCAATAGGTTGGTGGTTCGAGCCCATCCGGGAGTGGTGTTGTGACGTCTCAGATGTGAAGTAAAAAGTCAAGGTTTTTCCACAATACCTGACGACCATTTAATTTTTGGGCTTTAGTGGCGCAATGGTTAAAGCGTTCAGCTGCTATTCAAAAGACTGGTGGTTTGAGCCCTCCCGGGAGCAGTGTTGTGACGTCTCAGATGTAACGTAAAATGTCAGAATTTTTCCACAATACCTGACGAACATTTAATTTCTGAGCTTCCGTGGCTCAATGTTTAGCGCGTTCGGCTGTTAACCAATAGGTTGGTGGTTCGAGCCCATCCGGGAGCGGTGTTGTGTGGTCTCAGATGTGAGGTAAAAAGTCAAAGTTTTTCCACAATACCTGACGACCATTTATTTTTTGGGCTTCCGTGGCGCAAAGGTTAGTGCGTTCGGCTGTTAACCGAAAGGTTGGTGGCTCGAGCCCATCCGGGAGCGGTGTTGTGAGGTCTCAGATGTTACGTAAAAAGTCAAGGTTTTTCCTCAATACCTGACGAACACTTAATTTCTGAGCTTCCGTGGTTCAATGGTTAGCGCCTTCGGCTTTTAACCAATAGGTTGGTGGTTCGAGCCTACCCGGGAGCGGTGTTGTGGGATCTCAAATGTAACGTAGAAAGCCAAAGGTTTTCCACAATACCTGACGACAATTTAATTTTTGGGCTTCCGTGGCGCAATTGTTAGCGCGTTCGGCTGTTAACCGAAAGGTTGGTGGTTCGAGAACACCCTGGAGAGGTTTTGTAGGGTCTCAGATGTAACGTAAAAAGTCATAACTTTTCCACAATACCTGACAACCATTTAATTTCTGAGCTTCCGTGGCTCAATGGTTAGCGCGTTCGGTTGTTAACCAATAGGTTGGTGGTTCGAGCCCATCCGGGAGCGGTGTTGTGACGTCTCAGATGTGACGTAAAAAGTCAAGGTTTTTCCACAGTACCTGACGACCTTTTAATTTTAGGGCTTCCGTGGCGCAATGGTTAGCGCGTTCAGCTGCTATGAAAAAGACTGGTGGTTTGAGCCCTCCCGGGAGCGGTGTTGTGGGATCTCAAATGTAACGTAGAAAGCCAAAGGTTTTCCACAATACCTGACGACCATTTAATTTTTGGGCTTCCGTGGCGCAATAGTTAGCGCGTTCATTTGTTAATCGAAAGGTTGGTGGTTCTAGCCCACCCTGGAGAGGTGTTGTGGGGTCTCAGATGTAGCGTAAAAATTCAAAACTTTTCCACAATACGTGACAACCATTTATTTTCTGAGTTTCCGTGGCTCAATGGTTAGCAAGTTCGGCTGTCAACTAATAGGTTGGTGGTTCGAGCCTATCCGGGAGCGGTGTTCTGACGTCTCAGATGTGACGTTAAAAGTCAAGGTTTCTCCACAATACCTGACGACCATTTCATATTTGGGCTTCCGTGGCGCAATAGTTAGCGCGTTCATTTGTTAATCGAAAGGTTGGTGGTTCTAGCCCACACTGGAGAGGTGTTGTGTGGTCTCAGATGTAGCGTAAAAATTCAAAACTTTTCCACAATACGTGACAACCATTTATTTTCTGAGCTTCCGTTGCTCAATGGTTAGCGCGTTCGGCTGTTAACCAATAGGTTGGTGGTTCGAGCCCACCCGGGAGCAGTGTTGTGGGATCTCGAATGTAACGTAGAAAGCCAAAGTTTTTCCACAATACCTGACGACCATTTAATTTTTGGGCTTCCGTGGCGCAATGGTTAGCGCGTTCGGCTGTTAACCAAAAGGTTGGTGGTTCGAGCCCACACTGGAGATTTGTTGTAGGGTCTCAGATGTAACGTAAAAAGTCATAACGTTTCCACAATACCTGACGACCATTTAATTTCAGAGCTTCCGTGGCTCAATGGTTAGTGCGTTCGGCTGTTAACCGAAAGGTTGGTGGTTCGAGAACACCCTGGAGAGGTTTTGTAGGGTCTCAGATGTAACGTAAAAAGTCACAACTTTTCCACAATACCTGACAACCATTTAATTTCTGAGCTTCCGTGGCTCAATGGTTAGCGCCTTCGGCTGTTAACCAATAGGTTGGTGGTTCGAGCCTACCCGGGAGCGGTGTTGTGGGATCTCAAATGTAACGTAGAAAGCCAAAGGTTTTCCACAATACCTGACGACAATTTAATTTTTGGGCTTCCGTGGCGCAATTGTTAGCGCGTTCGGCTGTTAACCGAAAGGTTGGTGGTTCGAGAACACCCTGGAGAGGTTTTGTAGGGTCTCAGATGTAACGTAAAAATTCATAACTTTTCCACAATACCTGACAACCATTTAATTTCTGAGCTTCCGTGGCTCAATGGTTAGCGCGTTCGGTTGTTAACCAATAGGTTGGTGGTTCGAGCCCATCCGGGAGCGGTGTTGTGACGTCTCAGATGTGACGTAAAAAGTCAAGGTTTTTCCACAGTACCTGACGACCATTTAATTTTAGGGCTTCCGTGGCGCAATGGTTAGCGCGTTCAGCTGCTATGAAAAAGACTGGTGGTTTGAGCCCTCCCGGGAGCGGTGTTGTGACGTCTCAGATGTAACGTAAAATGTCAGAGTTTTTCCACAATATCTGACGAACAATTAATTTTTGGGCTTCCGTGGCGCAATGGTTAGCGCGTTCAGCTGCTATTCAAAAAGACTGGTGGTTTGAGCCCTCCCGGGAGCGGTGTTGTGACGTCTCAGATGTAACGTAAAATGCCAGAGTTTTTCCACAATACTTGACGAACGTTTAATTTTTGGGCTTCCGTGGCGCAATGGTTAGCGCGTTCAGCTGTTAATCGAGAGGTTGATGGTTCGAGCCCACCAGGGAGAGGTGTTGTGCGGTCTCAGATGTAGCGTTAAAAGTCAAACATTTTCCACAATACGTGACAACCATTTAATTTCTGAGCTTCCGTGGCTCAATGGTTAGCGCGTTCGGCTTTTAACCAATAGGTTGGTGGTTCGTGCCCACCCGGGAGCGGTGTTGTGGGATCTCAAATGTAACGTAGAAAGCCAAAGATTTTCCACAACACCTGACGACCATTTAATTTTTGGGCTTCCGTGGCGCAATAGTTAGCGCGTTCATTTGTTAACCGAAAGGTTGGTGGTTCTAGCCCACCCTGGAGAGGTGTTGTGGGGTCTCAGATGTAGCGTAAAAATTCAAAACTTTTCCACAATACGTGACAACCATTTATTTTCTGAGCTTCCGTGGCTCAATGGTTAGCGCGTTCGGCTGTTAACCAATAGGTTGGTGGTTCGAGCCTATCCGGGAACGGTGTTCTGACGTCTCAGATGTGACGTAAAAAGTCAAGGTTTTTCCACAATACCTGACGACCATTTCATATTTGGGCTTCCGTGGCGCAATGGTTAGCGCGTTCAGCTGCTATTTAAAAGACTATTGGTTTGAGCCCTCCCGGGAGCGGTGTTGTGACGTCTCAGATGTAACGTAAAATGTCTGAATTTTTCCACAATACCTGACGAACATTTAATTTTTGGGCTTCCGTGGCGCAATAGTTAGCGCGTTCATTTGTTAATCGAAAGGTTGGTGGTTCTAGCCCACCCTGGAGAGGTGTTGTGGGGTCTCAGATGTAGCGTAAAAATTCAAAACATTTCTACAATACCTGACGAACATTTAATTTCTGAGCTTCCGTGGCTCAATGGTTAGCGCCTTCGGCTGTTAACCAATAGGTTTGTGGTTCGAGCCTACCCGGGAGCGGTGTTATGGGATCTCAAATGTAACGTAGAAAGCCAAAGGTTTTCCACAATACCTGACGACAATTTAATTTTTGGGCTTCCGTGGCGCAATTGTTAGCGCGTTCGGCTGTTAACCGAAAGGTTGGTAGTTCGAGAACACCCTGGAGAGGTTTTGTAGGGTCTCAGATGTAACGTAAAAAGTCATAACTTTTCCACAATACCTGACAACCATTTAATTTCTGAGCTTCCGTGGCTCAATAATTAGCGCGTTCGGTTGTTAACCAATAGGTTGGTGGTTCGAGCCCATCCGGGAGCGGTGTTGTGGGATCTCAAATGTAACGTAGAAAGCCAAAGGTTTTCCACAATACCTGACGACCATTTAATTTTTGGGCTTCCGTGGCGCAATGGTTAGCGGGTTCAGCTGCTATTCAAAAAGACTGGTGGTTTGAGCCCTCCCGGGAGCGGTGTTGTGACGTCTCAGATGTAACGTAAAAAGTGAGAATTTTTCCACAATACCTGACGAACATTTAATTTTTGGGCTTCCGTGGCGCAATGGTTAGCGCTTTCAGCTGTTAACCGAAAGGTTGGTGGTTCGAGCCCACCCGGGAGCGGTGTTGTGGGATCTCAAATGTAACGTAGAAATCCAAAGGTTTTCCACAATACCTGACGACCATTTAATTTTTGGGCTTCCGTGGCGCAATGGTTAGCGCGTTCGGCTGTTAACCGAAAGGTTGGTGGTTCGAGCCCACCCTGGGGAGGTGTTGTAGGGTCTCAGATGTAACGTAAAAAGTCATAACTTATCCACAATACCTGACAACCATTTAGTTTCTGACATTCCGTGGCTCAATAGTTAGCGCGTTCGGCTGTTAACCAATAGGTTGGTGGTTCGAGCCCATCCGGGAGCGGTGTTGTGACGTCTCAGATGTGACGTAAAAAGTCAAGGTTTTTCCACATTACCTGACGACCATTTAATTTTTGGGCTTCCGTGGCGCAATGGTTAGCGCGTTCAGCTGCTATTAAAAAGACTGGTGGTTTGAACCCTCCCAGGAGCGGTGTTGTGACGTCTCAGATGTAACGTAAAAAGTGAGAATTTTTCCACAATACCTGACGAACATTTAATTTTTGGGCTTCCGTGGCGCAATGGTTAGCGCTTTCAGCTGTTAACCGAAAGGTTGGTGGTTCGAGCCCACCCGGGAGAGGTGTGGTGGGTCTCAGATGTAGCGTAAAAAGTCAAAGCTTTTCCACAATACGTGACAACCATTAAACTTCTGAGCTTCCGTGGCTCAATGAGTAGCGCGTTCGGCTGTTAACCAAATGGTTGGTGGTTCGAGCCCATCCGTGAGCTGTGTTGTGAGGTCTCAGATGTGACGTAAATAGTCAAAGTTTTTCCACAATACCTGAGGACCATTTAATTTTTGGGCTTCCGTGGCGCAATGGTTAGCGCGTTCAGCTGCTATTCAAAAAGACTGGTGGTTTGAGCCCTCCCGGGAGCGGTGTTGTGACGTCTCAGATGTAACGTAAAATGCCAGAGTTTTTCCACAATACCTGACGAACGTTTAATTTTTGGGCTTCCGTGGCGCAATGGTTAGCGCGTTCAGCTGTTAATCGAGAGGTTAATGGTTCGAGCCCACCAGGGACAGGTGTTGTGGGGTCTCAGATGTAGCGTAAAAAGTCAAAAATTTTCCACAATACGTGACAACCATTTAATTTCTGAGCCTCCGTGGCTCAATGGTTAGCGCTTTCGGCTTTAAACCAATAGGTTGGTGGTTCGAGCCCACCCGGGAGCGGTGTTGTGGGATCTCAAATGTAACGTAGAAAGCCAAAGCTTTTCCACAACACCTGACGACCATTTAATTTTTGGGCTTCCGTGGCGCAATGGTTAGCACGTTCAGCTGTTAATCGAAAGGTTGGTGGTTCGAGCCCACCCGGGAGAGGTGTTGTGGGGTCTCAGATGTAGCGTTAAAAGTCAAAACCTTTCCACAATACGTGACAACCATTTAGTTTCTGAGCTTCCGTGGCTCAATGGTTAGCGCGTTTGGCTGTTAACCAATAGGTTGGTGGTTCGAGCCTACCCGGGAGCGGTGTTGTGGGATCTCAAATGTAACGTAGAAAGCCAAAGGTTTTCCAGAATACCTGACGACCATTTAATTTTTGGGCTTCCGTGGCTCAATAGTTAGCGCGTTCGGCTGTTAACCAATAGGTTGGTGGTTCGAGCCCATCCGGGAGCGGTGTTGTGACGTCTCAGATGTGACGTAAAAAGTCAAGGTTTTTCCACATTACCTGACGACCATTTAATTTTTGGGCTTCCGTGGCGCAATGGTTAGCGCGTTCAGCTGCTATTAAAAAGACTGGTGGTTTGAACCCTCCCAGGAGCGGTGTTGTGACGTCTCAGATGTAACGTAAAAAGTGAGAATTTTTCCACAATACCTGACGAACATTTAATTTTTGGGCTTCCGTGGCGCAATGGTTAGCGCTTTCAGCTGTTAACCGAAAGGTTGGTGGTTCGAGCCCACCCGGGAGAGGTGTGGTGGGTCTCAGATGTAGTGTAAAAAGTCAAAGCTTTTCCACAATACGTGACAACCATTAAACTTCTGAGCTTCCGTGGCTCAATGAGTAGCGCGTTCGGCTGTTAACCAAATGGTTGGTGGTTCGAGCCCATCCGTGAGCTGTGTTGTGAGGTCTCAGATGTGACGTAAATAGTCAAAGTTTTTCCACAATACCTGAGGACCATTTAATTTTTGGGCTTCCGTGGCGCAATGGTTAGCGCGTTCAGCTGCTATTCAAAAAGACTGGTGGTTTGAGCCCTCCCGGGAGCGGTGTTGTGACGTCTCAGATGTAACGTAAAATGCCAGAGTTTTTCCACAATACCTGACGAACGTTTAATTTTTGGGCTTCCGTGGCGCAATGGTTAGCGCGTTCAGCTGTTAATCGACAGGTTAATGGTTCGAGCCCACCAGGGACAGGTGTTGTGGGGTCTCAGATGTAGCGTAAAAAGTCAAAAATTTTCCACAATACGTGACAACCATTTAATTTCTGAGCTTCCGTGGCTCAATGGTTAGCGCTTTCGGCTTTAAACCAATAGGTTGGTGGTTCGAGCCCACCCGGGAGCGGTGTTGTGGGATCTCAAATGTAACGTAGAAAGCCAAAGGTTTTCCACAACACCTGACGACCATTTAATTTTTGGGCTTCCGTGGCGTAATGGTTAGCACGTTCAGCTGTTAATCGAAAGGTTGGTGGTTCGAGCCCACCCGGGAGAGGTGTTGTGGGGTCTCAGATGTAGCGTTAAAAGTCATAACTTTTCCACAATACGTGACAACCATTTAGTTTCTGAGCTTCCGTGGCTCAATGGTTAGCGCGTTTGGCTGTTATCCAATAGGTTGGTGGTTCGAGCCTACCCGGGAGCGGTGTTGTGGGATCTCAAATGTAACGTAGAAAGCCAAAGGTTTTCCAGAATACCTGACGACCATTTAATTTTTGGGCTTCCGTGGCGCAATGGTTAGCGCGTTCGGCTGTTAACCGAAAGGTTGGTGGTTCGAGCCCACTCTGGGGAAGTGTTGTAGGGTCTCAGATGTAACGTAAAAAGTCATAACTTTTCCACAATACCTGACAACCATTTAGTTTCTGACCTTCCGTGGCTCAATAGTTAGCGCGTTCGGCTGTTAACCAATAGGTTGGTGCTTCGAGCCCATCCGGGACCGGTGTTGTGACGTCTCAGATGTGACGTAAAAAGTCAAGGTTTTTCCACATTACCTGACGACCATTTAATTTTTGGGCTTCCGTGGCGCAACGGTTAGCGCGTTCAGCTGCTATTAAAAAGACTGGTGGTTTGAACCCTCCCAGGAGCGGTGTTGTGACGTCTCAGATGTAACGTAAAAAGTGAGAATTTTTCCACAATACCTGACGAACATTTAATTTTTGGGCTTCCGTGGCGCAATGGTTAGCGCTTTCAGCTGTTAACCGAAAGGTTGGTGGTTCGAGCCCACCCGGGAGAGGTGTGGTGGGTCTCAGATGTAGCGTAAAAAGTCAAAGCTTTTCCACAATACGTGACAACCATTAAACTTCTGAGCTTCCGTGGCTCAATGAGTAGCGCGTTCGGCTGTTAACCAAATGGTTGGTGGTTCGAGCCCATCCGTGAGCTGTGTTGTGAGGTCTCAGATGTGACGTAAATAGTCAAAGTTTTTCCACAATACCTGAGGACCATTTAATTTTTGGGCTTCCGTGGCGCAATGGTTAGCGCGTTCAGCTGCTATTCAAAAAGACTGGTGGTTTGAGCCCTCCCGGGAGCGGTGTTGTGACGTCTCAGATGTAACGTAAAATGCCAGAGTTTTTCCACAATACCTGACGAACGTTTAATTTTTGGGCTTCCGTGGCGCAATGGTTAGCGCGTTCAGCTGTTAATCGAGAGGTTGATGGTTCGAGCCCGCCAGGGACAGGTGTTGTGGGGTCTCAGATGTAGCGTAAAAAGTCAAATATTTTCCACAATACGTGACAACCATTTAATTTCTGAGCTTCCGTGGCTCAATGGTTAGCGCTTTCGGCTTTTAACCAATAGGTTGGTGGTTCGAGCCCACCCGGGAGCGGTGTTGTGGGATCTCAAATGTAACGTAGAAAGCCAAAGGTTTTCCACAACACCTGACGACCATTTAATTTTTGGGCTTCCGTGGCGCAATGGTTAGCACGTTCAGCTGTTAATCGAAAGGTTGGTGGTTCGAGCCCACCCGGGAGAGGTGTTGTGGGGTCTCAGATGTAGCGTTAAAAGTCAAAACCTTTCCACAATACGTGACAACCATTTAGTTTCTGAGCTTCCGTGGCTCAATGGTTAGCGCGTTTGGCTGTTAACCAATAGGTTGGTGGTTCGAGCCCACCCTGGGGAGGTGTTGTAGGGTCTCAGATGTAACGTAAAAAGTCATAACTTTTCCACAATACCTGACAACCATTTAGTTTCTGACCTTCCGTGGCTCAATAGTTAGCGCGTTCGGCTGTTAACCAATAGGTTGGTGCTTCGAGCCCATCCGGGACCGGTGTTGTGACGTCTCAGATGTGACGTAAAAAGTCAAGGTTTTTCCACATTACCTGACGACCATTTAATTTTTGGGCTTCCGTGGCGCAACGGTTAGCGCGTTCAGCTGCTATTAAAAAGACTGGTGGTTTGAACCCTCCCAGGAGCGGTGTTGTGACGTCTCAGATGTAACGTAAAAAGTGAGAATTTTTCCACAATACCTGACGAACATTTAATTTTTGGGCTTCCGTGGCGCAATGGTTAGCGCTTTCAGCTGTTAACCGAAAGGTTGGTGGTTCGAGCCCACCCGGGAGAGGTGTGGTGGGTCTCAGATGTAGCGTAAAAAGTCAAAGCTTTTCCACAATACGTGACAACCATTAAACTTCTGAGCTTCCGTGGCTCAATGAGTAGCGCGTTCGGCTGTTAACCAAATGGTTGGTGGTTCGAGCCCATCCGTGAGCTGTGTTGTGAGGTCTCAGATGCGACGTAAATAGTCAAAGTTTTTCCACAATACCTGAGGACCATTTAATTTTTGGGCTTCCGTGGCGCAATGGTTAGCGCGTTCAGCTGCTATTCAAAAAGACTGGTGGTTTGAGCCCTCCCGGGAGCGGTGTTGTGACGTCTCAGATGTAACGTAAAATGCCAGAGTTTTTCCACAATACCTGACGAACGTTTAATTTTTGGGCTTCCGTGGCGCAATGGTTAGCGCGTTCAGCTGTTAATCGAGAGGTTGATGGTTCGAGCCCACCAGGGACAGGTGTTGTGGGGTCTCAGATGTAGCGTAAAAAGTCAAAAATTTTCCACAATACGTGACAACCATTTAATTTCTGAGCTTCCGTGGCTCAATGGTTAGCGCTTTCGGCTTTTAACCAATAGGTTGGTGGTTCGAGCCCACCCGGGAGCGGTGTTGTGGGATCTCAAATGTAACGTAGAAAGCCAAAGGTTTTCCACAACACCTGACGACCATTTAATTTTTGGGCTTCCGTGGCGCAATGGTTAGCACGTTCAGCTGTTAATCGAAAGGTTGGTGGTTCGAGCCCACCCGGGAGAGGTGTTGTGGGGTCTCAGATGTAGCGTTAAAAGTCAAAACCTTTCCACAATACGTGACAACCATTTAGTTTCTGAGCTTCCGTGGCTCAATGGTTAGCGCGTTTGGCTGTTAACCAATAGGTTGGTGGTTCGAGCCCACCCTGGGGAGGTGTTGTAGGGTCTCAGATGTAACGTAAAAAGTCATAACTTTTCCACAATACCTGACAACCATTTAGTTTCTGACCTTCCGTGGCTCAATAGTTAGCGCGTTCGGCTGTTAACCAATAGGTTGGTGCTTCGAGCCCATCCGGGACCGGTGTTGTGACGTCTCAGATGTGACGTAAAAAGTCAAGGTTTTTCCACATTACCTGACGACCATTTAATTTTTGGGCTTCCGTGGCGCAACGGTTAGCGCGTTCAGCTGCTATTAAAAAGACTGGTGGTTTGAACCCTCCCAGGAGCGGTGTTGTGACGTCTCAGATGTAACGTAAAAAGTGAGAATTTTTCCACAATACCTGACGAACATTTAATTTTTGGGCTTCCGTGGCGCAATGGTTAGCGCTTTCAGCTGTTAACCGAAAGGTTGGTGGTTCGAGCCCACCCGGGAGAGGTGTGGTGGGTCTCAGATGTAGCGTAAAAAGTCAAAGCTTTTCCACAATACGTGACAACCATTAAACTTCTGAGCTTCCGTGGCTCAATGAGTAGCGCGTTCGGCTGTTAACCAAATGGTTGGTGGTTCGAGCCCATCCGTGAGCTGTGTTTTGAGGTCTCAGATGTGACGTAAATAGTCAAAGTTTTTCCACAATACCTGAGGACCATTTAATTTTTGGGCTTCCGTGGCGCAATGGTTAGCGCGTTCAGCTGCTATTCAAAAAGACTGGTGGTTTGAGCCCACCTGGGAGAGGTGTTTTGCGGTCTCAGATGTAGCGTAAAAAGTCAAAGTTTTTCCACAATACTTGACGACCATATTATTTTTGGGCTTCCGTGGCGCAATGGTTAGCGCTTTCAGCTGTTAACCGAAAGGTTGGTGGTTCGAGCCCACCCGGGAGAGGTGTGGTGGGTCTCAGATGTAGCGTAAAAAGTCAAAGCTTTTCCACAATACGTGACAACCATTAAACTTCTGAGCTTCCGTGGCTCAATGAGTAGCGCGTTCGGCTGTTAACCAAATGGTTGGTGGTTCGAGCCCATCCGTGAGCTGTGTTGTGAGGTCTCAGATGTGACGTAAATAGTCAAAGTTTTTCCACAATACCTGAGGACCATTTAATTTTTGGGCTTCCGTGGCGCAATGGTTAGCGCGTTCAGCTGCTATTCAAAAAGACTGGTGGTTTGAGCCCTCCCGGGAGCGGTGTTGTGACGTCTCAGATGTAACGTAAAATGCCAGAGTTTTTCCACAATACCTGACGAACGTTTAATTTTTGGGCTTCCGTGGCGCAATGGTTAGCGCGTTCAGCTGTTAATCGAGAGGTTGATGGTTCGAGCCCACCAGGGACAGGTGTTGTGGGGTCTCAGATGTAGCGTAAAAAGTCAAAAATTTTCCACAATACGTGACAACCATTTAATTTCTGAGCTTCCGTGGCTCAATGGTTAGCGCTTTCGGCTTTTAACCAATAGGTTGGTGGTTCGAGCCCACCCGGGAGCGGTGTTGTGGGATCTCAAATGTAACGTAGAAAGCCAAAGGTTTTCCACAACACCTGACGACCATTTAATTTTTGGGCTTCCGTGGCGCAATGGTTAGCACGTTCAGCTGTTAATCGAAAGGTTGGTGGTTCGAGCCCACCCGGGAGAGGTGTTGTGGGGTCTCAGATGTAGCGTTAAAAGTCAAAACCTTTCCACAATACGTGACAACCATTTAGTTTCTGAGCTTCCGTGGCTCAATGGTTAGCGCGTTTGGCTGTTAACCAATAGGTTGGTGGTTCGAGCCCACCCTGGGGAGGTGTTGTAGGGTCTCAGATGTAACGTAAAAAGTCATAACTTTTCCACAATACCTGACAACCATTTAGTTTCTGACCTTCCGTGGCTCAATAGTTAGCGCGTTCGGCTGTTAACCAATAGGTTGGTGCTTCGAGCCCATCCGGGACCGGTGTTGTGACGTCTCAGATGTGACGTAAAAAGTCAAGGTTTTTCCACATTACCTGACGACCATTTAATTTTTGGGCTTCCGTGGCGCAACGGTTAGCGCGTTCAGCTGCTATTAAAAAGACTGGTGGTTTGAACCCTCCCAGGAGCGGTGTTGTGACGTCTCAGATGTAACGTAAAAAGTGAGAATTTTTCCACAATACCTGACGAACATTTAATTTTTGGGCTTCCGTGGCGCAATGGTTAGCGCTTTCAGCTGTTAACCGAAAGGTTGGTGGTTCGAGCCCACCCGGGAGAGGTGTGGTGGGTCTCAGATGTAGCGTAAAAAGTCAAAGCTTTTCCACAATACGTGACAACCATTAAACTTCTGAGCTTCCGTGGCTCAATGAGTAGCGCGTTCGGCTGTTAACCAAATGGTTGGTGGTTCGAGCCCATCCGTGAGCTGTGTTGTGAGGTCTCAGATGCGACGTAAATAGTCAAAGTTTTTCCACAATACCTGAGGACCATTTAATTTTTGGGCTTCCGTGGCGCAATGGTTAGCGCGTTCAGCTGCTATTCAAAAAGACTGGTGGTTTGAGCCCTCCCGGGAGCGGTGTTGTGACGTCTCAGATGTAACGTAAAATGCCAGAGTTTTTCCACAATACCTGACGAACGTTTAATTTTTGGGCTTCCGTGGCGCAATGGTTAGCGCGTTCAGCTGTTAATCGAGAGGTTGATGGTTCGAGCCCACCAGGGACAGGTGTTGTGGGGTCTCAGATGTAGCGTAAAAAGTCAAAAATTTTCCACAATACGTGACAACCATTTAATTTCTGAGCTTCCGTGGCTCAATGGTTAGCGCTTTCGGCTTTTAACCAATAGGTTGGTGGTTCGAGCCCACCCGGGAGCGGTGTTGTGGGATCTCAAATGTAACGTAGAAAGCCAAAGGTTTTCCACAACACCTGACGACCATTTAATTTTTGGGCTTCCGTGGCGCAATGGTTAGCACGTTCAGCTGTTAATCGAAAGGTTGGTGGTTCGAGCCCACCCGGGAGAGGTGTTGTGGGGTCTCAGATGTAGCGTTAAAAGTCAAAACCTTTCCACAATACGTGACAACCATTTAGTTTCTGAGCTTCCGTGGCTCAATGGTTAGCGCGTTTGGCTGTTAACCAATAGGTTGGTGGTTCGAGCCCATCCGGGACCGGTGTTGTGACGTCTCAGATGTGACGTAAAAAGTCAAGGTTTTTCCACATTACCTGACGACCATTTAATTTTGGGGCTTCCGTGGCGCAACGGTTAGCGCGTTCAGCTGCTATTAAAAAGACTGGTGGTTTGAACCCTCCCAGGAGCGGTGTTGTGACGTCTCAGATGTAACGTAAAAAGTGAGAATTTTTCCACAATACCTGACGAACATTTAATTTTTGGGCTTCCGTGGCGCAATGGTTAGCGCTTTCAGCTGTTAACCGAAAGGTTGGTGGTTCGAGCCCACCCGGGAGAGGTGTGGTGGGTCTCAGATGTAGCGTAAAAAGTCAAAGCTTTTCCACAATACGTGACAACCATTAAACTTCTGAGCTTCCGTGGCTCAATGAGTAGCGCGTTCGGCTGTTAACCAAATGGTTGGTGGTTCGAGCCCATCCGTGAGCTGTGTTTTGAGGTCTCAGATGTGACGTAAATAGTCAAAGTTTTTCCACAATACCTGAGGACCATTTAATTTTTGGGCTTCCGTGGCGCAATGGTTAGCGCGTTCAGCTGCTATTCAAAAAGACTGGTGGTTTGAGCCCACCTGGGAGAGGTGTTTTGCGGTCTCAGATGTAGCGTAAAAAGTCAAAGTTTTTCCACAATACTTGACGACCATATTATTTTTGGGCTTCCGTGGCGCAATGGTTAGCGCTTTCAGCTGTTAACCGAAAGGTTGGTGGTTCGAGCCCACCCGGGAGAGGTGTGGTGGGTCTCAGATGTAGCGTAAAAAGTCAAAGCTTTTCCACAATACGTGACGACCATATTATTTTTGGGCTTCCGTGGCGCAATGGTTAGCGCGTTCGGCTGCAGAAAAATTATATGGTCGTCAGGTATTGTGGAAAAACTTTGACTTTTTCATCACATCTGAGACCTCACAACACCGCTCCTGGATGGGCTCGAACCACCAACCTTTCGGTAAACAGCCGAACGCGATAACCATTGCCAACCATGGCTCAATGGTCAGCGCGTTCGGCTGTTAACCGAAAGTTTGTTGGTTCGAGCCCACCCGGGAGCAGTGTTGTGAGGTCTCAGATGTGACGAAAAAAGTCAAAGTTTTTCCACAATACCTGACGACCATTTAATTTTTGGGCTTCCGTGGCGCAATGGTTAGCGCGCTCAGCCGTTATTCAAAAGGTTGGTGGTTCGAGCCCACCCGGGAGCGGTGTTGTGAGGTCTCAGATTTAACGTAAAAAGTCAGAGTTTTTCCTCAATACCTGACGACCATTTAATTTTTGGGCGTTCGCTACTCATTGAGCCACGGAAGCTCAGAAGTTAAATGGTTGTCACGTATTGTGGAAAAGCTTAGACTTTTTACGCTACATCTGAGACCCACCACACCTCTCCCGGGTAAGCTCGAACCACCAACCTTTCGGTTAACAGCTGAAAACCCTAACCATTGCGCCACGGAAGCCCAAAAATTAAATGGTCGTCAGGTATTGTGGAAAAACTTTGGCTTTCTACGATACATTTGAGATCCCACATTATCGCTCCCGGGTGGGCTCGAACCACCAACCTTTCGATTAACAGCTGAACGCGCTTACCATTGCGCCACGGAAGCCTAAAAATTAAATGTTCGTCAGGTATTGTGGAAAAACTCTTACATTTTCCGTTACATCTGAGACCTCAAAACACCGCTCCCGGGTGGGCTCGAACCACCAACCTTTTGAATAACAGATGAGCACGCTAACCATTGCGCCACGGAAGCCCAGAAATAAAATTGTCGTCAGGTATTGTGGAATAACCTTGACTTTTTACGTCACATCTGAGGACTCACAACACCGCTCCCGGGTGGGCTCGAACCACCTACCTTTCGGTTAACAGCCGAACGCGCTAACCTTTGCGCCACGGAAGCCCAAAAATTAAATGGTCGTCAGGTATTGTGGAAAAACTTTGACTTTTTCGTCACATCTGAGACCTCACAACACCGCTCCCGGATGGGCTCGAACCACCAACCTTTCGGATAACAGCCGAACACGCTAACCAATGCGCCACGGAAGCCCAAAAATTAAATGGTCGTCAGGTATTGTGGAAAAACTTTGACTTTTTACGTTACATCTGAGACCTCACAACACCGCTCCCGGATGGGCTCGAACCACCAAACTTTCGGTTAAAAGCCGAACGCGCTAACCATTGCGCCACGGAAGCCCAAAAATAAAATTGTCGTCAGGTGTTTTGGAAAAATCTTGACTTTCTTCGTCACATCTGAGACCTCACAACACCGCTCCCGGATGGGCTCGAACCACCAACCTTTCGGTTAACAGCCGAACGCGCTAACCATTGAGCCACGGAAGCTCTGAAATTAAATGGTCGTCAGGTATTGTGGAAAAACTTTGACTTTTTACGTCACATCTGAAACCTCACAACACCGCTCCCGGATGGGCTCGAACCACCAACCTTTCTGTTAACAGCCAAACGCGCTAAACATTGCGCCACGGAAGCCCAAAAATTAAATAGTCGTCAGGTATTGTGGAAAAAATCTGACTTTTACGTTGCATTTGAGACCTCACAACCCCGCTCCCGGATGGGCTCGAACCACCACCCTTTCAGTTAACAGCCGAACGCGCTAACCATTGCGCCACGAAAGCCCAAAAATTAAATGTTCGTCAGGTATTGTGGAAAAACTCTGACTTTTTACGTTACATCTGAGACCTCCTAAAACGCTCCCGGATGGGCTCGAACCACCAAACTTTCGCTTAAAAGCCGAACGCGCTAACCATTGAGCCAGGGAAGCTCTGAAATTAAATGGTCGTCAGGTATTGTGGAAAAACTTTGACTTTTTACGTAAACATCTGAGACCTCATAGCACCGCTCCCAGGTGTGCTCGAACCACCAAGCTTTCTGTTAACAGCCAAACGCGCTAACCATTGCGCCACGGAAGCCCAAAAATTAAATGATCGTCAGGTATTGTGGAAAAACTTTGACTTTTTACGTCA
The DNA here is from genome assembly GCF_054372755.1 of Phalangium opilio. Taxonomy (NCBI): domain Eukaryota; kingdom Metazoa; phylum Arthropoda; class Arachnida; order Opiliones; family Phalangiidae; genus Phalangium; species Phalangium opilio. The sequence continues at coordinate 4,715,432 of NW_028324173.1, forward strand.
CATCTGAGACCTCACAACACCGCTCCCGGGTGGGCTCGAACCACCAACCTTTGAATAACAGCTGAGCACGCTAACCACTGCGCCACGGAAGCCCAAAAATAATATTGTCGTCAGGTATTGAGGAATAACTTTGCTTTTTACGTTACATTTGAGATCCCACAACACCGCTCCCAGGTGAGCTCGAACCACCAACCTATTGGTTAACAGCCGAAAGCGCTAACCATTGAGCCACGGAAGCTCAGAAATAAAATGGTTATCACGTATTGTGGAAAGGTTTTGAATTTTTACGCTACATCTGAGACCCCACAACACCTCTCCCGGGTGGGCTCGAACCACCAACCTTTCGGTTAACAGCCGAACGCGCTAACCAATGCGCCACGGAAGCCCAAAAAATAAATGATCGTCAGGTATTGTGGAAAAACTTTGAATTTTTACGTCACATCTGAGACCTTACAACACCGCTCCCGGGTGGGCTCGAACCACCATCCTTTTGAATAACAGTTGAGCACGCTAACCATTGCGCCACGGAAGCCCAAAAATTAAATGGTCGTCAGGTATTGTGGAATAACTTTGCTTTTTACGTTACATTTGAGATCCCACAACACCGCTCCCAGGTGAGCTCGAACCACCAACCTATTGGTTAACAGCCGAAAGCGCTAACCATTGAGCCACGGAAGCTCAGAAATAAAATGGTTATCACGTATTGTGGAAAAGTTTTGAATTTTTACGCTACATCTGAGACCCCACAACACCGCTCCCGGATGGGCTCGAACCACCACCCTTTCGATTAACAGCCGAACGCGCTAACCATTGCGCCACGGAAACCCAAAAATTAAATGTTCGTCAGGTATTGTGGAAAAACTCTGACTTTTTACGTCACATCTGAGACCTCACAAAACGCTCCCGGATGGGCTCGAACCACCAAACTTTCGGTTAAAAGCCGAACGCGCTAACCATTGAGCCACGGAAGCTCTGAAATTAAATGGTCGTCAGGTATTGTGGAAAAACTTTGACTTTTTACGTCACATCTGAGACCTCACAACACCGCTCCCGGGTGGGCTCGTACCACCAACCTTTTGAATAACAGCTGAGCACGCTAACCATTGCGCCACGGAAGCCCAAAAATAATATTGTCGTCAGGTATTGTGGAAAAACCTTGACTTTTTACGTCACATCTGAGACCTCAAAACACCGCTCCCGGATAGGCTCGAACCACCAACCTTTCGGTTAACAGACGAACGCGCTAACCTTTGCGCCACGGAAGCCCAAAAATGAAATGGTCGTCAGGTATTGTGGAAAAACTTTGAATTTTTACGTCACATCTGAGACCTCACAACACCGCTCCCGGGTGGGCTCGAACCACCAACCTTTTGAATAACAGCTGAGCACGCAAACCATTGCGCCACGGAAGCCCAAAATTTATATGGTCGTCAGGTATTGTGGAAAAACTTTGAAATTTTACGTCACATCTGAGACCTCACAACACCGCTCCCGGATGGGCTCGTACCTCCAACCTTTCGGTTAACAGCCGAACACGCTAACCATTGCGCTACGGAAGCCCAAAATTTAAAAGGTCGTCAGGTATTGTGGAATAACTTTGCTTTTTACGTTACATTTGAGATCCCACAACACCGCTCCCGGGTAAGCTCGAACCACCAACCTATTGGTTAACAGCCGAAAGCGCTAACCATTGAGCCACGGAAGCTCAGAAATAAAATGGTTATCACGTATTGTGGAAAAGTTTTGAATTTTTACGCTACATCTGAGACCCCACAACACCTCTCCCGGGTGGGCTCGAACCACCAACCTTTCGGTTAACAGCCGAACGCGCTAACCAATGCGCCACGGAAGCCCAAAAATGAAATGGTCGTCAGGTATTGTGGAAAAACTTTGAATTTTTACGTCACATCTGAGACCTCACAACACCGCTCCCGGGTGGGCTCGAACCACCAACCTTTTGAATACCAGTTAAGCACGCTAACCATTGCGCCACGGAAGCCCAAAATTTATATGGTCGTCAGGTATTGTGGAAAAACTTTGACTTTTTACGTCACATCTGAGACCTCACAACACCGCTCCCGGATGGGCTCGTACCACCAACCTTTCGGTTAACAGCCGAACACGCTAACCATTGCGCTACGGAAGCCCAAAAATTAAATGGTCGTCAGGTATTGTGGAATAACTTTGCTTTTTACGTTACATTTGAGATCCCACAACACCGCTCTCGGGTGAGCTCGAACCACCAACCTATTGGTTAACAGACGAAAGCGCTAACCATTGAGCACGGAAGCTCAGAAATAAAATGGTTATCACGTATTGTGGAAAAGTTTTGAATTTTTACGCTACATCTGAGACCCCACAACACCTCTCCCGGGTGGGCTCGAACCACCAACCTTTCTGTTAACAGCCGAACGCGCTAACCAATGCGCCACGGAAGCCCAAAAATTAAATGATCGTCAGGTATTGTGGAAAAACTTTGACTTTTTACGTCACATCTGAGACCTCACAACACCGCTCTCGGGTGGGCTCGAACCACCAACCTTTTGAATAACAGTTAAGCACGCTAACCATTGCGCCACGGAAGCCCAAAATTTATATGGTCGTCAGGTATTGTGGAAAAACTTTGACTTTTTACGTCACATCTGAGACCTCACAACACCGCTCCCGGATGGGCTCGTACCACCAAACTTTCGGTTAACAGCCGAACGCGCTAACCATTGCGCTACGGAAGCCCAAAAATTAAATGGTCGTCAGGTATTGTGGAATAACTTTGCTTTTTACGTTACATTTGAGATCCCACAACACCGCTCCCAGGTGAGCTCGAACCACCAACCTATTGGTTAACAGCCGAAAGCGCTAACCATTGAGCCACGGAAGCTCAGAAATAAATTGGTTATCACGTATTGTGGAAAAGTTTTGAATTTTTACGCTACATCTGAGACCCCACAACACCTCTCCCGGGTGGGCTCGAACCACCAACCTTTCGGTTAACAGCCGAACGCGCTAACCAATGCGCCACGGAAGCCCAAAAATTAAATGATCGTCAGGTATTGTGGAAAAACTTTGACTTTTTACTTCACATCTGAGACCTCACCACACCGCTCTCGGGTGGGCTCGAACCACCAACCTTTTGAATAACAGTTAAGCACGCTAACCATTGCGCCACGGAAGCCCAAAATTTATATGGTCGTCAGGTATTGTGGAAAAACTTTGACTTTTTAAGTCACATCTGAGACCTCACAACACCGCTCCCGGATGGGCTCGTACCACCAAACTTTCGGTTAACAGCCGAATGCGCTAACCATTGCGCTACGGAAGCCCAAAAATTAAATGGTCGTCAGGTATTGTGGAATAACTTTGCTTTTTACGTTACATTTGAGATCCCACAACACCGCTCCCAGGTGAGCTCGAACCACCAACCTATTGGTTAACAGCCGAAAGCGCTAACCATTGAGCCACGGAAGCTCAGAAATAAAATGGTTATCACGTATTGTGGAAAAGTTTTGAATTTTTACGCTACATCTGAGACCCCACAACACCTCTCCCGGGTGGGCTCGAACCACCAACCTTTCGGTTAACAGCCGAACGCGCTAACCAATGCGCCACGGAAGCCCAAAAATTAAATGATCGTCAGGTATTGTGGAAAAACTTTGACTTTTTACGTCACATCTGAGACCTCACAACACCGCTCTCGGGTGGGCTCGAACCACCAACCTTTTGAATAACAGTTAAGCACGCTAACCATTGCGCCACGGAAGCCCAAAATTTATATGGTCGTCAGGTATTGTGGAAAAACTTTGACTTTTTACGTCACATCTGAGACCTCACAACACCGCTCCCGGATGGGCTCGTACCACCAAACTTTCGGTTAACAGCCGAATGCGCTAACCATTGCGCTACGGAAGCCCAAAAATTAAATGGTCGTCAGGTATTGTGGAATAACTTTGCTTTTTACGTTACATTTGAGATCCCACAACACCGCTCCCAGGTGAGCTCGAACCACCAACCTATTGGTTAACAGCCGAAAGCGCTAACCATTGAGCCACGGAAGCTCAGAAATAAAATGGTTATCACGTATTGTGGAAAAGTTTTGAATTTTTACGCTACATCTGAGACCCCACAACACCTCTCCCGGGTGGGCTCGAACCACCAACCTTTCGGTTAACAGCCGAACGCGCTAACCAATGCGCCACGGAAGCCCAAAAATTAAATGATCGTCAGGTATTGTGGAAAAACTTTGACTTTTTACGTCACATCTGAGACCTCACAACACCGCTCTCGGGTGGGCTCGAACCACCAACCTTTTGAATAACAGTTAAGCACGCTAACCATTGCGCCACGGAAGCCCAAAATTTATATGGTCGTCAGGTATTGTGGAAAAACTTTGACTTTTTACGTCACATCTGAGACCTCACAACACCGCTCCCGGATGGGCTCGTACCACCAAACTTTCGGTTAACAGCCGAATGCGCTAACCATTGCGCTACGGAAGCCCAAAAATTAAATGGTCGTCAGGTATTGTGGAATAACTTTGCTTTTTACGTTACATTTGAGATCCCACAACACCGCTCCCAGGTGAGCTCGAACCACCAACCTATAGGTTAACAGCCGAAAGCGCTAACCATTGAGCCACGGAAGCTCAGAAATAAAATGGTTATCACGTATTGTGGAAAAGTTTTGAATTTTTCCGCTACATCTCAGACCCCATAACACCTCTCCCGGGTGGGCTCGAACCACCAACCTTTCGGTTACAAGCCGAACGCGCTAACCAATGCGCCACGGAAGCCCAAAAATTAAATGATCGTCAGGTATTGTGGAAAAACTTTGACTTTTTACTTCACATCTGAGACCTCACCACACCGCTCTCGGGTGGGCTCGAACCACCAACCTTTTGAATAACAGTTAAGCACGCTAACCATTGCGCCACGGAAGCCCAAAATTTATATGGTCGTCAGGTATTGTGGAAAAACTTTGACTTTTTACGTCACATCTGAGACCTCACAACACCGCTCCCGGATGGGCTCGTACCACCAAACTTTCGGTTAACAGCCGAATGCGCTAACCATTGCGCTACGGAAGCCCAAAAATTAAATGGTCGTCAGGTATTGTGGAATAACTTTGCTTTTTACGTTACATTTGAGATCCCACAACACCGCTCCCAGGTGAGCTCGAACCACCAACCTATTGGTTAACAGCCGAAAGCGCTAACCATTGAGCCACGGAAGCTCAGAAATAAAATGGTTATCACGTATTGTGGAAAAGTTTTGAATTTTTACGCTACATCTGAGACCCCACAACACCTCTCCCGGGTGGGCTCGAACCACCAACCTTTCTGTTAACAGCCGAACGCGCTAACCAATGCGCCACGGAAGCCCAAAAATTAAATGATCGTCAGGTATTGTGGAAAAACTTTGACTTTTTACGTCACATCTGAGACCTCACAACACCGCTCTCGGGTGGGCTCGAACCACCAACCTTTTGAATAACAGTTAAGCACGCTAACCATTGCGCCACGGAAGCCCAAAATTTATATGGTCGTCAGGTATTGTGGAAAAACTTTGACTTTTTACGTCACATCTGAGACCTCACAACACCGCTCCCGGATGGGCTCGTACCACCAAACTTTCGGTTAACAGCCGAACGCGCTAACCATTGCGCTACGGAAGCCCAAAAATTAAATGGTCGTCAGGTATTGTGGAATAACTTTGCTTTTTACGTTACATTTGAGATCCCACAACACCGCTCCCAGGTGAGCTCGAACCACCAACCTATTGGTTAACAGCCGAAAGCGCTAACCATTGAGCCACGGAAGCTCAGAAATAAAATGGTTATCACGTATTGTGGAAAAGTTTTGAATTTTTACGCTACATCTGAGACCCCACAACACCTCTCCCGGGTGGGCTCGAACCACCAACCTTTCTGTTAACAGCCGAACGCGCTAACCAATGCGCCACGGAAGCCCAAAAATTAAATGATCGTCAGGTATTGTGGAAAAACTTTGACTTTTTACGTCACATCTGAGACCTCACAACACCGCTCTCGGGTGGGCTCGAACCACCAACCTTTTGAATAACAGTTAAGCACGCTAACCATTGCGCCACGGAAGCCCAAAATTTATATGGTCGTCAGGTATTGTGGAAAAACTTTGACTTTTTAAGTCACATCTGAGACCTCACAACACCGCTCCCGGATGGGCTCGTACCACCAAACTTTCGGTTAACAGCCGAATGCGCTAACCATTGCGCTACGGAAGCCCAAAAATTAAATGGTCGTCAGGTATTGTGGAATAACTTTGCTTTTTACGTTACATTTGAGATCCCACAACACCGCTCCCAGGTGAGCTCGAACCACCAACCTATTGGTTAACAGCCGAAAGCGCTAACCATTGAGCCACGGAAGCTCAGAAATAAAATGGTTATCACGTATTGTGGAAAAGTTTTGAATTTTTACGCTACATCTGAGACCCCACAACACCTCTCCCGGGTGGGCTCGAACCACCAACCTTTCGGTTAACAGCCGAACGCGCTAACCAATGCGCCACGGAAGCCCAAAAATTAAATGATCGTCAGGTATTGTGGAAAAACTTTGACTTTTTACGTCACATCTGAGACCTCACAACACCGCTCTCGGGTGGGCTCGAACCACCAACCTTTTGAATAACAGTTAAGCACGCTAACCATTGCGCCACGGAAGCCCAAAATTTATATGGTCGTCAGGTATTGTGGAAAAACTTTGACTTTTTACGTCACATCTGAGACCTCACAACACCGCTCCCGGATGGGCTCGTACCACCAAACTTTCGGTTAACAGCCGAATGCGCTAACCATTGCGCTACGGAAGCCCAAAAATTAAATGGTCGTCAGGTATTGTGGAATAACTTTGCTTTTTACGTTACATTTGAGATCCCACAACACCGCTCCCAGGTGAGCTCGAACCACCAACCTATTGGTTAACAGCCGAAAGCGCTAACCATTGAGCCACGGAAGCTCAGAAATAAAATGGTTATCACGTATTGTGGAAAAGTTTTGAATTTTTACGCTACATCTGAGACCCCACAACACCTCTCCCGGGTGGGCTCGAACCACCAACCTTTCGGTTAACAGCCGAACGCGCTAACCAATGCGCCACGGAAGCCCAAAAATTAAATGATCGTCAGGTATTGTGGAAAAACTTTGACTTTTTACGTCACATCTGAGACCTCACAACACCGCTCTCGGGTGGGCTCGAACCACCAACCTTTTGAATAACAGTTAAGCACGCTAACCATTGCGCCACGGAAGCCCAAAATTTATATGGTCGTCAGGTATTGTGGAAAAACTTTGACTTTTTACGTCACATCTGAGACCTCACAACACCGCTCCCGGATGGGCTCGTACCACCAAACTTTCGGTTAACAGCCGAATGCGCTAACCATTGCGCTACGGAAGCCCAAAAATTAAATGGTCGTCAGGTATTGTGGAATAACTTTGCTTTTTACGTTACATTTGAGATCCCACAACACCGCTCCCAGGTGAGCTCGAACCACCAACCTATAGGTTAACAGCCGAAAGCGCTAACCATTGAGCCACGGAAGCTCAGAAATAAAATGGTTATCACGTATTGTGGAAAAGTTTTGAATTTTTCCGCTACATCTCAGACCCCATAACACCTCTCCCGGGTGGGCTCGAACCACCAACCTTTCGGTTACAAGCCGAACGCGCTAACCAATGCGCCACGGAAGCCCAAAAATTAAATGATCGTCAGGTATTGTGGAAAAACTTTGACTTTTTACTTCACATCTGAGACCTCACCACACCGCTCTCGGGTGGGCTCGAACCACCAACCTTTTGAATAACAGTTAAGCACGCTAACCATTGCGCCACGGAAGCCCAAAATTTATATGGTCGTCAGGTATTGTGGAAAAACTTTGACTTTTTACGTCACATCTGAGACCTCACAACACCGCTCCCGGATGGGCTCGTACCACCAAACTTTCGGTTAACAGCCGAATGCGCTAACCATTGCGCTACGGAAGCCCAAAAATTAAATGGTCGTCAGGTATTGTGGAATAACTTTGCTTTTTACGTTACATTTGAGATCCCACAACACCGCTCCCAGGTGAGCTCGAACCACCAACCTATTGGTTAACAGCCGAAAGCGCTAACCATTGAGCCACGGAAGCTCAGAAATAAAATGGTTATCACGTATTGTGGAAAAGTTTTGAATTTTTACGCTACATCTGAGACCCCACAACACCTCTCCCGGGTGGGCTCGAACCACCAACCTTTCGGTTAACAGCCGAACGCGCTAACCAATGCGCCACGGAAGCCCAAAAATTAAATGATCGTCAGGTATTGTGGAAAAACTTTGACTTTTTACGTCACATCTGAGACCTCACAACACCGCTCTCGGGTGGGCTCGAACCACCAACCTTTTGAATAACAGTTAAGCACGCTAACCATTGCGCCACGGAAGCCCAAAATTTATATGGTCGTCAGGTATTGTGGAAAAACTTTGACTTTTTACGTCACATCTGAGACCTCACAACACCGCTCCCGGATGGGCTCGTACCACCAAACTTTCGGTTAACAGCCGAATGCGCTAACCATTGCGCTACGGAAGCCCAAAAATTAAATGGTCGTCAGGTATTGTGGAATAACTTTGCTTTTTACGTTACATTTGAGATCCCACAACACCGCTCCCAGGTGAGCTCGAACCACCAACCTATAGGTTAACAGCCGAAAGCGCTAACCATTGAGCCACGGAAGCTCAGAAATAAAATGGTTATCACGTATTGTGGAAAAGTTTTGAATTTTTCCGCTACATCTCAGACCCCATAACACCTCTCCCGGGTGGGCTTGAACCACCAACCTTTCGGTTACAAGCCGAACGCGCTAACCAATGCGCCACGGAAGCCCAAAAATTAAATGATCGTCAGGTATTGTGGAAAAACTTTGACTTTTTACGTCACATCTGAGACCTCACAACACCGCTCCCGGGTGGGCTCGAACCACCAACTTTTTGAATAACAGTTAAGCACGCTAACCATTGCGCCACGGAAGCCCAAAATTTATATGGTCGTCAGGTATTGTGGAAAAACTTTGACTTTTTACGTCACATCTTAGACCTCACAACACCGCTCCCGGATGGGCTCGTACCACCAAACGTTCGGTTAACAGCCGAACGCGCTAACCATTGCGCTACGGAAGCCCAAAAATTAAATGGTCGTCAGGTATTGTGGAATAACTTTGCTTTTTACGTTACATTTGAGATCCCACAACACCGGTCCCAGGTGAGCTCGAACCACCAACATATTGGTTAACAGCCGAAAGCGCTAACCATTGAGCCACGGAAGCTCAGAAATAAAATGGTTATCACGTATTGTGGAAAAGTTTTGAATTTTTACGCTACATCTGAGACCCCACAGCACCTCTCCCGGGTGGGCTCGAACCACCAACCTTTCGGTTAACAGCCGAACGCGCTAACCAATGCGCCACGGAAGCCCAAATATTAAATGATCGTCAGGTATTGTGGAAAAACTTTGACATTTTACGTCACATCTGAGACCTAAAAACACCGCTCCCGGGTGGGTTCGAACCACCAACCTTTTGAATAACAGTTGATCACGCTAACCATTGCGCCACGGAAGCCCAAAAATAATATTGTCGTCAGGTATTGTGGAAAATCCTTGACTTTTTACGTCACATCTGAGACCTCACAACACCGCTCCCGGATAGGCTCGAACCACCAACCTTTCGGTTAACAGCCGAACGCGCTAACCATTGAGCCACGGAAGCTCTGAAATTAAATGGTCGTCAGGTATTGTGGAAAAACTTTGACTTTTTACGTAACATCTGAGACCTCATAGCACCGCTCCCAGGTGCTCGAACCACCAACCTTTCGGTTAACAGCCAAACGCGCTAACCATTGCGCCACGGAAGCCCAAAAATTAAATGTTCGTCAGGTATTATGGAAAAACTCTGACTTTTTACGTTACATCTGAGACCTCACAAAACGCTCCCGGATGGGCTCGAACCACCAAACTTTCGGTTAAAAGCCGAACGCGCTAACCATTGAGCCACGGAAGCTCTGAAATTAAATGGTCGTCAGGTATTGTGGAAAAACTTTGACTTTTTACGTCACATCTGAGACCTCACAACACCGCTTCCGGATGGGCTCGTACCACCAACCTTTCGGTTAACAGCCGAACACGCTAACCAATGCGCTACGGAAGCCCAAAAATTAAATGATCGTCAGGTATTGTGGAAAAACTTTGACTTTTTACGTCACATCTGAGACCTCACAACACCGCTCCCGGGTGGGCTCGAACCACCAACCTTTTGAATAACAGTTGAGCACGCTAACCATTGCGCCACGGAAGCCCAAAAATAATATTGTCGTCAGGTATTGTGGAAAAACCTTGACTTTTTACGTCACATCTGAGACCTCACAACACCGCTCCCGGATTGGCTCAAACCACCAACCTTTCGGTTAACAGCCGAACGCGCTAAGCTTTGCGCCACGGAAGCCCAAAAATGAAATGGTCGTCAGGTATTGTGGAAAAACTTTGACTTTTTACGTCACATCTGAGACCTCACAACACCGCTCCCGGGTGGGCTCGAACCACCAACCTTTTGAATAACAGCTGAGCAGGCTAACCATTGCGCCACGGAAGCCCAAAATTTATATGGTCGTCAGGTATTGTGGAAAAACTTTGACTTTTTACGTCACATCTGAGACCTCACAACACCGCTCCCGGATGGGCTCGTACCACCAACCTTTCGGTTAACAGCCGAACGCGCTAACCATTGCGCCACGGAAGCCCAAAAATGAAATGGTCGTCAGGTATTGTGGAAAAACTTTGACTTTTCACGTCACATCTGAGACCTCACAACACCGCTCCCGGGTGGGCTCGAACCACCAACCTTTTGAATAACAGCTGAACGCGCTAACCATTGCGCCACGGAAGCCCAAAATTTATATGGTCGTCAGGTATTGTGGAAAAACTTTGACTTTTTACGTCACATCTGAGACCTCACAACACCGCTCCCGGATGGGCTCGTACCACCAACCTTTCGGTTAACAGCCGAACACGCTAACCAATGCGCTACGGAAGCCCAAAAATTAAATGGTCGTCAGGTATTGTGGAATAACTTTGCTTTTTACGTTACATTTGAGATCCCACAACACCGCTCCCGGGTGAGCTCGAACCACCAACCTATTGGTTAACAGCCGAAAGCGCTAACCATTGAGCCACGGAAGCTGAGAAATAAAATGGTTATCACGTATTGTGGAAAAGTTTTGAATTTTTACGCTACATCTGAGACCCCACAACACCTCTCCCGGGTGGGCTCGAACCACCAACCTTTCGGTTAACAGCCGAACGCGCTAACCAATGTGCCACGGAAGCCCAAAAATTAAATGATCGTCAGGTATTGTGGAAAAACTTTGACTTTTTACGTCACATCTGAGACCTCACAACACCGCTCCCGGATGGGCTCGATCCACCACCCTTTCGATTAACAGCCGAACGCGCTAACCATTGAGCCACGGAAGCTCTGAAATTAAATGGTCGTCAGGTATTGTGGAAAAACTTTGACTTTTTACGTAACATCTGAGACCTCATAGCACCGCTCCCAGGTGCTCGAACCACCAACCTTTCTGTTAACAGCCAAACGTGCTAACCATTGCGCCACGGAAGCCCATAATTTCTGTGGTCGTCAGGTATTGTGGAAAAATTTGACTTTTTACGTCACATCTGAAACCTCACAACACCGCTCCCGGATGGGCTCGTACCACCAACCTTTCGGTTAACAGCCGAACGCGCTAACCTTTGCGCCACGGAAGCCCAAAAATGAAATGGTCGTCAGGTATTGTGGAAAAACTTTGACTTTTCACGTCACATCTGAGACCTCACAACACCGCTCCCGGGTGGGCTCGAACCACCAACCTTTTGAATAAGAGCTGAACGCGCTAACCATTGCGCCACGGAAGCCCAAAATTTATATGGTCGTCAGGTATTGTGGAAAAACTTTGACTTTTTACGTCACATCTGAGACCTCACAACACCGCTTCCGGATGGGCTCGTACCACCAACCTTTCGGTTAACAGCCGAACACGCTAACCAATGCGCTACGGAAGCCCAAAAATTAAATGATCGTCAGGTATTGTGGAAAAACTTTGACTTTTTACGTCACATCTGAGACCTCACAACACCGCTCCCGGGTGGGCTCGAACCACCAACCTTTTGAATAACAGTTGAGCACGCTAACCATTGCGCCACGGAAGCCCAAAAATAATATTGTCGTCAGGTATTGTGGAAAAACCTTGACTTTTTACGTCACATCTGAGACCTCACAACACCGCTCCCGGATTGGCTCAAACCACCAACCTTTCGGTTAACAGACGAACGCGCTAAGCTTTGCGCCACGGAAGCCCAAAAATGAAATGGTCGTCAGGTATTGTGGAAAAACTTTGACTTTTTACGTCACATCTGAGACCTCACAACACCACTCCCGGGTGGGCTCGAACCACCAACCTTTTGAATAACAGCTGAGCAGGCTAACCATTGCGCCACGGAAGCCCAAAATTTATATGGTCGTCAGGTATTGTGGAAAAACTTTGACTTTTTACGTCACATCTGAGACCTCACAACACCGCTCCCGGATGGGCTCGTACCACCAACCTTTCGGTTAACAGCCGAACGCGCTAACCTTTGCGCCACGGAAGCCCAAAAATGAAATGGTCGTCAGGTATTGTGGAAAAACTTTGACTTTTCACGTCACATCTGAGACCTCACAACACCGCTCCCGGGTGGCTCGAACCACCAACCTTTTGAATAACAGCTGAACGCGCTAACCATTGCGCCACGGAAGCCCAAAATTTATATGGTCGTCAGGTATTGTGGAAAAACTTTGACTTTTTACGTCACATCTGAGACCTCACAACACCGCTCCCGGATGGGCTCGTACCACCAACCTTTCGGTTAACAGCCGAACACGCTAACCAATGCGCTACGGAAGCCCAAAAATTAAATGGTCGTCAGGTATTGTGGAATAACTTTGCTTTTTACGTTACATTTGAGATCCCACAACACCGCTCCCGGGTGAGCTCGAACCACCAACCTATTGGTAAACAGCCGAAAGCGCTAACCATTGCGCCACGGAAGCTGAGAAATAAAATGGTTATCACGTATTGTGGAAAAGTTTTGAATTTTTACGCTACATCTGAGACCCCACAACACCTCTCCCGGGTGGGCTCGAACCACCAACCTTTCGGTTAACAGCCGAACGCGCAAACCAATGTGCCACGGAAGCCCAAAAATTAAATGATCGTCAGGTATTGTGGAAAAACTTTGACTTTTTACGTCACATCTGAGACCTCACAACACCGCTCCCGGATGGGCTCGATCCACCACCCTTTCGATTAACAGCCGAACGCGCTAACCATTGAGCCACGGAAGCTCTGAAATTAAATGGTCGTCAGGTATTGTGGAAAAACTTTGACTTTTTACGTAACATCTGAGACCTCATAGCACCGCTCCCAGGTGCTCGAACCACCAACCTTTCTGTTAACAGCCAAACGTGCTAACCATTGCGCCACGGAAGCCCATAATTTCTGTGGTCGTCAGGTATTGTGGAAAAACTTTGACTTTTCACGTCACATCTGAGACCTCACAACACCGCTCCCGGGTGGGCTCGAACCACCAACCTTTTGAATAACAGCTGAACGCGCTAACCATTGCGCCACGGAAGCCCAAAATTTATATGGTCGTCAGGTATTGTGGAAAAACTTTGACTTTTTACGTCACATCTGAGACCTCACAACACCGCTCCCGGATGGGCTCCTACCACCAACCTTTCGGTTAACAGCCGAACACGCAAGCCAATGCGCTACGGAAGCCCAAAAATTAAATGATCGTCAGGTATTGTGGAAAAACTTTGACTTTTTACGTCACATCTGAGACCTCACAACACCGCTCCCGGGTGGGCTCGAACCACCAACCTTTTGAATAACAGTTGAGCACGCTAACCATTGCGCCACGGAAGCCCAAAAATAATATTGTCGTCAGGTATTGTGGAAAAACCTTGACTTTTTACGTCACATCTGAGACCTCACAACACCGCTCCCGGATTGGCTCAAACCACCAACCTTTCGGTTAACAGCCGAACGCGCTAAGCTTTGCGCCACGGAAGCCCAAAAATGAAATGGTCGTCAGGTATTGTGGAAAAACTTTGACTTTTCACGTCACATCTGAGACCTCACAACACCGCTCCCGGGTGGGCTCGAACCACCAACCTTTTGAATAACAGCTGAACGCGCTAACCATTGCGCCACGGAAGCCCAAAATTTATATGGTCGTCAGGTATTGTGGAAAAACTTTGACTTTTTACGTCACATCTGAGACCTCACAACACCGCTCCCGGATGGGCTCGTACCACCAACCTTTCGGTTAACAGCCGAACACGCTAACCAATGCGCTACGGAAGCCCAAAAATTAAATGGTCGTCAGGTATTGTGGAATAACTTTGCTTTTTACGTTACATTTGAGATCCCACAACACCGCTCCCGGGTGAGCTCGAACCACCAACCTATTGGTTAACAGCCGAAAGCGCTAACCATTGAGCCACGGAAGCTGAGAAATAAAATGGTTATCACGTATTGTGGAAAAGTTTTGAATTTTTACGCTACATCTGAGACCCCACAACACCTCTCCCGGGTGGGCTCGAACCACCAACCTTCCGGTTAACAGCGGAACACGCTAACCAATGTGCCACGGAAGCCCAAAAATTAAATGATCGTCAGGTATTGTGGAAAAACTTTGACTTTTTACGTCACATCTGAGACCTCACAACACCGCTCCCGGATGGGCTCGATCCACCACCCTTTCGATTAACAGCCGAACGCGCTAACCATTGAGCCACGGAAGCTCTGAAATTAAATGGTCGTCAGGTATTGTGGAAAAACTTTGACTTTTTACGTAACATCTGAGACCTCATAGCACCGCTCCCAGGTGCTCGAACCACCAACCTTTCTGTTAACAGCCAAACGTGCTAACCATTGCGCCACGGAAGCCCATAATTTCTGTGGTCGTCAGGTATTGTGGAAAAATTTGACTTTTTACGTCACATCTGAAACCTCACAACCCCGCTCCCGGATGGGCTCGAACCACCACCCTTTCGGTTAACAGCCAAACGCGCTAACCATTGCGCCACGGAAGCCCAAAAATTAAATGTTCGTCAGGTATTATGAAAAAACTCTGACTTTTTACGTTACATCTGAGACCTCACAAAACGCTCCCGGATGGGCTCGAACCACCAACCTTTCAGTTAACAGCCGAACGCGCTAAACATTGCGCCACGGAAGCCCAAAAATTAAATGATCGTCAGGTATTGTGGAAAAACTTTGACTTTTTACGTCACATCTGAGACCTCACAACACCGCTCCCGGGTGGGCTCGAACCACCAACCTTTTGAATAACAGTTGAGCACGCTAATCATTGCGCCACGGAAGCCCAAAAATAATATTGTCGTCAGGTATTGTGGAAAAACCTTGACTTTTTACGTCACATCTGAGACCTCACAACACCGCTCCCGGATTGGCTCGAACCACCAACCTTTCGGTTAACAGCCGAACGCGCTAAGCTTTGCGCCACGGAAGCCCAAAAATGAAATGGTCGTCAGGTATTGTGGAAAAACTTTGACTTTTTACGTCACATCTGAGACCTCACAACACCGCTCCCGGATGGGCTCGTACCACCAACCTTTCGGTTAACAGCCGAACACGCTAACCAATGCGCTACGGAAGCCCAAAAATTAAATGGTCGTCAGGTATTGTGGAATAACTTTGCTTTTTACGTTACATTTGAGATCCCACAACACCGCTCCCGCGTGAGCTCGAACCACCAACCTATTGGTTAACAGCCGAAAGCGCTAACCATTGCGCCACGGAAGCCCAAAAATTAAACGTTCGTCAGGTATTGTGGAAAAACTTTGACTTTTTACGTCACATCTGAGAAATCACAACACCGCTCCCGGGTGGGCTCGAACCAAAAACCTTTTGAATAACAGCTGAGCACGCTAACCATTGCGCCACGGAAGCCCAAAATTTATATGTTCGTCAGGTATTGTGGAAAAACTTTGACTTTTTACGTCACATCTGAGACCTCACAACACCGCTCCCGGGTGGGCTCGAACCACCAACCTTTTGAATAACAGTTGAGCACGCTAACCATTGCGCCACGGAAGCCCAAAAATAATATTGTCGTCAGGTATTGTGGAAAAACCTTGACTTTTTACGTCACATCTGAGACCTCACAACACCGCTCCCGGCTTGGCTCGAACCACCAACCTTTCGGTTAACAGCCGAACGCGCTAAGCTTTGCGCCACGGAAGCCCAAAAATGAAATGGTCGTCAGGTATTGTGGAAAAACTTTGCTTTTTACGTTACATTTGAGATCCCACAACACCGCTCCCGCGTGAGCTCGAACCACCAACCTATTGGTTAACAGCCGAAAGCGCTAACCATTGAGCCACGGAAGCTGAGAAATAAAATGGTTATCACATATTGTGGAAAAGTTTTGAATTTTTACGCTACATCTGAGACCCCACAACACCTCTCCCGGGTGGGCTCGAACCACCCACCTTTCGGTTAACAGCCGAACGCGCTAACCAATGTGCCACGGAAGCCCAAAAATTAAATGATCGTCAGGTATTGTGGAAAAACTTTGACTTTTTACGTCACATCTGAGACCTCACAACACCGCTCCCGGGTGGACTCGAACCACCAACCTTTTGAATAACAGCTGAGCAGGCTAACCATTGCGCCACGGAAGCCCAAAAATAATATTGTCGTCAGGTATTGTGGAAAAACCTTGACTTTTTACGTCACATCTGAGACCTCACAACACCGCTCCCGGCTTGGCTCGAACCACCAACCTTTCGGTTAACAGCCGAACGCGCTAAGCTTTGCGCCACGGAAGCCCAAAAATGAAATGGTCGTCAGGTATTGTGGAAAAACTTTGACTTTTTACGTCACATCTGAGACCTCACAACACCGCTCCCGGATGGGCTCGAACCACCACCCTTTCGATTAACAGCCGAACGCGCTAACCATTGCGCCACGGAAGCCCAAAATTTATATGGTCGTCAGGTATTGTGGAAAAACTTTGAAATTTTACGTCACATCTGAGACCTCACAACACCGCTCCCGGATGGGCTCGTACCACGAACCTTTCGGTTAACAGCCGAACACGCTAACCATTGCGCTACGGAAGCCCAAAAATTAAATGGTCGTCAGGTATTGTGGAATAACTTTGCTTTTTACGTTACATTTGAGATCCCACAACACCGCGCCCAGGTGAGCTCGAACCACCAATCTATTGGTTAACAGCCGAAAGCGCTAACCATTGAGCCACGGAAGTTCAGAAATAAAATGGTTATCACGTATTGTGGAAAAATTTTGAATTTTTACGCTACATCTGAGACCCCACAACACCTCTGCCGGGTGGGCTCGAACCACCAACCTTTCGGTTAACAGCCGAACGCGCTAACCAATGCACCACGGAAGCCCAAAAATTAAATGATCGTCAGGTATTGTGGAAAAACTTTGACATTTTACGTCACATCTGAGACCTCACAACACCGCTCCCGGATAGGCTCGAACCACCAACCTTTCGGTTAACAGCCGAACGAGCTAACCATTGAGCCACGGAAGCTCTGAAATAAAATGGTCGTCAGGTATTGTGGAAAAACTTTGTCTTTTTACGAAACATCTGAGACCTCATAGCACCGCTCCCAGGTGCTCGAACCACCAACCTTTCGGTTAACAGCCGAACGCGCTAACCTTTGCGCCACGGAAGCCCAAAAATGAAATTGTCGTCCGGTATTGTGGAAAAACTTTGACTTTTTACTTCACATCTGAGACCTCACAACACCGCTCCCGGATGGGCTCGTACCACCAAACTTTCGGTTAACAGCCGAACGCGCTAACCATTGCGCTACGGAAGCCCAAAAATTAAATGGTCGTCAGGTATTGTGGAATAACTTTGCTTTTTACGTTACATTTGAGATCCCACAACACCGCTCCCGGATGGGCTCGTACCACCAACCTATTGGTTAACAGCCGAAAGCGCTAACCATTGACCACGGAAGCTCAGAAATAAAATGGTTATCACGTATTGTGGAAAAGTTTTGAATTTTTACGCTACATCTGAGACCCCACAACACCTCTCCCGGGTGGGCTCGAACCACCAACCTTTCGGTTAACAGCCGAACGCGCTAACCAATGCGCTACGGAAGCCCAAAAATTAAATGATCGTCAGGTATTGTGGAAAAACTTTGACTTTTTACGTAACATCTGAAACCTCACAACACCGCTCCCGGATGGGCTCGAACCACCAACCTTTCAGTTAACAGCCGAACGCGCTAAACATTGCGCCACGGAAGCCCAAAAATTAAATGTTCGTCAGGTGTTGTGGAAAAACTCTGACTTTTTACTTTACATCTGAGACCTCTCAAAACGCTCCCGGATGGGCTCGAACCACCAAACTTTCGGTTAAAAGCCGAACGCGCTAACCATTGAGCCACGGAAGCTCTGAAATTAAATGGTCGTCAGGTATTGTGGAAAAACTTTGACTTTTTACGTAACATCTGAGACCTCATAGCACCGCTCCCAGGTGTGCTCGAACCACGGAAGCTCTGAAATTAAATGGTCGTCAGGTATTGTGGAAAAACATTGACTTTTTACGTAACATCTGAGACCTCATAGCACCGCTCCCAGGTGTGCTCGAACCACCAAGCTTTCTGTTAACAGCCAAACGCGCTAACCATTGCGCCACGGAAGCCCAAAAATTAAATGTTCGTCAGGTATTGTGGAAAAACTTTGACTTTTTACGTCACATCTGAGACCTCACAACACCGCTCCCGGGTGGGCTTGAACCACCAACCTTTTTAATAACAGCTGAGCACGCTAACCATTGCGCCACGGAAGCCCAAAATTTATATGGTCGTCAGGTATTGTGGAAAAACTTTGAAATTTTACGTCACATCTGAGACCTCACAACACCGCTCCCGGATGGGCTCGTACCACGAACCTTTCGGTTAACAGCCGAACACGCTAACCATTGCGCTACGGAAGCCCAAAAATTAAATGGTCGTCAGGTATTGTGGAATAACTTTGCTTTTTACGTTACATTTGAGATCCCACAACACCGCTCCCAGGTGAGCTCGAACCACCAACCTATTGGTTAACAGCCGAAAGCGCTAACCATTGAGCCACGGAAGTTCAGAAATAAAATGGTTATCACGTATTGTGGAAAAATTTTGAATTTTTACGCTACATCTGAGACCCCACAGCACCTCTGCCGGGTGGGCTCGAACCACCAACCTTTCGGTTAACAGCCGAACGCGCTAACCAATGCACCACGGAAGCCCAAAAATTAAATGATCGTCAGGTATTGTGGAAAAACTTTGACATTTTACGTCACATCTGAGACCTCACAACACCGCTCCCGGATAGGCTCGAACCACCAACCTTTCGGTTAACAGCCGAACGCGCTAACCATTGAGCCACGGAAGCTCTGAAATAAAATGGTCGTCAGGTATTGTGGAAAAACTTTGTCTTTTTACGAAACATCTGAGACCTCATAGCACCGCTCCCAGGTGCTCGAACCACCAACCTTTCGGTTAACAGCCGAACGCGCTAACCTTTGCGCCACGGAAGCCCAAAAATGAAATTGTCGTCCGGTATTGTGGAAAAACTTTGACTTTTTACTTCACATCTGAGACCTCACAACACCGCTCCCGGATGGGCTCGTACCACCAAACTTTCGGTTAACAGCCGAACGCGCTAACCATTGCGCTACGGAAGCCCAAAAATTAAATGGTCGTCAGGTATTGTGGAATAACTTTGCTTTTTACGTTACATTTGAGATCCCACAACACCGCTCCCGGATGGGCTCGTACCACCAACCTATTGGTTAACAGCCGAAAGCGCTAACCATTGACCACGGAAGCTCAGAAATAAAATGGTTATCACGTATTGTGGAAAAGTTTTGAATTTTTACGCTACATCTGAGACCCCACAACACCTCTCCCGGGTGGGCTCGAACCACCAACCTTTCGGTTAACAGCCGAACGCGCTAACCAATGCGCTACGGAAGCCCAAAAATTAAATGATCGTCAGGTATTGTGGAAAAACTTTGACTTTTTACGTAACATCTGAAACCTCACAACACCGCTCCCGGATGGGCTCGAACCACCAACCTTTCAGTTAACAGCCGAACGCGCTAAACATTGCGCCACGGAAGCCCAAAAATTAAATGTTCGTCAGGTGTTGTGGAAAAACTCTGACTTTTTACTTTACATCTGAGACCTCTCAAAACGCTCCCGGATGGGCTCGAACCACCAAACTTTCGGTTAAAAGCCGAACGCGCTAACCATTGAGCCACGGAAGCTCTGAAATTAAATGGTCGTCAGGTATTGTGGAAAAACTTTGACTTTTTACGTAACATCTGAGACCTCATAGCACCGCTCCCAGGTGTGCTCGAACCACGGAAGCTCTGAAATTAAATGGTCGTCAGGTATTGTGGAAAAACATTGACTTTTTACGTAACATCTGAGACCTCATAGCACCGCTCCCAGGTGTGCTCGAACCACCAAGCTTTCTGTTAACAGCCAAACGCGCTAACCATTGCGCCACGGAAGCCCAAAAATTAAATGTTCGTCAGGTATTGTGGAAAAACTTTGACTTTTTACGTCACATCTGAGACCTCACAACACCGCTCCCGGGTGGGCTCGAACCACCAACCTTTTTAATAACAGCTGAGCACGCTAACCATTGCGCCACGGAAGCCCAAAAATAATATTGTCGTCAGGTATTGTGGAAAAACCTTGACGTTTTACGTCACATCTGAGACCTCACAACACCGCTCCCGGATAGGCTCGAACCACCAACCTTTCGGTTAACAGCCGAACGCGCTAAACTTTGCGCCACGGAAGCCCAAAAATGAAATGGTCGTCAGGTATTGTGGAAAAACTTTGAATTTTTACGTCACATCTGAGACCTCACAACACCGCTCCCGGGTGGGCTCGAACCACCAACCTTTTGAATAACAGCTGAGCACGCTAACCATTGCGCCACGGAAGCCCAAAATTTATATGGTCGTCAGGTACTGTGGAAAAACTTTGACTTTTTACGTCACATCTGAGACCTCAAAACACCGCTCCCGGATGGGCTCGTACCACCAACCTTTCGGTTAACAGCCGAACGCGCTAACCTTTTGCGCCACGGAAGCCCAAAAATGAAATGGTCGTCAGGTATTGTGGAAAAACTTTGACTTTTCACGTCACATCTGAGACCTCACAACACCGCTCCCGGGTGGGCTCGAACCACCAACCTATTGAATAACAGCTGAACGCGCTAACCATTGCGCCACGGAAGCCCAAAATTTATATGGTCGTCAGGTATTGTGGAAAAACTTTGACTTTTTACGTCACATCTGAGACCTCACAACACCGCTCCCGGATGGGCTCGTACCACCAACCTATTGGTTAACAGCCGAAAGCGCTAACCATTGACCACGGAAGCTCAGAAACAAGTTGGGAAAACCAAAATATTACCTCTCCGAGTCAAGAGATCTACTACTACAAACTTATTTACCTAGATATGGAATTATTTCTCTTTTTTGAAGTAAAAATTTACGAAATATTGAAGCAGTATTCCAAGCATAGCGAATAATACAGTAAAGCAGACGACATTTTACATCCAATAAGGATAAATCTTGGACACATGGAAATCAGTCAATGGGGAAAAGATCAGGAAATGAAGTCTACGCTTCAGCTGTTTACCGTATATTCTGATAGCTACATTCACAACTGGTTTGCAGTGTAAACACTATCGTCTCGTCTCACCTCAACAATATTCTTAGTTTGCCAACATGAATGTTAACGTTAAATAACACCAAAGCTAAATTGTAGCTAGACGCACTAATAGTCAATGCATACCATAAAGAGAATAAAATGTCTGTAGATACTACCCGTTTACCGTTAGCCCTTTTACTATTCTAATTGCCACCATGATCTTTTCTTCTATTATAAAATCTTAACCTGATTATTTAATAGTGTATTTAACTTTCGGCTCACTCTGAACCGTTGATGTCTCTTCATTTCAGACACGAAAATCAAAGCTCAAAGTTTACTTCACCTCAGGCCTCAATTATTTACTCTTTGTTTCACTAAGCCTATTACGGATGATACTTAATATACCCGCCGAAGTTTAGGTCTTAGTTTTCTTCATGAAATCATTAAACCAAGGATTATTCTATATACAGATGTAGTATAGCTTAAGTAATATATAAACAGCCATTTCAAATAACAATATTAAAAAAAATCTTTGGAATATCAAAATGAAACAGAGCTTTAAAGCTACAAAAGTACTAAATGCATCATAATTACGAAAAATACTTCCACATATTCACTTTATATTATGGAAAAAGGGAATATTAAGGTTCTTTATGATTTCTTAACACATCAACACAAGGCTAACTGCTAACGCGACGCACTAGTGTAACAATGGACGGACACACACAGACAAAAACATAGACTGCTTTTTAACTCTTTCCGTATTAATTTTGAGTTGAGAAACAAGATTATCTTTAATATTTAAATAAATATAATAATTTTTAATTATTTTAATCTTCAATAATTAACATTAATAATAGTTAAATCGTTTAAAATAAAGTTATACCTATTATCATCTCAAACTTTGCTAATATTGACGTTTAAAGTGAAGGGTACCCCTCTTGCCCGCTTTCTTCAAATTTTGGGGTATATATACGATTCGTTTCCATTATAATAGTAAGGAAAAAGCGCAATTGCGAAAACCTTTGGTGGAGATCCCACCTTAGGGAGGCTAGACGTTTCTCGTAACCCTAGCTGATCGCCGCGTATATCCTAAAATCAAACGATGATAATGGAGTAGAAGCCAATGAGACAGATTGGTGTCTATGTGGAATAGACGGAAGACCAGTAGATGGTGGTGTTTAGAAGCCAGAATGTACAGACTGGTGTCCAAGTGGGATGGACAAAGACCAGAAGATGGTGGTGATTAGAAGCCAGTATGTACAGACTGGTGTCCATGTGGGATGGACGAAGATCAAAAGAGGGTGGTGATTAGAAGCCAGTAAGTACAGACTGGTGTCCGTGTGGGATGGACAAAGACTAGAAGATGGTGGTGTGAGAACTCAAGTAGAGGAGCCATTTCCGTGACTGTGAAAGCAGTTCGGAAATGGCGAACACGTTTGCTCCGATTTGGAAACTGCGAACGCGGTCACGTGGGTGTAACAACAGACACACACACAGACACACACACACATACGGGCACACGATTGACACTTGGGGACCGGTAAGGAGTGATTGACATCTGAGGACCCAATTAACTATAGTTCATTTACAAGTTGGGAAAACCAAAATATTACCTCTCCGTGTCGAGAAGATTATATAACCTTAAGTATCCAATGAAAACGTCGACCTTTTTGCGCCTTGATAGATATAGGAGGTAATGAATGAAATATATCACAATGCACGGGCCTTGATAGATATAGGAGACAATGAAGGAAATATATCGCATGCACGGGCCTTGGTAGATATAGGAGGCAATGATAATCTCTCTCTTTGCACGAGAGGTTTATCTTTAATATTTAAATAAATATAATTATTTTTAATTATTTTAATCTTCAATAATTAACATTAATAATAGTTAAATCGTTTAAAATAAAGTTATACCTATTATCTTCTCAAACTTTGCTAATATTGACGTTTAAAGTGAAGGGTACCCGTCTTGCCCGCTTTCTTCAAATTTTGGGGTATATATACGATTCGTTTCCCTTATAATAGTAAGGAAAAAGCGCAATTGCGAAACCTCTGGTGGTCGATCCCACCTTATGGAGGCTAGACGTTTCTCGTAACCCTAGCTGATCGCCGCGTATATCCTAAAACTAAACGATGATAATGGAGTAGAAGCCAATGATACAGATTGGTGTCTATGTGGAATAGACGGAAGACCAGTGGATGGTGGTGTTTGGAAGCCAGTGTAAGTTCAAACTGGTGTCAATGTGGGATTGACAAAGAACAAAGATGGTGGTGTTTGGGAGCCAGAAAAGTACCAGACTGTTGTTCATGTGGGATGG
Source organism: Phalangium opilio (assembly GCF_054372755.1). Classification (NCBI taxonomy): domain Eukaryota; kingdom Metazoa; phylum Arthropoda; class Arachnida; order Opiliones; family Phalangiidae; genus Phalangium; species Phalangium opilio. The sequence continues at coordinate 4,739,598 of NW_028324173.1, forward strand.
ACGAAGACCAAACATGGTGGTGTGAGAACTCAAGTATAGAGTAGCCAACGGAGAGCAATACAATTTTCCAAATTTCTGTGAACTGTCAATGCGGTCCGGAAATTGGGAACACGTTTGCTCCGATACGCAAACTGCGAACGCGGTCACGTGGGTGTAACAACGGACAGACAGACAGACAGACAGACAGACACACACACACACACACAGACACGGCCGTTACAGAACCTCTCCTGGACTACGTCACACGGAGAGGTAAAAAGAGGATTTAATAATTAGTTGAGCGCCGTAAAGCATATAATTAAACACTCGCTGTGGAAAAAGAACCCAAGACATTTATATGTAGGGACCTGAAAACACACGATATTTTCACCGCATAAATGGGGACCCTAATTCCAGATTACTTTCAAAATTCAGATATAGATGTCGCTAGGTGAAAGTCCCCACTTGTCAATGAAGTCACTGCGTGGATCTTGAAGGTGTATAATCACAAAATGTCCCCAGATATAAGGTAGGAAGACGGTTTAGGTCCCCACTTGTAAACCTGAAATTAGCTCAAAACTTAAGTGTTAAGCTAGAAATAGGACTGATTACTTAAATTTCATTCTGATAATCAATATTTTGACTATAAAATTATAATATACATGAAATTTGAAAATGTGTGTTTAAAAGACCCCACTTGTCAGTTGAAATGACGGTGAAGGTCCCCACTTGTAAATTTATCGAGTGTGAAAAATGAAATTGAAATACTTGATGGAACCATATAGTCTTCGACACTAATTCAAAATCTAATAATTTATACACAAATGTCCCCAGATATAAGGTTGGAATACGGTTTAGGTCCCCACTTGTAAACCTGAAATTAGCTCAAAACTTAAGTGTTAAGCTAGAAATAGGACTGATTACTTAAATTTAATTCTGATAATCAATATTTTAACTATAAAATTATAATATACATGAAATTTGAAAATGTGTGTTTAAAAGACCCCACTTCTCAGTTGAAATGACGGCGAAGGTCCCCACTTGTAAATTTATCGAGTGTGAAAAATGAAATTGAAATACTTGATGGAACCATATAGGCTTCGACATTAATTCAAAATCTAATAATTTATACACAAATGTCCCCAGATATAAGGTAGGAAGACGGTTTAGGTCCCCACTTGTAAACCTGAAATTAGCTCAAAACTTAAGTGTTAAGCTAGAAATAGGACTGATTACTTAAATTTCATTCTGATAATCAATATTTTGACTATAAAATTATAATATACATGAAATTAAAAAATGTGTGTTTAAAAGACCCCACTTGTCAGTTGAAATGACGGTGAAGGTCCCCACTTGTAAATTTATCGAGTGTGAAAAATGAAATTGAAATTCTTGATGGAACCATATAGTCTTCGACACTAATTCAAAATCTAATAATTTATACACAAATGTCCCCAGATATAAGGTTGGAAGACGGTGTAGGTCCCCACTTGTAAACCTGAAATTAGCTCAAAACTTAAGTGTTAAGCTAGAAATAGGACTGATTACTTAAATTTAATTCTGATAATCAATATTTTAACTATAAAATTATAATATACATGAAATTTGAAAATGTGTGTTTAAAAGACCCCACTTGTCAGTTGAAATGACGGCGAAGGTCCCCACTTGTAAATTTATCGAGTGTGAAAAATGAAATTGAAATACTTGATGGAACCATATAGGCTTCGACACTTATTCAAAATCTAATAATTTATACACAAATGTCCCCAGATATAAGGTAGGAAGACGGTTTAGGTCCCCACTTGTAAACCTGAAATTAGCTCAAAACTTAAGTGTTAAGCTAGAAATAGGACTGATTACTTAAATTCAATTCTGATAATCAATATTTTAACTATAAAATTATAATATACATGAAATTTGAAAATGTGTGTTTAAAAGACCCCACTTGTCAGTTGAAATGACGGCGAAGGTCCCCACTTGTAAATTTATCGAGTGTGAAAAATGAAATTGAAATACTTGATGGAACCATATAGAATTCGACACTAATTCAAAATCTAATAATTTATACACAAATGTCCCCAGATATAAGGTAGGAAGACGGTTTAGGTCCCCACTTGTAAACCTGAAATTAGCTCAAAACTTAAGTGTTAAGCTAGAAATAGGACTGATTACTTAAATTTAATTCTGATAATCAATATTTTAACTATAAAATTATAATATACATGAAATTTGAAAATGTGTGTTTAAAAGACCCCACTTCTCAGTTGAAATGACGGCGAAGATCCCCACTTGTAAATTTATCGAGTGTGAAAAATGAAATTGAAATACTTGATGGAACCATATAGGCTTCGACATTAATTCAAAATCTAATAATTTATACACAAATGTCCCCAGATATAAGGTAGGAAGACGGTTTAGGTCCCCACTTGTAAACCTGAAATTAGCTCAAAACTTAAGTGTTAAGCTAGAAATAGGACTGATTACTTAAATTTCATTCTGATAATCAATATTTTGACTATAAAATTATAATATACATGAAATTTGAAAATGCGTGTTTAAAAGACCCCACTTGTCAGTTGAAATGACGGTGAAGGTCCCCACTTGTAAATTTATCGAGTGTGAAAAATGAAATTGAAATACTTGATGGAACCATATAGTCTTCGACACTAATTCAAAATCTAATAATTTATACACAAATGTCCCCAGATATAAGGTTGGAAGACGGTGTAGGTCCCCACTTGTAAACCTGAAATTAGCTCAAAACTTAAGTGTTAAGCTAGAAATAGGACTGATTACTTAAATTTATTTCTGATAATCAATATTTTAACTATAAAATTATTATATACATGAAATTTGAAAATGTGTGTTTAAAAGACCCCACTTGTCAGTTGAAATGACGGCCAAGGTCCCCACTTGTAAATTTATCGAGTGTGAAAAATGAAATTGAAATACTTGATGGAACCATATTGGCTTCGACACTAATTCAAAATCTAATAATTTATGCACAAATGTCCCCAGATATAAGGTAGGAAGACGGTTTAGGTCCCCACTTGTAAACCTGAAATTAGCTCATAACTTAAGTGTTAAGCTAGAAATAGGACTGATTACTTAAATTTAATTCTGATAATCAATATTTATCTATAAAATTATAATATACATGAAATTTGAAAATGTGTGTTTAAAAGACCCCACTTCTCAGTTGAAATGACGGCGAAGGTCCCCACTTGTAAATTTATCGAGTGTGAAAAATGAAATTGAAATACTTGATGGAACCATATAGTCTTCGACACTAATTCAAAATCTAATAATTTATACACAAATGTCCCCAGATATAAGGTTGGAAGACGGTTTAGGTCCCCACTTGTAAACCTGAAATTAGCTCAAAACTTAAGTGTTAAGCTAGAAATAGGACTGATTACTTAAATTTAATTCTGATAATCAATATTTTAACTATAAAATTATAATATACATGAAATTTGAAAATGTGTGTTTAAAAGACCCCACTTGTCAGTTGAAATGACGGCGAAGGTCCCCACTTGTAAATTTATCGAGTGTGAAAAATGAAATTGAAATACTTGATGGAACCATATAGAATTCGACACTAATTCAAAATCTAAAAATTTATACACAAATGTCCCCAGATATAAGGTAGGAAGACGGTTTAGGTCCCCACTTGTAAATCTGAAATTAGCTCAAAACTTAAGTGTTAAGCTAGAAATAGGACTGATTACTTAAATTTAATTCTGATAATCAATATTTTAACTATAAAATTATAATATACATGAAATTTGAAAATGTGTGTTTAAAAGACCCCACTTCTCAGTTGAAATGACGGCGAAGGTCCCCACTTGTAAATTTATCGAGTGTGAAAAATGAAATTGAAATACTTGATGGAACCATATAGGCTTCGACATTAATTCAAAATCTAATAATTTATACACAAATGTCCCCAGATATAAGGTAGGAAGACGGTTTAGGTCCCCACTTGTAAACCTGAAATTAGCTCAAAACTTAAGTGTTAAGCTAGAAATAGGACTGATTACTTAAATTTAATTCTGATAATCAATATTTTAACTATAAAATTATAATATACATGAAATTTGAAAATGTGTGTTTAAAAGACCCCACTTCTCAGTTGAAATGACGGCGAAGATCCCCACTTGTAAATTTATCGAGTGTGAAAAATGAAATTGAAATACTTGGTGGAACCATATAGGCTTCGACATTAATTCAAAATCTAATAATTTATACACAAATGTCCCCAGATATAAGGTAGGAAGACGGTTTAGGTCCCCACTTGTAAACCTGAAATTAGCTCAAAACTTAAGTGTTAAGCTAGAAATAGGACTGATTACTTAAATTTCATTCTGATAATCAATATTTTGACTATAAAATTATAATATACATGAAATTTGAAAATGCGTGTTTAAAAGACCCCACTTGTCAGTTGAAATGACGGTGAAGGTCCCCACTTGTAAATTTATCGAGTGTGAAAAATGAAATTGAAATACTTGATGGAACCATATAGTCTTCGACACTAATTCAAAATCTAATAATTTATACACAAATGTCCCCAGATATAAGGTTGGAAGACGGTGTAGGTCCCCACTTGTAAACCTGAAATTAGCTCAAAACTTAAGTGTTAAGCTAGAAATAGGACTGATTACTTAAATCTATTTCTGATAATCAATATTTTAACTATAAAATTATAATATACATGAAATTTGAAAATGTGTGTTTAAAAGACCCCACTTGTCAGTTGAAATGACGGCCAAGGTCCCCACTTGTAAATTTATCGAGTGTGAAAAATGAAATTGAAATACTTGATGGAACCATATAGGCTTCGACACTAATTCAAAATCTAATAATTTATACACAAATGTCCCCAGATATAAGGTAGGAAGACGGTTTAGGTCCCCACTTGTAAACCTGAAATTAGCTCATAACTTAAGTGTTAAGCTAGAAATAGGACTGATTACTTAAATTTAATTCTGATAATCAATATTTTAACTATAAAATTATAATATACATGAAATTTGAAAATGTGTGTTTAAAAGACCCCACTTCTCAGTTGAAATGACGGCGAAGGTCCCCACTTGTAAATTTATCGAGTGTGAAAAATGAAATTGAAATACTTGATGGAACCATATAGAATTCGACACTAATTCAAAATCTAATAATTTATACACAAATGTCCCCAGATATAAGGTAGGAAGACGGTTTAGGTCCCCACTTGTAAACCTGAAATTAGCTCAAAACTTAAGTGTTAAGCTAGAAATAGGACTGATTACTTAAATTTAATTCTGATAATCAATATTTTAACTATAAAATTATAATATACATGAAATTTGAAAATGTGTGTTTAAAAGACCCCACTTCTCAGTTGAAATGACGGCGAAGGTCCCCACTTGTAAATTTATCGAGTGTGAAAAATGAAATTGAAATACTTGATGGAACCATATAGGCTTCGACATTAATTCAAAATCTAATAATTTATACACAAATGTCCCCAGATATAAGGTAGGAAGACGGTTTAGGTCCCCACTTGTAAACCTGAAATTAGCTCAAAACTTAAGTGTTAAGCTAGAAATAGGACTGATTACTTAAATTTCATTCTGATAATCAATATTTTGACTATAAAATTATAATATACATGAAATTTGAAAATGTGTGTTTAAAAGACCCCACTTGTCAGTTGAAATGACGGTGAAGGTCCCCACTTGTAAATTTATCGAGTGTGAAAAATGAAATTGAAATACTTGATGGAACCATATAGTCTTCGACACTAATTCAAAATCTAATAATTTATACACAAATGTCCCCAGATATAAGGTAGGAAGACGGTTTAGGTCCCCACTTGTAAACCTGAAATTAGCTCATAACTTAAGTGTTAAGCTAGAAATAGGACTGATTACTTAAATTTAATTCTGATAATCAATATTTTAACTATAAAATTATAATATACATGAAATTTGAAAATGTGTGTTTAAAAGACCCCACTTCTCAGTTGAAATGACGGCGAAGGTCCCCACTTGTAAATTTATCGAGTGTGAAAAATGAAATTGAAATACTTGATGGAACCATATAGTCTTCGACACTAATTCAAAATCTAATAATTTATACACAAATGTCCCCAGATATAAGATTGGAAGACGGTTTAGGTCCCCACTTGTAAACCTGAAATTAGCTCAAAACTTAAGTGTTAAGCTAGAAATAGGACTGATTACTTAAATTTAATTCTGATAATCAATATTTTAACTATAAAATTATAATATACATGAAATTTGAAAATGTGTGTTTAAAAGACCCCACTTGTCAGTTGAAATGACGGCGAAGGTCCCCACTTGTAAATTTATCGAGTGTGAAAAATGAAATTGAAATACTTGATGGAACCATATAGAATTCGACACTAATTCAAAATCTAATAATTTATACACAAATGTCCCCAGATATAAGGTAGGAAGACGGTTTAGGTCCCCACTTGTAAACCTGAAATTAGCTCAAAACTTAAGTGTTAAGCTAGAAATAGGACTGATTACTTAAATTTAATTCTGATAATCAATATTTTAACTATTAAATTATAATATACATGAAATTTGAAAATGTGTGTTTAAAAGACCCCACTTCTCAGTTGAAATGACGGCGAAGGTCCCCACTTGTAAATTTATCGAGTGTGAAAAATGAAATTGAAATACTTGATGGAACCATATAGGCTTCGACATTAATTCAAAATCTAATAATTTATACACAAATGTCCCCAGATATAAGGTAGGAAGACGGTTTAGGTCCCCACTTGTAAACCTGAAATTAGCTCAAAACTTAAGTGTTAAGCTAGAAATAGGACTGATTACTTAAATTTCATTCTGATAATCAATATTTTGACTATAAAATTATAATATACATGAAATTTGAAAATGTGTGTTTAAAAGACCCCACTTGTCAGTTGAAATGACGGTGAAGGTCCCCACTTGTAAATTTATCGAGTGTGAAAAATGAAATTGAAATACTTGATGGAACCATATAGTCTTCGACACTAATTCAAAATCTAATAATTTATACACAAATGTCCCCAGATATAAGGTTGGAAGACGGTGTAGGTCCCCACTTGTAAACCTGAAATTAGCTCAAAACTTAAGTGTTAAGCTAGAAATAGGACTGATTACTTAAATTTAATTCTGATAATCAATATTTTAACTATAAAATTATAATATACATGAAATTTGAAAATGTGTGTTTAAAAGACCCCACTTGTCAGTTGAAATGACGGCGAAGGTCCCCACTTGTAAATTTATCGAGTGTGAAAAATGAAATTGAAATACTTGATGGAACCATATAGGCTTCGACACTTATTCAAAATCTAATAATTTATACACAAATGTCCCCAGATATAAGGTAGGAAGACGGTTTAGGTCCCCACTTGTAAACCTGAAATTAGCTCAAAACTTAAGTGTTAAGCTAGAAATAGGACTGATTACTTAAATTCAATTCTGATAATCAATATTTTAACTATAAAATTATAATATACATGAAATTTGAAAATGTGTGTTTAAAAGACCCCACTTGTCAGTTGAAATGACGGCGAAGGTCCCCACTTGTAAATTTATCGAGTGTGAAAAATGAAATTGAAATACTTGATGGAACCATATAGAATTCGACACTAATTCAAAATCTAATAATTTATACACAAATGTCCCCAGATATAAGGTAGGAAGACGGTTTAGGTCCCCACTTGTAAACCTGAAATTAGCTCAAAACTTAAGTGTTAAGCTAGAAATAGGACTGATTACTTAAATTTAATTCTGATAATCAATATTTTAACTATAAAATTATAATATACATGAAATTTGAAAATGTGTGTTTAAAAGACCCCACTTCTCAGTTGAAATGACGGTGAAGATCCCCACTTGTAAATTTATCGAGTGTGAAAAATGAAATTGAAATACTTGATGGAACCATATAGGCTTCGACATTAATTCAAAATCTAATAATTTATACACAAATGTCCCCAGATATAAGGTAGGAAGACGGTTTAGGTCCCCACTTGTAAACCTGAAATTAGCTCAAAACTTAAGTGTTAAGCTAGAAATAGGACTGATTACTTAAATTTCATTCTGATAATCAATATTTTGACTATAAAATTATAATATACATGAAATTTGAAAATGCGTGTTTAAAAGACCCCACTTGTCAGTTGAAATGACGGTGAAGGTCCCCACTTGTAAATTTATCGAGTGTGAAAAATGAAATTGAAATACTTGATGGAACCATATAGTCTTCGACACTAATTCAAAATCTAATAATTTATACACAAATGTCCCCAGATATAAGGTTGGAAGACGGTGTAGGTCCCCACTTGTAAACCTGAAATTAGCTCAAAACTTAAGTGTTAAGCTAGAAATAGGACTGATTACTTAAATTTATTTCTGATAATCAATATTTTAACTATAAAATTATAATATACATGAAATTTGAAAATGTGTGTTTAAAAGACCCCACTTGTCAGTTGAAATGACGGCCAAGGTCCCCACTTGTAAATTTATCGAGTGTGAAAAATGAAATTGAAATACTTGATGGAACCATATAGGCTTCGACACTAATTCAAAATCTAATAATTTATACACAAATGTCCCCAGATATAAGGTAGGAAGACGGTTTAGGTCCCCACTTGTAAACCTGAAATTAGCTCATAACTTAAGTGTTAAGCTAGAAATAGGACTGATTACTTAAATTTAATTCTGATAATCAATATTTTAACTATAAAATTATAATATACATGAAATTTGAAAATGTGTGTTTAAAAGACCCCACTTCTCAGTTGAAATGACGGCGAAGGTCCCCACTTGTAAATTTATCGAGTGTGAAAAATGAAATTGAAATACTTGATGGAACCATATAGAATTCGACACTAATTCAAAATCTAATAATTTATACACAAATGTCCCCAGATATAAGGTAGGAAGACGGTTTAGGTCCCCACTTGTAAACCTGAAATTAGCTCAAAACTTAAGTGTTAAGCTAGAAATAGGACTGATTACTTAAATTTAATTCTGATAATCAATATTTTAACTATAAAATTATAATATACATGAAATTTGAAAATGTGTGTTTAAAAGACCCCACTTCTCAGTTGAAATGACGGCGAAGGTCCCCACTTGTAAATTTATCGAGTGTGAAAAATGAAATTGAAATACTTGATGGAACCATATAGTCTTCGACACTAATTCAAAATCTAATAATTTATACACAAATGTCCCCAGATATAAGATTGGAAGACGGTTTAGGTCCCCACTTGTAAACCTGAAATTAGCTCAAAACTTAAGTGTTAAGCTAGAAATAGGACTGATTACTTAAATTTAATTCTGATAATCAATATTTTAACTATAAAATTATAATATACATGAAATTTGAAAATGTGTGTTTAAAAGACCCCACTTGTCAGTTGAAATGACGGCGAAGGTCCCCACTTGTAAATTTATCGAGTGTGAAAAATGAAATTGAAATACTTGATGGAACCATATAGAATTCGACACTAATTCAAAATCTAATAATTTATACACAAATGTCCCCAGATATAAGGTAGGAAGACGGTTTAGGTCCCCACTTGTAAACCTGAAATTAGCTCAAAACTTAAGTGTTAAGCTAGAAATAGGACTGATTACTTAAATTTAATTCTGATAATCAATATTTTAACTATTAAATTATAATATACATGAAATTTGAAAATGTGTGTTTAAAAGACCCCACTTCTCAGTTGAAATGACGGCGAAGGTCCCCACTTGTAAATTTATCGAGTGTGAAAAATGAAATTGAAATACTTGATGGAACCATATAGGCTTCGACATTAATTCAAAATCTAATAATTTATACACAAATGTCCCCAGATATAAGGTAGGAAGACGGTTTAGGTCCCCACTTGTAAACCTGAAATTAGCTCAAAACTTAAGTGTTAAGCTAGAAATAGGACTGATTACTTAAATTTCATTCTGATAATCAATATTTTGACTATAAAATTATAATATACATGAAATTTGAAAATGTGTGTTTAAAAGACCCCACTTGTCAGTTGAAATGACGGTGAAGGTCCCCACTTGTAAATTTATCGAGTGTGAAAAATGAAATTGAAATACTTGATGGAACCATATAGTCTTCGACACTAATTCAAAATCTAATAATTTATACACAAATGTCCCCAGATATAAGGTTGGAAGACGGTGTAGGTCCCCACTTGTAAACCTGAAATTAGCTCAAAACTTAAGTGTTAAGCTAGAAATAGGACTGATTACTTAAATTTAATTCTGATAATCAATATTTTAACTATAAAATTATAATATACATGAAATTTGAAAATGTGTGTTTAAAAGACCCCACTTGTCAGTTGAAATGACGGCGAAGGTCCCCACTTGTAAATTTATCGAGTGTGAAAAATGAAATTGAAATACTTGATGGAACCATATAGGCTTCGACACTTATTCAAAATCTAATAATTTATACACAAATGTCCCCAGATATAAGGTAGGAAGACGGTTTAGGTCCCCACTTGTAAACCTGAAATTAGCTCAAAACTTAAGTGTTAAGCTAGAAATAGGACTGATTACTTAAATTCAATTCTGATAATCAATATTTTAACTATAAAATTATAATATACATGAAATTTGAAAATGTGTGTTTAAAAGACCCCACTTGTCAGTTGAAATGACGGCGAAGGTCCCCACTTGTAAATTTATCGAGTGTGAAAAATGAAATTGAAATACTTGATGGAACCATATAGAATTCGACACTAATTCAAAATCTAATAATTTATACACAAATGTCCCCAGATATAAGGTAGGAAGACGGTTTAGGTCCCCACTTGTAAACCTGAAATTAGCTCAAAACTTAAGTGTTAAGCTAGAAATAGGACTGATTACTTAAATTTAATTCTGATAATCAATATTTTAACTATAAAATTATAATATACATGAAATTTGAAAATGTGTGTTTAAAAGACCCCACTTCTCAGTTGAAATGACGGCGAAGATCCCCACTTGTAAATTTATCGAGTGTGAAAAATGAAATTGAAATACTTGATGGAACCATATAGGCTTCGACATTAATTCAAAATCTAATAATTTATACACAAATGTCCCCAGATATAAGGTAGGAAGACGGTTTAGGTCCCCACTTGTAAACCTGAAATTAGCTCAAAACTTAAGTGTTAAGCTAGAAATAGGACTGATTACTTAAATTTCATTCTGATAATCAATATTTTGACTATAAAATTATAATATACATGAAATTTGAAAATGCGTGTTTAAAAGACCCCACTTGTCAGTTGAAATGACGGTGAAGGTCCCCACTTGTAAATTTATCGAGTGTGAAAAATGAAATTGAAATACTTGATGGAACCATATAGTCTTCGACACTAATTCAAAATCTAATAATTTATACACAAATGTCCCCAGATATAAGGTTGGAAGACGGTGTAGGTCCCCACTTGTAAACCTGAAATTAGCTCAAAACTTAAGTGTTAAGCTAGAAATAGGACTGATTACTTAAATTTATTTCTGATAATCAATATTTTAACTATAAAATTATAATATACATGAAATTTGAAAATGTGTGTTTAAAAGACCCCACTTGTCAGTTGAAATGACGGCCAAGGTCCCCACTTGTAAATTTATCGAGTGTGAAAAATGAAATTGAAATACTTGATGGAACCATATAGAATTCGACACTAATTCAAAATCTAATAATTTATACACAAATGTCCCCAGATATAAGGTAGGAAGACGGTTTAGGTCCCCACTTGTAAACCTGAAATTAGCTCAAAACTTAAGTGTTAAGCTAGAAATAGGACTGATTACTTAAATTTATTTCTGATAATCAATATTTTAACTATAAAATTATAATATACATGAAATTTGAAAATGTGTGTTTAAAAGACCCCACTTGTCAGTTGAAATGACGGCCAAGGTCCCCACTTGTAAATTTATCGAGTGTGAAAAATGAAATTGAAATACTTGATGGAACCATATAGGCTTCGACACTAATTCAAAATCTAATAATTTATACACAAATGTCCCCAGATATAAGGTAGGAAGACGGTTTAGGTCCCCACTTGTAAACCTGAAATTAGCTCATAACTTAAGTGTTAAGCTAGAAATAGGACTGATTACTTAAATTTAATTCTGATAATCAATATTTTAACTATAAAATTATAATATACATGAAATTTGAAAATGTGTGTTTAAAAGACCCCACTTCTCAGTTGAAATGACGGCGAAGGTCCCCACTTGTAAATTTATCGAGTGTGAAAAATGAAATTGAAATACTTGATGGAACCATATAGAATTCGACACTAATTCAAAATCTAATAATTTATACACAAATGTCCCCAGATATAAGGTAGGAAGACGGTTTAGGTCCCCACTTGTAAACCTGAAATTAGCTCAAAACTTAAGTGTTAAGCTAGAAATAGGACTGATTACTTAAATTTAATTCTGATAATCAATATTTTAACTATAAAATTATAATATACATGAAATTTGAAAATGTGTGTTTAAAAGACCCCACTTCTCAGTTGAAATGACGGCGAAGGTCCCCACTTGTAAATTTATCGAGTGTGAAAAATGAAATTGAAATACTTGATGGAACCATATAGAATTCGACACTAATTCAAAATCTAATAATTTATACACAAATGTCCCCAGATATAAGGTAGGAAGACGGTTTAGGTCCCCACTTGTAAACCTGAAATTAGCTCAAAACTTAAGTGTTAAGCTAGAAATAGGACTGATTACTTAAATTTAATTCTGATAATCAATATTTTAACTATAAAATTATAATATACATGAAATTTGAAAATGTGTGTTTAAAAGACCCCACTTCTCAGTTGAAATGACGGCGAAGGTCCCCACTTGTAAATTTATCGAGTGTGAAAAATGAAATTGAAATACTTGATGGAACCATATAGGCTTCGACATTAATTCAAAATCTAATAATTTATACACAAATGTCCCCAGATATAAGGTAGGAAGACGGTTTAGGTCCCCACTTGTAAACCTGAAATTAGCTCATAACTTAAGTGTTAAGCTAGAAATAGGACTGATTACTTAAATTTAATTCTGATAATCAATATTTTAACTATAAAATTATAATATACATGAAATTTGAAAATGTGTGTTTAAAAGACCCCACTTCTCAGTTGAAATGACGGCGAAGGTCCCCACTTGTAAATTTATCGAGTGTGAAAAATGAAATTGAAATACTTGATGGAACCATATAGGCTTCGACACTAATTCAAAATCTAATAATTTATACACAAATGTCCCCAGATATAAGATTGGAAGACGGTTTAGGTCCCCACTTGTAAACCTGAAATTAGCTCAAAACTTAAGTGTTAAGCTAGAAATAGGACTGATTACTTAAATTTAATTCTGATAATCAATATTTTAACTATAAAATTATAATATACATGAAATTTGAAAATGTGTGTTTAAAAGACCCCACTTGTCAGTTGAAATGACGGCGAAGGTCCCCACTTGTAAATTTATCGAGTGTGAAAAATGAAATTGAAATACTTGATGGAACCATATAGAATTCGACACTAATTCAAAATCTAATAATTTATACACAAATGTCCCCAGATATAAGGTAGGAAGACGGTTTAGGTCCCCACTTGTAAACCTGAAATTAGCTCAAAACTTAAGTGTTAAGCTAGAAATAGGACTGATTACTTAAATTTAATTCTGATAATCAATATTTTAACTATTAAATTATAATATACATGAAATTTGAAAATGTGTGTTTAAAAGACCCCACTTCTCAGTTGAAATGACGGCGAAGGTCCCCACTTGTAAATTTATCGAGTGTGAAAAATGAAATTGAAATACTTGATGGAACCATATAGGCTTCGACATTAATTCAAAATCTAATAATTTATACACAAATGTCCCCAGATATAAGGTAGGAAGACGGTTTAGGTCCCCACTTGTAAACCTGAAATTAGCTCAAAACTTAAGTGTTAAGCTAGAAATAGGACTGATTACTTAAATTTCATTCTGATAATCAATATTTTGACTATAAAATTATAATATACATGAAATTTGAAAATGTGTGTTTAAAAGACCCCACTTGTCAGTTGAAATGACGGTGAAGGTCCCCACTTGTAAATTTATCGAGTGTGAAAAATGAAATTGAAATACTTGATGGAACCATATAGTCTTCGACACTAATTCAAAATCTAATAATTTATACACAAATGTCCCCAGATATAAGGTTGGAAGACGGTGTAGGTCCCCACTTGTAAACCTGAAATTAGCTCAAAACTTAAGTGTTAAGCTAGAAATAGGACTGATTACTTAAATTTAATTCTGATAATCAATATTTTAACTATAAAATTATAATATACATGAAATTTGAAAATGTGTGTTTAAAAGACCCCACTTGTCAGTTGAAATGACGGCGAAGGTCCCCACTTGTAAATTTATCGAGTGTGAAAAATGAAATTGAAATACTTGATGGAACCATATAGGCTTCGACACTTATTCAAAATCTAATAATTTATACACAAATGTCCCCAGATATAAGGTAGGAAGACGGTTTAGGTCCCCACTTGTAAACCTGAAATTAGCTCAAAACTTTAGTGTTAAGCTAGAAATAGGACTGATTACTTAAATTCAATTCTGATAATCAATATTTTAACTATAAAATTATAATATACATGAAATTTGAAAATGTGTGTTTAAAAGACCCCACTTGTCAGTTGAAATGACGGCGAAGGTCCCCACTTGTAAATTTATCGAGTGTGAAAAATGAAATTGAAATACTTGATGGAACCATATAGAATTCGACACTAATTCAAAATCTAATAATTTATACACAAATGTCCCCAGATATAAGGTTGGAAGACGGTGTAGGTCCCCACTTGTAAACCTGAAATTAGCTCAAAACTTAAGTGTTAAGCTAGAAATAGGACTGATTACTTAAATTTATTTCTGATAATCAATATTTTAACTATAAAATTATAATATACATGAAATTTGAAAATGTGTGTTTAAAAGACCCCACTTGTCAGTTGAAATGACGGCCAAGGTCCCCACTTGTAAATTTATCGAGTGTGAAAAATGAAATTGAAATACTTGATGGAACCATATAGAATTCGACACTAATTCAAAATCTAATAATTTATACACAAATGTCCCCAGATATAAGGTAGGAAGACGGTTTAGGTCCCCACTTGTAAACCTGAAATTAGCTCAAAACTTAAGTGTTAAGCTAGAAATAGGACTGATTACTTAAATTTAATTCTGATAATCAATATTTTAACTATAAAATTATAATATACATGAAATTTGAAAATGTGTGTTTAAAAGACCCCACTTCTCAGTTGAAATGAGGGCGAAGATCCCCACTTGTAAATTTATCGAGTGTGAAAAATGAAATTGAAATACTTGATGGAACCATATAGGCTTCGACATTAATTCAAAATCTAATAATTTATACACAAATGTCCCCAGATATAAGGTAGGAAGACGGTTTAGGTCCCCACTTGTAAACCTGAAATTAGCTCAAAACTTAAGTGTTAAGCTAGAAATAGGACTGATTACTTAAATTTCATTCTGATAATCAATATTTTGACTATAAAATTATAATATACATGAAATTTGAAAATGCGTGTTTAAAAGACCCCACTTGTCAGTTGAAATGACGGTGAAGGTCCCCACTTGTAAATTTATCGAGTGTGAAAAATGAAATTGAAATACTTGATGGAACCATATAGTCTTCGACACTAATTCAAAATCTAATAATTTATACACAAATGTCCCCAGATATAAGGTTGGAAGACGGTGTAGGTCCCCACTTGTAAACCTGAAATTAGCTCAAAACTTAAGTGTTAAGCTAGAAATAGGACTGATTACTTAAATTTATTTCTGATAATCAATATTTTAACTATAAAATTATAATATACATGAAATTTGAAAATGTGTGTTTAAAAGACCCCACTTGTCAGTTGAAATGACGGCCAAGGTCCCCACTTGTAAATTTATCGAGTGTGAAAAATGAAATTGAAATACTTGATGGAACCATATAGGCTTCGACACTAATTCAAAATCTAATAATTTATACACAAATGTCCCCAGATATAAGGTAGGAAGACGGTTTAGGTCCCCACTTGTAAACCTGAAATTAGCTCATAACTTAAGTGTTAAGCTAGAAATAGGACTGATTACTTAAATTTAATTCTGATAATCAATATTTTAACTATAAAATTATAATATACATGAAATTTGAAAATGTGTGTTTAAAAGACCCCACTTCTCAGTTGAAATGACGGCGAAGGTCCCCACTTGTAAATTTATCGAGTGTGAAAAATGAAATTGAAATACTTGATGGAACCATATAGGCTTCGACACTAATTCAAAATCTAATAATTTATACACAAATGTCCCCAGATATAAGGTTGGAAGACGGTGTAGGTCCCCACTTGTAAACCTGAAATTAGCTCAAAACTTAAGTGTTAAGCTAGAAATAGGACTGATTACTTAAATTTATTTCTGATAATCAATATTTTAACTATAAAATTATAATATACATGAAATTTGAAAATGTGTGTTTAAAAGACCCCACTTGTCAGTTGAAATGACGGCCAAGGTCCCCACTTGTAAATTTATCGAGTGTGAAAAATGAAATTGAAATACTTGATGGAACCATATAGGCTTCGACACTAATTCAAAATCTAATAATTTATACACAAATGTCCCCAGATATAAGGTTGGAAGACGGTTTAGGTCCCCACTTGTAAACCTGAAATTAGCTCAAAACTTAAGTGTTAAGCTAGAAATAGGACTGATTACTTAAATTTATTTCTGATAATCAATATTTTAACTATAAAATTATAATATACATGAAATTTGAAAATGTGTGTTTAAAAGACCCCACTTGTCAGTTGAAATGACGGCCAAGGTCCCCACTTGTAAATTTATCGAGTGTGAAAAATGAAATTGAAATACTTGATGGAACCATATAGGCTTCGACACTAATTCAAAATCTAATAATTTATACACAAATGTCCCCAGATATAAGGTAGGAAGACGGTTTAGGTCCCCACTTGTAAACCTGAAATTAGCTCAAAACTTAAGTGTTAAGCTAGAAATAGGACTGATTACTTAAATTTCATTCTGATAATCAATATTTTGACTATAAAATTATAATATACATGAAATTTGAAAATGTGTGTTTAAAAGACCCCACTTGTCAGTTGAAATGACGGTGAAGGTCCCCACTTGTAAATTTATCGAGTGTGAAAAATGAAATTGAAATACTTGATGGAACCATATAGTCTTCGACACTAATTCAAAATCTAATAATTTATACACAAATGTCCCCAGATATAAGGTTGGAAGACGGTGTAGGTCCCCACTTGTAAACCTGAAATTAGCTCAAAACTTAAGTGTTAAGCTAGAAATAGGACTGATTACTTAAATTTCATTCTGATAATCAATATTTTGACTATAAAATTATAATATACATGAAATTTGAAAATGCGTGTTTAAAAGACCCCACTTGTCAGTTGAAATGACGGTGAAGGTCCCCACTTGTAAATTTATCGAGTGTGAAAAATGAAATTGAAATACTTGATGGAACCATATAGTCTTCGACACTAATTCAAAATCTAATAATTTATACACAAATGTCCCCAGATATAAGGTTGGAAGACGGTGTAGGTCCCCACTTGTAAACCTGAAATTAGCTCAAAACTTAAGTGTTAAGCTAGAAATAGGACTGATTACTTAAATTTAATTCTGATAATCAATATTTTAACTATAAAATTATAATATACATGAAATTTGAAAATGTGTGTTTAAAAGACCCCACTTCTCAGTTGAAATGACGGCGAAGATCCCCACTTGTAAATTTATCGAGTGTGAAAAATGAAATTGAAATACTTGATGGAACCATATAGGCTTCGACATTAATTCAAAATCTAATAATTTATACACAAATGTCCCCAGATATAAGGTAGGAAGACGGTTTAGGTCCCCACTTGTAAACCTGAAATTAGCTCAAAACTTAAGTGTTAAGCTAGAAATAGGACTGATTACTTAAATTTCATTCTGATAATCAATATTTTGACTATAAAATTATAATATACATGAAATTTGAAAATGCGTGTTTAAAAGACCCCACTTGTCAGTTGAAATGACGGTGAAGGTCCCCACTTGTAAATTTATCGAGTGTGAAAAATGAAATTGAAATACTTGATGGAACCATATAGTCTTCGACACTAATTCAAAATCTAATAATTTATACACAAATGTCCCCAGATATAAGGTTGGAAGACGGTGTAGGTCCCCACTTGTAAACCTGAAATTAGCTCAAAACTTAAGTGTTAAGCTAGAAATAGGACTGATTACTTAAATTTATTTCTGATAATCAATATTTTAACTATAAAATTATAATATACATGAAATTTGAAAATGTGTGTTTAAAAGACCCCACTTGTCAGTTGAAATGACGGCCAAGGTCCCCACTTGTAAATTTATCGAGTGTGAAAAATGAAATTGAAATACTTGATGGAACCATATAGGCTTCGACACTAATTCAAAATCTAATAATTTATACACAAATGTCCCCAGATATAAGGTAGGAAGACGGTTTAGGTCCCCACTTGTAAACCTGAAATTAGCTCATAACTTAAGTGTTAAGCTAGAAATAGGACTGATTACTTAAATTTAATTCTGATAATCAATATTTTAACTATAAAATTATAATATACATGAAATTTGAAAATGTGTGTTTAAAAGACCCCACTTCTCAGTTGAAATGACGGCGAAGGTCCCCACTTGTAAATTTATCGAGTGTGAAAAATGAAATTGAAATACTTGATGGAACCATATAGGCTTCGACACTAATTCAAAATCTAATAATTTATACACAAATGTCCCCAGATATAAGGTAGGAAGACGGTTTAGGTCCCCACTTGTAAACCTGAAATTAGCTCATAACTTAAGTGTTAAGCTAGAAATAGGACTGATTACTTAAATTTAATTCTGATAATCAATATTTTAACTATAAAATTATAATATACATGAAATTTGAAAATGTGTGTTTAAAAGACCCCACTTCTCAGTTGAAATGACGGCGAAGGTCCCCACTTGTAAATTTATCGAGTGTGAAAAATGAAATTGAAATACTTGATGGAACCATATAGTCTTCGACACTAATTCAAAATCTAATAATTTATACACAAATGTCCCCAGATATAAGGTTGGAAGACGGTTTAGGTCCCCACTTGTAAACCTGAAATTAGCTCAAAACTTAAGTGTTAAGCTAGAAATAGGACTGATTACTTAAATTTAATTCTGATAATCAATATTTTAACTATAAAATTATAATATACATGAAATTTGAAAATGTGTGTTTAAAAGACCCCACTTGTCAGTTGAAATGACGGCGAAGGTCCCCACTTGTAAATTTATCGAGTGTGAAAAATGAAATTGAAATACTTGATGGAACCATATAGAATTCGACACTAATTCAAAATCTAATAATTTATACACAAATGTCCCCAGATATAAGGTAGGAAGACGGTTTAGGTCCCCACTTGTAAACCTGAAATTAGCTCAAAACTTAAGTGTTAAGCTAGAAATAGGACTGATTACTTAAAATTAATTCTGATAATCAATATTTTAACTATTAAATTATAATATACATGAAATTTGAAAATGTGTGTTTAAAAGACCCCACTTCTCAGTTGAAATGACGGCGAAGGTCCCCACTTGTAAATTTATCGAGTGTGAAAAATGAAATTGAAATACTTGATGGAACCATATAGGCTTCGACACTTATTCAAAATCTAATAATTTATACACAAATGTCCCCAGATATAAGGTAGGAAGACGGTTTAGGTCCCCACTTGTAAACCTGAAATTAGCTCAAAACTTAAGTGTTAAGCTAGAAATAGGACTGATTACTTAAATTCAATTCTGATAATCAATATTTTAACTATAAAATTATAATATACATGAAATTTGAAAATGTGTGTTTAAAAGACCCCACTTGTCAGTTGAAATGACGGCGAAGGTCCCCACTTGTAAATTTATCGAGTGTGAAAAATGAAATTGAAATACTTGATGGAACCATATAGAATTCGACACTAATTCAAAATCTAATAATTTATACACAAATGTCCCCAGATATAAGGTAGGAAGACGGTTTAGGTCCCCACTTGTAAACCTGAAATTAGCTCAAAACTTAAGTGTTAAGCTAGAAATAGGACTGATTACTTAAATTTAATTCTGATAATCAATATTTTAACTATAAAATTATAATATACATGAAATTTGAAAATGTGTGTTTAAAAGACCCCACTTCTCAGTTGAAATGACGGCGAAGATCCCCACTTGTAAATTTATCGAGTGTGAAAAATGAAATTGAAATACTTGATGGAACCATATAGGCTTCGACATTAATTCAAAATCTAATAATTTATACACAAATGTCCCCAGATATAAGGTAGGAAGACGGTTTAGGTCCCCACTTGTAAACCTGAAATTAGCTCAAAACTTAAGTGTTAAGCTAGAAATAGGACTGATTACTTAAATTTCATTCTGATAATCAATATTTTGACTATAAAATTATAATATACATGAAATTTGAAAATGCGTGTTTAAAAGACCCCACTTGTCAGTTGAAATGACGGTGAAGGTCCCCACTTGTAAATTTATCGAGTGTGAAAAATGAAATTGAAATACTTGATGGAACCATATAGTCTTCGACACTAATTCAAAATCTAATAATTTATACACAAATGTCCCCAGATATAAGGTTGGAAGACGGTGTAGGTCCCCACTTGTAAACCTGAAATTAGCTCAAAACTTAAGTGTTAAGCTAGAAATAGGACTGATTACTTAAATTTATTTCTGATAATCAATATTTTAACTATAAAATTATAATATACATGAAATTTGAAAATGTGTGTTTAAAAGACCCCACTTGTCAGTTGAAATGACGGCCAAGGTCCCCACTTGTAAATTTATCGAGTGTGAAAAATGAAATTGAAATACTTGATGGAACCATATAGGCTTCGACACTAATTCAAAATCTAATAATTTATACACAAATGTCCCCAGATATAAGGTAGGAAGACGGTTTAGGTCCCCACTTGTAAACCTGAAATTAGCTCATAACTTAAGTGTTAAGCTAGAAATAGGACTGATTACTTAAATTTAATTCTGATAATCAATATTTTAACTATAAAATAATAATATACATGAAATTTGAAAATGTGTGTTTAAAAGACCCCACTTCTCAGTTGAAATGACGGCGAAGGTCCCCACTTGTAAATTTATCGAGTGTGAAAAATGAAATTGAAATACTTGATGGAACCATATAGGCTTCGACACTAATTCAAAATCTAATAATTTATACACAAATGTCCCCAGATATAAGGTAGGAAGACGGTTTAGGTCCCCACTTGTAAACCTGAAATTAGCTCATAACTTAAGTGTTAAGCTAGAAATAGGACTGATTACTTAAATTTAATTCTGATAATCAATATTTTAACTATAAAATTATAATATACATGAAATTTGAAAATGTGTGTTTAAAAGACCCCACTTCTCAGTTGAAATGACGGCGAAGGTCCCCACTTGTAAATTTATCGAGTGTGAAAAATGAAATTGAAATACTTGATGGAACCATATAGTCTTCGACACTAATTCAAAATCTAATAATTTATACACACATGTCCCCAGATATAAGGTTGGAAGACGGTTTAGGTCCCCACTTGTAAACCTGAAATTAGCTCAAAACTTAAGTGTTAAGCTAGAAATAGGACTGATTACTTAAATTTAATTCTGATAATCAATATTTTAACTATAAAATTATAATATACATGAAATTTGAAAATGTGTGTTTAAAAGACCCCACTTGTCAGTTGAAATGACGGCGAAGGTCCCCACTTGTAAATTTATCGAGTGTGAAAAATGAAATTGAAATACTTGATGGAACCATATAGAATTCGACACTAATTCAAAATCTTATAATTTATACACAAATGTCCCCAGATATAAGGTAGGAAGACGGTTTAGGTCCCCACTTGTAAACCTGAAATTAGCTCAAAACTTAAGTGTTAAGCTAGAAATAGGACTGATTACTTAAATTTAATTCTGATAATCAATATTTTAACTATAAAATTATAATATACATGAAATTTGAAAATGTGTGTTTAAAAGACCCCACTTCTCAGTTGAAATGACGGCGAAGGTCCCCACTTGTAAATTTATCGAGTGTGAAAAATGAAATTGAAATACTTGATGGAACCATATAGGCTTCGACATTAATTCAAAATCTAATAATTTATACACAAATGTCCCCAGATATAAGGTAGGAAGACGGTTTAGGTCCCCACTTGTAAACCTGAAATTAGCTCAAAACTTAAGTGTTAAGCTAGAAATAGGACTGATTACTTAAATTTCATTCTGATAATCAATATTTTGACTATAAAATTATAATATACATGAAATTTGAAAATGTGTGTTTAAAAGACCCCACTTGTCAGTTGAAATGACGGTGAAGGTCCCCACTTGTAAATTTATCGAGTGTGAAAAATGAAATTGAAATACTTGATGGAACCATATAGTCTTCGACACTAATTCAAAATCTAATAATTTATACACAAATGTCCCCAGATATAAGGTTGGAAGACGGTGTAGGTCCCCACTTGTAAAACTGAAATTAGCTCAAAACTTAAGTGTTAAGCTAGAAATAGGACTGATTACTTAAATTTAATTCTGATAATCAATATTTTAACTATAAAATTAAAATATACATGAAATTTGAAAATGTGTGTTTAAAAGACCCCACTTGTCAGTTGAAATGACGGCGAAGGTCCCCACTTGTAAATTTATCGAGTGTGAAAAATGAAATTGAAATACTTGATGGAACCATATAGGCTTCGACACTTATTCAAAATCTAATAATTTATACACAAATGTCCCCAGATATAAGGTAGGAAGACGGTTTAGGTCCCCACTTGTAAACCTGAAATTAGCTCAAAACTTAAGTGTTAAGCTAGAAATAGGACTGATTACTTAAATTCAATTCTGATAATCAATATTTTAACTATAAAATTGTAATATACATGAAATTTGAAAATGTGTGTTTAAAAGACCCCACTTGTCAGTTGAAATGACGGCGAAGGTCCCCACTTGTAAATTTATCGAGTGTGAAAAATGAAATTGAAATACTTGATGGAACCATATAGAATTCGACACTAATTCAAAATCTAATAATTTATACACAAATGTCCCCAGATATAAGGTAGGAAGACGGTTTAGGTCCCCACTTGTAAACCTGAAATTAGCTCAAAACTTAAGTGTTAAGCTAGAAATAGGACTGATTACTTAAATTTAATTCTGATAATCAATATTTTAACTATAAAATTATAATATACATGAAATTTGAAAATGTGTGTTTAAAAGACCCCACTTGTCAGTTGAAATGACGGCCAAGGTCCCCACTTGTAAATTTATCGAGTGTGAAAAATGAAATTGAAATACTTGATGGAACCATATAGGCTTCGACACTAATTCAAAATCTAATAATTTATACACAAATGTCCCCAGATATAAGGTAGGAAGACGGTTTAGGTCCCCACTTGTAAACCTGAAATTAGCTCAAAACTTAAGTGTTAAGCTAGAAATAGGACTGATTACTTAAATTCAATTCTGATAATCAATATTTTAACTATAAAATTATAATATACATGAAATTTGAAAATGTGTGTTTAAAAGACCCCACTTGTCAGTTGAAATGACGGCGAAGGTCCCCACTTGTAAATTTATCGAGTGTGAAAAATGAAATTGAAATACTTGATGGAACCATATAGAATTCGACACTAATTCAAAATCTAATAATTTATACACAAATGTCCCCAGATATAAGGTAGGAAGACGGTTTAGGTCCCCACTTGTAAACCTGAAATTAGCTCAAAACTTAAGTGTTAAGCTAGAAATAGGACTGATTACTTAAATTTAATTCTGATAATCAATATTTTAACTATAAAATTATAATATACATGAAATTCGAAAATGTGTGTTTAAAAGACCCCACTTGTCAGTTGAAATGACGGCCAAGGTCCCCACTTGTAAATTTATCGAGTGTGAAAAATGAAATTGAAATACTTGATGGAACCATATAGGCTTCGACACTAATTCAAAATCTAATAATTTATACACAAATGTCCCCAGATATAAGGTAGGAAGACGGTTTAGGTCCCCACTTGTAAACCTGAAATTAGCTCATAACTTAAGTGTTAAGCTAGAAATAGGACTGATTACTTAAATTTAATTCTGATAATCAATATTTTAACTATAAAATTATAATATACATGAAATTTGAAAATGTGTGTTTAAAAGACCCCACTTCTCAGTTGAAATGACGGCGAAGGTCCCCACTTGTAAATTTATCGAGTGTGAAAAATGAAATTGAAATACTTGATGGAACCATATAGGCTTCGACACTAATTCAAAATCTAATAATTTATACACAAATGTCCCCAGATATAAGGTAGGAAGACGGTTTAGGTCCCCACTTGTAAACCTGAAATTAGCTCATAACTTAAGTGTTAAGCTAGAAATAGGACTGATTACTTAAATTTAATTCTGATAATCAATATTTTAACTATAAAATTATAATATACATGAAATTTGAAAATGTGTGTTTAAAAGACCCCACTTCTCAGTTGAAATGACGGCGAAGGTCCCCACTTGTAAATTTATCGAGTGTGAAAAATGAAATTGAAATACTTGATGGAACCATATAGAATTCGACACTAATTCAAAATCTAATAATTTATACACAAATGTCCCCAGATATAAGGTAGGAAGACGGTTTAGGTCCCCACTTGTAAACCTGAAATTAGCTCAAAACTTAAGTGTTAAGCTAGAAATAGGACTGATTACTTAAATTTCATTCTGATAATCAATATTTTGACTATAAAATTATAATATACATGAAATTTGAAAATGTGTGTTTAAAAGACCCCACTTCTCAGTTGAAATGACGGCGAAGGTCCCCACTTGTAAATTTATCGAGTGTGAAAAATGAAATTGAAATACTTGATGGAACCATATAGAATTCGACACTAATTCAAAATCTAATAATTTATACACAAATGTCCCCAGATATAAGGTAGGAAGACGGTTTAGGTCCCCACTTGTAAACCTGAAATTAGCTCAAAACTTAAGTGTTAAGCTAGAAATAGGACTGATTACTTAAATTTCATTCTGATAATCAATATTTTGACTATAAAATTATAATATACATGAAATTTGAAAATGTGTGTTTAAAAGACCCCACTTGTCAGTTGAAATGACGGTGAAGGTCCCCACTTGTAAATTTATCGAGTGTGAAAAATGAAATTGAAATACTTGATGGAACCATATAGTCTTCGACACTAATTCAAAATCTAATAATTTATACACAAATGTCCCCAGATATAAGGTTGGAAGACGGTGTAGGTCCCCACTTGTAAACCTGAAATTAGCTCAAAACTTAAGTGTTAAGCTAGAAATAGGACTGATTACTTAAATTTAATTCTGATAATCAATATTTTAACTATAAAATTATAATATACATGAAATTTGAAAATGTGTGTTTAAAAGACCCCACTTGTCAGTTGAAATGACGGCGAAGGTCCCCACTTGTAAATTTATCGAGTGTGAAAAATGAAATTGAAATACTTGATGGAACCATATAGGCTTCGACACTTATTCAAAATCTAATAATTTATACACAAATGTCCCCAGATATAAGGTAGGAAGACGGTTTAGGTCCCCACTTGTAAACCTGAAATTAGCTCAAAACTTAAGTGTTAAGCTAGAAATAGGACTGATTACTTAAATTCAATTCTGATAATCAATATTTTAACTATAAAATTATAATATACATGAAATTTGAAAATGTGTGTTTAAAAGACCCCACTTGTCAGTTGAAATGACGGCGAAGGTCCCCACTTGTAAATTTATCGAGTGTGAAAAATGAAATTGAAATACTTGATGGAACCATATAGAATTCGACACTAATTCAAAATCTAATAATTTATACACAAATGTCCCCAGATATAAGGTAGGAAGACGGTTTAGGTCCCCACTTGTAAACCTGAAATTAGCTCAAAACTTAAGTGTTAAGCTAGAAATAGGACTGATTACTTAAATTTAATTCTGATAATCAATATTTTAACTATAAAATTATAATATACATGAAATTTGAAAATGTGTGTTTAAAAGACCCCACTTGTCAGTTGAAATGACGGCCAAGGTCCCCACTTGTAAATTTATCGAGTGTGAAAAATGAAATTGAAATACTTGATGGAACCATATAGGCTTCGACACTAATTCAAAATCTAATAATTTATACACAAATGTCCCCAGATATAAGGTAGGAAGACGGTTTAGGTCCCCACTTGTAAACCTGAAATTAGCTCAAAACTTAAGTGTTAAGCTAGAAATAGGACTGATTACTTAAATTCAATTCTGATAATCAATATTTTAACTATAAAATTATAATATACATGAAATTTGAAAATGTGTGTTTAAAAGACCCCACTTGTCAGTTGAAATGACGGCGAAGGTCCCCACTTGTAAATTTATCGAGTGTGAAAAATGAAATTGAAATACTTGATGGAACCATATAGAATTCGACACTAATTCAAAATCTAATAATTTATACACAAATGTCCCCAGATATAAGGTAGGAAGACGGTTTAGGTCCCCACTTGTAAACCTGAAATTAGCTCAAAACTTAAGTGTTAAGCTAGAAATAGGACTGATTACTTAAATTTAATTCTGATAATCAATATTTTAACTATAAAATTATAATATACATGAAATTCGAAAATGTGTGTTTAAAAGACCCCACTTGTCAGTTGAAATGACGGCCAAGGTCCCCACTTGTAAATTTATCGAGTGTGAAAAATGAAATTGAAATACTTGATGGAACCATATAGGCTTCGACACTAATTCAAAATCTAATAATTTATACACAAATGTCCCCAGATATAAGGTAGGAAGACGGTTTAGGTCCCCACTTGTAAACCTGAAATTAGCTCATAACTTAAGTGTTAAGCTAGAAATAGGACTGATTACTTAAATTTAATTCTGATAATCAATATTTTAACTATAAAATTATAATATACATGAAATTTGAAAATGTGTGTTTAAAAGACCCCACTTCTCAGTTGAAATGACGGCGAAGGTCCCCACTTGTAAATTTATCGAGTGTGAAAAATGAAATTGAAATACTTGATGGAACCATATAGGCTTCGACACTAATTCAAAATCTAATAATTTATACACAAATGTCCCCAGATATAAGGTAGGAAGACGGTTTAGGTCCCCACTTGTAAACCTGAAATTAGCTCATAACTTAAGTGTTAAGCTAGAAATAGGACTGATTACTTAAATTTAATTCTGATAATCAATATTTTAACTATAAAATTATAATATACATGAAATTTGAAAATGTGTGTTTAAAAGACCCCACTTCTCAGTTGAAATGACGGCGAAGGTCCCCACTTGTAAATTTATCGAGTGTGAAAAATGAAATTGAAATACTTGATGGAACCATATAGGCTTCGACACTTATTCAAAATCTAATAATTTATACACAAATGTCCCCAGATATAAGGTAGGAAGACGGTTTAGGTCCCCACTTGTAAACCTGAAATTAGCTCAAAACTTAAGTGTTAAGCTAGAAATAGGACTGATTACTTAAATTCAATTCTGATAATCAATATTTTAACTATAAAATTATAATATACATGAAATTTGAAAATGTGTGTTTAAAAGACCCCACTTGTCAGTTGAAATGACGGCGAAGGTCCCCACTTGTAAATTTATCGAGTGTGAAAAATGAAATTGAAATACTTGATGGAACCATATAGAATTCGACACTAATTCAAAATCTAATAATTTATACACAAATGTCCCCAGATATAAGGTAGGAAGACGGTTTAGGTCCCCACTTGTAAACCTGAAATTAGCTCAAAACTTAAGTGTTAAGCTAGAAATAGGACTGATTACTTAAATTTAATTCTGATAATCAATATTTTAACTATAAAATTATAATATACATGAAATTTGAAAATGTGTGTTTAAAAGACCCCACTTGTCAGTTGAAATGACGGCCAAGGTCCCCACTTGTAAATTTATCGAGTGTGAAAAATGAAATTGAAATACTTGATGGAACCATATAGGCTTCGACACTAATTCAAAATCTAATAATTTATACACAAATGTCCCCAGATATAAGGTAGGAAGACGGTTTAGGTCCCCACTTGTAAACCTGAAATTAGCTCAAAACTTAAGTGTTAAGCTAGAAATAGGACTGATTACTTAAATTCAATTCTGATAATCAATATTTTAACTATAAAATTATAATATACATGAAATTTGAAAATGTGTGTTTAAAAGACCCCACTTGTCAGTTGAAATGACGGCGAAGGTCCCCACTTGTAAATTTATCGAGTGTGAAAAATGAAATTGAAATACTTGATGGAACCATATAGAATTCGACACTAATTCAAAATCTAATAATTTATACACAAATGTCCCCAGATATAAGGTAGGAAGACGGTTTAGGTCCCCACTTGTAAACCTGAAATTAGCTCAAAACTTAAGTGTTAAGCTAGAAATAGGACTGATTACTTAAATTTAATTCTGATAATCAATATTTTAACTATAAAATTATAATATACATGAAATTCGAAAATGTGTGTTTAAAAGACCCCACTTGTCAGTTGAAATGACGGCCAAGGTCCCCACTTGTAAATTTATCGAGTGTGAAAAATGAAATTGAAATACTTGATGGAACCATATAGGCTTCGACACTAATTCAAAATCTAATAATTTATACACAAATGTCCCCAGATATAAGGTAGGAAGACGGTTTAGGTCCCCACTTGTAAACCTGAAATTAGCTCATAACTTAAGTGTTAAGCTAGAAATAGGACTGATTACTTAAATTTAATTCTGATAATCAATATTTTAACTATAAAATTATAATATACATGAAATTTGAAAATGTGTGTTTAAAAGACCCCACTTCTCAGTTGAAATGACGGCGAAGGTCCCCACTTGTAAATTTATCGAGTGTGAAAAATGAAATTGAAATACTTGATGGAACCATATAGGCTTCGACACTAATTCAAAATCTAATAATTTATACACAAATGTCCCCAGATATAAGGTAGGAAGACGGTTTAGGTCCCCACTTGTAAACCTGAAATTAGCTCATAACTTAAGTGTTAAGCTAGAAATAGGACTGATTACTTAAATTTAATTCTGATAATCAATATTTTAACTATAAAATTATAATATACATGAAATTTGAAAATGTGTGTTTAAAAGACCCCACTTCTCAGTTGAAATGACGGCGAAGGTCCCCACTTGTAAATTTATCGAGTGTGAAAAATGAAATTGAAATACTTGATGGAACCATATAGAATTCGACACTAATTCAAAATCTAATAATTTATACACAAATGTCCCCAGATATAAGGTAGGAAGACGGTTTAGGTCCCCACTTGTAAACCTGAAATTAGCTCAAAACTTAAGTGTTAAGCTAGAAATAGGACTGATTACTTAAATTTCATTCTGATAATCAATATTTTGACTATAAAATTATAATATACATGAAATTTGAAAATGTGTGTTTAAAAGACCCCACTTCTCAGTTGAAATGACGGTGAAGGTCCCCACTTGTAAATTTATCGAGTGTGAAAAATGAAATTGAAATACTTGATGGAACCATATAGTCTTCGACACTAATTCAAAATCTAATAATTTATACACAAATGTCCCCAGATATAAGGTTGGAAGACGGTGTAGGTCCCCACTTGTAAACCTGAAATTAGCTCAAAACTTAAGTGTTAAGCTAGAAATAGGACTGATTACTTAAATTTAATTCTGATAATCAATATTTTAACTATAAAATTATAATATACATGAAATTTGAAAATGTGTGTTTAAAAGACCCCACTTGTCAGTTGAAATGACGGCGAAGGTCCCCACTTGTAAATTTATCGAGTGTGAAAAATGAAATTGAAATACTTGATGGAACCATATAGGCTTCGACACTTATTCAAAATCTAATAATTTATACACAAATGTCCCCAGATATAAGGTAGGAAGACGGTTTAGGTCCCCACTTGTAAACCTGAAATTAGCTCAAAACTTAAGTGTTAAGCTAGAAATAGGACTGATTACTTAAATTCAATTCTGATAATCAATATTTTAACTATAAAATTATAATATACATGAAATTTGAAAATGTGTGTTTAAAAGACCCCACTTGTCAGTTGAAATGACGGCGAAGGTCCCCACTTGTAAATTTATCGAGTGTGAAAAATGAAATTGAAATACTTGATGGAACCATATAGAATTCGACACTAATTCAAAATCTAATAATTTATACACAAATGTCCCCAGATATAAGGTAGGAAGACGGTTTAGGTCCCCACTTGTAAACCTGAAATTAGCTCAAAACTTAAGTGTTAAGCTAGAAATAGGACTGATTACTTAAATTTAATTCTGATAATCAATATTTTAACTATAAAATTATAATATACATGAAATTTGAAAATGTGTGTTTAAAAGACCCCACTTGTCAGTTGAAATGACGGCGAAGGTCCCCACTTGTAAATTTATCGAGTGTGAAAAATGAAATTGAAATACTTGATGGAACCATATAGGCTTCGACACTTATTCAAAATCTAATAATTTATACACAAATGTCCCCAGATATAAGGTAGGAAGACGGTTTAGGTCCCCACTTGTAAACCTGAAATTAGCTCAAAACTTAAGTGTTAAGCTAGAAATAGGACTGATTACTTAAATTCAATTCTGATAATCAATATTTTAACTATAAAATTATAATATACATGAAATTTGAAAATGTGTGTTTAAAAGACCCCACTTGTCAGTTGAAATGACGGCGAAGGTCCCCACTTGTAAATTTATCGAGTGTGAAAAATGAAATTGAAATACTTGATGGAACCATATAGAATTCGACACTAATTCAAAATCTAATAATTTATACACAAATGTCCCCAGATATAAGGTAGGAAGACGGTTTAGGTCCCCACTTGTAAACCTGAAATTAGCTCAAAACTTAAGTGTTAAGCTAGAAATAGGACTGATTACTTAAATTTAATTCTGATAATCAATATTTTAACTATAAAATTATAATATACATGAAATTTGAAAATGTGTGTTTAAAAGACCCCACTTCTCAGTTGAAATGACGGCGAAGATCCCCACTTGTAAATTTATCGAGTGTGAAAAATGAAATTGAAATACTTGATGGAACCATATAGGCTTCGACATTAATTCAAAATCTAATAATTTATACACAAATGTCCCCAGATATAAGGTAGGAAGACGGTTTAGGTCCCCACTTGTAAACCTGAAATTAGCTCAAAACTTAAGTGTTAAGCTAGAAATAGGACTGATTACTTAAATTTCATTCTGATAATCAATATTTTGACTATAAAATTATAATATACATGAAATTTGAAAATGCGTGTTTAAAAGACCCCACTTGTCAGTTGAAATGACGGTGAAGGTCCCCACTTGTAAATTTATCGAGTGTGAAAAATGAAATTGAAATACTTGATGGAACCATATAGTCTTCGACACTAATTCAAAATCTAATAATTTATACACAAATGTCCCCAGATATAAGGTTGGAAGACGGTGTAGGTCCCCACTTGTAAACCTGAAATTAGCTCAAAACTTAAGTGTTAAGCTAGAAATAGGACTGATTACTTAAATTTATTTCTGATAATCAATATTTTAACTATAAAATTATAATATACATGAAATTTGAAAATGTGTGTTTAAAAGACCCCACTTGTCAGTTGAAATGACGGCCAAGGTCCCCACTTGTAAATTTATCGAGTGTGAAAAATGAAATTGAAATACTTGATGGAACCATATAGAATTCGACACTAATTCAAAATCTAATAATTTATACACAAATGTCCCCAGATATAAGGTAGGAAGACGGTTTAGGTCCCCACTTGTAAACCTGAAATTAGCTCAAAACTTAAGTGTTAAGCTAGAAATAGGACTGATTACTTAAATTTAATTCTGATAATCAATATTTTAACTATAAAATTATAATATACATGAAATTTGAAAATGTGTGTTTAAAAGACCCCACTTCTCAGTTGAAATGACGGCGAAGATCCCCACTTGTAAATTTATCGAGTGTGAAAAATGAAATTGAAATACTTGATGGAACCATATAGGCTTCGACATTAATTCAAAATCTAATAATTTATACACAAATGTCCCCAGATATAAGGTAGGAAGACGGTTTAGGTCCCCACTTGTAAACCTGAAATTAGCTCAAAACTTAAGTGTTAAGCTAGAAATAGGACTGATTACTTAAATTTCATTCTGATAATCAATATTTTGACTATAAAATTATAATATACATGAAATTTGAAAATGCGTGTTTAAAAGACCCCACTTGTCAGTTGAAATGACGGTGAAGGTCCCCACTTGTAAATTTATCGAGTGTGAAAAATGAAATTGAAATACTTGATGGAACCATATAGTCTTCGACACTAATTCAAAATCTAATAATTTATACACAAATGTCCCCAGATATAAGGTTGGAAGACGGTGTAGGTCCCCACTTGTAAACCTGAAATTAGCTCAAAACTTAAGTGTTAAGCTAGAAATAGGACTGATTACTTAAATTTATTTCTGATAATCAATATTTTAACTATAAAATTATAATATACATGAAATTTGAAAATGTGTGTTTAAAAGACCCCACTTGTCAGTTGAAATGACGGCCAAGGTCCCCACTTGTAAATTTATCGAGTGTGAAAAATGAAATTGAAATACTTGATGGAACCATATAGGCTTCGACACTAATTCAAAATCTAATAATTTATACACAAATGTCCCCAGATATAAGGTAGGAAGACGGTTTAGGTCCCCACTTGTAAACCTGAAATTAGCTCAAAACTTAAGTGTTAAGCTAGAAATAGGACTGATTACTTAAATTCAATTCTGATAATCAATATTTTAACTATAAAATTATAATATACATGAAATTTGAAAATGTGTGTTTAAAAG
Organism: Phalangium opilio; assembly: GCF_054372755.1. Lineage (NCBI taxonomy): Eukaryota > Metazoa > Arthropoda > Arachnida > Opiliones > Phalangiidae > Phalangium > Phalangium opilio. The sequence goes on from NW_028324173.1 coordinate 4,772,714, forward strand.
ACCCCACTTGTCAGTTGAAATGACGGCGAAGGTCCCCACTTGTAAATTTATCGAGTGTGAAAAATGAAATTGAAATACTTGATGGAACCATATAGAATTCGACACTAATTCAAAATCTAATAATTTATACACAAATGTCCCCAGATATAAGGTAGGAAGACGGTTTAGGTCCCCACTTGTAAACCTGAAATTAGCTCAAAACTTAAGTGTTAAGCTAGAAATAGGACTGATTACTTAAATTTAATTCTGATAATCAATATTTTAACTATAAAATTATAATATACATGAAATTCGAAAATGTGTGTTTAAAAGACCCCACTTGTCAGTTGAAATGACGGCCAAGGTCCCCACTTGTAAATTTATCGAGTGTGAAAAATGAAATTGAAATACTTGATGGAACCATATAGGCTTCGACACTAATTCAAAATCTAATAATTTATACACAAATGTCCCCAGATATAAGGTAGGAAGACGGTTTAGGTCCCCACTTGTAAACCTGAAATTAGCTCATAACTTAAGTGTTAAGCTAGAAATAGGACTGATTACTTAAATTTAATTCTGATAATCAATATTTTAACTATAAAATTATAATATACATGAAATTTGAAAATGTGTGTTTAAAAGACCCCACTTCTCAGTTGAAATGACGGCGAAGGTCCCCACTTGTAAATTTATCGAGTGTGAAAAATGAAATTGAAATACTTGATGGAACCATATAGGCTTCGACACTAATTCAAAATCTAATAATTTATACACAAATGTCCCCAGATATAAGGTAGGAAGACGGTTTAGGTCCCCACTTGTAAACCTGAAATTAGCTCATAACTTAAGTGTTAAGCTAGAAATAGGACTGATTACTTAAATTTAATTCTGATAATCAATATTTTAACTATAAAATTATAATATACATGAAATTTGAAAATGTGTGTTTAAAAGACCCCACTTCTCAGTTGAAATGACGGCGAAGGTCCCCACTTGTAAATTTATCGAGTGTGAAAAATGAAATTGAAATACTTGATGGAACCATATAGAATTCGACACTAATTCAAAATCTAATAATTTATACACAAATGTCCCCAGATATAAGGTAGGAAGACGGTTTAGGTCCCCACTTGTAAACCTGAAATTAGCTCAAAACTTAAGTGTTAAGCTAGAAATAGGACTGATTACTTAAATTTCATTCTGATAATCAATATTTTGACTATAAAATTATAATATACATGAAATTTGAAAATGTGTGTTTAAAAGACCCCACTTCTCAGTTGAAATGACGGTGAAGGTCCCCACTTGTAAATTTATCGAGTGTGAAAAATGAAATTGAAATACTTGATGGAACCATATAGTCTTCGACACTAATTCAAAATCTAATAATTTATACACAAATGTCCCCAGATATAAGGTTGGAAGACGGTGTAGGTCCCCACTTGTAAACCTGAAATTAGCTCAAAACTTAAGTGTTAAGCTAGAAATAGGACTGATTACTTAAATTTAATTCTGATAATCAATATTTTAACTATAAAATTATAATATACATGAAATTTGAAAATGTGTGTTTAAAAGACCCCACTTGTCAGTTGAAATGACGGCGAAGGTCCCCACTTGTAAATTTATCGAGTGTGAAAAATGAAATTGAAATACTTGATGGAACCATATAGGCTTCGACACTTATTCAAAATCTAATAATTTATACACAAATGTCCCCAGATATAAGGTAGGAAGACGGTTTAGGTCCCCACTTGTAAACCTGAAATTAGCTCAAAACTTAAGTGTTAAGCTAGAAATAGGACTGATTACTTAAATTCAATTCTGATAATCAATATTTTAACTATAAAATTATAATATACATGAAATTTGAAAATGTGTGTTTAAAAGACCCCACTTGTCAGTTGAAATGACGGCGAAGGTCCCCACTTGTAAATTTATCGAGTGTGAAAAATGAAATTGAAATACTTGATGGAACCATATAGAATTCGACACTAATTCAAAATCTAATAATTTATACACAAATGTCCCCAGATATAAGGTAGGAAGACGGTTTAGGTCCCCACTTGTAAACCTGAAATTAGCTCAAAACTTAAGTGTTAAGCTAGAAATAGGACTGATTACTTAAATTTAATTCTGATAATCAATATTTTAACTATAAAATTATAATATACATGAAATTTGAAAATGTGTGTTTAAAAGACCCCACTTCTCAGTTGAAATGACGGCGAAGATCCCCACTTGTAAATTTATCGAGTGTGAAAAATGAAATTGAAATACTTGATGGAACCATATAGGCTTCGACATTAATTCAAAATCTAATAATTTATACACAAATGTCCCCAGATATAAGGTAGGAAGACGGTTTAGGTCCCCACTTGTAAACCTGAAATTAGCTCAAAACTTAAGTGTTAAGCTAGAAATAGGACTGATTACTTAAATTTCATTCTGATAATCAATATTTTGACTATAAAATTATAATATACATGAAATTTGAAAATGCGTGTTTAAAAGACCCCACTTGTCAGTTGAAATGACGGTGAAGGTCCCCACTTGTAAATTTATCGAGTGTGAAAAATGAAATTGAAATACTTGATGGAACCATATAGTCTTCGACACTAATTCAAAATCTAATAATTTATACACAAATGTCCCCAGATATAAGGTTGGAAGACGGTGTAGGTCCCCACTTGTAAACCTGAAATTAGCTCAAAACTTAAGTGTTAAGCTAGAAATAGGACTGATTACTTAAATTTATTTCTGATAATCAATATTTTAACTATAAAATTATAATATACATGAAATTTGAAAATGTGTGTTTAAAAGACCCCACTTGTCAGTTGAAATGACGGCCAAGGTCCCCACTTGTAAATTTATCGAGTGTGAAAAATGAAATTGAAATACTTGATGGAACCATATAGAATTCGACACTAATTCAAAATCTAATAATTTATACACAAATGTCCCCAGATATAAGGTAGGAAGACGGTTTAGGTCCCCACTTGTAAACCTGAAATTAGCTCAAAACTTAAGTGTTAAGCTAGAAATAGGACTGATTACTTAAATTTAATTCTGATAATCAATATTTTAACTATAAAATTATAATATACATGAAATTTGAAAATGTGTGTTTAAAAGACCCCACTTCTCAGTTGAAATGACGGCGAAGATCCCCACTTGTAAATTTATCGAGTGTGAAAAATGAAATTGAAATACTTGATGGAACCATATAGGCTTCGACATTAATTCAAAATCTAATAATTTATACACAAATGTCCCCAGATATAAGGTAGGAAGACGGTTTAGGTCCCCACTTGTAAACCTGAAATTAGCTCAAAACTTAAGTGTTAAGCTAGAAATAGGACTGATTACTTAAATTTCATTCTGATAATCAATATTTTGACTATAAAATTATAATATACATGAAATTTGAAAATGCGTGTTTAAAAGACCCCACTTGTCAGTTGAAATGACGGTGAAGGTCCCCACTTGTAAATTTATCGAGTGTGAAAAATGAAATTGAAATACTTGATGGAACCATATAGTCTTCGACACTAATTCAAAATCTAATAATTTATACACAAATGTCCCCAGATATAAGGTTGGAAGACGGTGTAGGTCCCCACTTGTAAACCTGAAATTAGCTCAAAACTTAAGTGTTAAGCTAGAAATAGGACTGATTACTTAAATTTATTTCTGATAATCAATATTTTAACTATAAAATTATAATATACATGAAATTTGAAAATGTGTGTTTAAAAGACCCCACTTGTCAGTTGAAATGACGGCCAAGGTCCCCACTTGTAAATTTATCGAGTGTGAAAAATGAAATTGAAATACTTGATGGAACCATATAGGCTTCGACACTAATTCAAAATCTAATAATTTATACACAAATGTCCCCAGATATAAGGTAGGAAGACGGTTTAGGTCCCCACTTGTAAACCTGAAATTAGCTCATAACTTAAGTGTTAAGCTAGAAATAGGACTGATTACTTAAATTTAATTCTGATAATCAATATTTTAACTATAAAATTATAATATACATGAAATTTGAAAATGTGTGTTTAAAAGACCCCACTTCTCAGTTGAAATGACGGCGAAGGTCCCCACTTGTAAATTTATCGAGTGTGAAAAATGAAATTGAAATACTTGATGGAACCATATAGGCTTCGACACTAATTCAAAATCTAATAATTTATACACAAATGTCCCCAGATATAAGGTAGGAAGACGGTTTAGGTCCCCACTTGTAAACCTGAAATTAGCTCATAACTTAAGTGTTAAGCTAGAAATAGGACTGATTACTTAAATTTAATTCTGATAATCAATATTTTAACTATAAAATTATAATATACATGAAATTTGAAAATGTGTGTTTAAAAGACCCCACTTCTCAGTTGAAATGACGGCGAAGGTCCCCACTTGTAAATTTATCGAGTGTGAAAAATGAAATTGAAATACTTGATGGAACCATATAGTCTTCGACACTAATTCAAAATCTAATAATTTATACACAAATGTCCCCAGATATAAGGTTGGAAGACGGTTTAGGTCCCCACTTGTAAACCTGAAATTAGCTCAAAACTTAAGTGTTAAGCTAGAAATAGGACTGATTACTTAAATTTAATTCTGATAATCAATATTTTAACTATAAAATTATAATATACATGAAATTTGAAAATGTGTGTTTAAAAGACCCCACTTGTCAGTTGAAATGACGGCGAAGGTCCCCACTTGTAAATTTATCGAGTGTGAAAAATGAAATTGAAATACTTGATGGAACCATATAGAATTCGACACTAATTCAAAATCTAATAATTTATACACAAATGTCCCCAGATATAAGGTAGGAAGACGGTTTAGGTCCCCACTTGTAAACCTGAAATTAGCTCAAAACTTAAGTGTTAAGCTAGAAATAGGACTGATTACTTAAAATTAATTCTGATAATCAATATTTTAACTATTAAATTATAATATACATGAAATTTGAAAATGTGTGTTTAAAAGACCCCACTTCTCAGTTGAAATGACGGCGAAGGTCCCCACTTGTAAATTTATCGAGTGTGAAAAATGAAATTGAAATACTTGATGGAACCATATAGGCTTCGACATTAATTCAAAATCTAATAATTTATACACAAATGTCCCCAGATATAAGGTAGGAAGACGGTTTAGGTCCCCACTTGTAAACCTGAAATTAGCTCAAAACTTAAGTGTTAAGCTAGAAATAGGACTGATTACTTAAATTTCATTCTGATAATCAATATTTTGACTATAAAATTATAATATACATGAAATTTGAAAATGTGTGTTTAAAAGACCCCACTTGTCAGTTGAAATGACGGTGAAGGTCCCCACTTGTAAATTTATCGAGTGTGAAAAATGAAATTGAAATACTTGATGGAACCATATAGTCTTCGACACTAATTCAAAATCTAATAATTTATACACAAATGTCCCCAGATATAAGGTTGGAAGACGGTGTAGGTCCCCACTTGTAAACCTGAAATTAGCTCAAAACTTAAGTGTTAAGCTAGAAATAGGACTGATTACTTAAATTTAATTCTGATAATCAATATTTTAACTATAAAATTATAATATACATGAAATTTGAAAATGTGTGTTTAAAAGACCCCACTTGTCAGTTGAAATGACGGCGAAGGTCCCCACTTGTAAATTTATCGAGTGTGAAAAATGAAATTGAAATACTTGATGGAACCATATAGGCTTCGACACTTATTCAAAATCTAATAATTTATACACAAATGTCCCCAGATATAAGGTAGGAAGACGGTTTAGGTCCCCACTTGTAAACCTGAAATTAGCTCAAAACTTAAGTGTTAAGCTAGAAATAGGACTGATTACTTAAATTCAATTCTGATAATCAATATTTTAACTATAAAATTATAATATACATGAAATTTGAAAATGTGTGTTTAAAAGACCCCACTTGTCAGTTGAAATGACGGCGAAGGTCCCCACTTGTAAATTTATCGAGTGTGAAAAATGAAATTGAAATACTTGATGGAACCATATAGAATTCGACACTAATTCAAAATCTAATAATTTATACACAAATGTCCCCAGATATAAGGTAGGAAGACGGTTTAGGTCCCCACTTGTAAACCTGAAATTAGCTCAAAACTTAAGTGTTAAGCTAGAAATAGGACTGATTACTTAAATTTAATTCTGATAATCAATATTTTAACTATAAAATTATAATATACATGAAATTTGAAAATGTGTGTTTAAAAGACCCCACTTCTCAGTTGAAATGACGGCGAAGATCCCCACTTGTAAATTTATCGAGTGTGAAAAATGAAATTGAAATACTTGATGGAACCATATAGGCTTCGACATTAATTCAAAATCTAATAATTTATACACAAATGTCCCCAGATATAAGGTAGGAAGACGGTTTAGGTCCCCACTTGTAAACCTGAAATTAGCTCAAAACTTAAGTGTTAAGCTAGAAATAGGACTGATTACTTAAATTTCATTCTGATAATCAATATTTTGACTATAAAATTATAATATACATGAAATTTGAAAATGCGTGTTTAAAAGACCCCACTTGTCAGTTGAAATGACGGTGAAGGTCCCCACTTGTAAATTTATCGAGTGTGAAAAATGAAATTGAAATACTTGATGGAACCATATAGTCTTCGACACTAATTCAAAATCTAATAATTTATACACAAATGTCCCCAGATATAAGGTTGGAAGACGGTGTAGGTCCCCACTTGTAAACCTGAAATTAGCTCAAAACTTAAGTGTTAAGCTAGAAATAGGACTGATTACTTAAATTTATTTCTGATAATCAATATTTTAACTATAAAATTATAATATACATGAAATTTGAAAATGTGTGTTTAAAAGACCCCACTTGTCAGTTGAAATGACGGCCAAGGTCCCCACTTGTAAATTTATCGAGTGTGAAAAATGAAATTGAAATACTTGATGGAACCATATAGGCTTCGACACTAATTCAAAATCTAATAATTTATACACAAATGTCCCCAGATATAAGGTAGGAAGACGGTTTAGGTCCCCACTTGTAAACCTGAAATTAGCTCATAACTTAAGTGTTAAGCTAGAAATAGGACTGATTACTTAAATTTAATTCTGATAATCAATATTTTAACTATAAAATTATAATATACATGAAATTTGAAAATGTGTGTTTAAAAGACCCCACTTCTCAGTTGAAATGACGGCGAAGGTCCCCACTTGTAAATTTATCGAGTGTGAAAAATGAAATTGAAATACTTGATGGAACCATATAGGCTTCGACACTAATTCAAAATCTAATAATTTATACACAAATGTCCCCAGATATAAGGTAGGAAGACGGTTTAGGTCCCCACTTGTAAACCTGAAATTAGCTCATAACTTAAGTGTTAAGCTAGAAATAGGACTGATTACTTAAATTTAATTCTGATAATCAATATTTTAACTATAAAATTATAATATACATGAAATTTGAAAATGTGTGTTTAAAAGACCCCACTTCTCAGTTGAAATGACGGCGAAGGTCCCCACTTGTAAATTTATCGAGTGTGAAAAATGAAATTGAAATACTTGATGGAACCATATAGTCTTCGACACTAATTCAAAATCTAATAATTTATACACACATGTCCCCAGATATAAGGTTGGAAGACGGTTTAGGTCCCCACTTGTAAACCTGAAATTAGCTCAAAACTTAAGTGTTAAGCTAGAAATAGGACTGATTACTTAAATTTAATTCTGATAATCAATATTTTAACTATAAAATTATAATATACATGAAATTTGAAAATGTGTGTTTAAAAGACCCCACTTGTCAGTTGAAATGACGGCGAAGGTCCCCACTTGTAAATTTATCGAGTGTGAAAAATGAAATTGAAATACTTGATGGAACCATATAGAATTCGACACTAATTCAAAATATTATAATTTATACACAAATGTCCCCAGATATAAGGTAGGAAGACGGTTTAGGTCCCCACTTGTAAACCTGAAATTAGCTCAAAACTTAAGTGTTAAGCTAGAAATAGGACTGATTACTTAAATTTAATTCTGATAATCAATATTTTAACTATAAAATTATAATATACATGAAATTTGAAAATGTGTGTTTAAAAGACCCCACTTCTCAGTTGAAATGACGGCGAAGGTCCCCACTTGTAAATTTATCGAGTGTGAAAAATGAAATTGAAATACTTGATGGAACCATATAGGCTTCGACATTAATTCAAAATCTAATAATTTATACACAAATGTCCCCAGATATAAGGTAGGAAGACGGTTTAGGTCCCCACTTGTAAACCTGAAATTAGCTCAAAACTTAAGTGTTAAGCTAGAAATAGGACTGATTACTTAAATTTCATTCTGATAATCAATATTTTGACTATAAAATTATAATATACATGAAATTTGAAAATGTGTGTTTAAAAGACCCCACTTGTCAGTTGAAATGACGGTGAAGGTCCCCACTTGTAAATTTATCGAGTGTGAAAAATGAAATTGAAATACTTGATGGAACCATATAGTCTTCGACACTAATTCAAAATCTAATAATTTATACACAAATGTCCCCAGATATAAGGTTGGAAGACGGTGTAGGTCCCCACTTGTAAACCTGAAATTAGCTCAAAACTTAAGTGTTAAGCTAGAAATAGGACTGATTACTTAAATTTAATTCTGATAATCAATATTTTAACTATAAAATTATAATATACATGAAATTTGAAAATGTGTGTTTAAAAGACCCCACTTGTCAGTTGAAATGACGGCGAAGGTCCCCACTTGTAAATTTATCGAGTGTGAAAAATGAAATTGAAATACTTGATGGAACCATATAGGCTTCGACACTTATTCAAAATCTAATAATTTATACACAAATGTCCCCAGATATAAGGTAGGAAGACGGTTTAGGTCCCCACTTGTAAACCTGAAATTAGCTCAAAACTTAAGTGTTAAGCTAGAAATAGGACTGATTACTTAAATTCAATTCTGATAATCAATATTTTAACTATAAAATTATAATATACATGAAATTTGAAAATGTGTGTTTAAAAGACCCCACTTGTCAGTTGAAATGACGGCGAAGGTCCCCACTTGTAAATTTATCGAGTGTGAAAAATGAAATTGAAATACTTGATGGAACCATATAGAATTCGACACTAATTCAAAATCTAATAATTTATACACAAATGTCCCCAGATATAAGGTAGGAAGACGGTTTAGGTCCCCACTTGTAAACCTGAAATTAGCTCAAAACTTAAGTGTTAAGCTAGAAATAGGACTGATTACTTAAATTTAATTCTGATAATCAATATTTTAACTATAAAATTATAATATACATGAAATTTGAAAATGTGTGTTTAAAAGACCCCACTTGTCAGTTGAAATGACGGCCAAGGTCCCCACTTGTAAATTTATCGAGTGTGAAAAATGAAATTGAAATACTTGATGGAACCATATAGGCTTCGACACTAATTCAAAATCTAATAATTTATACACAAATGTCCCCAGATATAAGGTAGGAAGACGGTTTAGGTCCCCACTTGTAAACCTGAAATTAGCTCAAAACTTAAGTGTTAAGCTAGAAATAGGACTGATTACTTAAATTCAATTCTGTTAATCAATATTTTAACTATAAAATTATAATATACATGAAATTTGAAAATGTGTGTTTAAAAGACCCCACTTGTCAGTTGAAATGACGGCGAAGGTCCCCACTTGTAAATTTATCGAGTGTGAAAAATGAAATTGAAATACTTGATGGAACCATATAGAATTCGACACTAATTCAAAATCTAATAATTTATACACAAATGTCCCCAGATATAAGGTAGGAAGACGGTTTAGGTCCCCACTTGTAAACCTGAAATTAGCTCAAAACTTAAGTGTTAAGCTAGAAATAGGACTGATTACTTAAATTTAATTCTGATAATCAATATTTTAACTATAAAATTATAATATACATGAAATTCGAAAATGTGTGTTTAAAAGACCCCACTTGTCAGTTGAAATGACGGCCAAGGTCCCCACTTGTAAATTTATCGAGTGTGAAAAATGAAATTGAAATACTTGATGGAACCATATAGGCTTCGACACTAATTCAAAATCTAATAATTTATACACAAATGTCCCCAGATATAAGGTAGGAAGACGGTTTAGGTCCCCACTTGTAAACCTGAAATTAGCTCATAACTTAAGTGTTAAGCTAGAAATAGGACTGATTACTTAAATTTAATTCTGATAATCAATATTTTAACTATAAAATTATAATATACATGAAATTTGAAAATGTGTGTTTAAAAGACCCCACTTCTCAGTTGAAATGACGGCGAAGGTCCCCACTTGTAAATTTATCGAGTGTGAAAAATGAAATTGAAATACTTGATGGAACCATATAGTCTTCGACACTAATTCAAAATCTAATAATTTATACACAAAGGTCCCCAGATATAAGGTTGTAAGACGGTTTAGGTCCCCACTTGTAAACCTGAAATTAGCTCAAAACTTAAGTGTTAAGCTAGAAATAGGACTGATTACTTAAATTCAATTCTGATAATCAATATTTTAACTATAAAATTATAATATACATGAAATTTGAAAATGTGTGTTTAAAAGACCCCACTTGTCAGTTGAAATGACGGCGAAGGTCCCCACTTGTAAATTTATCGAGTGTGAAAAATGAAATTGAAATACTTGATGGAACCATATAGTCTTCGACACTAATTCAAAATCTAATAATTTATACACAAATGTCCCCAGATATAAGGTTGGAAGACGGTTTAGGTCCCCACTTGTAAACCTGAAATTAGCTCAAAACTTAAGTGTTAAGCTAGAAATAGGACTGATTACTTAAATTTAATTCTGATAATCAATATTTTAACTATAAAATTATAATATACATGAAATTTGAAAATGTGTGTTTAAAAGACCCCACTTGTCAGTTGAAATGACGGCGAAGGTCCCCACTTGTAAATTTATCGAGTGTGAAAAATGAAATTGAAATACTTGATGGAACCATATAGGCTTCGACACTTATTCAAAATCTAATAATTTATACACAAATGTCCCCAGATATAAGGTAGGAAGACGGTTTAGGTCCCCACTTGTAAACCTGAAATTAGCTCAAAACTTAAGTGTTAAGCTAGAAATAGGACTGATTACTTAAATTCAATTCTGATAATCAATATTTTAACTATAAAATTATAATATACATGAAATTTGAAAATGTGTGTTTAAAAGACCCCACTTGTCAGTTGAAATGACGGCGAAGGTCCCCACTTGTAAATTTATCGAGTGTGAAAAATGAAATTGAAATACTTGATGGAACCATATAGTCTTCGACACTAATTAAAAATCTAATAATTTATACACAAATGTCTCCAGATATAAGGTTGGAAGACGGTTTAGGTCCCCACTTGTAAACCTGAAATTAGCTCAAAACTTAAGTGTTAAGCTAGAAATAGGACTGATTACTTAAATTTAATTCTGATAATCAATATTTTAACTATAAAATTATAATATACATGAAATTTGAAAATGTGTGTTTAAAAGACCCCACTTGTCAGTTGAAAAGACGGCGAAGGTCCCCACTTGTAAATTTATCGAGTGTGAAAAATGAAATTGAAATACTTGATGGAACCATATAGGCTTCAACACTTATTCAAAATCTAATAATTTATACACAAATGTCCCCAGATATAAGGTAGGAAGACGGTTTAGGTCCCCACTTGTAAACCTGAAATTAGCTCAAAACTTAAGTGTTAAGCTAGAAATAGGACTGATTACTTAAATTCAATTCTGATAATCAATATTTTAACTATAAAATTATAATATACATGAAATTTGAAAATGTGTGTTTAAAAGACCCCACTTGTCAGTTGAAATGACGGCGAAGGTCCCCACTTGTAAATTTATCGAGTGTGAAAAATGAAATTGAAATACTTGATGGAACCATATAGTCTTCGACACTAATTAAAAATCTAATAATTTATACACAAATGTCTCCAGATATAAGGTTGGAAGACGGTTTAGGTCCCCACTTGTAAACCTGAAATTAGCTCAAAACTTAAGTGTTAAGCTAGAAATAGGACTGATTACTTAAATTTAATTCTGATAATCAATATTTTAACTATAAAATTATAATATACATGAAATTTGAAAATGTGTGTTTAAAAGACCCCACTTGTCAGTTGAAAAGACGGCGAAGGTCCCCACTTGTAAATTTATCGAGTGTGAAAAATGAAATTGAAATACTTGATGGAACCATATAGGCTTCAACACTTATTCAAAATCTAATAATTTATACACAAATGTCCCCAGATATAAGGTAGGAAGACGGTTTAGGTCCCCACTTGTAAACATGAAATTGGCTCAAAACTTAAGTGTTAAGCTAGAAATAGGACTGATTACTTAAATTCAATTCTGATAATCAATATTTTAACTATAAAATTATAATATACATGTAATTTGAAAATGTGTGTTTAAAAGACCCCACTTGTCAGTTGAAATGACGGCCAAGGTCCCCACTTGTAAACCTGAAATTAGCTCAAAACTTAAGTGTTAAGCTAGAAATAGGACTGATTACTTAAATTCAATTCTGATAATCAATATTTTAACTATAAAATTATAATATACATGAAATTTGAAAATGTGTGTTTAAAAGACCCCACTTGTCAGTTGAAATGACGGCGAAGGTCCCCACTTGTAAATTTATCGAGTGTGAAAAATGAAATTGAAATACTTGATGGAACCATATAGTCTTCGACACTAATTAAAAATCTAATAATTTATACACAAATGTCTCCAGATATAAGGTTGGAAGACGGTTTAGGTCCCCACTTGTAAACCTGAAATTAGCTCAAAACTTAAGTGTTAAGCTAGAAATAGGACTGATTACTTAAATTTAATTCTGATAATCAATATTTTAACTATAAAATTATAATATACATGAAATTTGAAAATGTGTGTTTAAAAGACCCCACTTGTCAGTTGAAAAGACGGCGAAGGTCCCCACTTGTAAATTTATCGAGTGTGAAAAATGAAATTGAAATACTTGATGGAACCATATAGGCTTCAACACTTATTCAAAATCTAATAATTTATACACAAATGTCCCCAGATATAAGGTAAGAAGACGGTTTAGGTCCCCACTTGTAAACATGAAATTGGCTCAAAACTTAAGTGTTAAGCTAGAAATAGGACTGATTACTTAAATTCAATTCTGATAATCAATATTTTAACTATAAAATTATAATATACATGTAATTTGAAAATGTGTGTTTAAAAGACCCCACTTGTCAGTTGAAATGACGGCGAAGGTCCCCACTTGTAAACCTGAAATTAGCTAAAAACTTAAGTGTTAAGCTAGAAATAGGACTGATTACTTAAATTTAATTCTGATAATCAATATTTTAACTATAAAATTATAATATACATGAAATTTGAAAATGTGTGTTTAAAAGACCCCACTTGTCAGTTGAAATGACGGTGAAGGTCCCCACTTGTAAATTTATCGAGTGTGAAAAATGAAATTGAAATACTTGATGGAACCATATAGTCTTCGACACTAATTCAAAATCTAATAATTTATACACAAATGTCCCCAGATATAAGGTTGGAAGACGGTTTAGGTCCCCACTTGTAAACCTGAAATTAGCTCATAACTTAAGTGTTAAGCTAGAAATAGGACTGATTACTTAAATTTAATTCTGATAATCAATATTTTAACTATAAAATTATAATATACATGAAATTTGAAAATGTGTGTTTAAAAGACCCCACTTCTCAGTTGAAATGACGGCGAAGGTCCCCACTTGTAAATTTATCGAGTGTGAAAAATGAAATTGAAATACTTGATGGAACCATATAGGCTTCGACATTAATTCAAAATCTAATAATTTATACACAAATGTCCCCAGATATAAGGTAGGAAGACGGTTTAGGTCCCCACTTGTAAACCTGAAATTAGCTCAAAACTTAAGTGTTAAGCTAGAAATAGGACTGATTACTTAAATTTCATTCTGATAATCAATATTTTGACTATAAAATTATAATATACATGAAATTTGAAAATGTGTGTTTAAAAGACCCCACTTGTCAGTTGAAATGACGGTGAAGGTCCCCACTTGTAAATTTATCGAGTGTGAAAAATGAAATTGAAATACTTGATGGAACCATATAGTCTTCGACACTAATTCAAAATCTAATAATTTATACACAAATGTCCCCAGATATAAGGTTGGAAGACGGTGTAGGTCCCCACTTGTAAACCTGAAATTAGCTCAAAACTTAAGTGTTAAGCTAGAAATAGGACTGATTACTTAAATTTAATTCTGATAATCAATATTTTAACTATAAAATTATAATATACATGAAATTTGAAAATGTGTGTTTAAAAGACCCCACTTGTCAGTTGAAATGACGGCGAAGGTCCCCACTTGTAAATTTATCGAGTGTGAAAAATGAAATTGAAATACTTGATGGAACCATATAGGCTTCGACACTTATTCAAAATCTAATAATTTATACACAAATGTCCCCAGATATAAGGTAGGAAGACGGTTTAGGTCCCCACTTGTAAACCTGAAATTAGCTCAAAACTTAAGTGTTAAGCTAGAAATAGGACTGATTACTTAAATTCAATTCTGATAATCAATATTTAAACTATAAAATTATAATATACATGAAATTTGAAAATGTGTGTTTAAAAGACCCCACTTGTCAGTTGAAATGACGGCGAAGGTCCCCACTTGTAAATTTATCGAGTGTGAAAAATGAAATTGAAATACTTGATGGAACCATATAGAATTCGACACTAATTCAAAATCTAATAATTTATACACAAATGTCCCCAGATATAAGGTAGGAAGACGGTTTAGGTCCCCACTTGTAAACCTGAAATTAGCTCAAAACTTAAGTGTTAAGCTAGAAATAGGACTGATTACTTAAATTTAATTCTGATAATCAATATTTTAACTATAAAATTATAATATACATGAAATTTGAAAATGTGTGTTTAAAAGACCCCACTTGTCAGTTGAAATGACGGCCAAGGTCCCCACTTGTAAATTTATCGAGTGTGAAAAATGAAATTGAAATACTTGATGGAACCATATAGGCTTCGACACTAATTCAAAATCTAATAATTTATACACAAATGTCCCCAGATATAAGGTAGGAAGACGGTTTAGGTCCCCACTTGTAAACCTGAAATTAGCTCAAAACTTAAGTGTTAAGCTAGAAATAGGACTGATTACTTAAATTCAATTCTGATAATCAATATTTTAACTATAAAATTATAATATACATGAAATTTGAAAATGTGTGTTTAAAAGACCCCACTTGTCAGTTGAAATGACGGCGAAGGTCCCCACTTGTAAATTTATCGAGTGTGAAAAATGAAATTGAAATACTTGATGGAACCATATAGAATTCGACACTAATTCAAAATCTAATAATTTATACACAAATGTCCCCAGATATAAGGTAGGAAGACGGTTTAGGTCCCCACTTGTAAACCTGAAATTAGCTCAAAACTTAAGTGTTAAGCTAGAAATAGGACTGATTACTTAAATTTAATTCTGATAATCAATATTTTAACTATAAAATTATAATATACATGAAATTTGAAAATGTGTGTTTAAAAGACCCCACTTCTCAGTTGAAATGACGGCGAAGGTCCCCACTTGTAAATTTATCGAGTGTGAAAAATGAAATTGAAATACTTGATGGAACCATATAGTCTTCGACACTAATTCAAAATCTAATAATTTATACACAAAGGTCCCCAGATATAAGGTTGGAAGACGGTTTAGGTCCCCACTTGTAAACCTGAAATTAGCTCAAAACTTAAGTGTTAAGCTAGAAATAGGACTGATTACTTAAATTCAATTCTGATAATCAATATTTTAACTATAAAATTATAATATACATGAAATTTGAAAATGTGTGTTTAAAAGACCCCACTTGTCAGTTGAAATGACGGCGAAGGTCCCCACTTGTAAATTTATCGAGTGGGAAAAATGAAATTGAAATACTTGATGGAACCATATAGTCTTCGACACTAATTCAAAATCTAATAATTTATACACAAATGTCCCCAGATATAAGGTTGGAAGACGGTTTAGGTCCCCACTTGTAAACCTGAAATTAGCTCAAAACTTAAGTGTTAAGCTAGAAATAGGACTGATTACTTAAATTTAATTCTGATAATCAATATTTTAACTATAAAATTATAATATACATGAAATTTGAAAATGTGTGTTTAAAAGACCCCACTTGTCAGTTGAAATGACGGCGAAGGTCCCCACTTGTAAATTTATCGAGTGTGAAAAATGAAATTGAAATACTTGATGGAACCATATAGGCTTCGACACTTATTCAAAATCTAATAATTTATACACAAATGTCCCCAGATATAAGGTAGGAAGACGGTTTAGGTCCCCACTTGTAAACCTGAAATTAGCTCAAAACTTAAGTGTTAAGCTAGAAATAGGACTGATTACTTAAATTCAATTCTGATAATCAATATTTTAACTATAAAATTATAATATACATGAAATTTGAAAATGTGTGTTTAAAAGACCCCACTTGTCAGTTGAAATGACGGCGAAGGTCCCCACTTGTAAATTTATCGAGTGTGAAAAATGAAATTGAAATACTTGATGGAACCATATAGTCTTCGACACTAATTAAAAATCTAATAATTTATACACAAATGTCTCCAGATATAAGGTTGGAAGACGGTTTAGGTCCCCACTTGTAAACCTGAAATTAGCTCAAAACTTAAGTGTTAAGCTAGAAATAGGACTGATTACTTAAATTTAATTCTGATAATCAATATTTTAACTATAAAATTATAATATACATGAAATTTGAAAATGTGTGTTTAAAAGACCCCACTTGTCAGTTGAAGAGACGGCGAAGGTCCCCACTTGTAAATTTATCGAGTGTGAAAAATGAAATTGAAATACTTGATGGAACCATATAGGCTTCAACACTTATTCAAAATCTAATAATTTATACACAAATGTCCCCAGATATAAGGTAGGAAGGCGGTTTAGGTCCCCACTTGTAAACCTGAAATTAGCTCAAAACTTAAGTGTTAAGCTAGAAATAGGACTGATTACTTAAATTCAATTCTGATAATCAATATTTTAACTATAAAATTATAATATACATGAAATTTGAAAATGTGTGTTTAAAAGACCCCACTTGTCAGTTGAAATGACGGCGAAGGTCCCCACTTGTAAATTTATCGAGTGTGAAAAATGAAATTGAAATACTTGATGGAACCATATAGTCTTCGACACTAATTAAAAATCTAATAATTTATACACAAATGTCTCCAGATATAAGGTTGGAAGACGGTTTAGGTCCCCACTTGTAAACCTGAAATTAGCTCAAAACTTAAGTGTTAAGCTAGAAATAGGACTGATTACTTAAATTTAATTCTGATAATCAATATTTTAACTATAAAATTATAATATACATGAAATTTGAAAATGTGTGTTTAAAAGACCCCACTTGTCAGTTGAAAAGACGGCGAAGGTCCCCACTTGTAAATTTATCGAGTGTGAAAAATGAAATTGAAATACTTGATGGAACCATATAGGCTTCAACACTTATTCAAAATCTAATAATTTATACACAAATGTCCCCAGATATAAGGTAAGAAGACGGTTTAGGTCCCCACTTGTAAACATGAAATTGGCTCAAAACTTAAGTGTTAAGCTAGAAATAGGACTGATTACTTAAATTCAATTCTGATAATCAATATTTTAACTATAAAATTATAATATACATGTAATTTGAAAATGTGTGTTTAAAAGACCCCACTTGTCAGTTGAAATGACGGCGAAGGTCCCCACTTGTAAACCTGAAATTAGCTAAAAACTTAAGTGTTAAGCTAGAAATAGGACTGATTACTTAAATTTAATTCTGATAATCAATATTTTAACTATAAAATTATAATATACATGAAATTTGAAAATGTGTGTTTAAAAGACCCCACTTGTCAGTTGAAATGACGGTGAAGGTCCCCACTTGTAAATTTATCGAGTGTGAAAAATGAAATTGAAATACTTGATGGAACCATATAGTCTTCGACACTAATTCAAAATCTAATAATTTATACACAAATGTCCCCAGATATAAGGTTGGAAGACGGTTTAGGTCCCCACTTGTAAACCTGAAATTAGCTCAAAACTTAAGTGTTAAGCTAGAAATAGGACTGATTACTTAAATTTAATTCTGATAATCAATATTTTAGCTATAAAATTATAATATACATGAAATTTGAAAATGCGTGTTTAAAAGACCCCACTTGTCAGTTGAAATGACGGCGAAGGTCCCCACTTGTAAATTTATCGAGTGTGAAAAATGAAATTGAAATACTTGATGGAACCATATAGTCTTCGACACTAATTCAAAATCTAATAATTTATACACAAATGTCCCCAGATATAAGGTTGGAAGACGGTTTAGGTCCCCACTTGTAAACCTGAAATTAGCTCAAAACTTAAGTGTTAAGCTAGAAATAGGACTGATTACTTAAATTTAATTCTGATAATCAATATTTTAACTAGAAATTATAATATACATGAAATTTGAAAATGTGTGTTTAAAAGACCCCACTTGTCAGTTGAAATGACGGCGAAGGTCCCCACTTGTAAATTTATCGAGTGTGAAAAATGAAATTGAAATACTTGATGGAACCATATAGTCTTCGACACTAATTCAAAATCTAATAATTTATACACAAATGTCCCCAGATATAAGGTTGGAAGAAGGTTTAGGTCCCCACTTGTAAACCGGAAATTAGCTCAAAACTTTAGTGTTAAGCTAGAAATAGGACTGATTACTTAAATTTAATTCTGATAATCAATATTTTAACTATAAAACTATAATATACATGAAATTTGAAAATGTGTGTTTAAAAGACCCCACTTGTCAGGTGAAATGACGGCGAAGGTCCCCACTTGTAAATTTATCGAGTGTGAAAAATGAAATTGAAATACTTGATGGAACCATATAGTCTTCGACACTAATTCAAAATCTAATAATTTATACACAAATGTCCCCAGATATAAGGTTGGAAGACGGTTTAGGTCCCCACTTGTAAACCTGAAATTAGCTCAAAACTTAAGTGTTAAGCTAGAAATAGGACTGATTACTTAAACTTCATTCTGATAATCAATATTTTGACTATAAAATTATAATATACATGAAATTTGAAAGTGTGTGTTTAAAAGACCCCACTTGTCAGTTGAAATGACGGCGAAGGTCCCCACTTGTAAATTTATCGAGTGTGAAAAATGAAATTGAAATACTTGATGGAACCATATAGTCTTCGACACTAATTCAAAATCTAATAATTTATACACAAATGTCCCCAGATATAAGGTAGGAAGACGGTTTAGGTCCCCACTTGTAAACCTGAAATTAGCTCAAAACTTAGGTGTTAAGCTAGAAATAGGACTGATTACTTAAGTTTCATTTTGATTACCAATATTTTCACTATAAATTTATGATGAAACGTTAGTTACGTTAAATTCAAAAATATATTGATGAATTCCAAACCGAGAATTCTTGAGATTTCGTTCAAACTCTGAGTATAGTTGCTTAACAAATATTTTACTCGGGGGAAAGAGTTACAAGAAATCCGAGCTCTGCTAATTAATTAGTAAGCTACTTAAAAATCTAATTAATTGGCATTTTTCACTAATTGAAAATGGTAATTGAATTTTAATAAATTTTCAGCTAATTGTGAAATAATTATAATAAATAAGTATGCATCGGAAGGGCATTTATCTATTTTAAAATTAATTAGATTTAGTTTTGGCTAATTAGCCAATTGGATTTTCAATTAATCTCTTTCGCCGATTTGTAATAAAAAAATCGAGTTTCATCTAAACGGTAGAGAATGCGTCCCACTAACAGTAGTGAGGGGGGAACGAAATTGTTAATCCACCCACTGTTTCCTCTCTGATTCACAGTGAAAACTATGACTCTTTCGTGAATCGTAACTCTCGTATTTCGATGTTTCCATGATTTTTCCCTCTTGAATTTATAGCAGTGCGCATGGATTTATAACCCCGGAGTCCGTTTTAGGAACAGAGGCAAGAAAAGCTATGAAATGAAACTAAAATTAGCATGACGGAAGTATCGAGGCTTGTCTAATTTCTTGAGAATAATACATGTTAGGCTTACATACCCCTTTATCGAAAGCATTAAATGCATTACGAAAGGCGGAGTAGGAAGTCCATGGGCACTTTCATGGTGTTAATATTTGACCTTAACTATACAGGTAATTAATTAGAAATTTGTAATTGAAATTAATTAGTTGAAAAATAAATGACTAATTTCTTATTGAATTTAATTAGTTTATATGTCAAATTACTAATTGGCTAATTAATTCGTTTAAAACATTTTTCTTACTGCTAATTGTAATTATTTAGTTGCCACCTAATTAGCATAGCTTAGCAAGAAATTAACATACTAGAAGAATTCGGATTTTTTTGTGGTTTTGAAAGATGCAAACAGTTTTCACAAGAGCGATTGCGCTGAACTTTTCGTACTATTGAAGCGTTTTGTTAATACAGCCCAAAAAAAGAAACCTTTATTAATTCTGTGATGCTAGAACAGATCAAATTAAGACTAGAGATTTTAAAGAAGCTAAATACGAATGATATTGCCAAGAAATTCGGGAAGAATTGGTTCGGCATTGTATTTTAATAACGTTGTGTTACATATTTATAACAAATTTCTTTATAACGGTGTTTTTATTCCTAAATTTATCGATATTTCAAAATAAAAAATGGCTAAAAAAGAAAATAATTTTAACCACTCAATATTTTGCTTTAAAATTGACTTAGTTCCTTTAATTAACCTCCCTTGTAGTTTGAACAATATTTAAATTACACTCTCTAATACGATTGAAACAAAGTGTTTCTACCTTTTGTGTCTATTCATTTAGAACTGTTCTTCTAGACCTCCCAGAGTGAAAATATAATAGAAAACAAAGGTAGGATCCTCAATTATTCATAATAGATAAATCGCGCCAGCATTTATTACAATCCTTTTAAATCCTACGACTCATACCGTTCGAAGCTCTCTGTTTGAACTTTCCATCTCTAGGCACTGAGTGGCGAATGAGTCTCGAGTAATTAATTATGGCTTTAAAAACTATTTAAACGATTGAATTTGCCTAATTTATTATGGATACGAATTATTACTTACTAGTATTTTCAATCCACCATAAGGTCATAAGATATGTTCCATAAGTTTGTCACTGGTAACTGAGAGTTTGTCTTGAAGTGACGCGGGCAAAACGTCATAGATTCTGTAAAAGGCTTAACACAGACTAAATAGGAAGATGAACTGAAAAACCGAGTGCACTCAATTCTCGCGTCGTTCGCGATAGCTCTAAGTAAGTCTCTAGCATAAGTTTTTATACTTATGGAACATATCTTCTTAACTTATGATCCACCTTATTCCCTATCGCCAGAACATAGTCTTATCTCGGGATTCGTGGAGGATAGGTACGGGATGAAATTCATCTGTCGGCTGCTACTGTAGCATACGACAGACGAATTTCTTGATTTTCTTCCCGTTAATCCTCTCTACGAATCCCGAGATAGCCCCAACTTCCGACGATAGGGAATAAGGTGGATTAGCTGGCATAACCGAGAAAAATTAAATTTCCTTATTGTTTTCTCATTTGAGAATGATTCGCGATCCTAAAGTAATAAATCTAACCTTGATATCTCACAAATGTCTGCGGTAATTCAAATTAAGCTTGGAACCAGTTTTCATTTAAACGACCCTTTATTTAATCAGGATTATGTTAAATTTGTGTAATTAGTCCAAAATTAACATATTGCGAGGGAATTCCAAAATACATGCGAACAGACCAGAAGCTTTCCAGAAGCTATATTAAACCCATAATTCTTCCAATTAGTTGCAACAATTAATTCTTCTTTTCAACAGAGAGACACTTTGCTTGTACGCGACTCTAAAATCACATAACACAAGCCTGCAGTGTACCACGTGACCACGTCCACGTGTTTAGTTATTCGTAAACCTTCGGTTGAGAAACCCAAAATATACCAAAGTGAACCGAAGAGTGAAATTTGCTTACCCACTATTAAACATATATTTAGCCCACTTTTAAACATATATTTAGCCCACTTTTAAACATATATTTAGCCCACTTTTAAACATATATTTAGCCCATATTTAAACATATATTTAGCCCAAGTTCCAAAGGCCACACGTCAAGTGATAATATCTGTCTCTGTTATCGGAACTATTTTATCCCTTTCATGAATTATCATTATATATAAATCCGCCTACAATTCTTCACGTAGATTTTCTCGTCAGAAGTAAATGAACTTAAAGCTACGACTCTATGTTAAATTTTATTTTCAACAAGCCGTTAATATAATTTTAAACATATTTAGCCTTATCAAACAAAATAAGAAACTTTCCCAGATAATAATAAATACATTTCAACCATAAGATTTCTGGAAATTAGAGCCGAAATTCAAAAATAAAGTTTTCGCGCCACGGTAATCTACTTCTGTCTCCTTTTTTTCCAGTCTTTGAACACCCCTCCTACCCCAAACCCGATTTCCATCTGTTTCCTTCATGTACATGTAAAGAACCTACAGTAGTTGGCAGAACAAAAATGAAGGTGCATAATTCTCCCCTACATTCTCTGCACTGTCATAATGGATGACAACCAGACAAGACTCTCTCCTCTCGTTTTGTTGGGAAATCATAGACGCGTGAGAAAAATTGTTTTCTCGCTATAGGATAGGCGACTCCGAGGGGTCGGTCATTCACGAAATCCAACTTAAGAAATCCGAAAACAATAACAAAATCACAAATCCGGCAAGAATTCAAACTTATTTCGCTGATTTCGAAATCTCACAAAAAAAAACCGAAATCACAAAATAAGTAACGAAATAACGAAATCACAAAATCGGTAACGAAATAACAGAATAAAACATTAGTAAATAAATCACAAAATCAGTATAGAATTCGCGAAATCCATTACAAAATTTACGAAATCCAAGAAAAAGTCTCTGAATCCAAGGAAATCACAGGAAATACCTCAAAATCCGTGGAAATCACGGGGAAAATCTGACAAAATCCGTGGGATTTTATCGAATCGTGAAATGAATCAAAATCCGACTAAATCAAAAGATACAAGAAGAAATCAAATTGTATTTCAAAATCCCGTACATTTTATCCAAAACGTCCGACCCCTCGCTTTACTCCTTATCTCCGACGGCAGCTGTTGCGATATATACACTGTTCCAGCTTCGGTTGTCAGTACGCGCAATCCTAGGTCTCTATGTGAGGTAGGTTTTTGGGTACTGCCAACAGAAGAAAGCAATACTGATATTTAGGATTTTAAAACGCGATATTCTGTAGAGATAGTTTTTCACACATGGAGGATTCATACCATTTACACAAGGAAGACGGACTATCTGGAGGACAAAAGCAGACGGGTTTTTTTCCGCCAGATAGCCCGGTCTCCTGGTGTAAATGGTATGAATTCTCCATGTGTAAAAACTATCTATACTGAAAAAAATATTTGTTCGTCGTTACATAGAGACCTAGTTTGGCTTGTGCTGATAACTAATGCTGGAACAGATTATATATCGAATAATCATACTAAGTTACTTTAGAACGGTTTAAAAATTTATTTACAAGCCTCCTTCCTCGCCATTCAAATCAATAAAACCACAGGAAAAAAATTAATCTAATCTATCAAACAACAAAATAAATCCTCCTCTCGCAAAGACTAAATAACTCATACTCTTACACAGAAAACTTCTTCTGTTATCAACAAATGTTTAGCCATTAAAACCAAAAAATAAAAATATTAAGAATGGTGAAAATGGAGCTTAAAGAGAAAGTTAGGCATTGACTTAAGGCGAATCTCAACTTAAACACTAAAAAATAAAATTTAAAAATTATATACAACCCAAGGTTTACCGGTTCAGCACACGCAAAGTGAATTCGTTTACATTAGGGTTCGGTGCTAATAGGTCGTGGGAATATCAGAGCAGGATTCTAGCTATGTCAATATCAGGTTAATGTCAATATACATTATGCATGACGTCACTAGTGACGACTTCTACACCTGTCCCCATTAATTGACGCAGAAAGACCCAGAACACGGCTGTTAAAGATTCCAAGCAGATGAAATCAGTGAATTACTCCCCATAAATTTGAGGAGAATTCTTAACAAACACTTCGATTTTGAATTTGTGTCAAACCCTATACGATTGTTTTAGGTATTTCAACAGACAAGTGGGGTCTATTAAACACACTTTTTCTAATTTCATGTATATTATAATTTTACAGTTTAAATAATGATTATTATAATGAAATTTAGGTTATCGGACCTATTTAAGGCTTAAAACTTAAGTTTTGAGCTGATTTCATGTTTACAAGTGGGGACCTAAACCGTCTTCCTACATTATATCTGGGGACATTTGTGTATAAATTATTAGATTTTGAATTAGTGTCGAAGCCTATATGGTTCCATCAAGTATTTCAATTTCATTTTTCACACTCGATAAATTTACAAGTGGGGACCTTCACTGCCATTTCAACAGACAAGTGGGGTCTTTTAAACACACATTTTCTAATTTCATGTATATTATAATTTTGCAGTTTAAATATTGATTATTATAATGCAATTTAGGTAATCGGACCTATTAAAGGCTTAACACTTAAGTTTTGAGCTAATTTCAGGTTTACAAGTGGGGACCTAAACCGTCTTCCAACCTTATAGCTGGGGACATTTGTGTATAAGTTAATAGATTTTGAATTAGTGTCGAAGCCTATATGGTTCCATCAAGAATTTCAATTTCATTTTTTCACACTCGATAAATTTACAAGTGGGGACCTTCACCGTCATTTCAACTGACAAGTGGGGTCTTTTAAACACACATTTTCAAATTTCATGTATATTATAATTTTATAGTCAAAATATTGATTATCAGAATGAAATTATCAGAATGAAATTTAAGTAATCAGTCCTATTTCTAGCTTAACACTTAAGTTTTGAGCTAATTTCAGGTTTACAAGTGGGGACCTAAACCGTCTTCCTACCTTATATCTGGGGACATTTGTGTATAAGTTATTAGATTTTGAATTAGTGTCGAAGCCTATATGGTTACATCAAGTATTTCAATTTCATTTTTCACACTCGATAAATTTACAAGTGGGGACCTTCACCGTCATTTCAACTGACAAGTGGGGTCTTTTAAACACACATTTTCAAATTTCATGTATATTATAATTTTATAGTCAAAATATTGATTATCAGAATGAAATTTAAGTAATCAGTCCTATTTCTAGCTTAACACTTAAGTTTTGAGCTAATTTCAGGTTTACAAGTGGGGACCCAAACCGTCTTCCTACCTTATATCTGGGGACATTTATGTATAAATTATTAGATTTTGAATTAGTGTCGAAGCCTATATGGTTCCATCAAGTATTTCAATTTCATTTTTCACACTCGATAAATTTACAAGTGGGGACCTTCACTGCCATTTCAACAGACAAGTGGGGTCTTTTAAACACACATTGTCTAATTTCATGTATATTATAATTTTATAGTTAAAATATTGATTATCAGAAAGAAATTTAAGTCATCAGTCCTATTTCTAGCTTAACACTTATGTTTTGAGCTAATTTCAGGTTTACAAGTGGGGACCTAAACCGTCTTCCTACCTTATATCTGGGGACATTTGTGTATAAATTAAAAGATTTTGAATTAGTGTCAAAGCCTATATGGTTCCATCAAGTATGTCAATTTCATTTTTCACACTCGATAAATTTACAAGTGGGGACCTTCACTGTCATTTCAACAGACAAGTGGGGTCTTTTAAACACACATTTTCTAATTACATGTATATTATACTTCTGTAATTAAAATATTGATGATTATGATGAAATTTTAGAAATAGGTGCTTTACGGTTCCTTCAAGTATTTGAAGATATTTTTTTAAACTCGAAAATTTTACAAGTGGGTACCTTCGCTGTCATTTCAACGGACAAGTGGGGTCATTAAAATACATGTTTTCAAAATTCATTTTAATTCACTTTTTTTAATTAAAATATTGATAATTATGATGAAATTTACATTATGTGTAACGTTAGTCCCATTTTATAATGTGGAGAACTTGGCCGTCTTTTTAATATACATCTGGGGACATATAGTTTTTTTAATCGAGTTAATGTTTTAAACGAAGTTAATTTAATGACGCCTAAAGAATTAGGAAGTAGTTTTCGTACGTCAAGTGTAATTAAATTATGAAAAAATCACCGTTCGGTCTGTGAGATACAAGATTTTATATTGTTATCGCTGAATAATGTATATTTTGTATTTCTAAAGTAGCGACATCTATCTGTGCTTATTGTAATTAAAACCCATTTTTGAGCCCCCACATGTACGCCGAAGAGACCATATGGTCCTCATTTCGTACAACTGGGTACCCGGGTGTGTGAAAACCTCTGGCGACATCTCTCGGATATGTGTTAATTTCCATGGTCCCCACTTGTAATGTGAAAAGACCAAGTACCTTACAAGTGGGGACTTTTTTAAAAAAATTAATTTGAGCTCTAATTAGTCTAATTATATCATTTATCTAATTACTTACATGTGAGGACTTTAAAATGTCCCCACATGTAAGTCGGGTCCCCACTATGTGGGTGAAAAGATTGTCAGAATCCCCACTTGTCAATCGTATGCAGACGCACACACACACAGACAGACACACACACACGATCGTTACAGAACCTCTCCGTGACATACGTCACTCGGAGAGGTAATAAAATGGTTATCACGTATTGTGGAAAAGTTTTGAATTTTTACGCTACATCTGAGACCTCACAACACCTCTCCCGGGTGGGCTCGAACCACCAACCTTTCGGTTAACAGCCGAACGCGCTAACCAATGCGCCACGGAAGCCCAAAAATTAAATGATCGTCAGGTATTGTGGAAAAACTTTGACTTTTCACGTCACATCTGAGACCTCACAACACCGCTCCCGGGTGGGCTCGAACCACCAACCTATTGAATAACAGCTGAACGCGCTAACCTTTTGCGCCACGGAAGCCCAAAAATGAAATGGTCGTCAGGTATTGTGGAATAACTTTGCTTTTTACGTTACATTTGAGATCCCACAACACCGCTCCCGGGTGAGCTCGAACCACCAACCTATTGGTTAACAGCCGAAAGCGCTAACCATTGCGCCACGGAAGCCCAAAATTTATATGGTCGTCAGGTATTGTGGAAAAACTTTGAAATTTTACGTCACATCTGAGACCTCACAACACCGCTCCCGGATGGGCTCCTACCACCAACCTTTCGGTTAACAGCCGAACACGCTAACCATTGCGCTACGGAAGCCCAAAAATTAAATGGTCGTCAGGTATTGTGGAATAACTTTGCTTTTTACGTTACATTTGAGATCCCACAACACCGCTCCCAGGTGAGCTCGAACCACCAACCTATTGGTTAACAGCCGAAAGCGCTAACCATTGAGCCACGGAAGTTCAGAAATAAAATGGTTATCACGTATTGTGGAAAAATTTTGAATTTTTACGCTACATCTGAGACCCCACAACACCTCTGCCGGGTGGGCTCGAACCACCAACCTTTCGGTTAACAGCCGAACGCGCTAACCAATGCACCACGGAAGCCCAAAAATTAAATGATCGTCAGGTATTGTGGAAAAACTTTGACATTTTACGTCACATCTGAGACCTCACAACACCGCTCCCGGATAGGCTCGAACCACCAACCTTTCGGTTAACAGCCGAACGCGCTAACCATTGAGCCACGGAAGCTCTGAAATTAAATGGTCGTCAGGTATTGTGGAAAAACTTTGTCTTTTTACGAAACATCTGAGACCTCATAGCACCGCTCCCAGGTGCTCGAACCACCAACCTTTCGGTTAACAGCCGAACGCGCTAACCTTTGCGCCACGGAAGCCCAAAAATGAAATTGTCGTCCGGTATTGTGGAAAAACTTTGACTTTTTACTTCACATCTGAGACCTCACAACACCGCTCCCGGATGGGCTCGTACCACCAAACTTTCGGTTAACAGCCGAACGCGCTAACCATTGCGCTACGGAAGCCCAAAAATTAAATGGTCGTCAGGTATTGTGGAATAACTTTGCTTTTTACGTTACATTTGAGATCCCACAACACCGCTCCCGGATGGGCTCGTACCACCAACCTAATTTGGTTAACAGCCGAAAGCGCTAACCATTGACCACGGAAGCTCAGAAATAAAATGGTTATCACGTATTGTGGAAAAGTTTTGAATTTTTACGCTACATCTGAGACCCCACAACACCTCTCCCGGGTGGGCTCGAACCACCAACCTTTCGGTTAACAGCCGAACGCGCTAACCAATGCGCTACGGAAGCCCAAAAATTAAATGATCGTCAGGTATTGTGGAAAAACTTTGACTTTTTACGTAACATCTGAAACCTCACAACACCGCTCCCGGATGGGCTCGAACCACCAACCTTTCAGTTAACAGCCGAACGCGCTAAACATTGCGCCACGGAAGCCCAAAAATTAAATGTTCGTCAGGTGTTGTGGAAAAACTCTGACTTTTTACTTTACATCTGAGACCTCTCAAAACGCTCCCGGATGGGCTCGAACCACCAAACTTTCGGTTAAAAGCCGAACGCGCTAACCATTGAGCCACGGAAGCTCTGAAATTAAATGGTCGTCAGGTATTGTGGAAAAACTTTGACTTTTTACGTAACATCTGAGACCTCATAGCACCGCTCCCAGGTGTGCTCGAACCACGGAAGCTCTGAAATTAAATGGTCGTCAGGTATTGTGGAAAAACATTGACTTTTTACGTAACATCTGAGACCTCATAGCACCGCTCCCAGGTGTGCTCGAACCACCAAGCTTTCTGTTAACAGCCAAACGCGCTAACCATTGCGCCACGGAAGCCCAAAAATTAAATGTTCGTCAGGTATTGTGGAAAAACTTTGACTTTTTACGTCACATCTGAGACCTCACAACACCGCTCCCGGGTGGGCTCGAACCACCAACCTTTTGAATAACAGCTGAGCACGCTAACCATTGCGCCACGGAAGCCCAAAAATAATATTGTCGTCAGGTATTGTGGAAAAACCTTGACGTTTTACGTCACATCTGAGACCTCACAACACCGCTCCCGGATAGGCTCGAACCACCAACCTTTCGGTTAACAGCCGAACGCGCTAAACTTTGCGCCACGGAAGCCCAAAAATGAAATGGTCGTCAGGTATTGTGGAAAAACTTTGACTTTTTACGTCACATCTGAGACTTCACAACACCGCTCCCGGATGGGCTCGTACCACCAACCTTTCGGTTAACAGCCGAACGCGCTAACCTTTTGCGCCACGGAAGCCCAAAAATGAAATGGTCGTCAGGTATTGTGGAAAAACTTTGACTTTTCACGTCACATCTGAGACCTCACAACACCGCTCCCGGGTGGGCTCGAACCACCAACCTTTTGAATAACAGCTGAGCACGCTAACCATTGCGCCACGGAAGCCCAAAATTTATATGGTCGTCAGGTACTGTGGAAAAACTTTGACTTTTTACGTCACATCTGAGACCTCACAACACCGCTCCCGGATGGGCTTGTACCACCAACCTTTCGGTTAACAGCCGAACGCGCTAACCTTTTGCGCCACGGAAGCCCAAAAATGAAATGGTCGTCAGGTATTGTGGAAAAACTTTGACTTTTCACGTCACATCTGAGACCTCACAACACCGCTCCCGGGTGGGCTCGAACCACCAACCTATTGAATAACAGCTGAACGCGCTAACCATTGCGCCACGGAAGCCCAAAATTTATATGGTCGTCAGGTATTGTGGAAAAACTTTGACTTTTTACGTCACATCTGAGACCTCACAACACCGCTCCCGGATGGGCTCGTACCACCAACCTATTGGTTAACAGCCGAAAGCGCTAACCATTGACCACGGAAGCTCAGAAATAAAATGGTTATCACGTATTGTGGAAAAGTTTTGAATTTTTACGCTACATCTGAGACCCCACAACACCTCTCCCGGGTGGGCTCGAACCACCAACCTTTCGGTTAACAGCCGAACGCGCTAACCAATGCGCCACGGAAGCTCTGAAATTAAATGGTCGTCAGGTATTGTGGAAAAACTTTGACTTTTTACGTAACATCTGAGACCTCATAGCACCGCTCCCAGGTGTGCTCGAACCACGGAAGCTCTGAAATTAAATGGTCGTCAGTTATTGTGGAAAAACATTGACTTTTTACGTAACATCTGAGACCTCATAGCACCGCTCCCAGGTGTGCTCGAACCACCAAGCTTTCTGTTAACAGCCAAACGCGCTAACCATTGCGCCACGGAAGCCCAAAAATTAAATGTTCGTCAGGTATTGTGGAAAAACTTTGACTTTTTACGTCACATCTGAGACCTCACAACACCGCTCCCGGGTGGGCTCGAACCACCAACCTTTTGAATAACAGCTGAGCACGCTAACCATTGCGCCACGGAAGCCCAAAATTTATATGGTCGTCAGGTATTGTGGAAAAACTTTGACTTTTTACGTCACATCTGAGACCTCACAACACCGCTCCCGGATGGGCTCGTACCACCAACCTTTCGGTTAACAGCCGAACACGCTAACCAATGCGCTACGGAAGCCCAAAAATTAAATAATCGTCAGGTATTGTGGAATAACTTTGCTTTTTACGTTACATTTGAGATCCCACAACACCGCTCCCGGGTGAGCTCGAACCACCAACCTATTGGTTAACAGCCGAAAGCGCTAACCATTGAGCCACGGAAGCTGAAAAATAAAATGGTTATCACGTATTGTGGAAAAGTTTTGAATTTTTACGCTACATCTGAGACCCCACAACACCTCTCCCGGGTGGGCTCGAACCACCAACCTTTCGGTTAACAGCCGAACGCGCTAACCAATGCGCCACGGAAGCCCAAAAATTAAATGATCGTCAGG
Source organism: Phalangium opilio (assembly GCF_054372755.1). NCBI lineage: Eukaryota > Metazoa > Arthropoda > Arachnida > Opiliones > Phalangiidae > Phalangium > Phalangium opilio. Next base: position 4,803,753 of record NW_028324173.1, read on the forward strand.
TATTGTGGAAAAATTTGACTTTTTACGTAACATCTGAAACCTCACAACACCGCTCCCGGATGGGCTCGAACCACCAACCTTTCAGTTAACAGCCGAACGCGCTAAACATTGCGCCACGGAAGCCCAAAAGTTAAATGTTCGTCAGGTGTTGTGGAAAAACTCTGACTTTTTACGTTACATCTGAGACCTCACAAAACGCTCCCGGATGGGCTCGAACCACCAAACTTTCGGTTAAAAGCCGAACGCGCTAACCATTGAGCCACGGAAGCTCTGAAATTAAATGGTCGTCAGGTATTGTTGAAAAACTTTGACTTTTTACGTAACATCTGAGACCTCATAGCACCGCTCCCAGGTGTGCTCGAACCACCAACCTTTTGAATAACAGCTGAGCACGCTAACCATTGCGCCACGGAAGCCCAAAATTTATATGGTCGTCAGGTATTGTGGAAAAACTTTGACTTTTTACGTCACATCTGAGACTTCACAACACCGCTCCCGGATGGGCTCGTACCACCAACCTTTCGGTTAACAGCCGAACGCGCTAACCTTTTGCGCCACGGAAGCCCAAAAATGAAATGGTCGTCAGGTATTGTGGAAAAACTTTGACTTTTCACGTCACATCTGAGACCTCACAACACCGCTCCCGGGTGGGCTCGAACCACCAACCTTTTGAATAACAGCTGAGCACGCTAACCATTGCGCCACGGAAGCCCAAAATTTATATGGTCGTCAGGTACTGTGGAAAAACTTTGACTTTTTACGTCACATCTGAGACCTCACAACACCGCTCCCGGATGGGCTCGTACCACCAACCTTTCGGTTAACAGCCGAACGCGCTAACCTTTTGCGCCACGGAAGCCCAAAAATGAAATGGTCGTCAGGTATTGTGGAAAAACTTTGACTTTTCACGTCACATCTGAGACCTCACAACACCGCTCCCGGGTGGGCTCGAACCACCAACCTATTGAATAACAGCTGAACGCGCTAACCAATGCGCCACGGAAGCCCAAAATTTATATGGTCGTCAGGTATTGTGGAAAAACTTTGACTTTTTACGTCACATCTGAGACCTCACAACACCGCTCCCGGATGGGCTCGTACCACCAACCTATTGGTTAACAGCCGAAAGCGCTAACCATTGACCACGGAAGCTCAGAAATAAAATGGTTATCACGTATTGTGGAAAAGTTTTGAATTTTTACGCTACATATGAAACCCCACAACACCTCTCCCGGGTGGGCTCGAACCACCAACCTTTCGGTTAACAGCCGAACGCGCTAACCAATGCGCCACGGAAGCCCAAAAATTAAATGATCGTCAGGTATTGTGGAAAAACTTTGACTTTTCACGTCACATCTGAGACCTCACAACACCGCTCCTGGGTGGGCTCGAACCACCAACCTATTGAATAACAGCTGAACGCGCTAACCTTTTGCGCCACGGAAGCCCAAAAATGAAATGGTCGTCAGGTATTGTGGAATAACTTTGCTTTTTACGTTACATTTGAGATCCCACAACACCGCTCCCGTGTGAGCTCGAACCACCAACCTATTGGTTAACAGCCGAAAGCGCTAACCATTGAGCCACGGAAGCTCAGAAATAAAATGGTTATCACGTATTGTGGAAAAGTTTTGAATTTTTACGTAACATCTGAAACCTCACAACACCGCTCCCGGATGGGCTCGAACCACCAACCTTTCAGTTAACAGCCGAACGCGCTAAACATTGCGCCACGGAAGCCCAAAAATTAAATAGTCGTCAGGTATTGTGGAAAAAATCTGACTTTTACCTTACATTTGAGACCTCACAACCCCGCTCCCGGATGGGCTCGAACCACTAAACTTTCGGTTAAAAGCCAAACGCGCTAACCATTGAGCTACGGAAGCTCTGAAATTAAATGGTCGTCAGGTATTGTGGAAAAACTTTGACTTTTTACGTAACATCTGAGACCTCATAGCACCGCTCCCAGGTGTGCTCGAACCACCAAGCTTTCTGTTAACAGCCAAACGCGCTAACCATTGCGCCACGGAAGCCCAAAAATTAAATGTTCGTCAGGTATTGTGGAAAAACTTTGACTTTTTACGTCACATCTTAGACCTCACAACACCGCTCCCGGGTGAGCTCGAACCACCAACCTTTTGAATAACAGCTGAGCACGCTAACCATTGCGCCACGGAAGCCCAAAAATAATATTGTCGTCAGGTATTGTGGAAAAACCTTGACTTTTTACGTCACATCTGAGACCTCACAACACCGCTCCCGGATAGGCTCGAACCACCAACCTTTCGGTTAACAGCCGAACGCGCTAACCTTTGCGCCACGGAAGCCCAAAAATGAAATGGTCGTCAGGTATTGTGGAAAAACTTTGAATTTTTACGTCACATCTGAGACCTCAGAACACCGCTCCCGGGTGGGCTCGAACCACCAACCTTTTCAATAACAGCTGAGCACGCTAACCATTGCGCCACGGAAGCCCAAAATTTATATGGTCGTCAGGTATTGTGGAAAAACTTTGACTTTTCACGTCACATCTGAGACCTCACAACACCGCTCCCGGATGGGCTCGTACCACCAACCTTTCGGTTAACAGCCGAACGCGCTAACCTTTTGCGCCACGGAAGCCCAAAAATGAAATGGTCGTCAGGTATTGTGGAAAAACTTTGACTTTTCACGTCACATCTGAGACCTCACAACACCGCTCCCGGTTGGGCTCGAACCACCAACCTATTGAATAACAGCTGAACGCGCTAACCATTGCGCCACGGAAGCCCAAAATTTATATGGTCGTCAGGTATTGTGGAAAAACTTTGACTTTTTACGTCACATCTGAGACCTCACAACACCGCTCCCGGATGGGCTCGTACCACCAACCTATTGGTTAACAGCCGAAAGCGCTAACCATTGACCACGGAAGCTCAGAAATAAAATGGTTATCACGTATTGTGGAAAAGTGATGAATTTTTACGCTACATCTGAGACCCCACAACACCTCTCCCGGGTGGGCTCGAACCACCAACCTTTCGGTTAACAGCCGAACGCGCTAACCAATGCGCCACGGAAGCCCAAAAATTAAATGATCGTCAGGTATTGTGGAAAAACTTTGACTTTTTACGTAACATCTGAAACCTCACAACACCGCTCCCGGATGGACTCGAACCACCAACCTTTCAGTTAACAGCCGAACGCGCTAAACATTGCGCCACGGAAGCCCAAAAATTAAATGTTCGTCAGGTGTTGTGGAAAAACTCTGACTTTTTACGTTACATCTGAGACCTCACAAAACGCTCCCGGATGGGCTCGAACCACCAAACTTTCGGTTAAAAGCCGAACGCGCTAACCATTGAGCCACGGAAGCTCTGAAATTAAATGGTCGTCAGGTATTGTGGAAAAACTTTGACTTTTTACGTAACATCTGAGACCTCATAGCACCGCTCCCAGGTGTGCTCGAACCACGGAAGCTCTGAAATTAAATGGTCGTCAGGTATTGTGGAAAAACATTGACTTTTTACGTAACCTCAGAGACCTCATAGCACCGCTCCCAGGTGTGCTCGAACCACCAAGCTTTCTGTTAACAGCCAAACGCGCTAACCATTGCGCCACGGAAGCCCAAAAATTAAATGTTCGTCAGGTATTGTGGAAAAACTTTGACTTTTTACGTCACATCTGAGACCTCACAACACCGCTCCCGGGTGGGCTCGAACCACCAACCTTTTGAATAACAGCTGAGCACGCTAACCATTGCGCCACGGAAGCCCAAAAATAATATTGTCGTCAGGTATTGTGGAAAAACCTTGACTTTTTACGTCACATCTGAGACCTCACAACACCGCTCCCGGATAGGCTCGAACCACCAACCTTTCGGTTAACAGCCGAACGCGCTAAACTTTGCGCCACGGAAGCCCAAAAATGAAATGGTCGTCAGGTATTGTGGAAAAACTTTGAATTTTTACGTCACATCTGAGACCTCACAACACCGCTCCCGGGTGGGCTCGAACCACCAACCTTTTGAATAACAGCTGAGCACGCTAACCATTGCGCCACGGAAGCCCAAAGTTTATATGGTCGTCAGGTATTGTGGAAAAACTTTGACTTTTTACGTCACATCTGAGACCTCACAACACCGCTCCCGGATGGGCTCGTACCACCAACCTTTCGGTTAACAGCCGAACGCGCTAACCTTTTGCGCCACGGAAGCCCAAAAATGAAATGGTCGTCAGGTATTGTAAAAAAAAATTGACTTTTCACGTCACATCTGAGACCTCACAACACCGCTCCCGGGTGGGCTCGAACCACCAACCTTTTGAATAACAGCTGAGCACGCTAACCATTGCGCCACGGAAGCCCAAAATTTATATGGTCGTCAGGTATTGTGGAAAAACTTTGACTTTTTACGTCACATCTGAGACCTCACAACACCGCTCCCGGATGGGCTCGTACCACCAACCTTTCGGTTAACAGCCGAACGCGCTAACCTTTTGCGCCACGGAAGCCCAAAAATGAAATGGTCGTCAGGTATTGTGGAAAAACTTTGACTTTTCACGTCACATCTGAGACCTCACAACACCGCTCCCGGGTGGGCTCGAACCACCAACCTATTGAATAACAGCTGAACGCGCTAACCATTGCGCCACGGAAGCCCAAAATTTATATGGTCGTCAGGTATTGTGGAAAAACTTTGACTTTTTACGTCACATCTGAGACCTCACAACTCCGCTCCCGGATGGGCTCGTACCACCAACCTATTGGTTAACAGCCGAAAGCGCTAACCATTGACCACGGAAGCTCAGAAATAAAATGGTTATCACGTATTGTGGAAAAGTTTTGAATTTTTACGCTACATCTGAGACCCCACAACACCTCTCCCGGGTAGGCTCGAACCACCAACCTTTCGGTTAACAGCCGAACGCGCTAACCAATGCGCCACGGAAGCCCAAAAACTAAATGATCGTCAGGTATTGTGGAAAAACTTTGACTTTTTACGTCACATCTGAGACCTCACAACACCGCTCCCGGATGGGCTCGTACCACCAACCTTTCGGTTAACAGCCGAACGCGCTAACCTTTTCCGCCACGGAAGCCCAAAAATGAAATGGTCGTCAGGTATTGTGGAATAACTTTGCTTTTTACGTTACATTTGAGATCCCACAACACCGCTCCCGGGTGAGCTCGAACCACCAACCTATTGGTTAACAGCCGAACGCGCTAAACTTTGCGCCACGGAAGCCCAAAAATGAAATGGTCGTCAGGTATTGTGGAAAAACTTTGAATTTTTACGTCACATCTGAGACCTCACAACACCGCTCCCGGGTGGGCTCGAACCACCAACCTATTGAATAACAGCTGAACGCGCTAACCATTGCGCCACGGAAGCCCAAAATTTATATGGTCGTCAGGTATTGTGGAAAAACTTTGACTTTTTACGTCACATCTGAGACCTCACAACACCGCTCCCGGATGGGCTCGTACCACCAACCTTTCGGTTAACAGCCGAACGCGCTAACCTTTTGCGCCACGGAAGCCCAAAAATGAAATGGTCGTCAGGTATTGTGGAAAAACTTTGACTTTTCACGTCACATCTGAGACCTCACAACACCGCTCCCGGGTGGGCTCGAACCACCAACCTATTGAATAACAGCTGAACGCGCTAACCATTGCGCCACGGAAGCCCAAAATTTATATGGTCGTCAGGTATTGTGGAAAAACTTTGACTTTTTACGTCACATCTGAGACCTCACAACTCCGCTCCCGGATGGGCTCGTACCACCAACCTATTGGTTAACAGCCGAAAGCGCTAACCATTGACCACGGAAGCTCAGAAATAAAATGGTTATCACGTATTGTGGAAAAGTTTTGAATTTTTACGCTACATCTGAGACCCCACAACACCTCTCCCGGGTAGGCTCGAACCACCAACCTTTCGGTTAACAGCCGAACGCGCTAACCAATGCGCCACGGAAGCCCAAAAACTAAATGATCGTCAGGTATTGTGGAAAAACTTTGACTTTTTACGTCACATCTGAGACCTCACAACACCGCTCCCGGATGGGCTCGTACCACCAACCTTTCGGTTAACAGCCGAACGCGCTAACCTTTTGCGCCACGGAAGCCCAAAAATGAAATGGTCGTCAGGTATTGTGGAATAACTTTGCTTTTTACGTTACATTTGAGATCCCACAACACCGCTCCCGGGTGAGCTCGAACCACCAACCTATTGGTTAACAGCCGAACGCGCTAAACTTTGCGCCACGGAAGCCCAAAAATGAAATGGTCGTCAGGTATTGTGGAAAAACTTTGAATTTTTACGTCACATCTGAGACCTCACAACACCGCTCCCGGGTGGGCTCGAACCACCAACCTATTGAATAACAGCTGAACGCGCTAACCATTGCGCCACGGAAGCCCAAAATTTATATGGTCGTCAGGTATTGTGGAAAAACTTTGACTTTTTACGTCACATCTGAGACCTCACAACACCGCTCCCGGATGGGCTCGTACCACCAACCTATTGAATAACAGCTGAACGCGCTAACCTTTTGCGCCACGGAAGCCCAAAAATGAAATGGTCGTCAGGTATTGTGGAATAACTTTGCTTTTTACGTTACATTTGAGATCCCACAACACCGCTCCCGGGTGAGCTCGAACCACCAACCTATTGGTTAACAGCCGAAAGCGCTAACCATTGAGCCACGGCAGCTCAGAAATAAAATGTTTATCACGTATTGTGGAAAAGTTTTGAATTTTTACGCTACATCTGAGACCCCACAACACCTCTCCCGGGTGGGCTCGAACCACCAACCTTTCGGTTAACAGGCGAACGCGCTAACCAATGCGCCACGGAAGCCCAAAAATTAAATGATCGTCAGGTATTGTGGAAAAATTTGACTTTTTACGTAACATCTGAAACCTCACAACACCGCTCCCGGATGGGCTCGAACCACCAACCTTTCAGTTAACAGCCGAACGCGCTAAACATTGCGCCACGGAAGCCCAAAAGTTAAATGTTCGTCAGGTGTTGTGGAAAAACTCTGACTTTTTACGTTACATCTGAGACCTCACAAAACGCTCCCGGATGGGCTCGAACCACCAAACTTTCGGTTAAAAACCGAACGCGCTAACCATTGAGCCACGGAAGCTCTGAAATTAAATGGTCGTCAGGTATTGTGGAAAAACTTTGACTTTTTACGTAACATCTGAGACCTCATAGCACCGCTCCCAGGTGTGCTCGAACCACGGAAGCTCTGAAATTAAATGGTCGTCAGGTATTGTGGAAAAACATTGACTTTTTACGTAACATCTGAGACCTCATAGCACCGCTCCCAGGTGTGCTCGAACCACCAAGCTTTCTGTTAACAGCCAAACGCGCTAACCATTGCGCCACGGAAGCCCAAAAATTAAATGTTCGTCAGGTATTGTGGAAAAACTTTGACTTTTTACGTCACATCTGAGACCTCACAACACCGCTCCCGGGTGGGCTCGAACCACCAACCTTTTGAATAACAGCTGAGCACGCTAACCATTGCGCCACGGAAGCCCAAAATTCATATGGTCGTCAGGTATTGTGGAAAAACTTTGACTTTTTACGTCACATCTGAGACCTCACAACACCGCTCCCGGATGGGCTCGTACCACCAACCTTTCGGTTAACAGCCGAACACGCTAACCAATGCGCTACGGAAGCCCAAAAATTAAATAATCGTCAGGTATTGTGGAATAACTTTGCTTTTTACGTTACATTTGAGATCCCACAACACCGCTCCCGGGTGAGCTCGAACCACCAACCTATTGGTTAACAGCCGAAAGCGCTAACCATTGAGCCACGGAAGCTGAGAAATAAAATGGTTATCACGTATTGTGGAAAAGTTTTGAATTTTTACGCTACATCTGAGACCCCACAACACCTCTCCCGGGTGGGCTCGAACCACCAACCTTTCGGTTAACAGCCGAACGCGCTAACCAATGCGCCACGGAAGCCCAAAAATTAAATGATCGTCAGGTATTGTGGAAAAATTTGACTTTTTACGTAACATCTGAAACCTCACAACACCGCTCCCGGATGGGCTCGAACCACCAACCTTTCAGTTAACAGCCGAACGCGCTAAACATTGCGCCACGGAAGCCCAAAAGTTAAATGTTCGTCAGGTGTTGTGGAAAAACTCTGACTTTTTACGTTACATCTGAGACCTCACAAAACGCTCCCGGATGGGCTCGAACCACCAAACTTTCGGTTAAAAGCCGAACGCGCTAACCATTGAGCCACGGAAGCTCTGAAATTAAATGGTCGTCAGGTATTGTGGAAAAACTTTGACTTTTTACGTAACATCTGAGACCTCATAGCACCGCTCCCAGGTGTGCTCGAACCACCAACCTTTTGAATAACAGCTGAGCACGCTAACCATTGCGCCACGGAAGCCCAAAATTTATATGGTCGTCAGGTATTGTGGAAAAACTTTGACTTTTTACGTCACATCTGAGACTTCACAACACCGCTCCCGGATGGGCTCGTACCACCAACCTTTCGGTTAACAGCCGAACGCGCTAACCTTTTGCGCCACGGAAGCCCAAAAATGAAATGGTCGTCAGGTATTGTGGAAAAACTTTGACTTTTCACGTCACATCTGAGACCTCACAACACCGCTCCCGGGTGGGCTCGAACCACCAACCTTTTGAATAACAGCTGAGCACGCTAACCATTGCGCCACGGAAGCCCAAAATTTATATGGTCGTCAGGTACTGTGGAAAAACTTTGACTTTTTACGTCACATCTGAGACCTCACAACACCGCTCCCGGATGGGCTCGTACCACCAACCTTTCGGTTAACAGCCGAACGCGCTAACCTTTTGCGCCACGGAAGCCCAAAAATGAAATGGTCGTCAGGTATTGTGGAAAAACTTTGACTTTTCACGTCACATCTGAGACCTCACAACACCGCTCCCGGGTGGGCTCGAACCACCAACCTATTGAATAACAGCTGAACGCGCTAACCATTGCGCCACGGAAGCCCAAAATTTATATGGTCGTCAGGTATTGTGGAAAAACTTTGACTTTTTACGTCACATCTGAGACCTCACAACACCGCTCCCGGATGGGCTCGTACCACCAACCTATTGGTTAACAGCCGAAAGCGCTAACCATTGACCACGGAAGCTCAGAAATAAAATGGTTATCACGTATTGTGGAAAAGTTTTGAATTTATACGCTACATATGAGACCCCACAACACCTCTCCCGGGTGGGCTCGAACCACCAACCTTTCGGTTAACAGCCGAACGCGCTAACCAATGCGCCACGGAAGCCCAAAAATTAAATGATCGTCAGGTATTGTGGAAAAACTTTGACTTTTCACGTCACATCTGAGACCTCACAACACCGCTCCTGGGTGGGCTCGAACCACCAACCTATTGAATAACAGCTGAACGCGCTAACCTTTTGCGCCACGGAAGCCCAAAAATGAAATGGTCGTCAGGTATTGTGGAATAACTTTGCTTTTTACGTTACATTTGAGATCCCACAACACCGCTCCCGGGTGAGCTCGAACCACCAACCTATTGGTTAACAGCCGAAAGCGCTAACCATTGAGCCACGGAAGCTCAGGAATAAAATGGTTATCACGTATTGTGGAAAAGTTTTGAATTTTTACGTAACATCTGAAACCTCACAACACCGCTCCCGGATGGGCTCGAACCACCAACCTTTCAGTTAACAGCCGAACGCGCTAAACATTGCGCCACGGAAGCCCAAAATTTAAATAGTCGTCAGGTATTGTGGAAAAAATCTGACTTTTACCTTACATTTGAGACCTCACAACCCCGCTTCCGGATGGGCTCGAACCACCAAACTTTCGGTTAAAAGCCAAACGCGCTAACCATTGAGCCACGGAAGCTCTGAAATTAAATGGTCGTCAGGTATTGTGGAAAAACTTTGACTTTTTACGTAACATCTGAGACCTCATAGCACCGCTCCCAGGTGTGCTCGAACCACCAAGCTTTCTGTTAACAGCCAAACGCGCTAACCATTGCGCCACGGAAGCCCAAAAATTAAATGTTCGTCAGGTATTGTGGAAAAACTTTGACTTTTTACGTCACATCTTAGACCTCACAACACCGCTCCCGGGTGGGCTCGAACCACCAACCTTTTGAATAACAGCTGAGCACGCTAACCATTGCGCCACGGAAGCCCAAAAATAATATTGTCGTCAGGTATTGTGGAAAAACCTTGACTTTTTACGTCACATCTGAGACCTCACAACACCGCTCCCGGATAGGCTCGAACCACCAACCTATCGGTTAACAGCCGAACGCGCTAACCTTTGCGCCACGGAAGCCCAAAAATGAAATGGTCGTCAGGTATTGTGGAAAAACTTTGAATTTTTACGTCACATCTGAGACCTCAGAACACCGCTCCCGGGTGGGCTCGAACCACCAACCTTTTGAATAACAGCTGAGCACGCTAACCATTGCGCCACGGAAGCCCAAAATTTATATGGTCGTCAGGTATTGTGGAAAAACTTTGACTTTTTACGTCACATCTGAGACCTCACAACACCGCTCCCGGATGGGCTCGTACCACCAACCTTTCGGTTAACAGCCGAACGCGCTAACCTTTTGCGCCACGGAAGCCCAAAAATGAAATGGTCGTCAGGTATTGTGGAATAACTTTGCTTTTTACGTTACATTTGAGATCCCACAACACCGCTCCCGGGTGAGCTCGAACCACCAACCTATTGGTTAACAGCCGAAAGCGCTAACCATTGAGCCACGGCAGCTCAGAAATAAAATGGTTATCACGTATTGTGGAAAAGTTTTGAATTTTTACGCTACATCTGAGACCCCACAACACCTCTCCCGGGTGGGCTCGAACCACCAACCTTTCGGTTAACAGGCGAACGCGCTAACCAATGCGCCACGGAAGCCCAAAAATTAAATGATCGTCAGGTATTGTGGAAAAATTTGACTTTTTACGTAACATCTGAAACCTCACAACACCGCTCCCGGATGGGCTCGAACCACCAACCTTTCAGTTAACAGCCGAACGCGCTAAACATTGCGCCACGGAAGCCCAAAAGTTAAATGTTCGTCAGGTGTTGTGGAAAAACTCTGACTTTTTACGTTACATCTGAGACCTCACAAAACGCTCCCGGATGGGCTCGAACCACCAAACTTTCGGTTAAAAGCCGAACGCGCTAACCATTGAGCCACGGAAGCTCTGAAATTAAATGGTCGTCAGGTATTGTGGAAAAACTTTGACTTTTTACGTAACATCTGAGACCTCATAGCACCGCTCCCAGGTGTGCTCGAACCACGGAAGCTCTGAAATTAAATGGTCGTCAGGTATTGTGGAAAAACATTGACTTTTTACGTAACATCTGAGACCTCATAGCACCGCTACCAGGTGTGCTCGAACCACCAAGCTTTCTGTTAACAGCCAAACGCGCTAACCATTGCGCCACGGAAGCCCTAAAATTAAATGTTCGTCAGGTATTGTGGAAAAACTTTGACTTTTTACGTCACATCTGAGACCTCACAACACCGCTCCCGGGTGGGCTCGAACCACCAACCTTTTGAATAACAGCTGAGCACGCTAACCATTGCGCCACGGAAGCCCAAGATTCATATGGTCGTCAGGTATTGTGGAAAAACTTTAACTTTTTACGTCACATCTGAGACCTCACAACACCGCTCCCGGATGGGCTCGTACCACCAACCTTTCGGTTAACAGCCGAACACGCTAACCAATGCGCTACGGAAGCCCAAAAATTAAATAATCGTCAGGTATTGTGGAATAACTTTGCTTTTTACGTTACATTTGAGATCCCACAACACCGCTCCCGGGTGAGCTCGAACCACCAACCTATTGGTTAACAGCCGAAAGCGCTAACCATTGAGCCACGGAAGCTGAGAAATAAAATGGTTATCACGTATTGTGGAAAAGTTTTGAATTTTTACGCTACATCTGAGACCCCACAACACCTCTCCCGGGTGGGCTCGAACCACCAACCTTTCGGTTAACAGCCGAACGCGCTAACCAATGCGCCACGGAAGCCCAAAAATTAAATGATCGTCAGGTATTGTGGAAAAATTTGACTTTTTACGTAACATCTGAAACCTCACAACACCGCTCCCGGATGGGCTCGAACCACCAACCTTTCAGTTAACAGCCGAACGCGCTAAACATTGCGCCACGGAAGCCCAAAAGTTAAATGTTCGTCAGGTGTTGTGGAAAAACTCTGACTTTTTACGTTACATCTGAGACCTCACAAAACGCTCCCGGATGGGCTCGAACCACCAAACTTTCGGTTAAAAGCCGAACGCGCTAACCATTGAGCCACGGAAGCTCTGAAATTAAATGGTCGTCAGGTATTGTGGAAAAACTTTGACTTTTTACGTAACATCTGAGACCTCATAGCACCGCTCCCAGGTGTGCTCGAACCACCAACCTTTTGAATAACAGCTGAGCACGCTAACCATTGCGCCACGGAAGCCCAAAATTTATATGGTCGTCAGGTATTGTGGAAAAACTTTGACTTTTTACGTCACATCTGAGACTTCACAACACCGCTCCCGGATGGGCTCGTACCACCAACCTTTCGGTTAACAGCCGAACGCGCTAACCTTTTGCGCCACGGAAGCCCAAAAATGAAATGGTCGTCAGGTATTGTGGAAAAACTTTGACTTTTCACGTCACATCTGAGACCTCACAACACCGCTCCCGGGTGGGCTCGAACCACCAACCTTTTGAATAACAGCTGAGCACGCTAACCATTGCGCCACGGAAGCCCAAATTTATATGGTCGTCAGGTACTGTGGAAAAACTTTGACTTTTTACGTCACATCTGAGACCTCACAACACCGCTCCCGGATGGGCTCGTACCACCAACCTTTCGGTTAACAGCCGAACGCGCTAACCTTTTGCGCCACGGAAGCCCAAAAATGAAATGGTCGTCAGGTATTGTGGAAAAACTTTGACTTTTCACGTCACATCTGAGACCTCACAACACCGCTCCCGGGTGGGCTCGAACCACCAACCTATTGAATAACAGCTGAACGCGCTAACCATTGCGCCACGGAAGCCCAAAATTTATATGGTCGTCAGGTATTGTGGAAAAACTTTGACTTTTTACGTCACATCTGAGACCTCACAACACCGCTCCCGGATGGGCTCGTACCACCAACCTATTGGTTAACAGCCGAAAGCGCTAACCATTGACCACGGAAGCTCAGAAATAAAATGGTTATCACGTATTGTGGAAAAGTTTTGAATTTTTACGCTACATATGAGACCCCACAACACCTCTCCCGGGTGGGCTCGAACCACCAACCTTTCGGTTAACAGCCGAACGCGCTAACCAATGCGCCACGGAAGCCCAAAAATTAAATGATCGTCAGGTATTGTGGAAAAACTTTGACTTTTCACGTCACATCTGAGACCTCACAACACCGCTCCTGGGTGGGCTCGAACCACCAACCTATTGAATAACAGCTGAACGCGCTAACCTTTTGCGCCACGGAAGCCCAAAAATGAAATGGTCGTCAGGTATTGTGGAATAACTTTGCTTTTTACGTTACATTTGAGATCCCACAACACCGCTCCCGGGTGAGCTCGAACCACCAACCTATTGGTTAACAGCCGAAAGCGCTAACCATTGAGCCACGGAAGCTCAGGAATAAAATGGTTATCACGTATTGTGGAAAAGTTTTGAATTTTTACGTAACATCTGAAACCTCACAACACCGCTCCCGGATGGGCTCGAACCACCAACCTTTCAGTTAACAGCCGAACGCGCTAAACATTGCGCCACGGAAGCCCAAAATTTAAATAGTCGTCAGGTATTGTGGAAAAAATCTGACTTTTACCTTACATTTGAGACCTCACAACCCCGCTTCCGGATGGGCTCGAACCACCAAACTTTCGGTTAAAAGCCAAACGCGCTAACCATTGAGCCACGGAAGCTCTGAAATTAAATGGTCGTCAGGTATTGTGGAAAAACTTTGACTTTTTACGTAACATCTGAGACCTCATAGCACCGCTCCCAGGTGTGCTCGAACCACCAAGCTTTCTGTTAACAGCCAAACGCGCTAACCATTGCGCCACGGAAGCCCAAAAATTAAATGTTCGTCAGGTATTGTGGAAAAACTTTGACTTTTTACGTCACATCTTAGACCTCACAACACCGCTCCCGGGTGGGCTCGAACCACCAACCTTTTGAATAACAGCTGAGCACGCTAACCATTGCGCCACGGAAGCCCAAAAATAATATTGTCGTCAGGTATTGTGGAAAAACCTTGACTTTTTACGTCACATCTGAGACCTCACAACACCGCTCCCGGATAGGCTCGAACCACCAACCTATCGGTTAACAGCCGAACGCGCTAACCTTTGCGCCACGGAAGCCCAAAAATGAAATGGTCGTCAGGTATTGTGGAAAAACTTTGAATTTTTACGTCACATCTGAGACCTCAGAACACCGCTCCCGGGTGGGCTCGAACCACCAACCTTTTGAATAACAGCTGAGCACGCTAACCATTGCGCCACGGAAGCCCAAAATTTATATGGTCGTCAGGTATTGTGGAAAAACTTTGACTTTTTACGTCACATCTGAGACCTCACAACACCGCTCCCGGATGGGCTCGTACCACCAACCTTTCGGTTAACAGCCGAACGCGCTAACCTTTTGCGCCACGGAAGCCCAAAAATGAAATGGTCGTCAGGTATTGTGGAAAAACTTTGACTTTTCACGTCACATCTGAGACCTCACAACACCGCTCCCGGGTGGGCTCGAACCACCAACCTTTTGAATAACAGCTGAGCACGCTAACCATTGCGCCACGGAAGCCCAAAATTTATATGGTCGTCAGGTATTGTGTAAAAACTTTGACTTTTCACGTCACATCTGAGACCTCACAACACCGCTCCCGGATGGGCTCGTACCACCAACCTTTCGGTTAACAGCCGAACGCGCTAACCTTTTGCGCCACGGAAGCCCAAAAATGAAATGGTCGTCAGGTATTGTGGAAAAACTTTGACTTTTCACGTCACATCTGAGACCTCACAACACCGCTCCCGGGTGGGCTCGAACCACCAACCTTTTGAATAACAGCTGAGCACGCTAACCATTGCGCCACGGAAGCCCAAAATTTATATGGTCGTCAGGTATTGTGTAAAAACTTTGACTTTTCACGTCACATCTGAGACCTCACAACACCGCTCCCGGATGGGCTCGTACCACCAACCTTTCGGTTAACAGCCGAACGCGCTAACCTTTTGCGCCACGGAAGCCCAAAAATGAAATGGTCGTCAGGTATTGTGGAAAAACTTTGACTTTTCACGTCACATCTGAGACCTCACAACACCGCTCCCGGTTGGGCTCGAACCACCAACCTATTGAATAACAGCTGAACGCGCTAACCATTGCGCCACGGAAGCCCAAAATTTATATGGTCGTCAGGTATTGTGGAAAAACTTTGACTTTTTACGTCACATCTGAGACCTCACAACACCGCTCCCGGATGGGCTCGTACCACCAACCTATTGGTTAACAGCCGAAAGCGCTAACCATTGACCACGGAAGCTCAGAAATAAAATGGTTATCACGTATTGTGGAAAAGTGATGAATTTTTACGCTACATCTGAGACCCCACAACACCTCTCCCGGGTGGGCTCGAACCACCAACCTTTCGGTTAACAGCCGAACGCGCTAACCAATGCGCCACGGAAGCCCAAAAATTAAATGATCGTCAGGTATTGTGGAAAAACTTTGACTTTTTACGTAACATCTGAAACCTCACAACACCGCTCCCGGATGGACTCGAACCACCAACCTTTCAGTTAACAGCCGAACGCGCTAAACATTGCGCCACGGAAGCCCAAAAATTAAATGTTCGTCAGGTGTTGTGGAAAAACTCTGACTTTTTACGTTACATCTGAGACCTCACAAAACGCTCCCGGATGGGCTCGAACCACCAAACTTTCGGTTAAAAGCCGAACGCGCTAACCATTGAGCCACGGAAGCTCTGAAATTAAATGGTCGTCAGGTATTGTGGAAAAACTTTGACTTTTTACGTAACATCTGAGACCTCATAGCACCGCTCCCAGGTGTGCTCGAACCACGGAAGCTCTGAAATTAAATGGTCGTCAGGTATTGTGGAAAAACATTGACTTTTTACGTAACATCAGAGACCTCATAGCACCGCTCCCAGGTGTGCTCGAACCACCAAGCTTTCTGTTAACAGCCAAACGCGCTAACCATTGCGCCACGGAAGCCCAAAATTTAAATGTTCGTCAGGTATTGTGGAAAAACGTTGACTTTTTACGTCACATCTGAGACCTCACAACACCGCTCCCGGGTGGGCTCGAACCACCAACCTTTCGGTTAACAGCCGAACGCGCTAACCTTTTGCGCCACGGAAGCCCAAAAATGAAATGGTCGTCAGGTATTGTGGAAAAACTTTGACTTTTCACGTCACATCTGAGACCTCACAACACCGCTCCCGGGTGGGCTCGAACCACCAACCTTTTGAATAACAGCTGAGCACGCTAACCATTGCGCCACGGAAGCCCAAAATTTATATGGTCGTCAGGTATTGTGTAAAAACTTTGACTTTTCACGTCACATCTGAGACCTCACAACACCGCTCCCGGATGGGCTCGTACCACCAACCTTTCGGTTAACAGCCGAACGCGCTAACCTTTTGCGCCACGGAAGCCCAAAAATGAAATGGTCGTCAGGTATTGTGGAAAAAGTTGACTTCTTACGTAACATCTGAGACCTCACAACACCGCTCCCGGGTGGGCTCGAACCACCAACCTATTGAATAACAGCTGAACGCGCTAACCATTGCGCCACGGAAGCCCAAAATTTATATGGTCGTCAGGTATTGTGGAAAAACTTTGACTTTTTACGTCACATCTGAGACCTCACAACACCGCTCCCGGATGGGCTCGTACCACCAACCTATTGGTTAACAGCCGAAAGCGCTAACCATTGACCACGGAAGCTCAGAAATAAAATGGTTATCACGTATTGTGGAAAAGTTTTGAATTTTTACGCTACATCTGAGACCCCACAACACCTCTCCCGGGTGGGCTCGAACCACCAACCTTTCGGTTAACAGCCGAACGCGCTAACCAATGCGCCACGGAAGCCCAAAAACTAAATGATCGTCAGGTATTGTGGAAAAACTTTGACTTTTTACGTCACATCTGAGACCTCACAACACCGCTCCCGGATGGGCTCGTACCACCAACCTTTCGGTTAACAGCCGAACGCGCTAACCTTTTGCGCCACGGAAGCCCAAAAATGAAATGGTCGTCAGGTATAGTGGAATAACTTTGCTTTTTACGTTACATTTGAGATCCCACAACACCGCTCCCGGGTGAGCTCGAACCACCAACCTATTGGTTAACAGCCGAACGCGCTAAACATTGCGCCACGGAAGCCCAAAAATTAAATAGTCGTCAGGTATTGTGGAAAAAATCTGACTTTTACGTTACATTTGAGACCTCACAACTCCGCTCCCGGATGGGCTCGAACCACCAAACTTTCGGTTAAAAGCCGAACGCGCTAACCATTGAGCCACGGAAGCTCTGAAATTAAATGGTCGTCAGGTATTGTGGAAAAACTTTCACTTTTTACGTAACATCTGAGACCTCATAGCACCACTCCCAGGTGTGCTCGAACCACCAAGCTTTCTGTTAACAGCCAAACGCGCTAACCATTGCGCCACGGAAGCCCAATAATGAAATGGTCGTCAGGTATTGTGGAAAAACTTTGACTTTTCAAGTCACATCTGAGACCTCACAACACCGCTCCCGGGTGGGCTCGAACCACCAACCTATTGAATAACAGCTGAACGCGCTAACCATTGCGCCACGGAAGCCCAAAATTTATATGGTCGTCAGGTATTGTGGAAAAACTTTGACTTTTTACGTCACATCTGAGACCTCACAACACCGCTCCCGGATGGGCTCGTACCACCAACCTTTTGAATAACAGCTGAGCACGCTAACCATTGCGCCACGGAAGCCCAAAATTTATATGGTCGTCAGGTATTGTGGAAAAACTTTGACTTTTTACGTAACATCTGAAACCTCACAACACCACTCCCGGATGGGCTCGAACTACCAACCTTTCAGTTAACAGCCGAACGCGCTAAACATTGCGCCACGGAAGCCCAAAAATGAAATGGTCGTCAGGTATTGTGGAAAAAATCTGACTTTTACGTTACATTTGAGACCTCACAACTCCGCTCCCGGATGGGCTCGAACCACCAAACTTTCGGTTAAAAGCCGAACGCGCTAACCATTGCGCCACGGAAGCCCAATAATGAAATGGTCGTCAGGTATTGTGGAAAAACTTTGACTTTTCAAGTCACATCTGAGACCTCACAACACCGCTCCCGGGTGGGCTCGAACCACCAACCTATTGAATAACAGCTGAACGCGCTAACCATTGCGCCACGGAAGCCCAAAATTTATATGGTCGTCAGGTATTGTGGAAAAACTTTGACTTTTTACGTCACATCTGAGACCTCACAACACCGCTCCCGGATGGGCTCGTACCACCAACCTATTGGTTAACAGCCGAAAGCGCTAACCATTGACCACGGAAGCTCAGAAATAAAATGGTTATCACGTATTGTGGAAAAGTTTTGAATTTTTACGCTACATCTGAGACCCCACAACACCTCTCCCGGGTGGGCTCGAACCACCAACCTTTCGGTTAACAGCCGAACGCGCTAACCAATGCGCCACGGAAGCCCAAAAACTCAATGATCGTCAGGTATTGTGGAATAACTTTGCTTTTTACGTTACATTTGAGATCCCACAACACCGCTCCCGGGTGAGCTCGAACCACCAACCTATTGGTTAACAGCCGAACGCGCTAAACATTGCGCCACGGAAGCCCAAAAATCAAATAGTCGTCAGGTATTGTGGAAAAAATCTGACTTTTACGTTACATTTGAGACCTCACAACTCCGCTCCCGGATGGGCTCGAACCACCAAACTTTCGGTTAAAAGCCGAACGCGCTAACCATTGAGCCACGGAAGCTCTGAAATTAAATGGTCGTCAGGTATTGTGGAAAAACTTTCACTTTTTACGTAACATCTGAGACCTCATAGCACCACTCCCAGGTGTGCTCGAACCACCAAGCTTTCTGTTAACAGCCAAACGCGCTAACCATTGCGCCACGGAAGCCCAATAATGAAATGGTCGTCAGGTATTGTGGAAAAACTTTGACTTTTCAAGTCACATCTGAGACCTCACAACACCGCTCCCGGGTGGGCTCGAACCACCAACCTATTGAATAACAGCTGAACGCGCTAACCATTGCGCCACGGAAGCCCAAAATTTATATGGTCGTCAGGTATTGTGGAAAAACTTTGACTTTTTACGTCACATCTGAGACCTCACAACACCGCTCCCGGATGGGCTCGTACCACCAACCTTTTGAATAACAGCTGAGCACGCTAACCATTGCGCCACGGAAGCCCAAAATTTATATGGTCGTCAGGTATTGTGGAAAAACTTTGACTTTTTACGTAACATCTGAAACCTCACAACACCACTCCCGGATGGGCTCGAACTACCAACCTTTCAGTTAACAGCCGAACGCGCTAAACATTGCGCCACGGAAGCCCAAAAATGAAATGGTCGTCAGGTATTGTGGAAAAAAATCTGACTTTTACGTTACATTTGAGACCTCACAACTCCGCTCCCGGATGGGCTCGAACCACCAAACTTTCGGTTAAAAGCCGAACGCGCTAACCATTGCGCCACGGAAGCCCGATAATGAAATGGTCGTCAGGTATTGTGGAAAAACTTTGACTTTTCAAGTCACATCTGAGACCTCACAACACCGCTCCCGGGTGGGCTCGAACCACCAACCTATTGAATAACAGCTGAACGCGCTAACCATTGCGCCACGGAAGCCCAAAATTTATATGGTCGTCAGGTATTGTGGAAAAACTTTGACTTTTTACGTCACATCTGAGACCTCACAACACCGCTCCCGGATGGGCTCGTACCACCAACCTATTGGTTAACAGCCGAAAGCGCTAACCATTGACCACGGAAGCTCAGAAATAAAATGGTTATCACGTATTGTGGAAAAGTTTTGAATTTTTACGCTACATCTGAGACCCCACAACACCTCTCCCGGGTGGGCTCGAACCACCAACCTTTCGGTTAACAGCCGAACGCGCTAACCAATGCGCCACGGAAGCCCAAAAACTAAATGATCGTCAGGTATTGTGGAAAAACTTTGACTTTTTACGTCACATCTGAGACCTCACAACACCGCTCCCGGATGGGCTCGTACCACCAACCTTTCGGTTAACAGCCGAACGCGCTAACCTTTTGCGCCACGGAAGCCCAAAAATGAAATGGTCGTCAGGTATTGTGGAATAACTTTGCTTTTTACGTTACATTTGAGATCCCACAACACCGCTCCCGGGTGAGCTCGAACCACCAACCTATTGGTTAACAGCCGAACGCGCTAAACATTGCGCCACGGAAGCCCAAAAATTAAATAGTCGTCAGGTATTGTGGAAAAAATCTGACTTTTACGTTACATTTGAGACCTCACAACTCCGCTCCCGGATGGGCTCGAACCACCAAACTTTATGTTAAAAGCCGAACGCGCTAACCATTGAGCCACGGAAGCTCTGAAATTAAATGGTCGTCAGGTATTGTGGAAAAACTTTCACTTTTTACGTAACATCTGAGACCTCATAGCACCACTCCCAGGTGTGCTCGAACCACCAAGCTTTCTGTTAACAGCCAAACGCCATAACCATTGCGCCACGGAAGCCCAATAATGAAATGGTCGTCAGGTATTGTGGAAAAACTTTGACTTTTCAAGTCACATCTGAGACCTCACAACACCGCTCCCGGGTGGGATCGAACCACCAACCTATTGAATAACAGCTGAACGCGCTAACCATTGCGCCACGGAAGCCCAAAAATTATATGGTCGTCAGGTATTGTGGAAAAACTTTGACTTTTTACGTCACATCTGAGACCTCACAACACCGCTCCCGGATGGGCTCGTACCACCAACCTATTGGTTAACAGCCGAAAGCGCTAACCATTGACCACGGAAGCACAGAAATAAAATGGTTATCACGTATTGTGGAAAAGTTTTGAATTTTTACGCTACATCTGAGACCCCACAACACCTCTCCCGGGTGGGCTCGAACCACCAACCTTTCGGTTAACAGCCGAACGCGCTAACCAATGCGCCACGGAAGCCCAAAAACTAAATGATCGTCAGGTATTGTGGAAAAACTTTGACTTTTTACGTCACATCTGAGACCTCACAACACCGCTCCCGGATGGGCTCGTACCACCAACCTTTCGGTTAACACCCGAACGCGCTAACCTTTTGCGCCACGGAAGCCCAAAAATGAAATGGTCGTCAGGTATTGTGGAATAACTTTGCTTTTTACGTTACATTTGAGATCCCACAACACCGCTCCCGGGTGAGCTCGAACCACCAACCTATTGGTTAACAGCCGAACGCGCTAAACATTGCGCCACGGAAGCCCAAAAATTAAATAGTCGTCAGGTATTGTGGAAAAAATCTGACTTTTACGTTACATTTGAGACCTCACAACTCCGCTCCCGGATTTGCTCGAACCACCAAACTTTCGGTTAAAAGCCGAACGCGCTAACCATTGAGCCACGGAAGCTCTGAAATTAAATGGTCGTCAGGTATTGTGGAAAAACTTTGACTTTTTACGTAACATCTGAGACCTCATAGCACCGCTCCCAGGTGTGCTCGAACCACCAAGCTTTCTGTTAACAGCCAAACGCGCTAACCATTGCGCCACGGAAGCCCAAAATTTAAATGTTCGTCAGGTATTGTGGAAAAACGTTGACTTTTTACGTCACATCTGAGACCTCACAACACCGCTCCCGGGTGGGCTCGAACCACCAACCTTTTGAATAACAGCTGAGCACGCTAACCATTGCGCCACGGAAGCCCAAAAATAATATTGTCGTCAGGTATTGTGGAAAAACCTTGACTTTTTACGTCACATCTGAGACCTCACAACACCGCTCCCGGATAGGCTCGAACCACCAACCTTTTGAATAACAGCTGAGCACGCTAACCATTGCGCCACGGAAGCCCAAAATTTATATGGTCGTCAGGTATTGTGGAAAAACTTTGACTTTTTACGTAACATCTGAAACCTCACAACACCACTCCCGGATGGGCTCGAACTACCAACCTTTCAGTTAAAAGCCGAACGCGCTAAACATTGCGCCACGGAAGCCCAAAAATGAAATGGTCGTCAGGTATTGTGGAAAAAATCTGACTTTTACGTTACATTTGAGACCTCACAACTCCGCTCCCGGATGGGCTCGAACCACCAAACTTTCGGTTAAAAGCCGAACGCGCTAACCATTGAGCCACGGAAGCTCTGAAATTAAATGGTCGTCAGGTATTGTGGAAAAACTTTGACTTTTTACGTAACATCTGAGACCTCATAGCACCACTCCCAGGTGTGCTCGAACCACCAAGCTTTCTGTTAACAGCCAAACGCGCTAACCATTGCGCCACGGAAGCCCAATAATGAAATGGTCGTCAGGTATTGTGGAAAAACTTTGACTTTTCAAGTCACATCTGAGACCTCACAACACCGCTCCCGGGTGGGCTCGAACCACCAACCTATTGAATAACAGCTGAACGCGCTAACCATTGCGCCACGGAAGCCCAAAATTCATATGGTCGTCAGGTATTGTGGAAAAACTTTGACTTTTTACGTCACAACTGAGACCTCACAACACCGCTCCCGGATGGGCTCGTACCACCAACGTTTCGGTTAACAGCCGAACGCGCTAACCTTTTGCGCCACGGAAGCCCAAAAATGAAATGGTCGTCAGGTATTGTGGAATAACTTTGCTTTTTACGTTACATTTGAGATCCCACAACACCGCTCCCGGGTGAGCTCGAACCACCAACCTATTGGTTAACAGCCGAAAGCGCTAACCATTGAGCCACGGAAGCTCAGAAATAAAATGGTTATCACGTATTGTGGAAAAGTTTTTAATTTTTACGCTACATCTGAGACCCCACAACACCTCTCCCGGGTGGGCTCGAACTACCAACCTTTCGGTTAACAGCCGAACGCGTTAGCCAATGCGCCACGGAAGCCCAAAAATTAAATGATCGTCAGGTATTGTGGAAAAACTTTGACTTTTTACGTAACATCTAAAACCTCACAACACCGCTCCCGGATGGTCTCGAACCACCAACCTTTCAGTTCACAGCCGAACGCGCTAAACATTGCGCCACGGAAGCCCAAAAATTAAATAGTCGTCAGGTATTGTGGAAAAAATCTGACTTTTACCTTACATTTGAGACCTCATAGCACCACTCCCAGGTGTGCTCGAACCACCAAGCTTTCTGTTAACAGCCAAACGCGCTAACCATTGCGCCACGGAAGCCCAAAAATTAAATGATCGTCAGGTATTGTGGAAAAACTTTGACTTTTTACGTCACATCTGAGACCTCACAACACCGCTCCCGGATAGGCTCGAACCACCAACCTTTCGGTTAACAGCCGAACGCGCTAACCTTTGCGCCACGGAAGCCCAAAAATGAAATGGTCGTCAGGTATTGTGGAAAAACTTTGAATTTTTACGTCACAACTGAGACCTCACAACACCGCTCCCGGGTGCGCTCGAACCACCAACCTTTTGAATAACAGCTGAACGCGCTAACCATTGCGCCACGGAAGCCCAAAATTTATATGGTCGTCAGGTATTGTGGAAAAACTTTGCTTTTTACGTTACATTTGAGATCCCACAACACCGCTCCCAGGTGAGCTCGAACCACCAACCTATTGGTTAACAGCCAAAAGCGCTAACCATTGAGCCACGGAAGCTCAGAAATAAAATGGTTATCACGTATGGTGGAAACGTTTTGAATTTTTACGCTACATCTGAGACCCCACAACACCTCTCCCGGATGGGCTCGAACCACTAAACTTTCGGTTAAAAGCCGAACGCGCTAACCATTGAGCCACGGAAGCTCTGATATTAAATGGTCGTCAGGTATTGTGGAAAAACTTTGACTTTTTACGTAACATCTGAGACCTCATAGCACCGCTCCCAGGTGTGCTCGAACCACGGAAGCTCTGAAATTAAATGGTCGTCAGGTATTGTGGAAAAACATTGACTTTTTACGTAACATCTGAGACCTCATAGCACCGCTCCCAGGTGTGCTCGAACCACCGAGCTTTCTGTTAACAGCCAAACGCGCTAACCATTGCGCCACGGATGCCCAAAAATTAAATGATCGTCAGGTATTGTGGAAAAACTTTGACTTTTTACGTCACATCTGAGACCTCACAACACCGCTCCCGGGTGGGCTCGAACCACCAACCTTTTGAATAACAGCTGAGCACGCTAACCATTGCGCCACGGAAGCCCAAAAATAATATTGTCGTCAGGTATTGTGCAAAAACCTTGACTTTTTACGTCACATCTGAGACCTCACAACACCGCTCCCGGATAGGCTCGAACCACCAACCTTTCGGTTAACAGCCGAACGCGCTAACCTTTGCGCCACGGAAGCCTAAAAATGAAATGGTCGTCAGGTATTGTGGAAAAGCTTTGAATTTTTACGTCACATCTGAGACCTCACAACACCGCTCCCAGGTGGGCTCGAACCACCAACCTTTTGAATAACAGCTGAACGCGCTAACCATTGCGCCACGGAAGCCCAAAATTTATATGGTCGTCAGGTATTGTGGAATAACTTTGCTTTTTACGTTACATTTGAGATCCCACAACACCGCTCCCGGGTGAGCTCGGGGGAGCGGGGTTGTGAGGTCTCAAATGTAACGTAAAAGTCAGATTTTTTCCACAATACCTGACGAATATTTAATTTTTGGGCTTCCGTGGCGCAATGTTTAGCGCGTTCGGCTTTAACTGAAAGGTTGGTGGTTCGAGCCCATCCGGGAGCGGTGTTGTGAGGTTTCAGATGTGACGTAAAAAGTCAAATTTTTCCACAATACCTGACGACCACAGAAATTTTGGGCTTCCGTGGCGCAATGGTTAGCGCGCTCAGCTGTTATTCAAAAGGTTGGTGGTTCGAGCCCACCCGGGAGAGGTGTTGTGGGGTCTCAGATGTAGCGTAAAAATTCAAAACTTTTCCACAATACGTGATAACCATTTTGTTTCTGAGCTTCCGTGGCTCAATGGTTAGTGCTTTCGGCTGTTAACCAATAGGTTGGTGGTTCGAGCTCACCTGGGAGCGGTGTTGTGGGATCTCAAATGTAACGTAAAAAGCAAAGTTATTCCACAATTATTGACGACCATTTAATTTTTGGGCTTCCGTAGCGCAATGGTTAGCGCGTTCGGCTGTTAACCGAAAGGTTGGTGGTACGAGCCCATCCGGGAGCGGTGTTGTGAGGTCTCAGATGTGACGTAAAAAGTCCAAGTTTTTCCACAATACCTGACGATCATTTAATTTTTGGGCTTCCGTGGCGCAATGGTTAGCGCGTTTGGCTGTTAACAGAAAGCTTGGTGGTTCGAGCACACCTGGGAGTGGTGCTATGAGGTCTCAGATGTTACGTAAAATGTCAAAGTTTTTCCACAATACCTGACGATCATTTAATTTCAGAGCTTCCGTGGCTCAATGGTTAGCGCGTTCGGCTTTTAACCGAAAGTTTGGTGGGTCGAGCCCATCCGGGAGAGGTGTTGTGGGGTCTCAAATGTAACGTAAAAGTCAGATTTTTTCCACAATACCTGACGACTATTTAATTTTTGGGCTTCCGTGGCGCAATATTTAGCGCGTTCGGCTGTTAACCGAAAGGGTGGTGGTTCGAGCCCATCCAGGAGCAGGGTTGTGAGGTCTCAAATGTAACGTAAAAGTCAGATTTTTTCCACAATACCTGACGACCATTTAATTTTTGGGCTTCCTTGGCGCAATGGTTAGTGCGTTCGGCTGTTAACCGAAAGGGTGGTGGTTCGAGCCCATCCGGGAGCGGTGTTGTGAGGTCTCAGATCTGACGTAAAAAGTCAAAGTTTTTCCACAATACCTGACGATCATATAATTTTTGGGCTTCCGTGGCGCATTGGTTAGCGCGTTCGGCTGTTAACCGAAAGGTTGGTGGTTCGAGCCCACCCGGGAGCGGTGTTGTGGGGTCTCAGATGTAGCGTAAAAATTCAAAACTTTTCCACAATACGTGATAACCATTTTATTTCTGAGCTTCCGTGGCTCAATGGTTAGCGCTTTCGGCTGTTAACCAATAGGTTGGTGGTTCGAGCTCACCTGGGAGCGGTGTTGTGGGATCTCAAATGTAACGTAAAAAGCAAAGTTATTCCACAATTATTGACGACCATTTAATTTTTGGGCTTCCGTAGCGCAATGGTTAGCGCGTTCGGCTGTTAACCGAAAGGTTGGTGGTACGAGCCCATCCGGGAGCGGTGTTGTGAGGTCTCAGATGTGACGTAAAAAGTCCAAGTTTTTCCACAATACCTGACGACCATTTAATTTCAGAGCTTCCGTGGCTCAATGGTTAGCGCGTTCGGCTTTTAACCGAAAGTTTGGTGGTTCGAGCCCATCCGGGAGCGTTTTGTGAGGTCTCAGATGTAACGTAAAAAGTCAGAGTTTTTCCATAATACCTGACGAACATATAATTTTTGGGCTTCCGTGGCGCAAAGGTTAGCGCGTTCGGCTGTTAACCGAAAGGGTGGTGGTTCGAGCCCATCCAGGAGCAGGGTTGTGAGGTCTCAAATGTAACGTAAAAGTCAGATTTTTTCCACAATACCTGACGACCATTTAATTTTTGGGCTTCCGTGGCGCAATGGTTAGTGCGTTCGGCTGTTATCCGAAAGGGTGGTGGTTCGAGCCCATCCGGGAGCGGTGTTGTGAGGTCTCAGATGTGACGTAAAATGTCAAAGTTTTTCCACAATACCTGACGACCATTTCATTTTTGGGCTTCCGTGGCTCAATGGTTAGCGCGTTCGACTGTTAACCGAAAGGGTGGTGGTTCGAGCCCATCCGTGAGCGGTGTTGTGAGGTCTCAGATGTGACGTAAAAAGACAAACTTTTTCCACAATACCTGACGACCATTTCATTTTTGGGCTTCCGTGGAGCAAAGCTTAGCGCGTTCGGCTGTTAACCGAAAGGTTGGTGGTTCGAGCCTATCCGGGAGCGGTGTTGTGAGGTCTCAGATCTGACGTAAAAAGTCAAAGTTTTTCCACAATACCTGACGATCATATAATTTTTGGGCTTCCGTGGCGCATTGGTTAGCGCGTTCGGCTGTTAACCGAAAGGTTGGTGGTTCGAGCCCATCCGGGAGCGGTGTTGTGAGGTCTCAGATGTGACGTAAAAAGTCCAAGTTTTTCCACAATACCTGACGACCATTTAATTTCAGAGCTTCCGTGGCTCAATGGTTAGCGCGTTCGGCTTTTAACCGAAAGTTTGGTGGTTCGAGCCCATCCGGGAGCGTTTTGTGAGGTCTCAGATGTAACGTAAAAAGTCAGAGTTTTTCCATAATACCTGACGAACATATAATTTTTGGGCTTCCGTGGCGCAAAGGTTAGCGCGTTCGGCTGTTAACCGAAAGGGTGGTGGTTCGAGCCCATCCAGGAGCAGGGTTGTGAGGTCTCAAATATAACGTAAAAGTCAGATTTTTTCCACAATACCTGACGACTATTTAATTTTTGGGCTTCCGTGGCGCAATATTTAGCGCGTTCGGCTGTTAACTGAAAGGTTGGTGGTTCGAGCCCATCCGGGAGCGTTTTGTGAGGTCTCAGATGTAACGTAAAAGTCAGATTTTTTCCACAATACCTGACGACTATTTAATTTTTGGGCTTCCGTGGCGCATTGTTTAGCGCGTTCGGCTGTTAACTGAAAGGTTGGTGGTTCGAGCCCATCCAGGGGCGGGGTTATGAGGTCTCAAATGTAACGTAAAAGTCAGATTTTTTCCACAATACCTGACGAACATTTAATTTTTGGGCTTCCGTGGTGCAATGGTTAGCGCGTTCAGCAGTTTACCGAAAGAGTGGTGGTTCGAGCCCATCCGGGAGCGGTGTTGTGAGGTTTCAGATCTGACGTAAAAAGTCAAAGTTTTTCCACAATACCTGACGATCATAAAATTTTTGGGCTTCCGTGGCGTATTGGTTAGCGCGTTCGGCTGTTAACCGAAAGGTTGGTGGTTCGAGCCCACCCGGGAGCGGTGTTGTGGGGTCTCAGATGTAGCGTAAAAATTCAAAACTTTTCCACAATACGTGATAACCATTTTATTTCTGAGCTTCCGTGGCTCAATGGTTAGCGCTTTCGGCTGTTAACCAATAGGTTGGTGGTTCGAGCTCACCTAGGAGCGGTGTTGTGGGATCTCAAATGTAACGTAAAAAGCAAAGTTATTCCACAATTATTGACGACCATTTAATTTTTGGGCTTCCGTGGCTCAATGGTTAGCGCGTTCGGCTTTTAACCGAAAGTTTGGTGGTTCGAGCCCATCCGGGAGCGTTTTGTGAGGTCTCAGATGTAACGTAAAAAGTCAGAGTTTTTCCATAATACCTGACGAACATATAATTTTTGGGCTTCCGTGGCGCAAAGGTTAGCGCGTTCGGCTGTTAACCGAAAGGGTGGTGGTTCGAGCCCATCCAGGAGCAGGGTTGTGAGGTCTCAAATGTAACGTAAAAGTCAGATTTTTTCCACAATACCTGACGACTATTTAATTTTTGGGCTTCCGTGGCGCAATATTTAGCGCGTTCGGCTGTTAACTGAAAGGTTGGTGGTTCGAGCCCATCCAGGAGCGGGGTTGTGAGGTCTCAAATGTAGCGTAAAAGTCAGATTTTTTCCACAATACCTGACGAACATTTAATTTTTGGGCTTCCGTGGTGCAATGGTTTGCGCGTTCAGCAGTTTACCGAAAGAGTGGTGGTTCGAGCCCATCCGGGAGCGGTGTTGTGAGGTTTCAGATGTGACGTAAAAAGCCAAATTTTTCCACAATACCTGACGACCACAGAAATTTTGGGCTTCCGTGGCGCAATGGTTAGCGCGCTCAGCTGTTATTCAAAAGGTTGGTGGTTCGAGCCCACCCGGGAGCGGTGTTGTGAGGTCTCAGATGTGACGTAAAAAGTCAAAGTTTTTCCACAATACCTGACGATCATTTAATTTTTGGGCTTCCGTGGCGCAATGGTTAGCGCGTTTGGCTGTTAACATAAAGGTTGGTGGTTCAAGCACCTGGGAGCGATGCTATGAGGTCTCAGATGTTACGTAAAAAGTCAAAGTTTTTCCACAATACCTGGCGACTATTTAATTTCAGAGCTTCCGTGGCTCAATAAGTAGCGCGTTCGGCTGTTAACCAAAAGGTTGGTGGTTCGAACCCACCCGGGAGCGGTGTTGTGGGATCTCAAATGTAACGTAAAAAGCAAAGTTTTTCCATAATACCTGACGACCGTTTAATTTTTGGGCTTCCGCAGCGCAATGGTTAGCGCGTTTGGCTGTTAACAGAAAGGTTGGTGGTTCGAGCACCTGGGAGCGGTGCTATGAGGTCTCAGATGTTACGTAAAAAGTTAAAGTTTTTCCACAATACCTGGCGACCATTTAATTTCAGAGCTTCCGTGGCTCAATAAGTAGCGCGTTCGGCTGTTAGCCAAAAGGTTGGTGGTTCGAGCCCACCCGGGAGAGGTGTTGTGGGGTCTCAGATGTAGCGTAAAAATTCAAAACTTTTCCACAATACGTGATAACCATTTTATTTCCGAGCTTCCGTGGCTCAATGTTTAGCGCTTTTGGCTGTTAACCAATAGGTTGGTGGTTCGAGCTCACCTGGGAGCGGTGTTGTGGGATCTCAAATGTAACGTAAAAAGCAAAGTTTTTCCACAATACCTGACGACCATATAAGTTTTGGGCTTCCGTGGCGCAAAGGTTAGCGCGTTCGGCTGTTAACCGAAAGGTTGGTGGTTCGAGCCTATCCAGGAGCGGTGTTGTGAGGTCTAAGATGTGACGTAAAAAGTCAAGGTTTTTCCACAATACCTGACGACAATATTATTTTTGGGCTTCCGTGGCGCAATGGTTAGCGTGCTCAGCTGTTATTCAAAAGGTTGGTGGTTCGAGCCCACCCGGGAGCGGTGTTGTGAGGTCTCAGATGTGACGTAAAAAGTCAAAGTTTTTCCACAATACCTGACGATCATTTAATTTTTGGGCTTCCGTGGCGCAATGGTTAGCGCGTTTGGCTGTTAACAGAAAGCTTGGTGGTTCGAGCACACCTGGGAGTGGTGCTATGAGGTCTCAGATGTTACGTAAAATGTCAAAGTTTTTCCACAATACCTGACGACCATTTCATTTTTGGGCTTCCGTGGCGCAAAGCTTAGCGCGTTCGGCTGTTAACCGAAAGGATGGTGGTTCGAGCCTATCCGGGAGCGGTGTTGTGAGGTCTCAGATGTGACGTAAAAAGTCAAGGTTTTTCCACAATACCTGACGACAATATTATTTTTGGGCTTCCGTGGCGCAATGGTTAGCGTGCTCAACTGTTATTCAAAAGGTTGGTGGTTCGAGCCAACCCGGGAGCGGTGTTGTGAGGTCTCAGATCTGACGTAAAAAGTCAAAGTTTTTCCACAATACCTGACGATCATTTAATTTTTGGGCTTCCGTGGCGCATTGGTTAGCTCTTCGGCTGTTAACCGAAAGGTTGGTGGTTCGAGCCCACCCGGGATAGGTGTTGTGGGGTCTCAGATGTAGCGTAAAAGTTCAAAACTTTTCCACAATACGTGATAACCATTTTATTTCTGAGCTTCCGTGGCTCAATGGTTAGCGCTTTCGGCTGTTAACCAATAGGTTGGTGGTTCGAGCCCATCCGGGAGCGGTGTTGTGAGGTCTCAGATGTGACGTAAAAAGTCAAGGTTTTTCCACAATACCTGACGACAATATTATTTTTGGGCTTCCGTGGCGCAATGGTTAGCGCGCTCAGTTGTTATTCAAAAGGTTGGTGGTTCGAGCCCACCCGGGAGCGGTGTTGTGAGGTCTCAGATGTGACGTAAAAAGTCAAAGATTTTCCACAATACCTGACGATCATTTAATTTTTGGGCTTCCGTGGCGCAATGGTTAGCGCGTTTGGCTGTTAAGAGAAAGGTTGGTGGTTCGAGCACCTGGGAGCGGTGCTATGAGGTCTCAGATGTTACGTAAAAAGTCAAAGTTTTTCCACAATACCTGGCGACCATTTAATTTCAGAGCTTCTGTGGCTCAATAAGTAGCGCGTTCGGCTGTTAACCAAAAGGTTGGTGGTTCGAGCCCACCCGGGAGTGTGTTGTGGGGTCTCAGATGTAACGTAAAAATTCAAAACTTTTCCACAATACGTGATAACCATTTTATTTCTGAGCTTCCGTGGCTCAATGGTGCGCGCTTTTGGCTGTTAACCAATAGGTTGGTGGTTCGAGCTCACCTGGGAGCGGTGTTGTGGGATCTCAAATGTAACGTAAAAAGCAAAGTTTTTCCACAATTCCTGACGACCATTTCATTTTTGGGCTTCCGTGGCGCAAAGGTTAGCGCGTTCGGCTGTTAACCGAAAGGTTGGTGGTTCGAGCCTATCCGGGAGCGATGTTGTGAGGTCTAATATGTGACGTAAAAAGTCAAGGTTTTTCCACAATACCTGACGACAATATTATTTTTGGGCTTCCGTGGCGCAATGGTTAGCGTGCTCAGGTGTTATTCAAAAGGTTTGTGGTTCGAGCCCACCCGGGAGCGGTGTTGTGAAGTCTCAGATGTGACGTAAAAAGTCAAAGTTTTTCCACAATACCTGACGATCATTTAATTTTTGGGCTTCCGTGGCTCAATGGTTAGCGCGTTCGGCTTTTAACCGAAAGTTTGGTGGTTCGAGCCCATCCGGGAGCGTTTGTGAGGTCTCAGATGTAACGTAAAAAGTCAGAGTTTTTCCACAATACCTGACGAACATTTAATTTTTGGGCTTCCGTGGCGCAATGGTTAGCGCGTTTGGCTGTTAACAGAAAGGTTGGTGGTTCGAGCACCTGGGAGCGGTGCTATGAGGTCTCAGATGTTACGTAAAAAGTCAAAGTTTTTCCACAATACCTGACGACCATTTAATTTCAGAGCTTCCGTGGCTCAATGGTTAGCGCGTTCGGCTTTTAACCGAAAGTTTGGTGGTTCGAGCCCATCCGGGAGCGTTTTGTGAGGTCTCAGATGTGACGTAAAAAGTCAAAGTTTTTCCACAATACCTGACGATCATTTAATTTTTGGGCTTTCGTGGCGCAATGGTTAGCGCGTTCGGCTGTTAACCGAAAGGATGGTGGTTCGAGCCCATCCGGGAGCGGTGTTGTGAGGTCTCAGATGTGACGTAAAAAGTCAAAGTTTTTCCACAATACCTGACGACCATTTCATTTTTGGGCTTCCGTGGCGCAATGGTTAGCGCGTTCGGCTGTTAACCGAAAGGATGGTAGTTCGAGCCCATCCGGGAGCGGTGTTGTGAGGTCTCAGATGTGACGTAAAAAGTCAAAGTTTTTCCACAATACCTGACGACCATTTCATTTTTGGGCTTCCGTGGCGCAAAGCTTAGCGCGTTCGGCTGTTAACCGAAAGGTTGGTGGTTCGAGCCTATCCGGGAGCGGTGTTGTGAGGTCTCAGATGTGACGTAAAAAGTCAAGGATTTTCCACAATACCTGACGACAATATTATTTTTGGGCTTCCGTGGCGCAATGGTTAGCGTGGTCAACAGTTATTCAAAAGGTTGGTGGTTCGAGCCCACCCTGGAGCAGTGTTGTGAGGTCTCAGATCTGACGTAAAAAGTCAAAGTTTTTCCACAATACCTGACGATCATTTAATTTTTGGGCTTCCGTGGCGCATTGGTTAGCGCGTTCGGCTGTTAACCGAAAGGTTGGTGGTTCGAGCCCACCCGGGATAGGTGTTGTGGGGTCTCAGATGTAGCGTAAAAATTCAAAACTTTTCCACAATACGTGATAACCATTTTATTTCTCAGCTTCCGTGGCTCAATGGTTAGCGCTTTCGGCTGTTAACCAATAGGTTGGTGGTTCGAGCCCACCCGGGAGCGGTGTTGTGAGGTCTCAGATGTGACGTAAAAAGTCAAAGATTTTCCACAATACCTGACGATCATTTAATTTTTGGGCTTCCATGGCGCAATGGTTAGCGCGTTTGGCTGTTAACAGAAAGCTTGGTGGTTCGAGCACACCTGGGAGCGGGGTTGTGAGGTCTCAAATGTAACGTAAAAAGTCAGCTTTTTCCACAATACCTGACGACTATTTAATTTTTGGGCTTCCGTGGCGCAATGTTTAGCGCGTTCGGCTGTTAAGTGAAAGGTTGGTGGTTCGAGCCCATCCGGGAGCGGTGTTGTGAGGTTTCAGATGTGACGTAAAAAGTCAAATTTTTCCTCAATACCTGACGACCACAGAAATATTGGGCTTCCGTGGCGCAATGGTTAGCGCGCTCAGTTGTTATTCAAAAGGTTGGTGGTTCGAGCCCACCCGGGAGCGGTGTTGTGAGGTCTCAGATGTGACGTAAAAGTCAAAGATTTTCCACAATTCCTGACGACCATTTCATTTTTGGGCTTCCGTGGCGCAAAGGTTAGCGCGTTCGGCTGTTAACCGAAAGGTTGGTGGTTCGAGCCTATCCGGGAGCGATGTTGTGAGGTCTAATATGTGACGTAAAAAGTCAAGGTTTTTCCACAATACCTGACGACAATATTATTTTTGGGCTTCCGTGGCGCAATGGTTAGCGTGCTCAGGTGTTATTCAAAAGGTTTGTGGTTCGAGCCCACCCGGGAGCGGTGTTGTGAAGTCTCAGATGTGACGTAAAAAGTCAAAGTTTTTCCACAATACCTGACGATCATTTAATTTTTGGGCTTCCGTGGCTCAATGGTTAGCGCGTTCGGCTTTTAACCGAAAGTTTGGTGGTTCGAGCCCATCCGGGAGCGTTTTGTGAGGTCTCAGATGTAACGTAAAAAGTCAGAGTTTTTCCACAATACCTGACGAACATTTAATTTTTGGGCTTCCGTGGCGCAATGGTTAGCGCGTTCGGCTGCTAACCGAAAGGGTGGTGTTTCGAGCCCATCCGGGAGCGGTGTTGTGACGTTTCAGATGTAACGTAAAAAGTCAAAGTTTTTCCACAATACCTGACGATCATTTAATTTTTGGGCTTCCGTGGCGCAATGGTTAGCGCGTTCGGCTGTTAACCGAAAGGGTGGTGGTTCGAGCCCATCCGGGAGCGGTGTTGTGAGGTCTCAGTTGTGACGTAAAAATTCAAAGTTTTTCCACAATACCTGACGACCATTTCATTTTTGGGCTTCCGTGGCGCAAAGCTTAGCGCGTTCGGCTGTTAACCGAAAGGTTGGTGGTTCGAGCCTATCCGGGAGCGGTGTTGTGAGGTCTCAGATTAGACGTAAAAAGTCAAAGTTTTTCCACAATACCTGACGACCATATAAATTTTGGGTTGTTAGCCCGTTCAGCTGTTATTCAAAAGGTTGGTGATTCGAGCTCACCTGGGAGCGGTGTTGTGGGATCTCAAATGTAACGTAAAAAGCAAAGTTTTTCCACAATACCTGACGAACATTTAATTTTTGGGCTTCCGTGGCGCAATGGTTAGCGCGTTCGGCTGTTAACCGAAAGGGTGGTGGTTCGAGCCCATCCGGGAGCGGGGTTGTGAGGTCTCAAATGTAACGTAAAAGTCAGATTTTTTCCACAATACCTGACGACTATTTAATTTTTGGGCTTCCGTGGCGCAATGTTTAGCGCGTTCGGCTGTTAACTGAAAGGTTGGTGGTTCGAGCCCATCCGGGAGCGGTGTTGTGAGGTTTCAGATGTGACGTAAAAAGTCAAATTTTTCCACAATACCTGACGACTACATAAATTTTGGGCTTCCGTGGCGCAATGGTTAGCGCGCTCAGCTGTTATTCAAAAGGTTGGTGGTTCGAGCCCACCCGGGAGCGGTGTTGTGGGATCTCAAATGTAACGTAAAAAGCAAAGTTTTTCCACAATACCTGACGACCATTTAATTTTTGGGCTTCCGTAGCGCAATGGTTAGCGCGTTCGGCTGTTAACCGAAAGGTTGGTGGTACGAGCCCATCCGGGAGCGTTTCGTGAGGTCTCAGATGTAACGTAAAAAGTCAGAGTTTTTCCACAATACCTGACGAACATTTAATTTTTGGGCTTCCGTGGCGCAATGGTTAGCGCGTTCGGCTGTTAACCGAAAGGTTGGTGGTACGAGCTTATCCGGGAGCGGTGTTGTGAGGTCTCAGATTAGACGTAAAAAGTCAAAGTTTTTCCACAATACCTGACGACCATATAAATTTTGGGTTGTTAGCCCGTTCAGCTGTTATTCAAAAGGTTGGTGATTCGAGCTCACCTGGGAGCGGTGTTGTGGGATCTCAAATGTAACGTAAAAAGCAAAGTTTTTCCACAATACCTGACGAACATTTAATTTTTGGGCTTCCGTGGCGCAATGGTTAGCGCGTTCGGCTGTTAACCGAAAGGGTGGTGGTTCGAGCCCATCCGGGAGCGGGGTTGTGAGGTCTCAAATGTAACGTAAAAGTCAGATTTTTTCCACAATACCTGACGACTATTTAATTTTTGGGCTTCCGTGGCGCAATGTTTAGCGCGTTCGGCTGTTAACTGAAAGGTTGGTGGTTCGAGCCCATCCGGGAGCGGTGTTGTGAGGTTTCAGATGTGACGTAAAAAGTCAAATTTTTCCACAATACCTGACGACTACATAAATTTTGGGCTTCCGTGGCGCAATGGTTAGCGCGCTCAGCTGTTATTCAAAAGGTTGGTGGTTCGAGCCCACCCGGGAGCGGTGTTGTGAGGTCTCAGATGTGACGTAAAAAGTCAAAGTTTTTCCACAATACCTGACGACCATTTCATTTTTGGGCTTCCGTGGCGCAAAGGTTAGCGCGTTCGGCTGTTAACCGAAAGGTTGGTGGTTCGAGCCCATCCGGGAGCGTTTCGTGAGGTCTCAGATGTAACGTAAAAAGTCAGAGTTTTTCCACAATACCTGACGAACATTTAATTTTTGGGCTTCCGTGGCGCAATTGTTAGCGCGTTCGGCTGTTAACCGAAAGGTTGGTGGTACGAGCTTATCCGGGAGCGGTGTTGTGAGGTCTCAGATTAGACGTAAAAAGTCAAAGTTTTTCCACAATACCTGACGACCATATAAATTTTGGGTTGTTAGCCCGTTCAGCTGTTATTCAAAAGGTTGGTGATTCGAGCTCACCTGGGAGCGGTGTTGTGGGATCTCAAATGTAACGTAAAAAGAAAAGTTTTTCCACAATACCTGACGAACATTTCATTTTTGGGCTTCCGTGGCGCAAAGCTTAGCGCGTTCGGCTGTTAGCCGAAAGGTTGGTGGTTCGAGCCTATCCGGGAGCGGTGTTGTGAGGTCTCAGATGTGACGTAAAAAGTCAAGGTTTTTCCACAATACCTGACGACAATATTATTTTTGGGCTTCCGTGGCGCATTGGTTAGCGCGTTCGGCTGTTAACCGAAAGGTTGGTGGTTCGAGCCCACCCGGGAGAGGTGTTGTGGGGTCTCAGATGTAGCGTAAAAATTCAAAACTTTTCCACAATACGTGATAACCATTTTATTTCTGAGCTTCCGTGGCTCAATGGTTAGCGCTTTCGGCTGTTACCAATAGGTTGGTGGTTCGAGCTCACCTGGGAGCGGTGTTGTGGGATCTCAAATGTAACGCAAAAAGCAAAGTTATTCCACAATACCTGACGACCATTTAATTTTTGGGCTTCCGTAGCGCAATGGTTAGCGCGTTCGGCTGTTAACCGAAAGGTTGGTGGTACGAGCCCATCCGGGAGCGGTGTTGTGAGGTCTCAGATGTGACGAAAAAATTCAAAATTTTTCCACAATACCTGACGACCATTTCATTTTTGGGCTTCCGTGGCGCAAAGGTTAGCGCGTTCGGCTGTTAACCGAAAGGTTGGTGGTACGAGCTTATCCGGGAGCGGTGTTGTGAGGTCTCAGATTAGACGTAAAAAGTCAAAGTTTTTCCACAATACCTGACGACCATATAAATTTTGGGTTGTTAGCCCGTTCAGCTGTTATTCAAAAGGTTGGTGATTCGAGCTCACCTGGGAGCGGTGTTGTGGGATCTCAAATGTAACGTAAAAAGCAAAGTTTTTCCACAATACCTGACGAACATTTAATTTTTGGGCTTCCGTGGCGCAATGGTTAGCGCGTTCGGCTGTTAACCGAAAGGGTGGTGGTTCGAGCCCATCCGGGAGCGGGGTTGTGAGGTCTCAAATGTAACGTAAAAGTCAGATTTTTTCCACAATACCTGACGACTATTTAATTTTTGGGCTTCCGTGGCGCAATGTTTAGCGCGTTCGGCTGTTAACTGAAAGGTTGGTGGTTCGAGCCCATCCGGGAGCGGTGTTGTGAGGTTTCAGATGTGACGTAAAAAGTCAAATTTTTCCACAATACCTGACGACTACATAAATTTTGGGCTTCCGTGGCGCAATGGTTAGCGCGCTCAGCTGTTATTCAAAAGGTTGGTGGTTCGAGCCCACCCGGGAGCGGTGTTGTGAGGTCTCAGATGTGACGTAAAAAGTCAAAGTTTTTCCACAATACCTGACGACCATTTCATTTTTGGGCTTCCGTGGCGCAAAGGTTAGCGCGTTCGGCTGTTAACCGAAAGGTTGGTGGTTCGAGCCCATCCGGGAGCGTTTCGTGAGGTCTCAAATGTAACGTAAAAAGCAAAGTTTTTCCACAATACCTGACGAACATTTAATTTTTGGGCTTCCGTGGCGCAATGGTTAGCGCGTTCGGCTGTTAACCGAAAGGGTGGTGGTTCGAGCCCATCCGGGAGCGGGGTTTTGAGGTCTCAAATGTAACGTAAAAGTCAGATTTTTTCCACAATACCTGACGACTATTTAATTTTTGGGCTTCCGTGGCGCAATGTTTAGCGCGTTCGGCTGTTAACTGAAAGGTTGGTGGTTCGAGCCCATCCGGGAGCGGTGTTGTGAGGTTTCAGATGTGACGTAAAAAGTCAAATTTTTCCACAATACCTGACGACTACATAAATTTTGGGCTTCCGTGGCGCAATGGTTAGCGCGCTCAGCTGTTATTCAAAAGGTTGGTGGTTCGAGCCCACCCGGGAGCGGTGTTGTGAGGTCTCAGATGTGACGTAAAAAGTCAAAGTTTTTCCACAATACCTGACGACCATTTCATTTTTGGGCTTCCGTGGCGCAAAGGTTAGCGCGTTCGGCTGTTAACCGAAAGGTTGGTGGTTCGAGCCCATCCGGGAGCGTTTCGTGAGGTCTCAGATGTAATGTAAAAAGTCAGAGTTTTTCCACAATACCTGACGAACATTTAATTTTTGGGCTTCCGTGGCGCAATGGTTAGCGCGTTCGGCTGTTAACCGAAAGGTTGGTGGTACGAGCTTATCCGGGAGCGGTGTTGTGAGGTCTCAGATTAGACGTAAAAAGTCAAAGTTTTTCCACAATACCTGACGACCATATAAATTTTGGGTTGTTAGCCCGTTCAGCTGTTATTCAAAAGGTTGGTGATTCGAGCTCACCTGGGAGCGGTGTTGTGGGATCTCAAATGTAACGTAAAAAGCAAAGTTTTTCCACAATACCTGACGAACATTTAATTTTTGGGCTTCCGTGGCGCAATGGTTAGCGCGTTCGGCTGTTAACCGAAAGGGTGGTGGTTTGAGCCCATCCGGGAGCGGGGTTGTGAGGTCTCAAATGTAACGTAAAAGTCAGATTTTTTCCACAATACCTGACGACTATTTAATTTTTGGGCTTCCGTGGCGCAATGTTTAGCGCGTTCGGCTGTTAACTGAAAGGTTGGTGGTTCGAGCCCATCCGGGAGCGGTGTTGTGAGGTTTCAGATGTGACGTAAAAAGTCAAATTTTTCAACAATACCTGACGACTACATAAATTTTGGGCTTCCGTGGCGCAATGGTTAGCGCGCTCAGCTGTTATTCAAAAGGTTGGTTGTTCGAGCCCACCCGGGAGCGGTGTTGTGAGGTCTCAGATGTGACGTAAAAAGTCAAAGTTTTTCCACAATACCTGACGACCATTTCATTTTTGGGCTTCCGTGGCGCAAAGGTTAGCGCGTTCGGCTGTTAACCGAAAGGTTGGTGGTTCGAGCCCATCCGGGAGCGTTTCGTGAGGTCTCAGATGTAACGTAAAAAGTCAGAGTTTTTCCACAATACCTGACGAACATTTAATTTTTGGGCTTCCGTGGCGCAATGGTTAGCGCGTTCGGCTGTTAACCGAAAGGTTGGTGGTTCGAGCCCATCCGGGTGATAGGTTTTCATAGCCTTGTAGCTAACTTATATTAAAGAAATAATCCATAAGGAAGAGAGACCAAATAAACTTAACAAACTGTTTATTAAACAAGTGAGTGAGTGAAGTGAGACTGATAAATGATAACATAACATTGCTATTTATAGCAGTTACTAAAAAAACAGTATTAAGATATTAACCGGTTAAAAAACATATCGCCTTAATTAAATTACAGAGTTAATATGTTCCGAGTAGATAGGAGTCGCTTTCTCCAACACCCCTTCTCGACGAGTATCGGATAATCCGGCTTTGGACATCAAGTGCTTTAGTTTCTCTTTGGTTAAAGGCTTGGTTAACATGTCAGCGGTCATTTCCTCGGTTGGACAATAGGTGATATCGATGATGTGGTTTTCTCTCATATCCTTGAGGAAGTGGTATCGTACGTCAATGTGTTTCGTCCTAGCGCTGATCCGTTCGGAAAGACTCATCTTGATGCATCCTTGATTGTCCTCAAATAGGTAGGTTGGCGTGGTAGCCGGAAATCCAACATCTTCGAGAAGCTGTCGTAGCCAAATGACTTCTTGGGCGGCATGAGCTGCTGCGACGTATTCGGCTTCTGTCGATGAGAGCGCGACAGTTGATTGTTTCCGACTTGACCATGCGATCGTTCCCTGTCCGAATTGGAATAGGTATCCGCTCGTTGATTTCCGGTCTTGATGATCACCGGCCCAATCTGCATCAACATAGCCGACAAGTTCTGGTGTTTCCTTCAAAGCTGGGAAATGAAGTCGGACATCTTTTGTTCCTTTGAGATAACGCATTACTCTTCTGACAGCTGTCCAGTCTCTTTCTCTGGGCTTTGAGACTCTACGGCATAGGTAGCTGATGCTAATTGCAATGTCTGGCCTTGAAACGGTAGCGATGTGTAGAAGTATTCCAATTGCTTCTCGATATCGGTTGTTGTTAGGTAGAATATCTTCGTCTCCAGACAATTTTGGATAAGAGGGATCCATAGGTGTTTTGGATATCTTCGCATCTTGCATGCCGAAGTCTTCGAGCATGAACGCTATTTTAGTTCCTTGATGGATTGTAAAGCTTCCGTCAATTCCTCGTTCAATCTGGATACCGAGGTAATACGAGGCGTTTCCTAGGTCCTTTAGCTCGAAGTGCTTATTTAGTTTCTCGTACAGATTGTTGATGGTGGCTTCATTCTCGTTCAACACCAACAGATCATCTACGTATAGTAGGATATACGTCCAGGTACCGTCTTGTTCCAATTTCGAGTAAAGTCCTGGATCGGCTTTGCTACGATTGAATCCTTCATCAAGTAGAATTTGATTGGCTTTGGCGTTCCAGGCCCTTGCAGATTGCTTCAATCCGTATAAGCTGCGCTTGAGTCTGCAGACCTTCTCTTCATTTCCAGGTTGGATGAAACCCGGAGGCTGTTCCATATACAGGTCCTGGACGATGTCTCCATGCAGGAATGCGGTTTTGACTACATAGTGTTTGACCGGTAAGTTCTTGGCTGCGGCGATACTGAGTAGAAGTCGTACGGTCTCGTACTTCACGACAGGTGCAAACGTCTCGTCAAAATCTTCGCCAAACTTCTGAGAATAGCCTTTGGCGACTACTCGGGCTTTATATTTGCTGAGTGTTCCATTTTGATCATGTTTGGCTTTGAAAACCCAACGACAACCAATGGCCTTTCGATTTGGTGGTAGGTCTGTTAACTCCCAGGTGCCTTTTTCATGCAAAGATGATATTTCTTCTTTAGCAGCATCTGTCCAGTTCTTCCTTTCTCTCGGATTTAAGTCGGCGAGTTCCTCCCATGAGCTTGGTTCGCGAGGATATTGAACCGTTGCCTTGTACGTCAATCTCTTTGGTGGAATGCCCTTATTATCCCTTTCCGATCGTCTTGGAAGAATAGGAACTGATGGTCTTTCTTCAGGTTCTTGTTCTCCATCAGATGATGATTCTGATTGTTCCTTTTTCGGATGTGACGTGATCAAGGAGTCAGCTGAATTAGTCTCCTTTTCCCCTTCTGGCTCTGATATGATGCTTTCTTCAAAGGTGTTGTCTCCTGTTCCTTCGTCGAAAGTGACAGAACGGCTGAAGTGAACTTTGGCAGTCTCAGGATTGAGAATACGATAGCCTTTCGTTGCTAAGCCATATCCGACCAGGACTCCTTTAAAAGCTTTGTCTCCGAATTTTACTCGTTTCTCCTTGGGAATGTACGAATAGGCTTTACTTCCGAATACAC
Source organism: Phalangium opilio (assembly GCF_054372755.1). NCBI lineage: Eukaryota > Metazoa > Arthropoda > Arachnida > Opiliones > Phalangiidae > Phalangium > Phalangium opilio. The sequence goes on from NW_028324173.1 coordinate 4,845,238, forward strand.
GGATGTGTCCAATACGTGGCTTTGAACCACTCCAAAGCTCATAAGGTGTTACGTCAATGGCTCTTGTTGGCAGACGATTTTGAAGATAGGCGGCGGTCGTGACAGCTTCACCCCAGTAACGGTTCTCGAGTTGTGCGTCTAACAGCATGCATTTGGCCATTTCCGTCAAAGATCGATTCTTGCGTTCCGCAACTCCGTTCTGTTGTGGATTATACGGTACGGTCAACTGGTGTTCGATGCCAAGTTCCTTGAGATAATCTTCAATTTCATGGTTGATATATTCTCCACCATTGTCTGATCGAAGAGCTTTCGGGTATCTTCCGAATTTGGTCCTTACGGATGCAATAAACTCCTTGAATGCAGTTAGAACGGAGTTCTTGGTCTTCATCAGATAGAGATGTAAAAACCTTGAGTAGTCATCGATGAATGTTAGTATGTATCGATTACCGCCAGGTGTCACTGTCGGCATTGGCCCGCATACGTCCTTATGGATTAGTTCTATTGGCTCCTTGGTCTTCGATGTAGATGTTGGGAATGGTTTAGCTGTCATCTTTCCCTTTAGGCAACATTCGCAAATAAGCTTCCGTTGACATTCGGATAGCTTGATACCATCGGCAAGATTCTTCGATGAAAGAGACTTCACTGCATCTATGTCCCGATGCCCTAGCCGTCTATGCCAGAGGTGAATGCAATCGGCTGTATGCGAGTTGCTGGCAACTTTTGCTATTTGCTTGGTTTGGAGTCGATAAAGAAATCCATCCATCTTGGCGAAAGCTGCAACGTTTTGATCTTCCATGATTCTGCATTCGTCGCCTTCAAAGATAACAGTGTGTTCTGTCTGCGTCAAACGGTGTACAGATAATAAGCTGCCTCCTAGTTTCGGAACATAAAGGATGTTCTTCACAGCTATACTATGTACTTCTCCGTTTGGAGCGAGGCAGTCAATCATGCCATCGCCAATCCCTTCCGCCATTATGATTGAATCGTCTGCGAGATGAATCTTCTCTGATTTCGGTGTTATGAATTTGAAATTCTTCCGATCGCTGGACATGTGACTGGTGGCCCCTGAATCCACATTCCATGAGTTCGCTTGTGAGCCATTCGAAGCCTTGAAGGCTGTATACTCCCCGCTCGTTCTCTTTTCTACCGCTGCTTTACTTCGCTCACTTCGGGATGCAGCATGTTCTCGATCCAGCTTATCTTTGTAGCTTCGGCAGTCCTTCATATAGTGCCCTGGCTTGTTACAATGATAACAGACTCCTCTGCTTGGACGACGCCGTTGATGATTGAATCTTCGACCTTTGCTTTGACTTGAAGTCTGCAACGCTGTGTCATTCCTAGAGGAAGCTGCTCTAGTCTCTTGACGTCGATTGAATTCGTCCAGTACTTTCGCTTTCACGAAGTCTAGTGTCAGATCTGCTTCTGGTCTCACTTCGACGGCTGTGACCAAGACATTGTAAGATTCCGGTAGACTGCAGAGTAGCATGGCAGCGACATGTGTATCAGGCAAATTTTCTCCGATTCCTCGTAATTTCTCGACGATCTCCAACATGGACCCTATGTGGTCTTGCATACTTTGGTCATCGTCCTTGAAGCGCATTTGATGCATCTTCCGTAGCAGGAATAATTTGCTAGTGATGTTCGCTTGCTCATGTAACTTCTGAAGTGTTTTCCACATGGAACTGGCAGTCTTCTCGTGAACGATATGAATTAGTTGATCGTCTTCCACAGACAGTGCTATAGCAGCTTGGGCTTGCTTGTCTCTCTTATCCCAGTCAGCAGGAGGTTCCGACGTAGGCTTCGGTTTCTCTACGACTTCCCATAGATTGTCTCTGGTCAGTACCATCTTCATTTTGAATTTCCATAGTTGATAGTTAGTATTGTTCAACTTCGTGACGAGAGATTTCGAGTCGCTTGAAGCCATCTTGAATACGTGTTGACCGAAGACTAAGTCTAGTTATACTACTATACTAACTGGTACCCGACTTTCCTTAACATAAGTATTTATCCGTGGCTGAGCCCATAACCTGATAGATTTTCATAGCCTTGTAGCTAACTTATATTAAAGAAATAATCCATAAGGAAGAGAGACCAAATAAACTTAACAAACTGTTTATTAAACAAGTGAGTGAGTGAAGTGAGACTGATAAATGATAACATAACATTGCTATTTATAGCAGTTACTAAAAAAACAGTATTAAGATATTAACCGGTTAAAAAACATATCGCCTTAATTAAATTACAGAGTTAATATGTTCCGAGTAGATAGGAGTCGCTTTCTCCAACACCGGGAGCGTTTTGTGAGGTCTCAGATGTAACGTAAAAAGTCTGAGTTTTTCCACAATACCTGACGATCATTTAATTTTTGGGCTTCCGTGGCGCAATGGTTAGCGCGTTTGGCTGTTAACAGAAAGGTTGGTGGTTCGAGCACCTGGGAGCGGTGCTATGAGGTCTCAGATGTTACGTAAAAAGTCAAAGTTTTTCCACAATACCTGACGACCATTTAATTTCAGAGCTTCCGTGGCTCAATGGTTAGCGCGTTCGGCTTTTAACCGAAAGTTTGGTGGTTCGAGCCCATCCGGGAGCGTTTTGTGAGGTCTCAGATGTAACGTAAAAAGTCTGAGTTTTTCCACAATACCTGACGATCATTTAATTTTTGGGCTTCCGTGGCGCAATGGTTAGCGCGTTTGGCTGTTAACAGAAAGGTTGGTGGTTCGAGCACCTGGGAGCGGTGCTATGAGGTCTCAGATGTTACGTAAAAAGTCAAAGTTTTTCCACAATACCTGACGACCATTTAATTTCAGAGCTTCCGTGGCTCAATGGTTAGCGCGTTCGGCTTTTAACCGAAAGTTTGGTGGTTCGAGCCCATCCGGGAGCGTTTTGTGAGGTCTCAGATGTAACGTAAAAAGTCTGAGTTTTTCCACAATACCTGACGATCATTTAATTTTTGGGCTTCCGTGGCGCAATGGTTAGCGCGTTTGGCTGTTAACAGAAAGGTTGGTGGTTCGAGCACCTGGGAGCGGTGCTATGAGGTCTCAGATGTTACGTAAAAAGTCAAAGTTTTTCCACAATACCTGACGACCATTTAATTTCAGAGCTTCCGTGGCTCAATGGTTAGCGCGTTCGGCTTTTAACCGAAAGTTTGGTGGTTCGAGCCCATCCGGGAGCGTTTTGTGAGGTCTCAGATGTAACGTAAAAAGTCAGAGTTTTTTCCACAATACCTGACGAACATTTAATTTTTGGCTTCCGTGGTGCAATGGTTAGCGCGTTCGGCTGTTAACCGAAAGGGTGGTGGTTCGAGCCCATCCGGGAGCGGTGTTGTGAGGTCTCAGATGTGACGTAAAAGTCAAAGTTTTTCCACAATACCTGACGACAATATTATTTTTGGGCTTCCGTGGCGCATTGGTTAGCGCGTTCGGCTGTTAACCGAAAGGTTGGTGGTTCGAGCCCACCCGGGAGAGGTGTTGTGGGGTCTCAGATGTAGCGTAAAAATTCAAAACTTTTCCACAATACGTGATAACCATTTTATTTCTGAGCTTCCGTGGCTCAATGGTTAGCGCTTTCGGCTGTTACCAATAGGTTGGTGGTTCGAGCTCACCTGGGAGCGGTGTTGTGGGATCTCAAATGTAACGTAAAAAGCAAAGTTATTCCACAATACCTGACGACCATTTAATTTTTGGGCTTCCGTAGCGCAATGGTTAGCGCGTTCGGCTGTTAACCGAAAGGTTGGTAGTACGAGCCCATCCGGGAGCGGTGTTGTGAGGTCTCGGATGTGACGAAAAAATTCAAAGTTTTTCCACAATACCTGACGACCATTTCATTTTTGGGCTTCCGTGGCGCAAAGGTTAGCGCGTTCGGCTGTTACCCGAAAGGTTGGTGGTACGAGCTTATCCGGGAGCGGTGTTGTGAGGTCTCAGATTAGACGTAAAAAGTCAAAGTTTTTCCACAATACCTGACGACCATATAAATTTTGGGTTTTTGTGGCGCAATGGTTAGCCCGTTCAGCTGTTATTCAAAAGGTTGGTGATTCGAGCTCACCTGGGAGCGGTGTTGTGGGATCTCAAATGTAACGTAAAAAGCAAAGTTTTTCCACAATACCTGACGAACATTTAATTTTTGGGCTTCCGTGGCGCAATGGTTAGCGCGTTCGGCTGTTAACCGAAAGGGTGGTGGTTCGAGCCCATCCGGGAGCGAGGTTGTGAGGTCTCAAATGTAACGTAAAAGTCAGATTTTTTCCACAATACCTGACGACTATTTAATTTTTGGGCTTCCGTGGCGCAATGTTTAGCGCGTTCGGCTGTTAACTGAAAGGTTGGTGGTTCGAGCCCATCCGGGAGCGGTGTTGTGAGGTTTCAGATGTGACGTAAAAAGTCAAATTTTTCCACAATACCTGACGACTACATAAATTTTGGGCTTCCGTGGCGCAATGGTTAGCGCGCTCAGCTGTTATTCAAAAGGTTGGTGGTTCGAGCCCACCCGGAAGCGGTGTTGTGAGGTCTCAGATGTGACGTAAAAAGTCAAAGTTTTTCCACAATACCTGACGACCATTTCATTTTTGGGCTTCCGTGGCGCAAAGGTTAGCGCGTTCGGCTGTTAACCGTAAGGGTGGTGGTTCGAGCCCATCCGGGAGCGGAGTTGTGAGGTCTCAAATGTAACGTAAAAGTCAGATTTTTTCCACAATACCTGACGACTATTTAATTTTTGGGCTTCCTTGGCGCAATGGTTAGCGCGTTCGACTGTTAACTGAAAGGTAGGTGGTTCGAGCCCATCCGGGAGCGGTGTTGTGAGGTTTCAGATGTGACGTAAAAAGTCAAATTTTTCCACAATACCTGACGACCATATTAATTTTGGGCTTTCGTGGCGCAATGGTTAGCGCGCTCAGCTGTTATTCAAAAGGTTGGTGGTTCGAGCCCACCCAGGAGCGGTGTTGTGAGGTCTCAGATGTGACGTAAAAAGTCAAATTTTTCCACAATACCTGACGATCATTTCATTTTTGGGCTTCCGTGGCGCAAAGGTTAGCGCGTTCGGCTGTTAACCGAAAGGTTGGTGGTTCGAGCCCATCCAGGAGCGGTAATGTGAGGTCTCAGATGTGATGTAAAAAGTCAAAGTTTTTCCACAATACCTGACGACCATATAATTTTTCTGCAGCCGAACGCGCTAACCATTGCGCCACGGAAGCCCAAAAATAATATGGTCGTCAAGTATTGTGGAAAAACTTTGACTTTTTACGCTACATCTGAGACCGCAAAACACCTCTCCCAGGTGGGCTCGAACCACCCACCTTTCGGTTAACAGCCGAACGCGCAAACCATTGCGCCATGGAAGCCCAAAAATTATATGGTCGTCAGGTATAGTGGAAAAACTTTGACTTTTTACGTCACATCTGAGACCTCACAACACCGCTCCCGGATGGGCTCGAACCACCCACCTTTCGGTTAACAGCCGAACGCGCTAACCATGCGACACGGAAGTCCAAAAATTAAATGGTCGTCAGGTATTGTGGAAAAACTTTGGCTTTTATAGTTACATTTGAGATCCCACAACACCGCTCCCGGGTAGGCTCGAAACACCAACCTATTGGTTAACACCCAAACGCGTTAACCATTGAGCCACGGAAGCTCAGAAACTAAATGGTTGTCACGTATTGTGGAAAGGTTTTGACTTTTTACGCTACATCTGAGACCCCACAACACCTCTCCCGGGTGGGCTCGAACCACCAACCTTTCGATTAACAGCTGAACGTGCTAACCATTGCGCCACGGAAGCCCAAAAATTAAATGGTCGTCGGGTATTATGGAAAACCTTTGGCTTTCTACGTTACATTTGAGATCCCACAACACCGCTCCCGGGGGGGGCTCGAACCACCAACCTATTGGTTAACAGCCGAACGCGCTAAATATTGAGCCACGGAAGCTCAGAAAATAAATGGTTGTCACGTATTGTGGAAAATTTTTGACTTTTTACGCTACATCTGAGACCCCACAACACCTCTCCCTGGTGGGCTCGAACCATCAACCTCTCGATTAACAGCTGAACGCGCTAACCATTGCGCCACGGAAGCCCAAAAATTAAACGTTCCTCAGGTATCGTGGAAAAACTCTGACATTTTACGTTACATCTGAGACGTCACAACACCGCTCCCGGGAGGGCTCAAACCACCAGTCTTTTGAATAGCAGCTGAACGCGCTAACCATTGCGCCACGGAAGCCCAAAAATTAAATGTTCGTCAGGTATAGAGGAAAAACCTTGACTTTTTACGTAACATCTGAGACCTCACAACACCGCTCCCGGATGGGCTCGAGCCACCAACCTTTCGGTTAACAGCCGAACGCACTAACCTTTGCGCCACGGAAGCCCAAAAATTAAATGGTCGTCAGGTATTGTGGAAAAACTTTGACTTTTTACCTCACATCTGAGACCTCTCAACACCGCTCCCGGATGGGCTCGAACCACCAAACTTTCGGTTAACAGCCGAAGGCGCTAACCATTGAGCCACGGAAGCTCTGAAATTAAATGGTCGTCAGGTATTGTGGAAAAACTATGACTTTTTACGTTACATTTCAGACCTCACAACACCGCTCCCGGATGGGCTCGAACCACCAACCTTTCGGTTAACAGCCGAACGCGCTAACCATTGCGCCACGGAAGCCCAAAAATTAAATGTTCACAGGTATTGTGGTAAAACTCTGACTTTTTACGTTACATCTGAGACCTCACATAACGCTCCCGGATGTGCTCGAACCACCAAACTTTCGGTTAAAAGCCGAACGCGCTAACCATTGAGCCACGGAAGCTCTGAAATTAAATGGTCGTCAGGTATTGTGGAAAAACTTTGACTTTTTACGTAACATCTGAGACCTCATAGCACCGCTCCCAGGTGTGCTCCAACCACCAACCTTTCTGTTAACAGCCAAACGCGCTAACCATTGCGCCACGGAAGCCCAAAAATTAAATGATCGTCAGGTATTGTGGAAAAACTTTGACTTTTTACGTCACATATGAGACCTCACAACACCGCTCCCGGGTGGGCTCGAACCACCAACCTATTGGTTAACACCCAAACGCGCTAACCATTGAGCCACGGAAGCTCAGAAATTAAATGGTTGTCACGTATTGTGGAAAGGTTTTTACTTTTTACGCTACATCTGAGACCCCACAACACCTCTCCCGGGTGGGCTCGAACCACCAACCTTTCGATTAACAGCTGAACGTGCTAACCATTGCGCCACGGAAGTCCAAAAATTAAATGGTCGTCGGGTATTATGGAAAACCTTTGGCTTTCTACGTTACATTTGAGATCCCACAACACCGCTCCCGGGGGGGGCTCGAACCACCAACCTATTGGTTAACAGCCGAACGCGCTAACCATTGAGCCACGGAAGCTCAGAAAATAAATGGTTGTCACGTATTGTGGAAAATTTTTGACTTTTTACGCTACATCTGAGACCCCACAACACCTCTCCCTGGTGGGCTCGAACCATCAACCTCTCGATTAACAGCTGAACGCGCTAACCATTGCGCCACGGAAGCCCAAAATTAAACGTTCGTCAGGTATCGATGAAAAACTCTGACATTTTACGTTACATCTGAGACGTCACAACACCGCTCCCGGGAGGGCTCAAACCACCAGTCTTTTTAATAGCAGCTGAACGCGCTAACCATTGCGCCACGGAAGCCCTAAAATTAAATGGTCGTCAGGTACTGTGGAAAAACCTTGATTTTAACGTCACATCTGAGACGTCACAACACCGCTCCCGGATGGGCTCGAACCACCAACCTATTGGTTAACAACCGAACGCGCTAACCATTGAGCCACGCAAGCTCAGAAATTAAATGGTTGTCAGGTATTGTGGAAAATTTATGACTTTTTACGTTACATCTGAGACCCTACAAAACCTCTCCAGGGTGTTCTCGAACCACCAACCTTTCGGTTAACAGCCGAACGCGATAACAATTGCGCCACGGAAGCCCAAAAATTAAATTGTCGTCAGGTATTGTGGAAAACCTTTGGCTTTCTACGTTACATTTGAGATCCCACAACACTGCTCCTGGGTAGGCTCGAACCACCAACCTTTCGATTAACAGCTGAACGCGCTAACCATTGCGCCACGGAAGCCCAAAAATTCAACGTTCGTCAGGTATTGTGGAAAAACTCTGGCATTTTACGTTACATCTGAGACGTCACAACACCGCTTCCGGGAGGGCTCAAACCACCAGTCTTTGAATAGCAGCTGAACGCGCTAACCATGACACCACGGAAGCCCAAAAAATAAATGTTCGTCAGATATTGTGGAAAAACTCTGACATTTTACGTTACATCTGAGACGTCACAACACCGCTCCCGGGAGGGCTCAAACCACCAGTCATTTGAATAGCAGCTGAACGCGCTAACCATTGCGCCACGGAAGCCCAAAAATTAAATGTTCGTCAGGTATAGAGGAAAAACCTTGACTTTTTACGTAACATCTGAGACCTCACAACACCGCTCCCGGATGGGCTCGAGCCACCAACCTTTCGGTTAACAGCCGAACGCACTAACCTTTGCGCCACGGAAGCCCAAAAATTAAATGGTCGTCAGGTATTGTGGAAAAACTTTGACTTTTTACCTCACATCTGAGACCTCTCAACACCGCTCCCGGATGGGCTCGAACCACCAAACTTTCGGTTAACAGCCGAACGCGCTAACCATTGAGCCACGGAAGCTCAGAAATTAAATGGTTGTCACGTATTGTGGAAAGGTTTTTACTTTTTACGCTACATCTGAGACCCCACAACACCGCTCCCGGGTGTGCTTGAACCACCAACCTTTCCGTTAACAGCTGAACGCGCTAACCATTGCGCCACGGAAGCCCAAAAATCAAATGATCGTCAAGTATTGTGGAAAAACTCTGACTTTTTACGTTACATTTCAGACCTCACAACACCGCTCCCGGATGGGCTCGAACCACCAACCTTTCGGTTAACAGCCGAACGCGCTAACCATTGCGCCACGGAAGCCCAAAAATTAAATGTTCACAGGTATTGTGGAAAAACTCTGACTTTTTACGTTACATCTGAGACCTCACATAACGCTCCCGGATGTGCTCGAACCACCAAACTTTCGGTTAAAAGCCGAACGCGCTAACCATTGCGCCACGGAAGCCCAAAAATCAAATGATCGTCAGGTATTGTGGAAAAACTCTGACTTTTTACGTTACATTTCAGACCTCACAACACCGCTCCCGGATGGGCTCGAACCACCAACCTTTCGGTTAACAGCCGAACGCGCTAACCATTGCGCCACGGAAGCCCAAAAATTAAATGGTCGTCGGGTATTATGGAAAACCTTTGGCTTTCTACGTTACATTTGAGATCCCACAACACCGCTCCCGGGGGGGGGGCTCGAACCACCAACCTATTGGTTAACAGCCGAACGCGCTAACCATTGAGCCACGGAAGCTCAGAAAATAAATGGTTGTCACGTATTGTGGAAAATTTTTGACTTTTTACGCTACATCTGAGACCCCACAACACCTCTCCCTGGTGGGCTCGAACCATCAACCTCTCGAGTAACAGCTGAACGCGCTAACCATTGCGCCACGGAAGCCCAAAAATTAAACGTTCGTCAGGTATCGTTGAAAAACTCTGACATTTTACGTTACATCTGAGACGTCACAACACCGCTCCCGGGAGGGCTCAAACCACCAGTCTTTTTAATAGCAGCTGAACGCGCTAACCATTGCGCCACGGAAGCCCTAAAATTAAATGGTCGTCAGGTACTGTGGAAAAACCTTGATTTTTACGTCACATCTGAGACGTCACAACACCGCTCCCGGATGGGCTCGAACCACCAACCTATTGGTTAACAACCGAACGCGCTAACCATTGAGCCACGCAAGCTCAGAAATTAAATGGTTGTCAGGTATTGTGGAAAATTTATGACTTTTTACGTTACATCTGAGACCCTACAAAACCTCTCCAGGGTGTTCTCGAACCACCAACCTTTCGGTTAACAGCCGAACGCGATAACAATTGCGCCACGGAAGCCCAAAAATTAAATTGTCGTCAGGTATTGTGGAAAACATTTGGCTTTCTACGTTACATTTGAGATCCCACAACACTGCTCCTGGGTAGGCTCGAACCACCAACCTTTCGATTAACAGCTGAACGCGCTAACCATTGCGCCACGGAAGCCCAAAAATTAAACGTTCGTCAGGTATTGTGGAAAAACTCTGGCATTTTACGTTACATCTGAGACGTCACAACACCGCTTCCGGGAGGGCTCAAACCACCAGTCTTTGAATAGCAGCTGAACGCGCTAACCATGACACCACGGAAGCCCAAAAAATAAATGTTCGTCAGATATTGTGGAAAAACTCTGACATTTTACGTTACATCTGAGACGACACAACACCGCTCCCGGGAGGGCTCAAACCACCAGTCATTTGAATAGCAGCTGAACGCGCTAACCATTGCGCCACGGAAGCCCAAAAATTAAATGTTCGTCAGGTATAGAGGAAAAACCTTGACTTTTTACGTAACATCTGAGACCTCACAACACCGCTCCCGGATGGGCTCGAGCCACCAACCTTTCGGTTAACAGCCGAACGCACTAACCTTTGCGCCACGGAAGCCCAAAAATTAAATGGTCGTCAGGTATTGTGGAAAAACTTTGACTTTTTACCTCACATCTGAGACCTCTCAACACCGCTCCCGGATGGGCTCGAACCACCAAACTTTCGGTTAACAGCTGAACGCGCTAACCATTGCGCCACGGAAGCCCAAAAATCAAATGATCGTCAAGTATTGTGGAAAAACTCTGACTTTTTACGTTACATTTCAGACCTCACAACACCGCTCCCGGATGGGCTCGAACCACCAACCTTTCGGTTAACAGCCGAACGCGCTAACCATTGCGCCACGGAAGCCCAAAAATTAAATGTTCACAGGTATTGTGGAAAAACTCTGACTTTTTACGTTACATCTGAGACCTCACATAACGCTCCCGGATGTGCTCGAACCACCAAACTTTCGGTTAAAAGCCGAACGCGCTAACCATTGCGCCACGGAAGCCCAAAAATCAAATGATCGTCAGGTATTGTGGAAAAACTCTGACTTTTTACGTTACATTTCAGACCTCACAACACCGCTCCCGGATGGGCTCGAACCACCAACCTTTCGGTTAACAGCCGAACGCGCTAACCATTGCGCCACGGAAGCCCAAAAATTAAATGTTCACAGGTATTGTGGAAAAACTCTGACTTTTTACGTTACATCTGAGACCTCACATAACGCTCCCGGATGTGCTCGAACCACCAAACTTTCGGTTAAAAGCCGAACGCGCTAACCATTGAGCCACGGAAGCTCTGAAATTAAATGGTCGTCAGGTATTGTGGAAAAGCTTTGACTTTTTACGTAACATCTGAGACCTCATAGCACCGCTCCCAGGTGTGCTCCAACCACCAACCTTTCTGTTAACAGCCAAACGCGCTAACCATTGCGCCACGGAAGCCCAAAAATTAAATGATCGTCAGGTATTGTGGAAAAACTTTGACTTTTTACGTCACATCTGAGACCTCACAACACCGCTCCCGGGTGGGCTCGAACCACCAACCTTTTGAATAACAGCTGAGCGCGCTAACCATTGCGCCACGGAAGCCCAAAATTTATGTGGTCCTCAGGTATTGTGGAAAAATTTGACTTTTTACGTCACATCTGAAACCTCACAACACCGCTCCCGGATGGGCTCGAACCACCAACCTTTCAGTTAACAGCCGAACGCGCTAAACATTGCGCCACGGAAGCCCAAAAATTAAATGATCGTCAGGTATTGTGGAAAAACTTTGACTTTTTACGTTACATCTGAGACCTCACAACACCGCTCCCGGATGGGCTCGAACCTCCAAACTGTCGGTTAAAAGCCGAACGCGCTAACCATTGAGCCACGGAAGCTCTGAAATTAAATGGTCGTCAGGTATTGTGGAAAAAGTTGACTTCTTACGTAACATCTGAGACCTCACAACACCGCTCCCGGGTGTGCTCGAACCACCAACCTTTCTGATAACAGCCAAACGCGCTAACCATTGCGCCACGGAAGCCCAAAAATTAAATGATCGTCAGGTATTGTGGAAAAATTTGACTTTTTACGTCACATCTGAGACCTCACAACACAGCTCACGGATGGGCTCGAACCACCAACCTTTCGGTTAACAGCCGGAGGCGATAACCATTGCGCCACGGACGCCCAAAAATTAAATGTTCTTCAGGTATTGTGGAAAAACTCTGACATTTTACGTTACATCTGAGACGTCACAACACCGCTCTTGGGAGGGCTCAAACCACCAGTCTTTTTAATAGCAGCTGAACGCGCTAACTATTGCGCCATGGAAGCCCAAAAATTATATGGTCGTCAGGTATTGTGGAAAAACTTTGACCTTTTACGTCACATCTGAGACCTCACAACACCGCTCCCGGATGGGCTCGAACCACCCACCTTTCGGTTAACAGCCGAAGGCGCTAACCATGCGACACGGAAGTCCAAAAATTAAATGGTCGTCAGGTATTGTGGAAAAACTTTGGCTTTTTACGTTACATTTGAGATCCCAAAACACCTCTCCCGGGTGGGGTCGAACCACCAACCTTATGGTTAACAGCCGAACGCGCTACTCATTGAGCCACGGAAGCTCAGAAATTAAATGGTTGTCATGTATTGTGGAAAAGCTTTGACTTTTTACGCTACATCTGAGACCCCACCACACCTCTCCCGGGTGGGCTCGAACCACCAACCTTTCGGTTAACAGCTGAAAGCGCTAACCATTGCGCCACGGAAGCCCAAAAATTCAATGTTCGTCAGGTATTGTGGAAAAACTCTGACATTTTACGTTACATCTGAGACGTCACAACACCGCTCCCGGATGGGCTCGAACCACCAACCTATTGGTTAACAACCGAACGCGCTAACCATTGAGCCACGAAAGCTCAAATATTAAATGGATGTCAGGTATTGTGGAAACGTTACGACTTTTTACGGTATAACTGAGACCCTACAACACCTCTCCAGGGTGGGCTCGAACCACTAACCTTTCGGTTAACAGCCGAACGCACTAACCTTTGCGCCACGGAAGCCCAAAAATTAAATGGTCGTCAGGTATTGTGGAAAAACTTTGACTTTTTACCTCACATCTGAGACCTCTCAACACCGCTCCCGGATGGGCTCGAGCCACCAACCTTTCGGTTAACAGCCGAACGCACTAACCTTTGCGCCACGGAAGCCCAAAAATTAAATGGTCGTCAGGTATTGTGGAAAAACTCTGACATTTTACGTTACATCTGAGACGTCACAACACCGCTCCCGGATGGGCTCGAACCACCAACCTATTGGTTAACAACCGAACGCGCTAACCATTGAGCCACGAAAGCTCAAATATTAAATGGATGTCAGGTATTGTGGAAACGTTACGACTTTTTACGGTATAACTGAGACCCTACAACACCTCTCCAGGGTGGGCTCGAACCACTAACCTTTCGGTTAACAGCCGAACGCACTAACCTTTGCGCCACGGAAGCCCAAAAATTAAATGGTCGTCAGGTATTGTGGAAAAACTTTGACTTTTTACCTCACATCTGAGACCTCTCAACACCGCTCCCGGATGGGCTCGAGCCACCAACCTTTCGGTTAACAGCCGAACGCACTAACCTTTGCGCCACGGAAGCCCAAAAATCAAATGATCGTCAGGTATTGTGGAAAAACTCTGACTTTTTACGTTACATTTCAGACCTCACAACACCGCTCCCGGATGGGCTCGAACCACCAACCTTTCGGTTAACAGCCGAACGCGCTAACCATTGCGCCACGGAAGCCCAAAAATTAAATGTTCACAGGTATTGTGGAAAAACTCTGACTTTTTACGTTACATCTGAGACCTCACATAACGCTCCCGGATGTGCTCGAACCACCAAACTTTCGGTTAAAAGCCGAACGCGCTAACCATTGAGCCACGGAAGCTCTGAAATTAAATGGTCGTCAGGTATTGTGGAAAAGCTTTGACTTTTTACGTAACATCTGAGACCTCATAGCACCGCTCCCAGGTGTGCTCCAACCACCAACCTTTCTGTTAACAGCCAAACGCGCTAACCATTGCGCCACGGAAGCCCAAAAATTAAATGATCGTCAGGTATTGTGGAAAAACTTTGACTTTTTACGTCACATCTGAGACCTCACAACACCGCTCCCGGGTGGGCTCGAACCACCAACCTTTTGAATAACAGCTGAGCGCGCTAACCATTGCGCCACGGAAGCCCAAAATTTATGTGGTCCTCAGGTATTGTGGAAAAATTTGACTTTTTACGTCACATCTGAAACCTCACAACACCGCTCCCGGATGGGCTCGAACCACCAACCTTTCAGTTAACAGCCGAACGCGCTAAACATTGCGCCACGGAAGCCCAAAAATTAAATGATCGTCAGGTATTGTGGAAAAACTTTGACTTTTTACGTTACATCTGAGACCTCACAACACCGCTCCCGGATGGGCTCGAACCTCCAAACTGTCGGTTAAAAGCCGAACGCGCTAACCATTGAGCCACGGAAGCTCTGAAATTAAATGGTCGTCAGGTATTGTGGAAAAAGTTGACTTCTTACGTAACATCTGAGACCTCACAACACCGCTCCCGGGTGTGCTCGAACCACCAACCTTTCTGATAACAGCCAAACGCGCTAACCATTGCGCCACGGAAGCCCAAAAATTAAATGATCGTCAGGTATTGTGGAAAAATTTGACTTTTTACGTCACATCTGAGACCTCACAACACAGCTCACGGATGGGCTCGAACCACCAACCTTTCGGTTAACAGCCGGAGGCGATAACCATTGCGCCACGGACGCCCAAAAATTAAATGTTCTTCAGGTATTGTGGAAAAACTCTGACATTTTACGTTACATCTGAGACGTCACAACACCGCTCTTGGGAGGGCTCAAACCACCAGTCTTTTTAATAGCAGCTGAACGCGCTAACTATTGCGCCATGGAAGCCCAAAAATTATATGGTCGTCAGGTATTGTGGAAAAACTTTGACCTTTTACGTCACATCTGAGACCTCACAACACCGCTCCCGGATGGGCTCGAACCACCCACCTTTCGGTTAACAGCCGAAGGCGCTAACCATGCGACACGGAAGTCCAAAAATTAAATGGTCGTCAGGTATTGTGGAAAAACTTTGGCTTTTTACGTTACATTTGAGATCCCAAAACACCTCTCCCGGGTGGGGTCGAACCACCAACCTTATGGTTAACAGCCGAACGCGCTACTCATTGAGCCACGGAAGCCCAAAAATTCAATGTTCGTCAGGTATTGTGGAAAAACTCTGACATTTTACGTTCCATCTGAGACGTCACAACACCGCTCCCGGATGGGCTCGAACCACCAACCTATTGGTTAACAACCGAACGCGCTAACCATTGAGCCACGAAAGCTCAAATATTAAATGGATGTCAGGTATTGTGGAAACGTTACGACTTTTTACGGTATAACTGAGACCCTACAACACCTCTCCAGGGTGGGCTCGAACCACTAACCTTTCGGTTAACAGCCGAACGCACTAACCTTTGCGCCACGGAAGCCCAAAAATTAAATGGTCGTCAGGTATTGTGGAAAAACTTTGACTTTTTACCTCACATCTGAGACCTCTCAACACCGCTCCCGGATGGGCTCGAGCCACCAACCTTTCGGTTAACAGCCGAACGCACTAACCTTTGCGCCACGGAAGCCCAAAAATTAAATGGTCGTCAGGTATTGTGGAAAAACTTTGACTTTTTACCTCACATCTGAGACCTCTCAACACCGCTCCCGGATGGGCTCGAACCACCAAACTTTCGGTTAACAGCCGAACGCGCTAAGCATTGAGCCACGGAAGCTCTGAAATTAAATGGTCGTCAGGTATTGTGGAAAAACTTTGACTTTTTACGTTACATTTCAGACCTCACAACACCGCTCCCGGATGGGCTCGAACCACCAACCTTTCGGTTAACAGCCGAACGCGCTAACCATTGCGCCACGGAAGCCCAAAAATTAAATGTTCACAGGTATTGTGGAAAAACTCTGACTTTTTACGTTACATCTGAGACCTCACATAACGCTCCCGGATGTGCTCGAACCACCAAACATTCGATTAAAAGCCGAACGCGCTAACCATTGAGCCACGGAAGCTGTGAAATTAAATGGTCGTCAGGTATTGTGGAAAAACTTTGACTTTTTACGTAACATCTGAGACCTCATAGCACCGCTCCCAGGTGTGCTCCAACCACCAACCTTTCTGTTAACAGCCAAACGCGCTAACCATTGCGCCACGGAAGCCCAAAAATTAAATGATCGTCAGGTATTGTGGAAAAACTTTGACTTTTTACGTCACATCTGAGACCTCACAACACCACTCCCGGGTGGGCTCGAACCACCAACCTATTGGTTAACACCCAAACGCGCTAACCATTGAGCCACGGAAGCTCAGAAATTAAATGGTTGTCACGTATTGTGGAAAGGTTTTTACTTTTTACGCTACATCTGAGACCCCACAACACCTCTCCCGGGTGGGCTCGAACCACCAACCTTTCGATTAACAGCTGAACGTGCTAACCATTGCGCCACGGAAGCCCAAAAATTAAATGGTCGTCGGGTATTATGGAAAACCTTTGGCTTTCTACGTTACATTTGACATCCCACAACACCGCTCCCGGGGGGGCTCGAACCACCAACCAATTGGTTAACAGCCGAACGCGCTAACCATTGAGCCACGGAAGCTCAGAAAATAAATGGTTGTCACGTATTGTGGAAAATTTTTGACTTTTTACGCTACATCTGAGACCCCACAACACCTCTCCCTGGTGGGCTCGAACCACCAACCTCTCGATTAACAGCTGAACGCGCTAACCATTGCGCCACGGAAGCCCAAAAATTAAACGTTCGTCAGGTATCGTGGAAAAACTCTGACATTTTACGTTACATCTGAGACGTCACAACACCGCTCCCGGGAGGGCTCAAACCACCAGTCTTTTTAATAGCAGCTGAACGCGCTAACCATTGCGCCACGGAAGCCCTAAAATTAAATGGTCGTCAGGTACTGTGGAAAAACCTTGATTTTTTACGTCACATCTGAGACGTCACAACACCGCTCCCGGATGGGCTCGAACCACCAACCTATTGGTTAACAAACGAACGCGCTAACCATTGAGCCACGCAAGCTCAGAAATTAAATGGTTGTCAGGTATTGTGGAAAATTTATGACTTTTTACGTCACATCTGAAACCTCACAACACCGCTCCCGGATGGGCTCGAACCACCAGCCTTTCAGTTAACAGCCGAACGCGCTAAACATTGCGCCACGGAAGCCCAAAAATTAAATGATCGTCAGGTATTGTGGAAAAACTTTGACTTTTTACGTTACATCTGAGACCTCACAACACCGCTCCCGGATGGGCTCGAACCTCCAAACTGTCGGTTAAAAGCCGAACGCGCTAACCATTGAGCCACGGAAGCTCTGAAATTAAATGGTCGTCAGGTATTGTGGAAAAAGTTGACTTCTTACGTAACATCTGAGACCTCACAACACCGCTCCCGGGTGTGCTCGAACCACCAACCTTTCTGATAACAGCCAAACGCGCTAACCATTGCGCCACGGAAGCCCAAAAATTAAATGATCGTCAGGTATTGTGGAAAAATTTGACTTTTTACGTCACATCTGAGACCTCACAACACAGCTCACGGATGGGCTCGAACCACCAACCTTTCGGTTAACAGCCGGAGGCGATAACCATTGCGCCACGGACGCCCAAAAATTAAATGTTCTTCAGGTATTGTGGAAAAACTCTGACATTTTACGTTACATCTGAGACGTCACAACACCGCTCTTGGGAGGGCTCAAACCACCAGTCTTTTTAATAGCAGCTGAACGCGCTAACTATTGCGCCATGGAAGCCCAAAAATTATATGGTCGTCAGGTATTGTGGAAAAACTTTGACCTTTTACGTCACATCTGAGACCTCACAACACCGCTCCCGGATGGGCTCGAACCACCCACCTTTCGGTTAACAGCCGAAGGCGCTAACCATGCGACACGGAAGTCCAAAAATTAAATGGTCGTCAGGTATTGTGGAAAAACTTTGGCTTTTTACGTTACATTTGAGATCCCAAAACACCTCTCCCGGGTGGGGTCGAACCACCAACCTTATGGTTAACAGCCGAACGCGCTACTCATTGAGCCACGGAAGCTCAGAAATTAAATGGTTGTCATGTATTGTGGAAAAGCTTTGACTTTTTACGCTACATCTGAGACCCCACCACACCTCTCCCGGGTGGGCTCGAACCACCAACCTTTCGGTTAACAGCTGAAAGCGCTAACCATTGCGCCACGGAAGCCCAAAAATTCAATGTTCGTCAGGTATTGTGGAAAAACTCTGACATTTTACGTTACATCTGAGACGTCACAACACCGCTCCCGGATGGGCTCGAACCACCAACCTATTGGTTAACAGCCGAACGCGCTAACCATTGAGCCACGAAAGCTCAAAAATTAAAAGGATGTCAGGTATTGTGGAAACGTTACGACTTTTTACGGTATAACTGAGACCCTACAACACCTCTCTAGGGTGGGCTCGAACCACCAACCTTTTGAATAACAGCTGAGCGCGCTAACCATTGCACCACGGAAGCCCAAAATTAATATGGTCGTCAGGTATTGTGGAAAAATTTGACTTTTTACGTCACATCTGAAACCTCACAACACCGCTCTCGGATGGGCTCGAACCACCACCCTTTCGGTTAACAGCCGAACGCGCTAACCATTGCGCCACGGAAGCCCAAAAATTAAATGTTCGTCAGGTATTGTGGAAAAACTCTGGCATTTTACGTTACATCTGAGACTTCACAACACCGCTCCCGGGAGGGCTCAAACCACCAGTCTTTTGAATAGCAGCTGAACGCGCTAACCATTGCGCAACGGAAGCCCAAAAATTAAATGGTCGTCAGGTACTGTGGAAAAACCTTGACTTTTTACGTCACATCTGAGACGTCACAACACCTCTCCCGGATGGGCTCGAACCACCAACCTATTGGTTAACAACCGAACGCGCTAACCATTGAGCCACGGAAGCTCAGAATTTACATGGTAGTCAGGTATTGTGGAAAAGTTATGACTTTTTACGTTACATCTGAGACCCTACAACACCGCTCCCGGATGGGCTCGAACCACCAAACTTTCGGTTAACAGCCGAACGCGCTAACCATTGCGCCACGGAAGCCCAAAAATTAAATGGTATTGTGGAAAACCTTTGGCTTTCTACGTTACATTTGAGATACCACAACACCGGTCCCGGGTGGGCTCGAACCACCAACCTACTGGTTAACAGCCGAACGCGCTAACCATTGAGCCACGGAAGCTAATAAATTAAATGGTTGTCACGTATTGTGGAAAGGTTTTGACTTTTTACGCTACATCTGAGACCCCACAACACCTCTCCCGGGTGGGCTCGAACTACCAACCTTTCGATTAACAGCTGAACGTGCTAACCATTGCGCCACGGAAGCCCAAAAATTAAATGTTCGTCAGATATTGTGGAAAAACTCTGACATTTTACGTTACATCTGAGACTTCACAACACCGCTCCCGGGAGGGCTCAAACCACCAGTCTTTTGAATAGCAGCTGAACGCGCTAACCATTGCGCAACGGAAGCCCAAAAATTAAATGGTCGTCAGGTACTGTGGAAAAACCTTGACTTTTTACGTCACATCTGAGACGTCACAACACCTCTCCCGGATGGGCTCGAACCACCAACCTATTGGTTAACAACCGAACGCGCTAACCATTGAGCCACGGAAGCTCAGAATTTACATGGTAGTCAGGTATTGTGGAAAAGTTATGACTTTTTACGTTACATCTGAGACCCTACAACACCGCTCCCGGATGGGCTCGAACCACCAAACTTTCGGTTAACAGCCGAACGCGCTAACCATTGAGCCACGGAAGCTCTGAAATTAAATGGTCGTCAGGTATTGTGGAAAAACTTTGACTTTTTACGTAACATCTGAGACCTCATAGCACCGCTCTTGGGTGTGCTTGAATCTCCAACCTTTCCGTTAACAGCTGAACGCGCTAACCATTGCGCCACGGAAGCCCAAAAATCAAATGATCGTCAGGTATTGTGGAAAAACTCTGACTTTTTAAGTTACATTTAAGACCTCACAACACCGCTCCCGGATGGGCTCGAACCACCAACCTTTCGGTTAACAGCCGAACGCGCTAAACATTGCGCCACGGAAGCCCAAAAATTAAATGTTCACAGGTATTGTGGAAAAACTCTGACTTTTTACGTTACATATGAGACCTCACAAAACGCTCCCGGATGGGCTCGAACCACCAAACTTTCGGTTAAAAGCCGAACTCGCTAACCATTGAGCCACAGATGCTCTGAAATTAAATGGTCGTCAGGTATTGTGGAAAAACTTTGACTTTTTACGTAACATCTGAGACCTCATAGCACCGCTCCCGGGTGTGCTCGAACCACCAACCTTTCTGTTAACAGCCGAACGCGCTAACCATTGCGCCACGGTCGCCCAAAAATTAAATGATCGTCAGGTATTGTGGAAAAACCTTGACTTATTACGTCACATCTGAGACCTCACAACACCGCTCCCGGGTGGGCTCGAACCACCAACTTTTTGAATAACAGCTGAGCGCGCTAACCATTGCGCCACGGAAGCCCAAATTTTATATGGTCGTCAGGTATTTTGGAAAAACTTTGACTTTTTACGTCACATCTGAGTCCTAACAACACCGCTCCCGGGTGAGCTCGAACAACCAACCTATTGGTTAACAGCCGAACGCGCTAACCATGAGCCACGAAAGCTCATAAAGTAAATGGTTATCACGTATTGTGGAAAAGTTTTGAATTTTTACGTTACATCTGAGACCTCACTACTCCGCTCCCGCGCGGGCTCGAACCACCAACCTTTTGAATAACAGCTAAGCGCGCTAACCGTTGCGCCACGGAAGACCAAAAATTAATTGATCGTCAGGTATTGTGGAAAAAAATCTGACTTTTTACGTTACATCTGAGACCTCACATAACGCTCCCGGATGGGCTCGAACCACCAAACTTTCGGTTAAAAGTCGAACGCGCTAACCATTGAGCCACGGAAGCTCTGAAATTAAATGGTCGTCAGGTATAGTGGAAAAACTTTGACTTTTTACGTAACATCTGAGACCACATAGCACCGCTCCCAGGTGTGCTCGAACCACCAACCTTTCTGTTAACAGCCAAACGCGCTAACCATTGCGCCACGGAAACCCAAAAATTAATTGTTCGTCAGGTATTGTGGAAAAACTCTGACATTTTACGCTACATCTGAGACGTCACAACACCGCTCCCGGATGGGCTCGAACCACCAACCTATTCGTTAACAGCCGAACGCGCTAACCATTGACCCACGGAAGCTCAGAAATTAAATGGTTGTCAGGTATAGTGGAAAAGTTATGACTTTTTACATTACCTCTGAGACCTTACAACACCTCTCCAGGGTGGGCTCGAACCACCAACCTTTTGGTTAACAGCCGAACGCGCTACTCATTGAGCCACGGAAGCTCAGAAGTTAAATGGTTGTCACGTATTGTGGAAAAGTTTTGACTTTTTACGCTACATCTGAGACCCCACAACACCTCTCCCGGATGGGCTCGAACCACCAACTTTTCGATTAACAGCTGAACGCGCTAACCATTGCGCCACGGAAGCCTAAAAATTAAACGTTCGTCAGGTATTGTCGAAAAACTCTGGCATTTTACGTTACATCTAAGACATCACAACACCGCTCCCGGGAGGGCTCAAACCATCATTCTTTTGAATAGCACCTGAACGCGCTAACCATTGCGCAACGGAAGCCCAAAAATTAAATGGTCGTCAGGTATTGTGGAAAAACCTTGACTTTTTACGTCACATCTGAGACGTCACAACACCGCTCCCGGATGGGCTCAAACCACCAACCTATTGGTTAACATCCGAACGCGCTAGACATTGAGCCACGGAAGCTCAGAAATTACGTGGTTGTCAGGTATTGTGGAAAAACCTTGACTTTTTACGTTACATCTGAGACCTCACAACACAGCTCACGGATGGGCTCGAACCACCAACCTTTCGGTTAACAGCCGGAGGCGATAACCATTGCGCCACGGACGCCCAAAAATTAAATGTTCTTCAGGTATTGTGGAAAAATCTGACATTTTACGTTACATCTGAGACGTCACAACACCGCTCTTGGGAGGGCTCAAACCACCAGTCTTTTTAATAGTCAGGTATTGTGGAAAAGTTATGACTTTTTACGTTACATCTGAGACCCTACAACACCTCTCCAGGGTGGGCTCGAACCACCAACCTTTTGGTTAACAGCCGAACGCGCTACTCATTGAGACACGGAAGCTCAGAAGTTAAATGATTGTCACGTATTGTGGAAAAGCTTTTACTTTTTACGCTACATCTGAGACCCCACCACACCTCTCCCGGATGGGCTCGAACCACCAGCCTTTCGGTTAACAGCCGAACGCGCTAACCATTGGGCCACGGAAGCTCAGAAATTAAATGGTTGTCAGGTATTGTGGAAAAGTTATGAATTTTTACGTTACATCTGAGACCCTACAACACCTCTCCAGGGTGGGCTCGAACCACCTACCTTTTGGATAACAGCTGAACGCGCTACTCATTGAGCCACGGAAGCTCAGAAGTTAAATGGTTGTCAGGTATTGTGGTAGAGTTACGACTTTTAACGGTATAACTGAGACCCTACAACATCTCTCCAGGGTAAGCTCGAACCACCTACCTTTTGGTTAACAGCCGAAGGCGCTACTCATTGAGCCACGGAAGCTCAGAAGTTAAATGGTTGTCACGTATTGTGGAAAACCTTTGAGTTTTACGCTACATCTGAGACCCTACAACACCTCTCCAGTGTGGGCTCGAACCACCAACCTATTGGTTAACAGCCGAACGCGCTAACCATTGAGCCACGGAAGCTAATAAATTAAATGGTTGTCACGTATTGTGGAAAGGTTTTGACTTTTTACGCTACATCTGAGACCCCACAACACCTCTCCCGGGTGGGCTCGAACTACCAACCTTTCGATTAACAGCTGAACGTGCTAACCATTGCGCCACGGAAGCCCAAAAATTAAATGTTCGTCAGATATTGTGGAAAAACTCTGACATTTTACGTTACATCTGAGACGTCACAACACCGCTCCCGGGAGGGCTCAAACCACCAGTCTTTTGAATAGCAGCTGAACGCGCTAACCATTGCGCCACGGAAGCCCAAAAATTAAATGTTCGTCAGGTATTGAGGAAAAACCTTGACTTTTTACGTAACATCTGAGACCTCACAACACCGCTCCCGGATGGGCTCGAGCCACCAACCTTTCGGTTAACAGCCGAACGTACTAACCTTTGCGCCACGGAAGCCCAAAAATTAAATGGTCGTCAGGTATTGTGGAAAAAATTTGACTTTTTACCTCACATCTGAGACCTCACAACACCGCTCCCGGATGGGCTCGAACCACCAAACTTTCGGTTAACAGCCGAACGCGCTAACCATTGAGCCACGGAAGCTCAGAAATTGAATGGTCGTCAGGTATTGTGGAAAAACTTTGACTTTTTACGTAATATCTGAGACCTCATAGCACCGCTCCCGGGTGTGCTTGAACCTCCAACCTTTCCGTTAACAGCTGAACGCGCTGACCATTGCGCCACGGAAGCCCAAAAATCAAATGATCGTCAGGTATTGTGGAAAAACTCTGACTTTTTAAGTTACATTTAAGACCTCACAACACCGCTCCCGGATGGGCTCGAACCACCAACCTTTCGGTTAACAGCCGAACGCGCTAACCATTGCGCCACGGAAGCCCAAAAATTAAATGTTCACAGGTATTGTGGAAAAACTCTGACTTTTTACGTTACATCTGAGACCTCACAAAACGCTCCCGGATGGGCTCGAACCACCAAACTTTCGGTTAAAAGCCGAACTCGCTAACCATTGAGCCACAGAAGCTCTGAAATTAAATGGTCGTCAGGTATTGTGGAAAAACTTTGACTTTTTACGTAACATCTGAGACCTCATAGCACCGCTCCCGGGTGTGCTCGAACCACCAACCTTTCTGTTAACAGCCGAACGCGCTAACCATTGCGCCACGGTCGCCCAAAAATTAAATGATCGTCAGGTATTGTGGAAAAACCTTGACTTATTACGTCACATCTGAGACCTCACAACACCGCTCCCGGGTGGGCTCGAACCACCAACTTTTCGAATAACAGCTGAGCGCGCTAACCATTGCGCCACGGAAGCCCAAATTTTATATGGTCGTCAGGTATTTCGGAAAAACTTTGACTTTTTACGTCACATCTGAGTCCTAACAACACCGCTCCCGGGTGAGCTCGAACAACCAACCTATTGGTTAACAGCCGAACGCGCTAACCATTGAGCCACGAAAGCTCATAAAGTAAATGGTTATCACGTATTGTGGAAAAGTTTTGAATTTTTACGTTACATCTGAGACCTCACTACTCCGCTCCCGCGCGGGCTCGAACCACCAACCTTTTGAATAACAGCTAAGCGCGCTAACCGTTGCGCCACGGAAGCCCAAAAATTAATTGATCGTCAGGTATTGTGGAAAAAATTTGACTTTTTACGTTACATCTGAGACCTCACATAACGCTCCCGGATGGGCTCGAACCACCAACCTTTCTGTTAACAGCCAAACGCGCTAACCATTGCGCCACGGAAACCCAAAAATTAATTGTTCGTCAGGTATTGTGGAAAAACTCTGACATTTTACGCTACATCTGAGACGTCACAACACCGCTCTCGGGAGGGCTCAAACCACCAGTCTTTTGAATAGCAGCTGAACGCGCTAACCATTAAGCCACGGAAGCCCAAAAATTAAATGGTCGTCAGGTACTGTGGAAAAACCTTGACTTTTTACGTCACATCTGAGACGTCACAACACCTCTCCCGGATGGGCTCGAACCACCAACCTATTGGTTAACAACCGAACGCGCTAACCATTGAGCCACGGAAGCTCAGAATTTACATGGTAGTCAGGTATTGTGGAAAAGTTATGACTTTTTACGTTACATCTGAGACCCTACAACACCGCTCCCGGATGGGCTCGAACCACCAAACTTTCGGTTAACAGCCGAACGCGCTAACCATTGAGCCACGGAAGCTCTGAAATTAAATGGTCGTCAGGTATTGTGGAAAAACTTTGACTTTTTACGTAACATCTGAGACCTCATAGCACCGCTCCCGGGTGTGCTTGAATCTCCAACCTTTCCGTTAACAGCTGAACGCGCTAACCATTGCGCCACGGAAGCCCAAAAATCAAATGATCGTCAGGTATTGTGGAAAAACTCTGACTTTTTAAGTTACATTTAAGACCTCACAACACCGCTCCCGGATGGGCTCGAACCACCAACCTTTCGGTTAACAGCCGAACGCGCTAAACATTGCGCCACGGAAGCCCAAAAATTAAATGTTCACAGGTATTGTGGAAAAACTCTGACTTTTTACGTTACATATGAGACCTCACAAAACGCTCCCGGATGGGCTCGAACCACCAAACTTTCGGTTAAAAGCCGAACTCGCTAACCATTGAGCCACAGATGCTCTGAAATTAAATGGTCGTCAGGTATTGTGGAAAAACTTTGACTTTTTACGTAACATCTGAGACCTCATAGCACCGCTCCCGGGTGTGCTCGAACCACCAACCTTTCTGTTAACAGCCGAACGCGCTAACCATTGCGCCACGGTCGCCCAAAAATTAAATGATCGTCAGGTATTGTGGAAAAACCTTGACTTATTACGTCACATCTGAGACCTCACAACACCGCTCCCGGGTGGGCTCGAACCACCAACTTTTTGAATAACAGCTGAGCGCGCTAACCATTGCGCCACGGAAGCCCAAATTTTATATGGTCGTCAGGTATTTTGGAAAAACTTTGACTTTTTACGTCACATCTGAGTCCTAACAACACCGCTCCCGGGTGAGCTCGAACAACCAACCTATTGGTTAACAGCCGAACGCGCTAACCATGAGCCACGAAAGCTCATAAAGTAAATGGTTATCACGTATTGTGGAAAAGTTTTGAATTTTTACGTTACATCTGAGACCTCACTACTCCGCTCCCGCGCGGGCTCGAACCACCAACCTTTTGAATAACAGCTAAGCGCGCTAACCGTTGCGCCACGGAAGACCAAAAATTAATTGATCGTCAGGTATTGTGGAAAAAATCTGACTTTTTACGTTACATCTGAGACCTCACATAACGCTCCCGGATGGGCTCGAACCACCAAACTTTCGGTTAAAAGTCGAACGCGCTAACCATTGAGCCACGGAAGCTCTGAAATTAAATGGTCGTCAGGTATAGTGGAAAAACTTTGACTTTTTACGTAACATCTGAGACCACATAGCACCGCTCCCAGGTGTGCTCGAACCACCAACCTTTCTGTTAACAGCCAAACGCGCTAACCATTGCGCCACGGAAACCCAAAAATTAATTGTTCGTCAGGTATTGTGGAAAAACTCTGACATTTTACGCTACATCTGAGACGTCACAACACCGCTCCCGGATGGGCTCGAACCACCAACCTATTCGTTAACAGCCGAACGCGCTAACCATTGACCCACGGAAGCTCAGAAATTAAATGGTTGTCAGGTATAGTGGAAAAGTTATGACTTTTTACATTACCTCTGAGACCTTACAACACCTCTCCAGGGTGGGCTCGAACCACCAACCTTTTGGTTAACAGCCGAACGCGCTACTCATTGAGCCACGGAAGCTCAGAAGTTAAATGGTTGTCACGTATTGTGGAAAAGTTTTGACTTTTTACGCTACATCTGAGACCCCACAACACCTCTCCCGGATGGGCTCGAACCACCAACTTTTCGATTAACAGCTGAACGCGCTAACCATTGCGCCACGGAAGCCTAAAAATTAAACGTTCGTCAGGTATTGTCGAAAAACTCTGGCATTTTACGTTACATCTAAGACATCACAACACCGCTCCCGGGAGGGCTCAAACCATCATTCTTTTGAATAGCACCTGAACGCGCTAACCATTGCGCAACGGAAGCCCAAAAATTAAATGGTCGTCAGGTATTGTGGAAAAACCTTGACTTTTTACGTCACATCTGAGACGTCACAACACCGCTCCCGGATGGGCTCAAACCACCAACCTATTGGTTAACAACCGAACGCGCTAGACATTGAGCCACGGAAGCTCAGAAATTACGTGGTTGTCAGGTATTGTGGAAAAACCTTGACTTTTTACGTTACATCTGAGACCTCACAACACAGCTCACGGATGGGCTCGAACCACCAACCTTTCGGTTAACAGCCGGAGGCGATAACCATTGCGCCACGGACGCCCAAAAATTAAATGTTCTTCAGGTATTGTGGAAAAATCTGACATTTTACGTTACATCTGAGACGTCACAACACCGCTCTTGGGAGGGCTCAAACCACCAGTCTTTTTAATAGTCAGGTATTGTGGAAAAGTTATGACTTTTTACGTTACATCTGAGACCCTACAACACCTCTCCAGGGTGGGCTCGAACCACCAACCTTTTGGTTAACAGCCGAACGCGCTACTCATTGAGACACGGAAGCTCAGAAGTTAAATGATTGTCACGTATTGTGGAAAAGCTTTTACTTTTTACGCTACATCTGAGACCCCACCACACCTCTCCCGGATGGGCTCGAACCACCAGCCTTTCGGTTAACAGCCGAACGCGCTAACCATTGGGCCACGGAAGCTCAGAAATTAAATGGTTGTCAGGTATTGTGGAAAAGTTATGAATTTTTACGTTACATCTGAGACCCTACAACACCTCTCCAGGGTGGGCTCGAACCACCTACCTTTTGGATAACAGCTGAACGCGCTACTCATTGAGCCACGGAAGCTCAGAAGTTAAATGGTTGTCAGGTATTGTGGTAGAGTTACGACTTTTAACGGTATAACTGAGACCCTACAACATCTCTCCAGGGTAAGCTCGAACCACCTACCTTTTGGTTAACAGCCGAAGGCGCTACTCATTGAGCCACGGAAGCTCAGAAGTTAAATGGTTGTCACGTATTGTGGAAAACCTTTGAGTTTTACGCTACATCTGAGACCCTACAACACCTCTCCAGTGTGGGCTCGAACCACCAACCTATTGGTTAACAGCCGAACGCGCTAACCATTGAGCCACGGAAGCTAATAAATTAAATGGTTGTCACGTATTGTGGAAAGGTTTTGACTTTTTACGCTACATCTGAGACCCCACAACACCTCTCCCGGGTGGGCTCGAACTACCAACCTTTCGATTAACAGCTGAACGTGCTAACCATTGCGCCACGGAAGCCCAAAAATTAAATGTTCGTCAGATATTGTGGAAAAACTCTGACATTTTACGTTACATCTGAGACGTCACAACACCGCTCCCGGGAGGGCTCAAACCACCAGTCTTTTGAATAGCAGCTGAACGCGCTAACCATTGCGCCACGGAAGCCCAAAAATTAAATGTTCGTCAGGTATTGAGGAAAAACCTTGACTTTTTACGTAACATCTGAGACCTCACAACACCGCTCCCGGATGGGCTCGAGCCACCAACCTTTCGGTTAACAGCCGAACGTACTAACCTTTGCGCCACGGAAGCCCAAAAATTAAATGGTCGTCAGGTATTGTGGAAAAAATTTGACTTTTTACCTCACATCTGAGACCTCACAACACCGCTCCCGGATGGGCTCGAACCACCAAACTTTCGGTTAACAGCCGAACGCGCTAACCATTGAGCCACGGAAGCTCAGAAATTGAATGGTCGTCAGGTATTGTGGAAAAACTTTGACTTTTTACGTAATATCTGAGACCTCATAGCACCGCTCCCGGGTGTGCTTGAACCTCCAACCTTTCCGTTAACAGCTGAACGCGCTGACCATTGCGCCACGGAAGCCCAAAAATCAAATGATCGTCAGGTATTGTGGAAAAACTCTGACTTTTTAAGTTACATTTAAGACCTCACAACACCGCTCCCGGATGGGCTCGAACCACCAACCTTTCGGTTAACAGCCGAACGCGCTAACCATTGCGCCACGGAAGCCCAAAAATTAAATGTTCACAGGTATTGTGGAAAAACTCTGACTTTTTACGTTACATCTGAGACCTCACAAAACGCTCCCGGATGGGCTCGAACCACCAAACTTTCGGTTAAAAGCCGAACTCGCTAACCATTGAGCCACAGAAGCTCTGAAATTAAATGGTCGTCAGGTATTGTGGAAAAACTTTGACTTTTTACGTAACATCTGAGACCTCATAGCACCGCTCCCGGGTGTGTTCGAACCACCAACCTTTCTGTTAACAGCCGAACGCGCTAACCATTGCGCCACGGTCGCCCAAAAATTAAATGATCGTCAGGTATTGTGGAAAAACCTTGACTTATTACGTCACATCTGAGACCTCACAACACCGCTCCCGGGTGGGCTCGAACCACCAACTTTTCGAATAACAGCTGAGCGCGCTAACCATTGCGCCACGGAAGCCCAAATTTTATATGGTCGTCAGGTATTTCGGAAAAACTTTGACTTTTTACGTCACATCTGAGTCCTAACAACACCGCTCCCGGGTGAGCTCGAACAACCAACCTATTGGTTAACAGCCGAACGCGCTAACCATTGAGCCACGAAAGCTCATAAAGTAAATGGTTTTCACGTATTGTGGAAAAGTTTTGAATTTTTACGTTACATCTGAGACCTCACTACTCCGCTCCCGCGCGGGCTCGAACCACCAACCTTTTGAATAACAGCTAAGCGCGCTAACCGTTGCGCCACGGAAGCCCAAAAATTAATTGATCGTCAGGTATTGTGGAAAAAATTTGACTTTTTACGTTACATCTGAGACCTCACATAACGCTCCCGGATGGGCTCGAACCACCAACCTTTCTGTTAACAGCCAAACGCGCTAACCATTGCGCCACGGAAACCCAAAAATTAATTGTTCGTCAGGTATTGTGGAAAAACTCTGACATTTTACGCTACATCTGAGACGTCACAACACCGCTCTCGGGAGGGCTCAAACCACCAGTCTTTTGAATAGCAGCTGAACGCGCTAACCATTAAGCCACGGAAGCCCAAAAATTAAATGGTCGTCAGGTATTGTGGAAAAACCTTGACTTTTTACTTCACATCTGAGACGTCACAACACCGCTCCCGGATGGGCTCGAACCACCAACCTTTCGATTAACAGCCGAACGCGCTAACCATTGACCCACGGAAGCTCAGAAATTAAATGGTTGACAGGTATTGTGGAAAAGTTATGACTTTTTACGTTACATCTGAGACCTTACAACACCTCTCCAGGGTGGGCTCGAACCACCAACCTTTTGGTTAACAGCCGAACGCGCTACTCATTGAGCCACGGAAGCTCAGAAGTTAAATGGTTGTCACGTATTGTGGAAACGCTTTTACTTTTTACGCTACATCTGAGACCCCACCACACCTCTCCCGGGTGGGCTCGAACCACCAACCTTTCGGTTAACAGCCGAACGCGTTAACCATTGAGCCACGGAAGCTCAGAAATTAAATGGTTGTCACGTATTGTGGAAAAGTTTTGACTTTTTACGCTACATCTGAGACACCACAACACCGCTCCCGGATGGGCTCGAACCTCCAACCTATTGGTTAACAGCCGAACGCGCTAACCATTGAGCCACGGAAGCTCATAAATTAAATGGTTGTCACGTATTGTGGAAAAGTTTTGACTTTTTACGCTACATCTGAGACCCCACAACACCTCTCCCGGATGGGCTCGAACCACCAACCTTTCGATTAACAGCTGAACGCGCTAACCATTGCGCCACGGAAGCCCAAATTTTATATGGTCGTCAGGTATTTCGGAAAAACTTTGACTTTTTACGTCACATCTGAGTCCTAACAACACCGCTCCCGGGTGAGCTCGAACAACCAACCTATTGGTTAACAGCCGAACGCGCTAACCATTGAGCCACGAAAGCTCATAAAGTAAATGGTTATCACGTATTGTGGAAAAGTTTTGAATTTTTACGTTACATCTGAGACCTCACTACTCCGCTCCCGCGCGGGCTCGAACCACCAACCTTTTGAATAACAGCTAAGCGCGCTAACCGTTGCGCCACGGAAGCCCAAAAATTAATTGATCGTCAGGTATTGTGGAAAAAATTTGACTTTTTACGTTACATCTGAGACCTCACATAACGCTCCCGGATGGGCTCGAACCACCAACCTTTCTGTTAACAGCCAAACGCGCTAACCATTGCGCCACGGAAACCCAAAAATTAATTGTTCGTCAGGTATTGTGGAAAAACTCTGACATTTTACGCTACATCTGAGACGTCACAACACCGCTCTCGGGAGGGCTCAAACCACCAGTCTTTTGAATAGCAGCTGAACGCGCTAACCATTAAGCCACGGAAGCCCAAAAATTAAATGGTCGTCAGGTATTGTGGAAAAACCTTGACTTTTTACTTCACATCTGAGACGTCACAACACCGCTCCCGGATGGGCTCGAACCACCAACCTTTCGATTAACAGCCGAACGCGCTAACCATTGACCCACGGAAGCTCAGAAATTAAATGGTTGACAGGTATTGTGGAAAAGTTATGACTTTTTACGTTACATCTGAGACCTTACAACACCTCTCCAGGGTGGGCTCGAACCACCAACCTTTTGGTTAACAGCCGAACGCGCTACTCATTGAGCCACGGAAGCTCAGAAGTTAAATGGTTGTCACGTATTGTGGAAACGCTTTTACTTTTTACGCTACATCTGAGACCCCACCACACCTCTCCCGGGTGGGCTCGAACCACCAACCTTTCGGTTAACAGCCGAACGCGTTAACCATTGAGCCACGGAAGCTCAGAAATTAAATGGTTGTCACGTATTGTGGAAAAGTTTTGACTTTTTACGCTACATCTGAGACACCACAACACCGCTCCCGGATGGGCTCGAACCTCCAACCTATTGGTTAACAGCCGAACGCGCTAACCATTGAGCCACGGAAGCTCATAAATTAAATGGTTGTCACGTATTGTGGAAAAGTTTTGACTTTTTACGCTACATCTGAGACCCCACAACACCTCTCCCGGATGGGCTCGAACCACCAACCTTTCGATTAACAGCTGAACGCGCTAACCATTGCGCCACGGAAGCCCAAAAATTAAACGTTCGTCAGGTATTGTGGAAAAACTCTGGCATTTTACGTTACATCTGAGGCGTCACAACACCGCTCCCGGGAGGGCTCAAACCACCAGTCTTTTGAATAGCAGCTGAACGCGCTAACCATTGCGCAACGGAAGCCCAAAAATTAAATGGTCGTCAGGTATTGTGGAAAAACCTTGACTTTTTACGTCACATCTGAGACGTCACAACACCTCTCCCGGATGGGCTCGAACCACCAACCTATTGGTTAACAACCGAACGCGCTAACCATTGAGCAACGGAAGCTCAGAAATTACATGGTTGTCAGGTATTGTGGAAAAGTTATGACTTTTTACGTTACATCTGAGACCCTACAACACCTCTCCAGGGTGGGCTCGAACCACCAACCTTTCGGTTAACCGCCGAACGCGCTAACCATTGCGCCATGGAAGCCCAAAAATTAAATGGTCGTCAGGTATTGTGGAAAACCTTTGGCTTTCTACGTTACATTGGAGATCCCACAACACCGCTCCCGGGTAGGCTCGAACCACCAACCTATTGGTTAACAACCGAACGCGCTAACCATTGACCCACGTAAGCTCAGAAATTAAATGGTTGTCAGGTATTGTGGAAAAGTTATGACTTTTTACGTTACATCTGAGACCTTACAACACCTCTCCAGGGTGGGCTCGAACCACCAACCTTTTGGTTAACAGAAGAACGCGCTACTCATTGAGCCACGGAAGCTCAGAAGTTAAATGGTTGTCACGTATTGTGGAAACGCTTTTACTTTTTACGCTACATCTGAGACCCGACAACACCGCTCCCGGATGGGCTCGAACCACCAACCTATTGGTTAACAGCCGAACGGCGCTAACCATTGAGCCACGGAAGCTCAGAAATTAAATGGTTGTCAGGTATTGTGGAAAAGTTATGACTTTTTACGTTACATCTGAGACCTTACAACACCTCTCCAGGGTGGGCTCGAACCACCAACCTTTTGGTTAACAGCCGAACGCGCTACTCATTGAGCCACGGAAGCTCAGAAGATAAATGGTTGTCACGTATTGTGGAAACGCTTTTACTTTTTACGCTACATCTGAGACCCCACCACACCTCTCCCGGGTGGGCTCGAACCACCAACCTTTCGGTTAACAGCCGAACGCGCTAACCATTGAGCCACGGAAGCTCATAAATTAAATGGTTGTCACGTATTGTGGAAAAGTTTTGTCTTTTTACGCTACATCTGAGACCCCACAACACCTCTCCCGGATGGGCTCGAACCACCAACCTTTCGATTAACAGCTGAACGCGCTAACCATTGCGCCACGGAAGCCCAAAAATTAAACGTTCGTCAGGTATTTTGGAAAAACTCTGGCATTTTACGTTACATCTGAGGCGTCACAACACCGCTCCCGGGAGGGCTCAAACCACCAGTCTTTTGAATAGCAGCTGAACGCGCTAACCATTGCGCCACGGAAGCCCAAAAATTAAATGGTCGTCAGGTATTGTGGAAAAACCATGACTTTTTACTTGACATCTGAGACGTCACAACACCGCTCCCGGATGGGCTCGAACCACCAACCTATTGGTTAGAAGCCGAACGCGCTAACCATTAAGCCTCGGAAGCTCAGAAAATAAATGTCTCTCACGTATTGTGGAAAGGTTTTGACTTTTCACGCTACATCTGAGACCACACAACACCTCTCCCAGGTGGGTTCGAAGCACCAACCTTTCGATTAACAGCTGAACACGCTAACCATTGCGCCACGGAAGCCCAAATATTAAATGGTTGTCAGGTATTGTGAAAAAACCTTGACTTTTTACGTCACATCTGAGACGTCACAACACCGCTCCCGGATGGGCTCGAACCACCAACCTATTGGTTAGAAGCCGAACGCGCTAACCATTAAGCCTCGGAAGCTCAGAAAATAAATGGTTCTCACGTATTGTGGAAAGGTTTTGACTTTTCACGCTACATCTGAGACCACACAACACCTCTCCCGGGTGGGTTCGAACCACCAACCTTTCGGTTAACAGCCGAACGCGCTAACCATTGCGCCACGGAAGCCCAAAAATTAAATGGTCGTCAGGTATTGTGGAAAAACTTTGGCTTTTTACGTTACATTTGAGACAAAACAACACCTCTCCAAGGTTGGCTCGAACCACCAACCTTTCGGTTAACAGCCGAACGCGCTAACCATTGCGCCACGGAAGCCCAAAAATTAAATAGTTGTCAGGTATTGTGGAAAAGTTATGACTTTTTACGTTACATCTGAGACCCTCCAACACCTCTTCAGGGTGGGCTCGAACCACCAACCTTTCGGTTAACAGCCGAACGCGCTAACCATTGCGCCACGGAAGCCCAAAAATTAAATGGTCGTCAGGTATTGTGGAAAAACTTTGGCTTTCTACGTTATATTTGAGATCCCTCAACCCCGCTCCCGGGTGGGCTCGAACCACCAACCTATTGGTTAACAGCCGAAGGCGCTAACCATTGAGCCACGGAAGCTCAGAAAATAAATGGTTGTCAAGTATTGTGGAAAAGTTTTGAATTTTACTCTACATCTGAGACCCCACAACACCTCTCCAGTGTGGGCTCGAACCACCAACCTTTCGATTAACAGCTGAACGCGATAACCACTGCGCCACGGAAGCCCAAAAATTAAATGTTCGTCAGGTATTGTGGAAAAACTCTGACATTTTACGTTACATCTGAGACGTCACAACACCGCTCCCGGGAGGGCTCAAACCACCAGTCTTTTGAATAGCAGCTGAACGCGCTAACCATTGCGCCACGGAAGCCCAAAAATTAAATGGTCGTCAGGTATTGTGGAAAAACCTTGACTTTTTACTTGACATCTGAGACGTCACAACACCGCTCCCGGATGGGCTCGAACCACCAACCTATTGGTTAGAAGCCGAACGCGCTAACCATTAAGCCTCGGAAGCTCAGATAATAAATGGTTCTCACGTATTGTGGAAAGGTTTTGACTTTTCACGCTACATCTGAGACCACACAACACCTCTCCCGGGTGGGTTCAAACCACCGACCTTTCGGTTAACAGCCGAACGCGCTAACCATTGCACCACGGAAGCCCAAAAATTAAATGTTCGGCAGGTATTGTGGAAAAACTTTGGCTTTCTACGTTACATTTGAGACAAAACAACACCTCTCCAAGGTTGGCTTGAACCACCAACCTTTCGGTTAACAGCCGAACGCGCTAACCATTGCGCCACGGAAGCCCAAAAATTAAATAGTTGTCAGGTATTGTGGAAAAGTTATGACTTTTTACGTTACATCTGAGACCCTCCAACACCTCTTCAGGGTGGGCTCGAACCACCAACCTTTCGGTTAACAGCCGAACGCGCTAACCATTGCACCACGGAAGCCCAAAAATTAAATGGTCGTCAGGTATTGTGGAAAAACTTTGGCTTTCTACGTTATATTTGAGATCCCTCAACCCCGCTCCCGGTTGGGCTCGAACCACCAGCCTATTGGTTAACAGCCGAAGGCGCTAACCATTGAGCCACGGAAGCTCAGAAAATAAATGGTTGTCAAGTATTGTGGAAAAGTTTTGAATTTTACTCTACATCTGAGACCCCACAACACCTCTCCAGTGTGGGCTCGAACCACCAACCTTTCGATTAACAGCTGAACGCGATAACCACTGCGCCACGGAAACCCAAAAATTAAATGTTCGTCAGGTATTGTGGAAAAACTCTGACATTTTACGTTACATCTGAGACGTCACAACACCGCTCCCGGGAGGGCTCAAACCACCAGTCTTTTGAATAGCAGCTGAACGCGCTAACCATTGCGCCACAGAAGCCCAAAAATTAAATGGTCGTCAGGTATTGTGGAAAAACCTTGACTTTTTACTTGACATCTGAGACGTCACAACACCGCTCCCGGATGGGCTCGAACCACCAACCTATTGGTTAGAAGCCGAACGCGCTAACCATTAAGCCTCGGAAGCTCAGAAAATAAATGGTTCTCACGTATTTTGGAAAGCTTTTGACTTTTCACGCTACATCTGAGACCACACAACACCTCTCCCGGGTGGTTTCGAACCACCAACCTTTCGATTAACAGCTGAACACGCTAACCATTGCGCCACGGAAGCCCAAAAACTAAATGTTCGGCAGGTAATGTGGAAAGACTCTGACATGTTACGTTATATCTGAGACGTCACAACACCGCTCCCGGGAGGGCTCAAACCACCAGTCTTTTGAATAGCAGCTGAACGAGCTAACCATTGCGCCACGGAAGCCCAAATATTAAATGGTCGTCAGGTATTGTGGAAAAACCTTGACTTTTTACGTCACATCTGAGACGTCAGAACAACGCTCCCGGATAGGTTCGAACCACCAACCTTTTGGTCAACAGCCGAACGCGCTAACCATTGAGCCACGGAAGCTCAGAAATTAAATGGTCGTCAGGTATTGTGGAAAATTTATGACTTTTTACGTTACATCTGAGATCCCTCAACCCCGCTACCGGGTTGGCTCGAACCACCAACCTATTGGTTAACAGCCGAAGGCGCTGACCATTGAGAAACGGAAGCTCAGAAATTTAATGGTTGTCAGGTATTGTGGAAAAGTTACGACTTTTTACGTTACATCTGAGACAAAACAACACCTCTCCAAGGTGGGCTCGAACCACCAACCTTTCGGTTAACAGCCGAAGGCGCTAACCATTGCGCCACGGAAGCCCAAAAATAAGATGGTCGTCAGGAATTGTGGAAAAACTTTGGCTTTCTACGTTACATTTGAGATCCCACAACCCCGCTCCCGGGTGGGCTCGAACCACCAACCTATTGGTTAACAGCCGAAAGCGCTAACCATTGAGCCACGGAAGCTCAGAAAATGAATGGTTGTCACGTATTGTGGAAAAGTTTTGACTTTTTACTCTACATCTAAGACCCCACAACACCTCTCCAGGGTGGGCTCGAACCACCAACCTTTCGATTAAGAGCTGAACGCGCTAACCATTGCGCCACGGAAGCCCGAAAATTAAATGTTCGTCAGGTATTGTGGAAAAACTCTGACATTTTACGTTACATCTGAGACGTCACAACACTGCACCCGGGAGGGCTCAAACCACCAGTCTTTTGAATAGCAGCTGAACGCGCTAACCATTGCGCCACGGAAGCCCAAAAATTAAATGGTCGTCAGGTATTGTGGATAAACCTTGACTTTTTACTTCACATCTGAGACGTCACAACACCGCTCCCGGATGGCCTCGAACCACCAACCTATTGGTTAGAATCCGAACGCGCTAACCATTGAGCCACGGAAGCTCAGAAATTAAATGGTTGTCAGGTATTGTGGAAAATTTATGACTTTTTACGTTACATCTGAGACCCTACAACACCTCTCCAGGGTGGGCTCGAACCACCAACCTTTCGGTTAACAGCCGAAGGCGCTAACCATTGCGCCACGGAAGCCCAAAAATTAGATGGTCGTCAGGAATTGTGGAAAAACTTTGGCTTTCTACGTTACATTTGAGATCCCACAACCCCGCTCCCGGGTGGGCTCGAACCACCAACCTATTGGTTAACAGCCGAAAGCGCTAACCATTGAGCCACGGAAGCTCAGAAAATGAATGGTTGTCACGTATTGTGGAAAAGTTTTGACTTTTTACTCTACATCTAAGACCCCACAACACCTCTCCAGGGTGGGCTCGAACCACCAACCTTTCGATTAAGAGCTGAACGCGCTAACCATTGCGCCACGGAAGCCCGAAAATTAAATGTTCGTCAGGTATTGTGGAAAAACTCTGACATTTTACGTTACATCTGAGACGTCACAACACTGCACCCGGGAGGGCTCAAACCACCAGTCTTTTGAATAGCAGCTGAACGCGCTAACCATTGCGCCACGGAAGCCCAAAAATTAAATGGTCGTCAGGTATTGTGGATAAACCTTGACTTTTTACTTCACATCTGAGACGTCACAACACCGCTCCCGGATGGCCTCGAACCACCAACCTATTGGTTAGAATCCGAACGCGCTAACCATTGAGCCACGGAAGCTCAGAAATTAAATGGTTGTCAGGTATTGTGGAAAATTTATGACTTTTTACGTTACATCTGAGACCCTACAACACCTCTCCAGGGTGGGCTCGAACCACCAACCTTTCGGTTAACAGCCGAAGGCGCTAACCATTGCGCCACGGAAGCCCAAAAATTAAATGGTCGTCAGGTATTGTGGAAAAACTTTGGCTTTCTACGTTACATTTGAGACAAAACAACACCTCTCCAAGGTTGGCTCGAACCACCAACCTTTCGGTTAACAGCCGAACGCGCTAACCATTGCGCCACGGAAGCCCAAAAATTAAATAGTTGTCAGGTATTGTGGAAAAGTTATGACTTTTTACGTTACATCTGAGACCCTGCAACACCTCTTCAGGGTGGGCTCGAAC
Organism: Phalangium opilio; assembly: GCF_054372755.1. Taxonomy (NCBI): domain Eukaryota; kingdom Metazoa; phylum Arthropoda; class Arachnida; order Opiliones; family Phalangiidae; genus Phalangium; species Phalangium opilio. The sequence goes on from NW_028324173.1 coordinate 4,883,872, forward strand.
CACCAACCTTTCGGTTAACAGCCGAACGCGCTAACCATTGCGCCACGGAAGCCCAAAAATTAAATGGTCGTCAGGTATTGTGGAAAAACTTTGGCTTTCTACGTTATATTTGAGATTCCTCAACCCCGCTCCCGGGTTGGCTCGAACCACCAACCTATTGGTTAACAGCCGAAGGCGCTAACTCATTGAGCCACGGAAGCTCAGAAAATAAATGGTTGTCAAGTATTGTGGAAAAGTTTTGAATTTTACTCTACATCTGAGACCCCACAACACCTCTCCAGTGTGGGCTCGAACCACCAACCTTTCGATTAACAGCTGAACACGCTAACCATTGCGCCACGGAAGCCCAAAAACTAAATGTTCGGCAGGTAATGTGGAAAGACTCTGACATTTTACTTTATATCTGAGACGTCACAACACCGCTCCCGGGAGGGCTCAAACCACCAGTCTTTTGAATAGCAGCTGAACGAGCTAACCATTGCGCCACGGAAGCCCAAATATTAAATGGTCGTCAGGTATTGTGGAAAAACCTTGACTTTTTACGTCACATCTGAGACGTCAGAACACCGCTCCCGGATAGGTTCGAACCACCAACCTTTTTGTCAACAGCCGGACGCGCTAACCATTGAGCCACGGAAGCTCAGAAATTAAATGGTCGTCAGGTATTGTGGAAAAACTTTGGCTTTCTACGTTACATTTGAGATCCCTCAACCCCGCTACCGGGTTGGCTCGAACCACCAACCTATTGGTTAACAGCCGAAGGCGCTGACCATTGAGCCACGGAAGCTCAGAAATTTAATGGTTGTCAGGTATTGTGGAAAAGTTACGACTTTTTACGTTACATCTGAGACAAAACAACACCTCTCCAAGGTGGGCTCGAACCACCAACCTTTCGGTTAACAGCCGAAGGCGCTAACCATTGCGCCACGGAAGCCCAAAAATTAAATGGTCGTCAGGTATTGTGGAAAAACTTTGGCTTTCTACGTTACATTTGAGATCACACAACCCCGCTCCCGGGTGGGCTCGAACCACCAACCAATTGGTTAACAGCCGAAAGCGCTAACCATTGAGCCACGGAAGCTCAGAAAATGAATGGTTGTCACGTATTGTGGAAAAGTTTTGACTTTTTACTCTACATCTAAGACCCCACAACACCTCTCCAGGGTGGGCTCGAACCACCAACCTTTCGATTAAGAGCTGAACGCGCTAACCATTGCGCCACGGAAGCCCGAAAATTAAATGTTCGTCAGGTATTGTGGAAAAACCTTGGCTTTTTACTTCACATCTGAGACGTCACAACACCGCTCCCGGATGGCCTCGAACCACCAACCTATTGGTTAGAATCCGAACGCGCTAACCATTGAGCCACGGAAGCTCAGAAATTAAATGGTTGTCAGGTATTGTGGAAAAGTTATGACTTTTTACGTTACATCTGAGACCCTACAACACCTCTCCAGGGTGGGCTCGAACCACCAACCTTTCGGTTAACAGCCGAAGGCGCTAACCATTGCGCCACGGAAGCCCGAAAATTAAATGTTCGTCAGGTATTGTGGAAAAAATCTGACATTTTACGTTACATCTGAGACGTCACAACACTGCACCCGGGAGGGCTCAAACCACCAGTCTTTTGAATAGCAGCTGAACGCGCTAACCATTGCGCCACGGAAGCCCAAAAATTAAATGGTCGTCAGGTATTGTGGATAAACCTTGACTTTTTACTTCACATCTGAGACGTCACAACACCGCTCCCGGATGGCCTCGAACCACCAACCTATTGGTTAGAATCCGAACGCGCTACCATTGAGCCACGGAAGCTCAGAAATTAAATGGTTGTCAGGTATTGTGGAAAATTTATGACTTTTTACGTTACATCTGAGACCCTACAACACCTCTCCCGGGTGGGCTCGAACCACAAACCTTTCGGTTAACAGCCGAAGGCGCTAACCATTGCGCCACGGAAGCCCAAAAATTAAATGGTCGTCAGGTATTGTGGAAAAACTTTGGCTTTCTACGTTACATTTGAGACAAAACAACACCTCTCCAAGGTTGGCTCGAACCACCAACCTTTCGGTTAACAGCCGAACGCGCTAACCATTGCGCCACGGAAGCCCAAAAATTAAATAGTTGTCAGGTATTGTGGAAAAGTTATGACTTTTTACGTTACATCTGAGACCCTCCAACACCTCTTCAGGGTGGGCTCGAACCACCAACCTTTCGGTTAACAGCCGAACGCGCTAACCATTGCGCCACGGAAGCCCAAAAATTAAATGGTCGTCAGGTATTGTGGAAAAACTTTGGCTTTCTACGTTACATTTGAGATCCCACAACCCCGCTCCCGGGTGGGCTCGAACCACCAACCTATTGGTTAACAGCCGAAAGCGCTAACCATTGAGCCACGGAAGCTCAGAAAATGAATGGTTGTCACGTATTGTGGAAAAGTTTTGACTTTTTACTCTACATCTAAGACCCCACAACACCTCTCCAGGGTGGGCTCGAACCACCAACCTTTCGATTAAGAGCTGAACGCGCTAACCATTGCGCCACGGAAGCCCAAAAATTAAATGTTCGTCAGGTATTGTGGAAAAACTCTGACATTTTACGTTACATCTGAGACGTCACAACACCGCTCCCCGGAGGGCTCAAACCACCAGTCTTTTGAATAGCAGCTGAACGCGCTAACCATTGTGCCACGGAAGCCCAAAAATTAAATGGTCGTCAGGTATTGTGGAAAAACCTTGACTTTTTACTTGACATCTGAGACGTCACAACACCGCTCCCGGATGGGCTCGAACCACCAATCTATTGGTTAGAAGCCGAACGCGCTAACCATTAAGCCTCGGAAGCTCAGAAAATAAATGGTTCTCACGTATTGTGGAAAGGTTTTGACTTTTCACGCTACATCTGAGACCACACAACACCTCTCCCGGGTGGGTTCGAACCACCAACCTTTCGATTAACAGCTGAACACGCTAACCATTGCGCCACGGAAGCCCAAAACTAAATGTCGGCAGGTAATGTGGAAAGACTCTGACATTTTACTTTATATCTGAGACGTCACAACACCGCTCCCGGGAGGGCTCAAACCACCAGTCTTTTGATTAGCAGCTGAACGAGCTAACCATTGCGCCACGGAAGCCCAAATATTAAATGGTCGTCAGGTATTGTGGAAAAACCTTGACTTTTTACGTGACATCTGAGACGTCAGAACACCGCTCCCGGATAGGTTCGAACCACCAACCTTTTGGTCAACAGCCGAACGCGCTAACCATTGAGCCACGGAAGCTCAGAAATTAAATGGTCGTCAGGTATTGTGGAAAAACTTTGGCTTTCTACGTTACATTTGAGATCCCTCAACCCCGCTACCGGGTTAGCTCGAACCACCAACCTATTGGTTAACAGCCGAAGGCGCTGACCATTGAGCCACGGAAGCTCAGAAATTTAATGGTTGTCAGGTATTGTGGAAAAGTTACGACTTTTTACGTTACATCTGAGACAAAACAACACCTCTCCAAGGTGGGCTCGAACCACCAACCTTTCGGTTAACAGCCGAAGGCGCTAACCATTGCGCCACGGAAGCCCAAAAATTAAAAGGTCGTCAGGTATTGTGGAAAAACTTTGGCTTTCTACGTTACATTTGAGATCCCACAACCCCGCTCCCGGGTGGGCTCGAACCACCAACCTATTGGTTAACAGCCGAAAGCGCTAACCATTGAGCCACGGAAGCTCAGAAAATGAATGGTTGTCACGTATTGTGGAAAAGTTTTGACTTTTTACTCTACATCTAAGACCCCACAACACCTCTCCAGGGTGGGCTCGAACCACCAACCTTTCGATTAAGAGCTGAACGCGCTAACCATTGCGCCACGGAAGCCCGAAAATTAAATGTTCGTCAGGTATTGTGGAAAAACTCTGACATTTTACGTTACATCTGAGACGTCACAACACTGCACCCGGGAGGGCTCAAACCACCAGTCTTTTGAATAGCAGCTGAACGCGCTAACCATTGCGCCACGGAAGCCCAAAAATTAAATGGTCGTCAGGTATTGTGGATAAACCTTGACTTTTTACTTCACATCTGAGACGTCACAACACCGCTCCCGGATGGCTTCGAACCACCAACCTATTGGTTAGAATCCGAACGCGCTAACCATTGAGCCACGGAAGCTCAGAAATTAAATGGTTGTCAGGTATTGTGGAAAAGTTATGACTTTTTACGTTACATCTGAGACCCTACAACACCTCTCCCGGGTGGGCTCGAACCACAAACCTTTCGGTTAACAGCCGAAGGCGCTAACCATTGCGCCACGGAAGCCCAAAAATTAAATGGTCGTCAGGTATTGTGGAAAAACTTTGGCTTTCTACGTTACATTTGAGACAAAACAACACCTCTCCAAGGTTGGCTCGAACCACCAACCTTTCGGTTAACAGCCGAACGCGCTAACCATTGCGCCACGGAAGCCCAAAAATTAAATAGTTGTCAGGTATTGTGGAAAAGTTATGACTTTTTACGTTACATCTGAGACCCTCCAACACCTCTTCAGGGTGGGCTCGAACCACCAACCTTTCGGTTAACAGCCGAACGCGCTAACCATTGCGCCACGGAAGCCCAAAAATTAAATGGTCGTCAGGTATTGTGGAAAAACTTTGGCTTTCTACGTTACATTTGAGATCCCACAACCCCGCTCCCGGGTGGGCTCGAACCACCAACCTATTGGTTAACAGCCGAAAGCGCTAACCATTGAGCCACGGAAGCTCAGAAAATGAATGGTTGTCACGTATTGTGGAAAAGTTTTGACTTTTTACTCTACATCTAAGACCCCACAACACCTCTCCAGGGTGGGCTCGAACCACCAACCTTTCGATTAAGAGCTGAACGCGCTAACCATTGCGCCACGGAAGCCCAAAAATTAAATGTTCGTCAGGTATTGTGGAAAAACTCTGACATTTTACGTTACATCTGAGACGTCACAACACCGCTCCCGGGAGGGCTCAAACCACCAGTCTTTTGAATAGCAGCTGAACGCGCTAACCATTGTGCCACGGAAGCCCAAAAATTAAATGGTCGTCAGGTATTGTGGAAAAACCTTGACTTTTTACTTGACATCTGAGACGTCACAACACCGCTCCCGGATGGGCTCGAACCACCAATCTATTGGTTAGAAGCCGAACGCGCTAACCATTAAGCCTCGGAAGCTCAGAAAATAAATGGTTCTCACGTATTGTGGAAAGGTTTTGACTTTTCACGCTACATCTGAGACCACACAACACCTCTCCCGGGTGGGTTCGAACCACCAACCTTTCGATTAACAGCTGAACACGCTAACCATTGCGCCACGGAAGCCCAAAACTAAATGTCGGCAGGTAATGTGGAAAGACTCTGACATTTTACTTTATATCTGAGACGTCACAACACCGCTCCCGGGAGGGCTCAAACCACCAGTCTTTTGATTAGCAGCTGAACGAGCTAACCATTGCGCCACGGAAGCCCAAATATTAAATGGTCGTCAGGTATTGTGGAAAAACCTTGACTTTTTACGTGACATCTGAGACGTCAGAACACCGCTCCCGGATAGGTTCGAACCACCAACCTTTTGGTCAACAGCCGAACGCGCTAACCATTGAGCCACGGAAGCTCAGAAATTAAATGGTCGTCAGGTATTGTGGAAAAACTTTGGCTTTCTACGTTACATTTGAGATCCCTCAACCCCGCTACCGGGTTAGCTCGAACCACCAACCTATTGGTTAACAGCCGAAGGCGCTGACCATTGAGCCACGGAAGCTCAGAAATTTAATGGTTGTCAGGTATTGTGGAAAAGTTACGACTTTTTACGTTACATCTGAGACAAAACAACACCTCTCCAAGGTGGGCTCGAACCACCAACCTTTCGGTTAACAGCCGAAGGCGCTAACCATTGCGCCACGGAAGCCCAAAAATTAAAAGGTCGTCAGGTATTGTGGAAAAACTTTGGCTTTCTACGTTACATTTGAGATCCCACAACCCCGCTCCCGGGTGGGCTCGAACCACCAACCTATTGGTTAACAGCCGAAAGCGCTAACCATTGAGCCACGGAAGCTCAGAAAATGAATGGTTGTCACGTATTGTGGAAAAGTTTTGACTTTTTACTCTACATCTAAGACCCCACAACACCTCTCCAGGGTGGGCTCGAACCACCAACCTTTCGATTAAGAGCTGAACGCGCTAACCATTGCGCCACGGAAGCCCGAAAATTAAATGTTCGTCAGGTATTGTGGAAAAACTCTGACATTTTACGTTACATCTGAGACGTCACAACACTGCACCCGGGAGGGCTCAAACCACCAGTCTTTTGAATAGCAGCTGAACGCGCTAACCATTGCGCCACGGAAGCCCAAAAATTAAATGGTCGTCAGGTATTGTGGATAAACCTTGACTTTTTACTTCACATCTGAGACGTCACAACACCGCTCCCGGATGGCTTCGAACCACCAACCTATTGGTTAGAATCCGAACGCGCTAACCATTGAGCCACGGAAGCTCAGAAATTAAATGGTTGTCAGGTATTGTGGAAAAGTTATGACTTTTTACGTTACATCTGAGACCCTACAACACCTCTCCAGGGTGTGCTCGAACCACCAACCTTTCGGTTAACAGCCGAAGGCGCTAACCATTGCGCCACGGAAGCCCAAAAATTAAATGGTCGTCAGGTATTGTGGAAAAACTTTGGCTTTCTACGTTACATTTGAGATCCCACAACCCCGCTCCCGGGTGGGCTCGAACCACCAACCTATTGGTTAACAGCCGAAAGCGCTAACCATTGAGCCACGGAAGCTCAGAAAATGAATGGTTGTCACGTATTGTGGAAAAGTTTTGACTTTTTACTCTACATCTAAGACCCCACAACACCTCTCCAGGGTGGGCTCGAACCACCAACCTTTCGAATAAGAGCTGAACGCGCTAACCATTGCGCCACGGAAGCCCAAAAATTAAATGTTCGTCAGGTATTGTGGAAAAACTCTGACATTTTACGTTACATCTGAGACGTCACAACACTGCACCCGGGAGGGCTCAAACCACCAGTCTTTTGAATAGCAGCTGAACGCGCTAACCATTGCGCCACGGAAGCCCAAAAATTAAATGGTCGTCAGGTATTGTGGATAAACCTTGACTTTTTACTTCACATCTGAGACGTCACAACACCGCTCCCGGATGGCCTCGAACCACCAACCTATTGGTTAGAATCCGAACGCGCTAACCATTGAGCCACGGAAGCTCAGAAATTAAATGGTTGTCAGGTATTGTGGAAAAGTTATGACTTTTTACGTTACATCTGAGACCCTACAACACCTCTCCAGGGTGGGCTCGAACCACCAACCTTTCGGTTAACAGCCGAACGCGCTAACCATTGCGCCACGGAAGCCCAAAAATTAAATGGTCGTCAGGTATTGTGGAAAACCTTTGGCTTTCTACGTTACATTTGAGATCCCTCAACCCCGCTCCCGGATGGGCTCGAACCACCAACCTTTCGATTAACAGCTGAACGCGCTAACCACTGCGCCACGGAAGCCCAAAAATTAAATGTTCGTCAGGTATTGTGGAAAAACTCTGACATTTTACGTTACATCTGAGACGTCACAACACTGCTCCCGGGAGGGCTCAAACCACCAGTCTTTTGAATAGCAGCTGAACGCGCTAACCATTGCGCCACGGAAGCCCAAAAATTAAATGGTCGTTAGGTATTGTGGAAAAGTTATGACTTTTTACGTTACATCTGAGACAAAACAACACCTCTCCAAGGTGGGCTCGAACCACCAACCTTTCGGTTAACAGCCGAACGCGCTAACCATTGCGCCACGGAAGCCCAAAAATTAAATGGTCGTCAGGTATTGTGGAAAAACTTTGGCTTTCTACGTTACATTTGAGACAAAACAACACCTCTCCAAGGTTGGCTTGAACCACCAACATTTCGGTTAACAGCCGAACGCGCTAACCATTGCGCCACGGAAGCCCAAAAATTAAATAGTTTTCAGGTATTGTGGAAAAGTTATGACTTTTTACGTTACATCTGAGACCCTCCAACACCTCTTCAGGGTGGGCTCGAACCACCAACCTTTCGGTTAACAGCCGAACGCGCTAACCATTGCACCACGGAAGCCCAAAAATTAAATGGTCGTCAGGTATTGTGGAAAAACTTTGGCTTTCTACGTTATATTTGAGATCCCTCAACCCCGCTCCCGGTTGGGCTCGAACCACCAACCTATTGGTTAACAGCCGAAGGCGCTAACCATTGAGCCACGGAAGCTCAGAAAATAAATGGTTGTCAAGTATTGTGGAAAAGTTTTGAATTTTACTCTACATCTGAGACCCCACAACACCTCTCCAGTGTGGGCTCGAACCACCAACCTTTCGATTAACAGCTGAACGCGATAACCACTGCGCCACGGAAACCCAAAAATTAAATGTTCGTCAGGTATTGTGGAAAAACTCTGACATTTTACGTTACATCTGAGACGTCACAACACCGCTCCCGGGAGGGCTCAAACCACCAGTCTTTTGAATAGCAGCTGAACGCGCTAACCATTGCGCCACAGAAGCCCAAAAATTAAATGGTCGTCAGGTATTGTGGAAAAACCTTGACTTTTTACTTGACATCTGAGACGTCACAACACCGCTCCCGGATGGGCTCGAACCACCAAACTATTGGTTAGAAGCCGAACGCGCTAACCATTAAGCCTCGGAAGCTCAGAAAATAAATGGTTCTCACGTATTTTGGAAAGCTTTTGACTTTTCACGCTACATCTGAGACCACACAACACCTCTCCCGGGTGGGTTCGAACCACCAACCTTTCGATTAACAGCTGAACACGCTAACCATTGCGCCACGGAAGCCCAAAAACTAAATGTTCGGCAGGTAATGTGGAAAGACTCTGACATTTTACGTTATATCTAGACGTCACAACACCGCTCCCGGGAGGGCTCAAACCACCAGTCTTTTGAATAGCAGCTGAACGAGCTAACCATTGCGCCACGGAAGCCCAAATATTAAATGGTCGTCAGGTATTGTGGAAAAACCTTGACTTTTTACGTCACATCTGAGACGTCAGAACAACACTCCCGGATAGGTTCGAACCACCAACCTTTTGGTCAACAGCCGAACGCGCTAACCATTGAGCCACGGAAGCTCAGAAATTAAATGGTCGTCAGGTATTGTGGAAAATTTATGACTTTTTACGTTACATCTGAGATCCCTCAACCCCGCTACCGGGTTGGCTCGAACCACCAACCTATTGGTTAACAGCCGAAGGCGCTGACCATTGAGAAACGGAAGCTCAGAAATTTAATGGTTGTCAGGTATTGTGGAAAAGTTACGACTTTTTACGTTACATCTGAGACAAAACAACACCTCTCCAAGGTGGGCTCGAACCACCAACCTTTCGGTTAACAGCCGAAGGCGCTAACCATTGCGCCACGGAAGCCCAAAAATTAGATGGTCGTCAGGAATTGTGGAAAAACTTTGGCTTTCTACGTTACATTTGAGATCCCACAACCCCGCTCCCGGGTGGGCTCGAACCACCAACCTATTGGTTAACAGCCGAAAGCGCTAACCATTGAGCCACGGAAGCTCAGAAAATGAATGGTTGTCACGTGTTGTGGAAAAGTTTTGACTTTTTACTCTACATCTAAGACCCCACAACACCTCTCCAGGGTGGGCTCGAACCACCAACCTTTCGATTAAGAGCTGAACGCGCTAACCATTGCGCCACGGAAGCCCAAAAATTAAATGTTCGTCAGGTATTGTGGAAAAACTCTGACATTTTACGTTACATCTGAGACGTCACAACACTGCACCCGGGAGGGCTCAAACCACCAGTCTTTTGAATAGCAGCTGAACGCGCTAACCATTGCGCCACGGAAGCCCAAAAATTAAATGGTCGTCAGGTATTGTGGATAAACCTTGACTTTTTACTTCACATCTGAGACGTCACAACACCGCTCCCGGATGGCCTCGAACCACCAACCTATTGGTTAGAATCCGAACGCGCTAACCATTGAGCCACGGAAGCTCAGAAATTAAATGGTTGTCAGGTATTGTGGAAAAGTTATGACTTTTTACGTTACATCTGAGACCCTGCAACACCTCTCTAGGGTGGGCTCGAACCACCAACCTTTCGGTTAACAGCCGAAGGCGCTAACCATTGCGCCACGGAAGCCCAAAAATTAAATGGTCGTCAGGTATTGTGGAAAAACTTTGGCTTTCTACGTTACATTTGAGATCCCACAACCCCGCTCCCGGGTGGGCTCGAACCACCAACCTATTGGTTATCAGCCGAAAGCGCTAACCATTGAGCCACGGAAGCTCAGAAAATGAATGTTTGTCACGTATTGTGGAAAAGTTTTGACTTTTTACTCTACATCTAAGACCCCACAACACCTCTCCAGGGTGGGCTCGAACCACCAATCTTTCGATTACGAGCTGAACGCGCTAACCATTGCGCCACGGAAGCCCAAAAATTAAATGTTCGTCAGGTATTGTGGAAAAACTCTGACATTTTACGTTACATCTGAGACGTCACCACACTGCACCCGGGAGGGCTCAAACCACCAGTCTTTTGAATAGCAGCTGAACGCGCTAACCATTGCGCCACGAGAGCCCAAAAATTAAATGGTCGTCAGGTATTGTGGATAAACCTTGACTTTTTACTTCACATCTGAGACGTCACAACACCGCTCCCGGATGGCCTCGAACCACCAACCTATTGGTTAGAATCCGAACGCGCTAACCATTGAGCCACGGAAGCTCAGAAATTAAATGGTTGTCAGGTATTGTGAAAAAAATATGACTTTTTACGTTACATCTGAGACCCTACAACACCTCTCCAGGGTGGGCTCGAACCACCAACCTTTCGGTTAACAATCGAACGCGCTAACCATTGCGCCACGGAAGCCCAAAAATTAAATGGTCGTCAGGTATTGTGGAAAACCTTTGGCTTTCTACGTTACATTTGAGATCCCTCAACCCCGCTCCCGGATGGGCTCGAACCACCAACCTTTCGATTAACAGCTGAACGCGCTAACCACTGCGCCACGGAAGCCCAAAAATTAAATGTTCGTCAGGTATTGTGGAAAAACTCTGACATTTTACGTTACATCTGAGACGTCACAACACTGCTCCCGGGAGGGCTCAAACCACCAGTCTTTTGAATAGCAGCTGAACGCGCTAACCATTGCGCCACGGAAGCCCAAAAATTAAATGGTCGTTAGGTATTGTGGAAAAGTTATGACTTTTTACGTTACATCTGAGACAAAACAACACCTCTCCAAGGTGGGCTCGAACCACCAACCTTTCGGTTAACAGCCGAACACGCTAACCATTGCGCCACGGAAGCCCAAAAATTAAATGGTCGTCAGGTATTGTGGAAAAACTTTGGCTTTCTACGTTACATTTGAGACAAAACAACACCTCTCCAAGGTTGGCACGAACCACCAATCTTTCGGTTAACAGCCGAACGCGCTAACCATTGCGCCACGGAAGCCCAAAAATTAAATGGTTGTCAGGTATTGTGGAAAAGTTATGACTTTTTACGTTACATCTGAGACCATACAACACCTCTTCAGGGTGGGCTCGAACCACCAACCTTTCGGTTAACAGCCGAACGCGCTAACCATTGCGCCACGGAAGCCCAAAACTTAAATGGTCGTCAGGTATTGTGGAAAAACTTTGGCTTTCTACGTTACATTTGAGATCCCTCAACCCCGCTCCCGGGTGGGCTGGAACCACCAACCTATTGGTTAACAGCCGAAGGCGCTAACTAATGAGCCACGGAAGCTCAGAAAATAAATGGTTGTCACGTATTGTGGAAAAGTTTTGAATTTTACTCTACATCTGAGACCCCACAACACCTCTCCAGTGTGGGCTCGAACCACCAACCTTTCGATTAACAGCTGAACGCGCTAACCACTGCGCCACGGAAGCCCAAAAATTAAATGTTCGTCAGGTATTGTGGAAAAACTCTGACATTTTACGTTACATCTGAGACGTCACAACACTGCTCCCGGGAAGGCTCAAACCACCAGTCTTTTGAATAGCAGCTGAACGCGCTAACCATTGCGCCACGGAAGCCCAAAAATTAAATGGTCGTCAGGTATTGTGGAAAAACCTTGACTTTTTACTTCACATCGGAGACGTCACAACACCGCTCCCGGATGGCCTCGAACCACCAACCTATTGGTTAGAAGCGGAACGCGCTAACCATTGAGCCACGGAAGCTCAGAAAATAACTGGTTGTCACGTATTGTGGAAAGGTGTTGACTTTTTACTCTACATCTGAGACCACACAACACCTCTCCCGGGTGGGTTCGAACCACCAACCTTTTGATTAACAGCTGAACACGCTAACCATTGCGCCACGGAAGCCCAAAAATTAAATGTTCGTCAGGTAATGTGGAAAAACTCTGACATTTTACGTTACATCTGAGACGTCACAACACCGCGCCCGGGAGGGCTCAAACCACCAGTCTTTTGAATAGCAGCTGAACGAGCTAACCATTGCGCCACGGAAGCACAAATATTAAATGGTCGTCAGGTATTGTGGAAAAACCTCGACTTTTTACGTCACATCTGAGACGTCAGAACACCGCTCCCGGATGGCCTCGAACCACCAACCTATTGGTTAGAATCCGAACGCGCTAACCATTGAGCCACGGAAGCCCAAAAATTAAATGGTTGTCAGGTATTGTGGAAAAGTTATGACTTTTTACGTTACATCTGAGACCCTACAACACCTCTCCAGGGTGGGCTCGAACCACCAACCTTTCTGTTAACAGCCGAACGCGCTAACCATTGCGCCACGGAAGCCCAAAAATTAAATGGTTGTCAGGTATTGTGGAAAAGTTATGACTTTTTACGTTACATCTGAGACAAAACAACACCTCTCCAAGGTGGGCTCGAACCACCAACCTTTCGGTTAACAGCCGAACGCGCTAACCATTGCGCCACGGAAGCCCAAAAATTAAATGGTCGTCAGGTATTGTGGAAAAACTTTGGCTTTCTACGTTACATTTGAGACAAAACAACACCTCTCCAAGGTTGGCTCGAACCACCAACCTTTCGGTTAACAGCCGAACGCGCTAACCATTGCGCCACGGAAGCCCAAAAATTAAATGGTTGTCAGGTATTGTGGAAAAGTTATGACTTTTTACGTTACATCTGAGACCCTACACCACCTCTTCAGGGTGGGCTCGAACCACCAACCTTTCGGTTAACAGCCGAACGCGCTAACCATTGCGCCACGGAAGCCCAAAAGTTAAACGGTCGTCAGGTATTGTGGAAAAACTTTGGCTTTCTACGTTACATTTGAGATCCCTCAACCCCGCTCCCGGGTGGGCTCGAACCACCAACCTATTGGTTAACAGCCGAAGGCGCTAACCATTGAGCCACGGAAGCTCAGAAAATAAATGGTTGTCACGTATTGTGGAAAAGTTTTGAATTTTACTCTACATCTGAGACCCCACAACACCTCTCCCGGGTGGGTTCGAACCACCACCCTTTTGATTAACAGCTGAACACGCTAACCATTGCGCCACGGAGGCCCAAAAATTAAACGTTCGTCAGGTATTGTGAAAAAACTCTTGCATTTTACGTTACATCTGAGACATCACAACACCGCTCCCGGGAGGGCTCAAACCACCATTCTTTTGAAAAGCAGCTGAACGCGCTAACCATTGCGCAACGGAAGCCCAAAAATTAAATGGTCGTCAGGTATTGTGGAAAAACCTTGACTTTTTACGTCACATCTGAGACGTCACAACACCGCTCCCGGATGGGCTCGAACCACCAACCTATTGGTTAACAACCGAACGCGCTAACCATTGAGCCACGGAAGCTCAGAAATTACATGGTTGTCATGGTATTACGTAATAGAAATGATTAAGGGCGTGTTTAAAATTATACGAGTTTATTGAGACTTGCCCTTTAATGTATCCAATCTCCTGAAAAATACACATACCTGAGGCAACCCAAAACCCATTCTGTTACACTGGGTGTAAACCATAGCCAAGGGCCAGATAAATACTTCTCTCAGCAAAAATGTGTTATACAGGGATAATTTTAAGGGATTAACAGGCGTTAATAGTGTAACGCATAACTTAAGTATAGTAACAATTTTAATTCGAATTTAGTTTAAGGTTATTTCTTTTGCTTCAATAGGTTATTTCTCTTTCTTCGAAAAAGGGTTAGAGATTATAGATAAGGGCCGGCGACTGCAAGTCGGGGTTACCTAGCTACTTTGACAGTTTCTTTCTTCTTTGTTAAACTTACTTCTAGCTTATTTCTAGTTTGGTCATTCTCTTTGAGCCTGGGAACGCTGGTCGTCAAAGGTTAGGGGAGGTGATTACACTTCATTGGGGATTGTTGGACGGCGTCCGGCCAGCGCCGCTCACCAGATCCCACACTTTTACGTTTTACTTACTGAACTAATAGGTACAGCTATAAATGGTTAAGTTTACCCATATATACTCAGTCAGCTCGACCGTGTTTTTGTTCATTCGCTCATATTTAGAATAAGGTAAAAAAGGGTTCACAATAAGAAATGTACCGATGCCTAAAAGATAAGAACACCATTGCCAAAGGTATGATGTGTGCGTCGTTTCGTGGCGACGGATTGTCGCGCTACACAGTGTGGCGACTGATGGTCGCCAGGGAGGTCAGAGGTCACCGGGTTTCGAGGGGTTAAGGGGGAGAGAAACCTTAACCTCCCATTGGTTCGTTATTGGTGACCACCTCCGAACGGAACCAATAAGACGGGTCACTTTTGGGGTCCCGAATCAAGACCTCTACAACGATTGGTCAAGTGTAAAATATAAAACCGGGTGTTCGGACCAGAAAAGATCACTTCTAAAACGATTCTCATGATGGAAACTCTCCTCTGACATTCTCACCCTGATGACAACGAGGAAGGCTGAGAGGGTCCAAGGCCTTAAAGTTCCTCCCCGGACTTTGGTTGAGAGTAACGCCAAAAGAGGAGTCGGTCGATGCTGCGTCGCGTCGTCAAAGAACGCGAGACGTTTAAACCGGTTTGGTGCGGGTAAAGCGCGTATTAAAGAACAAACGGGAGACCCCAAGAACGTAAAGTACTTTTATTGGTTTTATACTGTTCGGCATGGTTATGTAAATATTTTGTATATAGTTGTACATAAAGTTAAATGGCATTGGTACTGGTGTACTCATATTAATGAGTCCTGATATGTTAATAATTAAAATTTAATAAGAAGTGAACCCCAACCATGGTCTCATTATTTCGTATTTAGGGTATAAGGTTTGGTAGGTGGTTGGGTGGTTTTTGTGCCTGTGCTATCGGGTAAGGTTTGGTTAAAAGGAGGCCGACGGATAAGTCGGTCTCGTAAGGTTACGCGTGGTGATAGCGCAGGAAAACGTCACAATAGTAGCGTAAGTTCATGAGACATGTTCTGTAAGCACTTCACTGATTACTAGTGCTGTGCAAGTACTCGATGAGACTCGAGTACTCGATCGAGTATCGAGCCGAATACTCGATAAGAGATTTTCTGCGACTCAAAAAAATTTCGAATATCAAACCAAGGCTCGATAAATACTCTAACTTGCTTTTGGAAGACCTTTAACTCTGAAATAATGCAAGTGTAATGTAATGTAGTAGGGTAATAGCTCCTAGAGGGTTCAATAGTGAAAGTAAAAGTAATAAAATACAGTTAAAGGTGCTTTAGCTATTATTATTATTTTTTATCTTATTCATTTATTTATTTTCTTAAGTTCAGCTTAGTAATTTTCATTTGGGACTTGCGCGAAGTAAAACAATGACTAGAAGTAACTTCGGTGAGGAATGAGATTCCGAAGTAGCCCGTACAAAAATTTTAAGCTGTAACTCATCTGCATACGCTCTTTTTTATCGCTACCACGCTGTAATATGTATACATTAAGGCTACATTTTCTGCAGCTCGAAAAACGCGAAAATTTCACAGCAATTCCAGAACTGCAAATTGTCTGCCGTTTCTACATTTTCTGTTTATTAACTGTTAATTGTCTGTACTGGCAGAAATATGCAGCGCGATTCTGCAAACGCGATGCAAAAGTAGAAATAACAGATGTTAGTTAAAAACTGTAATTTGACCATATTTATAGACATGTAACAGGTCTGCAAAAGTGATGGAAAAGTAGAAATCCAGCTGCCAATTTAAAACTGTAATTTGACCATATTTATAGACATGTAACAGGTCTGCAAAAGTGATGGAAAAGTAGAAATCCAGCTGCCAATTTAAAACTGTAATTTGACCATATTTATAGACATGTTACAGGTCTGCAAAACTTATGGAAAAGTAGAAATACCAGATGCTAGTTTAAAATAGAGCTCGGAATTTGTATAACTTTTGTTGCTTAAGTACGATCTCTTGAATATCAATCGGATCTATCCATTCAAAAAATTTAAGCCTATCTATACTTTCCAAAAACCTTATTCGAAACCAAAACCATGAATGTGTAATTTTATCCGTTCATGATTGCGAAGCGTAATTTTGGATTCGTAAAGGAGTTGACATAATCTTACGCGTACGATTAAGAACATTAATTAACAGATAAAATAATTGAATAATAATTTTTAACGTCAATTAAAGACGTTTTTTATTTACAAATAATATTGTTACCGGATAGTTTAATCTGCAATTAAAGTAGGTGTATATAATTCCATAAAAAACCAACAATCTTATCTAATCCGATTTTGCAATACTATTTTTTATTCAGAGTTAAGTTAATGCTTTGTAGTTATCCATTTTTAACCGTTTCTTAATCCGTTATCTGCAAGCTGATGCATTAACTCGGATTTTCAACTGTCAGTTTATAATGATCTGGCGGGTCACTCGGGTGGTCGTGGACGGTGGTACAAGTGTTTCGGAATATTAGTGCATGTAGACCTTGGTTAATGGCTACAGGTTGTTCTTCAGAACCCGAATCGTCGCAACCTGACGTTGCACAATGTGAAGTGACTGTTGGCGGCATTTTAACATCTCATATCGTGAGTCTTACCATGGGAAAACAATTTGCAAAATGACTGTACTGTAATAAGTAAGTACCAACATCTTATTTGTTATATATTATTTTCCAAAATAGTTACTATTTCTTACGAAAGTGCGTCGTATACACAAGGATCCAAGACCAACTTAAGCACAGGGAACTTAAAATACCACGTTGAGAAGAGACATCCTAAATATAGTACTGATCGCGATTATCAATAGTGATTTGCAGTAGCTAATACCTATAGATGTATAGAAATCATACTTTTATATACAGGAGAAGTCCATGTCCATGTGCATAACAGGTTTAAAAAAAGACGTCAGACTTCAAATATGGCAAGTTTTTCAACAGCTCGCATATTATCATCACCTGTTTTTCGGTTTCGGTGGTATCCATTTTGAGGGTTGTTTTGTTTGTACCCAACCGCGTTTCTGCAAAAGCGCCTTCAATGTCGCTGTTTATCAGGATCTCATATCTCTTGATCATGCTTCTTGAGCTAATTTTAAGGTGTGTTCTTTCCCTAGTAGCATTTTCTATCCGTTTTGTAGTCGGTTTATTGTCGGTACAGGCGGTTAGTTGTCCGAATCGGTTAATTGTCTGTAAATGTCTTCAAACCAACTTAAGTCGGATACACGACTCAAAACACGATGTGGAATGCACCTTGCCTACTAAATGGCTCGGACATGAAGTATTGTAGACTGACAGTCCGATAATTCTTTCGGGCCGATTGATCAGGTTTGGTGTCGGCCCGACTAGTTTTCTACTGGGTTCGGTCAAACTGAGAGCAAAATTTCCTAGAATCTGGCGCCTACAATATATAATTACAAATATACGGGCATCCAGACATAGGCCCCTAAAACAAGGAAAAAGTTTCAAACTTGCAGTAATACGTACTAGCCAGCCCATCTTGTTTAGAAGAGATGGAAGTCTTTGGAAGATGTTAAAACACTGCAACACTTTCATTTAGCTTCATTTTACCTACTCAAGCACACTGTAATCCATTTATTTCTACAAGATAAAGGTTCAATAACATTGTAGCGAGAGGGGAAAAACGTGACGCTGGTCTTTATAATTACTAGCAAAGGCGCGGTTGTAACAAAGACTAGTTTGCAGTGGCCCGCTGTAGCGCAAAAGATAATATCGAAGTGCTGTATTTGTTCTAAATCAGAAGGCCAGGATGATGTCTTGCTTCACGTGTGGGACTATTTCCTTATTTTAAGGGTCATTGTTTGGGAGCAAAAATGTTTTAACATTTCCACTTAGTTTTATCCAGAAAAATGTCCTTTTTATAGCAGACTAATCAGAAACAACATGTATAGGTCCCATTCATTAGAAACTAGACTATTCAACACTCTTAGTTCACACTACAGTAATAGTATGTTTTACAAGTGTTAGCAATTACAGTGGACAATGCCTCTGATAACAAAAGGTTTAAGAAGAAGCTTGACCAGAGAAGGCCACACTTAGGACTTAGATTCCGAACTGGAAATCGAACTAGTTGCCTTGCTCACATGACCACCCTAAATCCCAGCCTTCTTGCAATAGTGAAGAAGAGTGTGGTCCTGAAGACATTGTGATTTCAAACTTGGAGTCAAGCATTGGCAATACTGTAGCTAAAGTAAAATGCAACTATAATCTTCTGGGTGTCCACTCTGTACCAATAGAACTGGTTTTTTGACATTTGACTATAGTGACGTGCACATGAGTTGAGCTTTAAGTTCCTTTGTATTTTGATTTACCAATGTAGCATATCATATTCTCTGTCGGTTGCTGTACCCCATCTACCTAGCATATTAAGAGACTAACCTTTATCTCCGCGAATCGATTGTAGAAGGACACAACCTCTTAAAGTTCGGTTATTCAAGTTATTCTAGGTTGTCGTCTTTAGTTTAAAAAGTTGAGCTAGTGCTGGGATTAAAATATTTAAAGATTACATATAGAGGTATAATCTACTCAGTCTCTTTTTAATATATTTGTTATACACGTCTTAAACGGTGCCGGCTGGCCTGCATTGGGGCACGGGGGCCATGAGATCGACCCTGGAGATACTCCTTGATAAGCTTCCTCTTCATCTCTTCGTTGAGGAGGAGGCCGTCATGGGGTCCTACAGGCTCTACAATAATGGCTGTTGGGTACCCAGACTTAGGGATCACAGCTATAACAAGCTCTAGAGCCGTCGCTGACGATGCGCTCTGACAAAACCGTTACCAGTTTTGATTTTACAAAGCCATTCAGCACCCACTTTCCCAGTCGGGCCGAGTGGACTAACCTGCTGCCTTGTGGTACCGGGGTTCTAAGACTGATTCCGGCGCTGGTGCCGGTTACTACTGCCAAACCACAAAGGTCGGTTTTTCTGAAAGTCTGGGCACCTATGCAAGTGAGTTTCGGCGGAGAATGCCATGATCCGTTATTGCGCGGACTATTGCGTTAATAAAGGTTATACCGGACGGACTGTAAGAATTTAGTCTGACATTCAGGCCGCCTTGGAAGCGCTGAACCAGTGTCAGATCACTTCTCAACTGGTGTGCAGTTGCCTTGATCTGCTTGCGCGACTGGCAGCCCGCAACAGGGTTCAGCTTTACTTGGTGCCGGTCACAACGGTTATC
Source organism: Phalangium opilio (assembly GCF_054372755.1). Lineage (NCBI taxonomy): Eukaryota > Metazoa > Arthropoda > Arachnida > Opiliones > Phalangiidae > Phalangium > Phalangium opilio. The sequence continues at coordinate 4,903,493 of NW_028324173.1, forward strand.
ATGGCCATGAGCAAGCCGATAGGTTTGCTAAAAGGGGGGCGGAGGCCAAGTTCTTGGGACAGGTGCAGTTCGTCCACATCCCGTACGGGTACGCTAGACGGAGTCTGCATGACAGGTTAACCGTCATTAATAATCAGCTCTGGCATAATATGGGGGGCAAGAGACAGACGAAACAGTTCGCTAATGGTCCCTGTGGGTCTCGGGCTAGAAACCTTATTGTGATCAGCAAATGGGATATTAGGCTGGCCACCTGTCTTTAAGTTAAGAAATTCAAAATTTCATACTCTGAACGATTTTAACGAATACTATGATTGCAAAGAAGAGTCGACAATGGATATTCACGGAGCTTTCGCTGGCATTGACGACTTGTACAGCGTCCATCCGAAAGTCGAAGGATAATCAAAGGCTCAGTGCTTCTCAAGTACTACAAGCATGAACAGCTTCCTCCTCACACCGACTTACTCGAATGGTGGAACGTATAGACCTGGTTAAGGGTAGTATTGTCGTGGAATAATATCATAACAAGCTGTACCATTACAGGTCAATAAAGAAGTTTACCAAACGGTTAGCAAAATGGCAAGCGAATTTTTTCACTAAAGGGTCGTCAGTTGCTTTTGAGGGACATTTTTCTGGTGACACTTATCGAATTCCAATGAAGCGTTTTACTATGACACCAGATAGAATTTTATATTTCACTTGTGTATAATAGTGGTGGAAACGAGTATTTTTTTAATTCATTACTAATGTGAACAACCAACAATGTTTTTTCGAAATAAATATGTATTAATTCACTGGATGTTTGCGCAATTACATTGTTAATTAGCAATGAAGAGCAACCAGAAAAGGAACTAACGAGGCATTGTCTGCACAACAGTGACTTCGAGGGACATGTTCATGTATCTTTAAATGACTTTTAAGTACGTCTGTAATTGAGAATAGTACTTTACTCGTCCTTTATAACTTCAGATTCTAACCATGAACAACGATGAAGAAGGACACAAAGTTCAAATATCATAAAGTTATGACTGTACTGTATACTTATTTTAACATAAGATGTTGAAACCAGGTTCATAATTGTTTAATAGGCAAACAGACTTATCTCAATTATATTAATGCTTGGCAGTGTTTTAGTTTAAACGAACGCTATACATTAACTAGTTTTGATGTTCAGTTAAGAAAAATTACCACATTACGTAATATGTAAGCTTATCTATGGGTAATGTAACTTACTCAACGTTAATCTGAATGGATACAGTTGATTGATATGGGCTTGCAAACCGTACATTTTTCAACCTACAACCGCATAGGCCAAGTTACAAAATAGAAGCTACTATTTTTTATATCTGGGTAAATTAACCGCGAATAATTTGTAGACATAAACGTGAATAACAAACTATAATGGATATCCGATTCCGAGCTCTAATTCACAATAATTGATAAGAAAACCCACAATGACCCTGTAAAGTATCTGAAACGCGCCTGCAATGATCCCGCAAAGTATCTGAAACACGCCTGCAATTATCCAACAAGGTATCTGAAACGCACCTGCAATTATCCTACAAAGTATCTGAAACGCACCTGCAATTATCCTACAAAGTATCTGAAACGCACCTGCAATTATCCTACAAAGTATCTGAATCGTGCCTGCAATGATCCTGCAAAGTGTCTGAAACTCAACTGCAATTATCCTACAAAGTATCTGAAACGCGCCCGCAATGACCCTGCAAAGTATCTGAAACGCGCCCGCAATGACCCTGCAAAGTATCTGAAACGCGCCTGCAATGACCCTGCAAAGTATCTGAAACGCGGCTGCAATGACCATGAAAAGTATCTGAACGCGCCTGCAATTATCCTACAAAGTATCTGAAACACGCCTGCAATGATCCTGCAAAGTATCTGAAACGCGCCAGCAATGATCCTGCAAAGTATCTGAAACGCGCCTGCAATTATACTACAAAGTATCTGAAACGCGTCTGCAATTATTTTACAAAGTATCTGAATCGTGCCCGCAATTATATTACAAGGTATCTGAAACGCGGCTGCAATGAGTTTCGTTCGCCATTACGGGAGCAGTTGAGTTGAAAAGCTCTTCCTCTGACAAGGAACGACGAACTCGGCAATAGTAGCACCCGATTCCTTTGCGGCAACCTCCTCCACAATTGCATCTACTCGCAGATGAAATCATGCGTTAAGGCCAACAAATACGTAAGTCTACTAGGCCTAATTAAAAATTTAGTATCGATACTATAATTTGATTACGAATATTATGGTATTATAACGCCTTGACCGAAAAATTATACAAAGTATTATATCGCAAATCCATTCCAGATGCGTTGTCCAATTTGTAAAATCACTAAATATGCTTAGTCTAAGCAAGCACGTGATATACACAGAAAATGTATTGAATTCTATACAAGAAAATCAATGCCTCTGGTAGTTCTCTGAAGCTAGATTGCTCTAAAACTTTCCCTCATAATGTTAAACCAGGGATAAATGTAATTTTAGAAGCAGAAATGGAGAACGGTATTTACTTCTGTCCGACTCGTAGTCCAGTGTAGAGCCACTCCCTCCAACACGCAACGAAAATTTGAAATTATCTTATTGGCTCACTTAAGCTACGTTTTGATGACATTGCTGCCGGAGAAAGCCAAAAACACGTAATTGTTTTTTACCCCTGTCGCTATGAACCGCCTCTTATTTCATACCGCCCCGTTCCGGCCTTCCGGGACTTTAACGCGCCCAGATTACTCAGTTCTTCATTCCTACTTCTAAAATTACATCTATCCCTGGTTAAACCTCCGATTTCTGGCGATATTTAGGTTTGAGAATATACAGGAAAAGCTCTGGCGTGAGCCGCGTGATTTTATTAATAATTTTGTATCAATTTCATATTGAATATAGTGACACAGAAATATGAGATATACACCTTCTGACCCAAACCTCTAGTCTCTACTTGCTCCTTCCATTATCACTTTACTTTATAGAAGCGTCCATCATGTAAAAGCTACACAGCAAGAGTCTTCTTAAAGGTCAAGTCGCGTTTAAATAGTAAAATTTAAAATACGCCATTAAGCATGTCTATTCTTTAGTACGTAAAAATACAACAATATTTTTTCAATGATTTTGGAATTTTACCTGTACCAAAAAGAAATTTTTTCCTTAAAACAAATTCTTTAAAATTTCGCGCTACTGGAAGTTGATGTTAATTCCCAGTGACCTCAGACCACCTAACCCATGGGCAAGCAAAGCCATATTAAACCCGCGTTAACAAATAGGGCGAATTTTACTAGGGTTTGGTGAAAAACTGGCAACACCCGCCGCCACAGCGCTAGTGTCAGGCGTAGCTCCAAGCAAACCTAGGTTGCCTGTCCATGGGTTAGGTGGTCTGAGCTGTGACGTAGATGGTGAGAAGTATACTAGAAATAAACCTAATCTTATACACAATATTATTGCTAAGCCTTGTTTGAAACTTTATATTGAAGCGTGAACGAAGCTTTTAGGTAATTTTGACGCAGAATGCTCGAAAAGAAAATATAATTTTTGGGTGAACCTGGTTTTTAAATTACTTCAAAAATTTGTATCGTGGTGAAATATTGACCAATTTTAACGAATCTTGTCTTATTTTAAAGAAAAATAGCCACTACCGGATTAAATTGATTTAATAGGTGCATATTAAATTAGACTTAATCTTTTAAGAGAGTGAAATGGCCTGACAATTTTTTTAATCTTTTTTGATTGTTTAAAACAACATTTAAGTTAGTAACTAAAATTACCAAACGCTATCCGTTATTTTTATATAATTTTTTGAAGTTGAAATGAAACATAGAGCCAATCCTAATTTTTAAATAATATAGAAATTGATGGCCACGCATATAATATATTCACCCAAAAATATTGCAGCTGCCATATCCGCAATAAGGCGTAGATGAAGTACAATCATCGCAAGTCCTCTGATTGCCAAACCTGGCGCAACGGGCCAGGCAACACTCGCTTGAAACAGATTTGTAAACTGACGCCATCAATAAAATCGTGTATAATATAGTGGTAACCGTGCCCATTTTCGTATCTAGAAAATTTTGGGATAGAGAATTTCATATGTGTTTCATTATTGGGAAACATTATTTGTGTTTTTCCAATCGTGTGTGTGAATCTGACAAGTTATTATAAAGTTTTAGAAAGATCACAGATAAATAATTTATTATTTTTATTTAAGCAATCTCATTTATTTGGCGATCTATTAACCATGCATTAAAAGATGATGACCCAAGAGCTGTGCCATAACAGTAGCCACATCGTTCTCTACTTAATTACAACATATTTAATTAAGAAACGAACATTGCACATATTAAACTAAAAGTTCAGATAACATAACATTATACTTTAAAAGAATATGCATAATAAGATGTGACTAAAAAAACTAAGCTAGCAAATTTCACTTGTTAAAATTTACTAATAAAAAATTAAATATTTAACAAATGACAACCAACCTTTCAGGAGTAATTATACTATGCACTTGATCTGACAAAATCAATGCATCCCAAAGAATATTTATATATTTTCTGCGGATGTCATATTGTGAAATCGTCAAAAGGAAAGATTCCGCAAATTTCATAATTTTCATTATCTTAAATATTAATAAGGATAATAGTTCTACTTTTCATTTCCGGTGGAAGTTCCTCTTCACGTACAAATGATTTTCCATACATTTAATTTATCCAGATCCAGGTTCAGATTTTTACCACTCCGAGTGACGTATGCTGTGTGTGTGCGTCTGTTGTTACAACCCACGGGAGCGTGTCCGCAGTTAGCAAATCGGAGAAAACGCGTTCGCCAGTTTCGAATCGCTATCACAGTTCACAGAAATATGGACAAACGGATTTCACTACGTCACCTATTCCGCTTGAATTAAAACTACTGTTTCGCGGTTCACCTGCCTAGCGTGTCACCCATTCCACATGGACGCCAATCTGTACTTGTTGGTTGCTACCAGCAAGATCTGCTGGTTTTTTTCATTGTCTCTCTCACCAATCAGTACTTAGTGGCTTCTAACACCACTATCTACCGGTCTTTGTCTATCCCACATAGACATCAAACTGTACTTACTGGCTTGTATCTACTAGTCTTCCATTTGTTCGACACAAACACCAACCTGTTCTATCGGCTTCTACTTTTTTAGGGTTAGAATATACGATTTTATTCATTTAGTGCGCCTAGAGATAAGCAGCTTTGGTATGGACTAAAATTATTAGTCATTGTGGCATACTAAGAATAGCTTTGAGGTATAACGAGTGCACGGTGTTTGCACGCTAATATAGTTGTGAAAGAGTAATAATTACAAGTAAGTTTGTAGGTAATACTGTACTCGCCTCGGAGAGGTAATGTTTTGCATTCCCAACTTGTAAAATTGTCTATTTCATCTAAAAATAAGGCAGAATATGTTTTCAGAAAGAGTGTTAACTATTTTAAAACTTTTTTTACTTTTATTCTCTGCAAAAAAACAAACAAAAAACAATGTACTTCGTTAAAGAACAAGAAGTAGGCCCATTGATTTGCTAATGCACCGTCTTTTAAATAATTTATCGATTTTAAGACGTGTTCACACTTGACTTAGGAAGCCACGTTCACACCTCCATCCTTCGTCGAGGTGTGAACGTGGCTTCTGTTTATAGCATGATTGAATTGCGTGTTAACGGTTATGCACATACGTTGTATTTCCTGAACAATTTTAATTTCAGCTGCACCCCGGAAAGCTGAATTTTTTTAGGACAAAGAAAGGGAGGGTGAACAATAAAATTGCGCAATTTTTATTGATTCTACCTTAAGCATAACGTCGCTACTCCTAAAGTATTTTTTTTTTTTGATTTCCTAATGATGTTTTGTTTCAACTCATCGTTCTGTAGAATAGCTATTTAAAATGTAGGCCTATCTTCTCGACCCTTTGATTGGTTCGCGTTTTTAAACTGATAAGAAAGGTAAAAATTTAACAGATTATAATTAAATTCATAGTCTTAGAACTTCTCATAACGGGTAGGTGTTACGCAGTTTAAACTAAAATGTGTAACGACTTCAGAGAGTAACTAAATAAGATTTGTCAGGAATACATAGAATTCTTCTTTTGAATCTTTAAGAAGTCATATCCCCCACACTAATATCTGATTGAAGGTAAGGGGAAGGACTTAAAACTTTGATAAAACCCAAACGATCCTCCTTACTAGCGTTTCAATGGTTAGTCACCCTATTTTTACGCTTTCTTACAATGCCAAGATGACTTGTTTACATTCGGGTTCCGCACGGATAGGTCAATAGACCTTTTCGACTTAAAAAAAGGGTTAGGCAACCTTCAATATCGGGACGTACAAGTGGGTTGACACAATATCGTCTCAGCACACTCTTCTGATACAAAAAGACTACAGTGCAGGCGCCAAAAAGCGAGATGGAATTCACGCCCCCCCCCCGTGTCTTTCCCTCTTAGTTACATCGAAATGGTCCATAGCTCCGTCAATGTACCATGTCTTCTAAGTTCAAATACATTAGTTGTGACGTCAGGGATGACGGTTCCTACATCTCCTCCCCTTTAGTTCAAGCAGAAAGGCCCAAAAAATGACCTGTTATAGATTCCAAGTAGTTGAAATCTATTTATTCCTGGAGTCGTAAATACCTTTGAATGATATGGGATCAATTCAATGACGTTCCATCAAATATCCCAATAAATATAGCTCTTTTGAGCAAGGAAAAGTGGAAAGAGGAAATTTTAATTATGATCAACAGGCAATAAATATAAACGGGGGGGGGGAGGATTTAATAATAAAGAAAATAGGAAAATAAAGAATAAAAAATTAAAAAAATGTACACAATTGGCAATGTCACTTTTGATTACAGTGAAAAAACTTGATAATAGTTACTTGTAAATTTAAATTAGTAAAAATTAAAACTTTGCTGAGGAAGGACCTTGGTCCATAAACTCGCAAAATAATTTTAGTTTGAAAATAAAATTATTTTATTGATTTCCATGAAGTGGCAGTCCCTTATTTAAATAAACAAAAAGTTAAATTAGAGTTCACCTGGTTTTTCTTCATTACCCTCACTCTAATTAAGCGACACTGTCCTTTATTATCTGAGAATTAATAATGACGTAAATATGTGAAGAAAAATCGAGGGGATAGTCACTTGAATAATCAGGTGTACAGAATCACAAAAATCGATTACTTGATTTCAAGAATTCTTAGAAAATCATCAGTAATCATAATCATTTTTGTGGGTAATCAGCGGTAATCAGAAATTTCCGATAATCACTGGAAATCACGCGGAATCTTGAGAAAATGGAAAATAATCACATGATTTACTAATAATCTGTTGTTATCTGCTCGGAAATCACACATTTCATGAAATAATCGCACATAATCAATCGAAGAATTCGAAAATCCAAGATAAAAATCGTAATCAGTTGAAATAATCACTGTATTCATCGCAGTTTACGAACAATCCAGTGGTAATCCCGGCATTCACCAAAAAATCACCGGAATTCATTAAAATTCAAACATAAATCACAAGTAATCTACGGCAATACCGGGAAATCAGTGTAAAGATTATGGAAATCACCGAAAATAATCGTAATCACGTAAATCAAGGAATTCATTCAGTAATCAACGGAATTCACATAAAAATTCAGAAATCAGTAATCAGGTAAAAAAACATTTTGGCGAATGACTAGCCCCTCGAGAAAAATATATTTTACCAGAATCAATGAATGTTTCATTTGGTCTACCTAACATAAACTCCATAACCTCAGTTATATATTACCGTGACGAAATTTAACAAGGTATAGGGTACGTGTTTTTAGAGTGCTTCCAGGGAACACCCAAATAAGGGGGAAGGCCTGACACCTAAATACAAGACAGAAAGCGTCGAAACACCAGATTTCTTTCCTTTATTTGTTTGCTATTTTCTTCAAGCATGGTTTGTTTGGTCGAATTTCGTTCCCGCAAAAATTCAGGGGCAGGAAAAATAGAGGGTCTTAGGAAAATACGCATCGTTTTTTGTGAATACGCGGATGGGGTGAAACTGATTTTCTAGTAGATCGTCGCTTCTCAAAATGGACATTCATTAAGTTACCTTACAGCTTTGTTATTTACTTATGATGACACTAGACATTTGAGCGAAAACCATCAATGTTTCTGGAACTGAAAGAAAGCAAAAGATTCTTACGAATGAAACCTAATAACAGTCAGGCAAGTCCGCGTTTCGAATAGTTAAGTGTTCCCTGGAATTGTTTTTCTGTGTTTTTCCGCGGCTCTGCACGAACTCACACAAACATATTCGTTCCACTTTTCACGAAGTCAAGTAATAGCTTATTCTGCTTAATCTATGTTGCATGGTGCCAGAATCGTGGATTAAAAACAGCTTCATATCGTCGCAAACGTGTTTCGAAATCCGTTTTTAATAAAAAAAAAAGTTTAAAAGAAAGAAGGTAAGATTTGTGAACGGTAAATTGTAAATCAGGTGAAGAGTATTGTGTATGATCATTTAATTTTCCCTTCATGTGTAGATTGAAAGTTGGAAAATTTAATTATGCATATGAGAATTGGATTTTTCCCGGTAAGTTTTATTGCCTAGACCAAACAAGGATGATAGGAGGTGGATACGAATTCTGATAAAAATACGCGGCGTAACTTCGGAAACGATTGGGTCTGGTGGGACGCTGAAATATGGGGGAGGAATACTCGGGACGAAAGGCAATTGAGCTACCTCAGAACTAGACCCTATTTAGCGCCATCGTGTTGGCCTAATTATGCATACATATGTCAAAGTTATTTTAAAATGTTTTTCTCATAAACAAAATTTGCAATTGATACACTAAATTTTATATAGAGTTAATATTTAATAATTATTGCTTCGAAATTGTTGCAAAAATAATAGTGTATACGTAGATGACGCTGCAATAGGGAAACGCCGGTAGGGATTTATTTGAATGCGCTGGGCGACATGTTATTTCCTATTTCAAGGACGATTGAAAAGAAGACTAATCATTTGATTAAAAAAATGGAATTTAACTTCTAAAGGTACCTTCGCAATCGAGCGTAAAGTGAAAACTGAAAGCGGTATCTGAAGCAGATTGAAGAATTCAGTTTCAGCGTGGCCTTTCGCATACTAGACTAACGCGGATTTGTTTAAGCGGTTGTGCAAGCAGGCGCTGAATCCCATTTTCAGCTAATATCTGTTTCAATTAGATATTCCAGTTTCCTCTTGGGGCCACGTGATATATTTTGACCAATTATGAGTTAATTTAGGGAAACCACATTCGATTTACATAATATTTTTATCTTGTTGTCCTGTTATTCTTCAATTTAGTTAGTAGAGCTATTTTTATGCCATGAAATCGGCCAAAACATTAGTACAAGAAAATGCTAAAATCTTGTCAAATAGTATGGGACACATCCCTGTGTGGTTCTGAGGGTATCAAGGATCGTGTTTCAAAACCTTGCATAGCAGAGCATATTCTATATAATATGGAAATCACCTTCTTTCTTTCTATTTCGCAAAATGGAATGAACCCACCAACGAGGACTGTTCCTAATATTTCAATGTTTTTACCTCTCCGAGTGACGTATGTCACGGAGAGGTTCTAATTTCGACGTGTCTGTCTGTCTGTCTGTTGTTACACCCACGTGACCGCGTTCGCAGTTTGCAAATCGAAGCAAACGTGTTCTCAATTTCCGGAAATTTCGAAAATTGTATTACATTTACAGGCTATTTCTCCATTGTCTGTCTAACATCACCAGCCTCTGGTCTTTGTCCATCCCACATGGACACCAGTCTGTACACACTGGCTTATAATCACCACCGTCATCTGCTCTTTGTCCATCCCACATGGACACCAGTCTGTACACACTGGCTTAATAATCACCACCGTCATCTGCTCTTTGTCCATCCCACATGGACACCAGTCTGTACACCTGGCTTCTAACACCACCATATTCTGGTCTTTGTTTTCGTCCATCCCACATGGACACCAGTCTGTACACCTGGCTTTTAACACCACCATCTTCTGGTCTTTGTTTTTGTCCATCCCTCATGGACACCAGTCTGTACAACTGGCTTCTACTCCATCATCATCCTTAAGGTTAAGATATACGCGGCGATCGGCCAGGGTTACGAGAAACGTCTGGCCTCCCAATGGCGGGTATTCCACCAAAGGTTCACGCAATTGCGCTGTGCTTATCCATAGCTGCGATTCGAAACCCTTATATACTACCTATTTGAGTAAGCCGAAACAACAGTCGTATCCTTCAATTCAAACGTCAAGTCTCTCAAGAATATTTAATTATTCTTTTTAAAAAGGATGTAAGGTGAATTACTAACGAAGAAAATTTATTATAATTTTTATATTTATTTTAGTATTTAAGATAATCTTGTGTCTCAACTCAAAATTAATACGATAAGGGTAAAAGAGCAGTCTATGTGTTTGTCTGTGTGTGTTTGTCTGTGTGTGTCTGTCCGTTGTTACACTAGTGCGCTGCGTTAGAAGTTCGTTTTGTTTTGATGTGTAAAAAAATCCTACAGAACCTTAATATTCCCTTTTTCCATAATATAAAATGAATATGTGGAAATATTTTTCGTAATTATGATGCATTTAGCGTTTTTGTAGCTTTAAAGCTCTGTTTCATTTTGATATTCCAAAGGTTTTTTAATATTGTTATTTGAAATGGCTGTTTTTATATTACTTAAGCTATACTACATCTGTTTATAGAATAATCCTTGGTTTAATGATATTATGAAGAAAGCTAAGACCTAGACTCCGGCGGGTATATCAAGTATTATCCGAAATAGGCTTAGTGAAACAAAGAGTTAATAATTGAGGCCTGAGGTGAAGTAAACTTATGGCTTTGATTTTCGTGTCTGAAATGAAGAGACATCAACGGTTCAGAGTGAGACGAAAGATAAATACACTCTTAAATAATCAGGTTAAGATTTTATAATTGAAGAAAAGATCATGATGGCAATTAGATTAGTAAAAGGGCTAATGGTAAACGGGTAGTAGCTACAGAGTTTTTGTTCTCTTTATGGTGCGCATTGACTATCATTGGGTCTAGCTACAATTTAGCTTTGGTGTTATTTAACTTTAACACTCACGTTGACAAACTAAAAAAATTGTTGAGGTGAGACGAGACTATAGTGTTTACACTGAAAACCAGTTGTGAATGTAGCTATCAGAATATAGGGTAAACAGCTGAAGCATAGACTTCATTTCCTGTTCTTTTCCCCATTGACTGGTTTCCATGTGTCCAAGATTTATCCTTATTGGATGTAAAATTTCGTCTGTTTTACTGTATATTCGCTATGCTTGGAATACTGCTTCAATATTTCGTAAAGTTTTACTTCAAAAAAGAGAAATAATTCCATATCTAGGTAAATAAGTTTGTAGTAGTAGACTTCTTGACTACTAAGAGGTAATATTAGGAGGAGAGATAATATTTTGGTTTTCCCAACTTGTTAATACAGTGCGTTAACATTAACGAACACTTATCTCTTGCACTAGCCATCTCTACAAACTATGTTCTTTAACTAGATGGCACGTTGGAGGCAAACTTTAATATCCTTGGAAATAATTAAGTGCGCCTATGTTTGAAAAAACTTAAATTGATTATTTGAAAGAACTCTAGCAGACGCGTCTAGCACCTTCAAATAAATCCCTACCGGTGTTTCCCTATTGCAGCGTCATCTACGTACACTATTATTTTAGCTCCAATTTCGAAACAATAATTATTAAATATTAACTCTATATAAAATTTAATGTTCAATTTCAAGTTTTATTAGTGAGCAAAACAGTTTAAAATAACTTGGCATTTGTAAGAAAAATTAAGCTAGATAGGGTCTAGTTCTGAGGTAGCCCACCTGACTCTCGTCCCGAGTATTCCTTCCCTATTTTCAGCGTCCCGCCAGACCCAATCGTTTCCGAAGTTATGGCGCGTATTTCTCTCAGAATTCATATCCACCCTTATCATCCTTCGACCAAAAACGGATTTATGTACTAAGAACGTCGGATCATAGCTTTAGCCTCTGGTACCCTCCTCTCATACTTTATTGAGAGACTTCGTCTGCTTATATTTTGACTCCACCCACGAACTATGTACATAGCGACTTCTCGTGATCGAAAATGTCATTCTTATCTCTATTTTCGTGGTTAAATATTTTTTTTGGAAATTGCGCCAAAGGTAAAAAAGCTAAGTGGACAACAATGCGATGTAACTGCCGATTTAGTGGAATTAAGTTTCAAAGTTAAGAATATATATAATTGATGTATCTTTAAATATTTTCTTTAAGTATCTGGTTTTTCTTTCTTTTTACTAAAATTATTATTATAGTACATTTTTAAGTTATTATTATTATTTACTTTACTTATGCATTATCCATATTTAAAGCCTAAAATATAAGAGAATAAGACCGATAGATTGCAAGCGCAAGTTTTGAAACTATAAGCCACTCCCATCAAAACATACAAAGTAGTCGAGGATAGGATAATCTGCTACGTTCAACGATCTTACATAAACCCAATTTGCCTAGACTGAATACAAAGAGATTCATGAGGGGCTAGTCATTCACCAAAATTTTGTACACCTCATTACTGATTTCTGAATTTTTATGCGATTTCCGCTGATTACTGAATGAATTCCTTTATTTCCGTCATTACGATTATTTTCGGTGATTTCCATAATCTTTACACTGATTTCCCGTTATTGCCGTAGATTACTTGTGATTTATGTTTCAATTCTAATGAATTCCGGTGATTTTTTGGTGAATGCCGTGATTACCACTGGATTCTTCGTGAATAGCGATGAATGCTTTGATTATTTCTATTTCAACTGTTTACGATCATTATCTTGGATTTTCGAATTCCTCGATTGATTACGTGTGATTATTTCATGAAATGTGTGATTTCCGAGGTGATTACAACAGATTACTTGTAATTCATGTGATTATTTCCGATTTTCTCAAGATTTCACGTGATTATCGGAGATTATCGGAGATTTCTGATTACCCTCAAAATGATTATGATTACTGATGATTTTCTAACAATTCTAGAAATCAAGTAATCGATTTCTGTGATTTCGTACACCTGATTATTCAAGTGACTGACCCATCGGAGTTTCATCTTAGTTCGAGCTAGAGCCTTGGATTTCTATAATCTCGCCAGATTTAATACCAAATATAGTATAATTTAAATGGCATTCCGTGTCAAACTCTACATTAAGTAAAATAGCTGGCTTAATTGTGTTCTTATTGTTAGATGTGATCTTTTCATTAAAAAGAATGCATTAAATAATGAATATTTCAAATTGGAAACATTTATAATATTAAAGAAGATATGATCATTTAAGTTTCTTTTATTGGATCCCAAGCATTTGGCTTCTCTGCGAAGAAGACGAAAGAGGGCTATAAAATTCTATTAGACGACTAGTACAGACTGTTGGATTAGTCCAATCTGGTCTCGTCCTCTTTGCAGAGAAGTATAGTTCCGTAAGAAAACTGAATCTCTCGTATCTTCATTAATTTTATAAATGGATACATGGTTTCAATTTGAAATATTTGTTATTTTATACACTCTTTCGAATAAAACAATAAGAAAATTCAAGCCTAAAATTTTCATTTAATTTTTTCATAACTTATAGAACAGCCTATGGTCTACCATAAAAACCAAGTACGTTAAGAATGAAGAGACCTATTACGATATCGATGGCATAGCCGCGGTGGTAGCCGATTATTTCTCAAAAGCAATAAACTTCAGGTGCATGAATCTTTAGTCAATTATTTACCATAAGTTCATAAGATATGATCCATAAGTTTGTCACTGGTTACCGAGAGCTTGTCATGAAGTGACGTTGGTGAACGTCATAAATTCTAGTAAAATGATGCCTGGTGAGGCACTGTCAAAGGCTTAGTACAGACTAAATAGGAAGATGGATTGCAAAATTAACCGAGCGAAGTCAATTCACGCTTGTCGTTCTCGAACTAGCTCTCAGTAAGTCTCTAGCATTACGAAGTATAGGAAGTGTCATACTTATGGAACATATCTTATAAACTTATGATGTACTACATACTCCCATCGATTACAATACGGGTTTTTCAATTTCAGTTATACTTTCCATTTTACTGGCATTTACGATTACGGAAATGAACTTGATAATGGCACCTGGACTGGAGCTTTGGGTCTTTTACATGAAAATGTAGAAAACCATTTACTGACATTTTTCATTTGTGAAAAAAATTAGATCATGCAATTAATAGACTTTTCGATGTAAAAAAAGGGTAGGCATACAAGGGGATTGATACATTACCTTCTCTGGAACTCTCATGATACAAAAAGACTACAGCACAGGCGCCAAAAAGCGAGATCTAAGGCAACGTTTTGCCCCCTTGTCATTCCCTCTTAGTTACATCGAAATGGTCAATTCCGTATTGCCATAAGCAGTGAGCACGTCTAACATAGAGACTCAAAGAGGGAAGATGGAAGGTAACTAATACCGCACAGCCCAAACTCTCTGTCACCTACCTCCAGACGGTATCTTCCCATTGCGCAGAATTCCATTAGACCGAATCCCGCCAATGTTTTTAATGAATTTAGCCCACCGGCGGGTTTGGTATTTACAATTTGTCGAAAACAGCGACCCCAAAAATGCTATGTAGTTTAATTTCTATTAATGTCGTTTTTTTAAAAATTGTTTTAAATACATTGTTACTGACTTGGAAACGCCTCTATTTGGTTAAGCTGGTTAGTAATATTTTATAAATCACTTAACAATGTTACGCCTTTCCAAAATATTGATGTTTATCTTCATTGACTTCTCAAATAATATGCCTTTTCCAAACATTTACTGTTAGGTTAGGTTTGGTTAGAAGGACATTCTCTTCCTCTTTCGAGCAGTTATACACTTCAATTATATTAAAACGGCTTAAAGTATTTTTTGATGAATATAACATAAAACGCCACTATTTTCTTAAGTTATGTTAGTAATATTTTATAAATCACTTGACAATGTTACGCCTTTTCCAAAATATTGATTTTTATCTTCATTGAATACTCAAATAATATGCCTTTTCCACAAAAAAAGCAGTTAGGTTAGGAGGACATTCTCTTCCTCTTTCGAGCAGTTATACACTTCAATTATATTAAAACGGCTTAAAGTATTTTCATGATGAATATAACATAAAACGCCACTATTTGGTTAAGTTATGTTGGTAATATTTTAAAAATCACTTGACAATGTTACGCCTTTTCCAAAATATTGATTTTTATCTTCATTGAATACTCAAATAATATGCCTTTTCCACAAAAAAAGCAGTTAGGTTAGGAGGACATTCTCTTCCTCTTTCGAGCAGTTATACACTTCAATTATATTAAAACGGCTTAAAGTATTTTCATGATGAATATAACATAAAACGCCACTATTTGGTTAAGTTATGTTGGCAATATTTTAAAAATCACTTGACAATGTTACGCCTTTTCCAAAATATTGATTTTTATCTCCATTGAATTCTCAAATAATATGCCTTTTCCAAAAAAATACTGTTAGGTTAGGAGGACATTCTCTTCCTCTTTCGAGCAGTTATACACTTCAATTATATTAAAACGGCTTAAAGTATTTGCATGATGGATATAACATAAAACGCCACTATTTGGTTAAGTTATGTTAGTAATATTTTATAAATCACTTGACAATGTTACTCCTTTTCCAAAATATTGATTTATATCTTCATTGAATTCTCAAATAATATGCCTTTTCCAAAAAAAATACTGTTAGGTTATTAGGACATTATCTTCCTTTTTCGAGCAGTTATACACGTCAATTATATTAAAACGGCTTAAAGTATTTTTTGATGAATATAACATAAAACGCCACTATTTTCTTAAGTTATGTTAGTAATATTTTATAAATCACTTGACAATGTTACGCCTTTTCCAAAATATTGATTTTTATCTTCATTGAATACTCAAATAATATGCCTTTTCCACAAAAAAAGCAGTTAGGTTAGGAGGACATTCTCTTCCTCTTTCGAGCAGTTATACACTTCAATTATATTAAAACGGCTTAAAGTATTTTCATGATGAATATAACATAAAACGCCACTATTTGGTTAAGTTATGTTGGTAATATTTTAAAAATCACTTGACAATGTTACGCCTTTTCCAAAATATTGATTTTTATCTTCATTGAATACTCAAATAATATGCCTTTTCCACAAAAAAAGCAGTTAGGTTAGGAGGACATTCTCTTCCTCTTTCGAGCAGTTATACACTTCAATTATATTAAAACGGCTTAAAGTATTTTCATGATGAATATAACATAAAACGCCACTATTTGGTTAAGTTATGTTGGCAATATTTTAAAAATCACTTGACAATGTTACGCCTTTTCCAAAATATTGATTTTTATCTCCATTGAATTCTCAAATAATATGCCTTTTCCAAAAAAATACTGTTAGGTTAGGAGGACATTCTCTTCCTCTTTCGAGCAGTTATACACTTCAATTATATTAAAACGGCTTAAAGTATTTGCATGATGGATATAACATAAAACGCCACTATTTGGTTAAGTTATGTTAGTAATATTTTATAAATCACTTGACAATGTTACTCCTTTTCCAAAATATTGATTTATATCTTCATTGAATTCTCAAATAATATGCCTTTTCCAAAAAAAATACTGTTAGGTTATTAGGACATTATCTTCCTTTTTCGAGCAGTTATACACGTCAATTATATTAAAACGGCTTAAAGTATTTTTTGATGAATATAACATAAAACGCCACTATTTTCTTAAGTTATGTTAGTAATATTTTATAAATCACTTGACAATGTTACGCCTTTTCCAAAATATTGATTTTTATCTTCATTGACTTCTCCAAAAAATTACTGTTAAGTTAGGTTTGGTTAGGAGGACGTCTCTTCCTCTTTAGAGCGGTTATACACTTCAAGTATATTAAAACGGCTGGCTTAAAGTATATTCATGATGAATATATCATAAAAAAATAAATAAATATGAGCAATTTATTTTATTATGTCATATTTTGCTGATTTATTACTATTATGTTCTTAAAATCCTTAGTTTTAAATAATTAATAAGAAAATGTTTGGATCTAGTGTTCATTTTACGTAGGCCTTAAATTGTTTTAAGTTAATTTATTTATTTAAATTCCATCGGGACAAACCGGAAGTGCGGGTTTTTTCGGTGCAATGGCGTTGTCCCATTGGACCAAATCATAAATCCGCCAAAGTGCGGGTTTTTCGGTCGAATGGGATTGGGTTCGGTTGATTGGGATTCGGCGCAATGGAAGTGAACCCCTCCAGACATCTCGTGATCCGTACACAAACCTCCCTATTTTTAAATTTACACGGAATTTTAATTCCGGAATATTTAAGAAAGGGCCCAAGTGCCTGACCCTGTCCCTGTGCCGGACGCGTACATGATACGGAGAGAGCGTACATGATTTGGAGAGAGAAGCTCGGAGAGAAACGAATTAAAGCGGGACGTAGAGAGAGAACTGCCTTCCTAGTATATAAGTGAGAGGTGGAAGAGGGAGAGGGGGCGTCCCGCCCGGAGAGGAGAGAGAGAGGAAAGAAAGGTAGTTTAAATTTCGCTGGCTTTTTGAATGAAGGAAACAAGATGATAATTTTCGTGCACTATGTGCGCGTGATACATCAGATTATGCTGGATGGTTAGGTTCGGTAAAATAGAGGGGACGGTTTGCGGTCATAGTGCTTTCTGGTTTAGGGGATCCAGGTTATTTTAGATACATTATTTGATTCGTAAGGTTTTTAAAAATTATACTTTAGTGGGGTACACAATTTAGTTTCATTCATATTAATTGAAATGTGACGTTATTAGAAAATAAGGGGATGCACGATTGTGTTTAAGAAATGTTTTTTAGTTGTACGATTTTTGTACAGGCCATCTTGTTTACTCTTTCTCTCTCTCTCTCTGTTGCTCCGATTGCACATGTGCGGTCTCCTGATACCGAGCCACAGCTCAGTGGCGGTTTTGAAAGGGGGGGGGGCTGACGGAGAATTTGGTTTCCCAACCACCTTCTTATACGTGCTCACTGAAGTAACATAATTTCTTTAAGGATGCCACTTTTATTTTCACCATAAACCACAAACAATTATGTCAGCCAACTTAAATAGTTTCTAAAATTCCGGACAAAAAAAAAACCAGATCTGTTTGAATAAAGTCGCATTTATTAACCTTTTATTGTAGAAAACAGATATTTTCCTGTCAAGTGTGTACCTGAATCCGAGAAGAAAAGAAGTTTTTTGTCCGACAAATCCAGTTGGACTAATAAACACACGAATTTTATCATCTAGTTACTTTGTGGGTTTCACGCACTTCCATAGATTTGGAGAATGAGGTATGTGAAAAGGTTGCACAACTACAAAAGCACTTTATACACTTCCAAAATACTCGCTTGCTTTGCTACGGAAATGGTATCCCAAAGGCAAATTGAAATAACTGAAATGCTATAGTATGTAGACGACTGGTGATTCTCTACGCTAATGGTCTTAGCTCTACGTCAGCGCGAGTACATAGGCAAAAAAGACATTTGCTAGAACTGAAGTACAAATATATGATCACGATCACGAAGAACTAAAAATATCTTTGAAAACCCCAAATCCGTCGAAAGTGGAGTTAATTTCGTCCGCTAGAGGAAAATGAAAAAGTTATAAAAGCCACGTTCACACTTACATGGGACACCGGTTCGAAGTGATTCGAAACGCTTCCAAAGTTAGGTGTGAACAAAATTAATACTCGAGAAGCTAATTACAAATGCGGTTTCTTGAAGTTGATTCGCGAACCAACTTAAAGCGGTTTTGGATTTTGGAAGACAGTTTCTAGTTTTAAGGAGTATTTCACATGGGATGAGACCGGCTTTAGCAGACAGAACCAACGAAAAGATAAGCAGACAGCACTAACAGAAGCGTCTTGAGGCGTGAATCGAGGCTGTTGAAATCGCATCGAACCAGCAATAAAGAGTGTTTCAAAGCTAGTTGGGCAAGCGAGTTGTCAACCGACTCCCTTGCAAGTGTGAACATAGCTTTAGTAAAGCGTTGATTGGTGGTCCAAATAAACAAGAGATAATGCGTCGCAAATATAGGAAAGCCCTCTCATAGCCCCGGTTCCTTAAATAGCAGTTTCCCGAAAACGCAATTAACCCATTACAGCAGTTCCCTGAAGAGCAGTAGAACCGGGATATGAGAAACGAGTCGTTTATGATGGTGAAGGTTGGGTTATTTGAACTCGAATAGTACTAGATTAGGTAAGGTTAATTAGGTCAGGTTAAATTTGGTAACTTGAAACCCAAATAGTTTTAGGTCAGGTAAATAATAGGTTAAGTTCGGTTAGATTCGGTTGTACTTGTTATATTAAGATTGTTTTTATACTTAATAGGTAAGGTAGACTGTAGTATTAAGAATCTTGCAAAACTGTAATTAAGCACTGCTATTTCCCAAAACTGCAGGCGCTGTTATTTTTGAGAACCTCAGTTTCCTATTTCGAGAACTGCTCTTCCGTGAAATGCTAGCTGTTACATGGTACACCCTAAATATTATAATGCACACTCTCTTTTAATCATGTTTGCCTTTGATTGTAAAGGTACAGCAATAATTTCGATAATGGGGCCAGTTCTTGAACATAAAAAAGGTAGTATCTGAATTTGCTTTTTTTTTAGATATGGTTGTATTTAATTTTTGCCTTCGCGTTTTGTTCACTCGTTGCCGCTGCGAACTCGTATCTCCTAAGTAGTAGGCCTAAATCAAGAAAGAAGATCTCTTTCTTTGAACATTTTCTGAATACATCGTATATACAATTAATGAATACCTTCCAGCAAAGTAAGCTTTAATAATATGTTTAACTGTTTTTCGTATTACGCAGTTCATTTTAAGGTTAAAACATTATAATATCAGTTTATCAAGGTTTAGATTTTAACTTAGATTGTTTTTAAGTGATAATCAACTAGGTTTTTACCTCTCCGAGTGACGATAACGTCACGGAGAGGTATTACACTGGACGTGGTTGTTATTGTGTGTGTGTCAGTCACCGCGTTTGCTGTTGGTAAATCGGAGCAAAAGTGTTCGTAGAAAGCCATAGTAGCTAAATCTACTCCATTATCATCATCGTTAGGATTAAGAACTACGCTGCGATCGGTTAGGGTTACGAGAAACGTCTAGCCTCCCAATGGAAGGGCTTCTACCAAAGGTTCACGCAATTGCGGGTTTCCTTAGCATTTATTGTGAATCAATCGCCTAATATACTCTAAATTTCCAAATATTGTTAAAGAGGCATACGCTTGAATTCAATCGTCAACAATAGCTATGTTTAAAATCATTTTAGGAATAAGGTTTCTTATAACGATTTAGCCAGAATTTAGGTAAATTAATGGCAATTAAAATAACTAATATAAATTATATTTATCTAATTATTTAAGAAAAACCTCTTCATTGCGTCTCGACTCGGAGGGGTTATATTGCTTTCCCAACTTGTATAAAAATGTGTTTTAGGCAAAGGATGATGAGACGTGAAAAAGAAAAATTTGTTTTTGAAAAGTGAAACCCCTAAAATTTGTTATAGAATGGTTTATAAACCACGTTGATATGCTCATAGAGAGCCTAAAATCACGGTAATGAATCATTTCTAATTCTCATAAATTTATTTTTGGTTATATGCGTTCCAAATCCTGGTCATTCATTTCGACATATTCGCCTTGTAATCATCTGTTGGATTTTCTCCATAATGGTTTTGATGAAAGTGCTTTCTGGATCTATAAAGTCATCGATTATAAAGGAAACGGAAGTGAATGTTATTAATAATTTGGAAGATTTGTCGAAGGTTGTAAACACCGTTATTAGGGCCAGAAGGGGAGACGATCACAAAATTTACAAGAGTGTAAGATATAATTATTTTTAAGAAGTCCTCACTAACTGATAATCAACTCACAGCCCAAACTACATTAGCTACTAGGCTGTGAATTTGTCGGGACTATTTCATATAGACAGTTGGGATGCCCTCATAAAGTGGTTCCCGTATTAGCAGTGAGCCCGTTACGGCAGTTATCTGTACAGTGCATGGTTCTCGTAAACGCGGTGTACCGTTACTGCAGTTCCCTAAAGAAA
Organism: Phalangium opilio; assembly: GCF_054372755.1. Taxonomy (NCBI): domain Eukaryota; kingdom Metazoa; phylum Arthropoda; class Arachnida; order Opiliones; family Phalangiidae; genus Phalangium; species Phalangium opilio. The sequence goes on from NW_028324173.1 coordinate 4,924,653, forward strand.
ACGAGAGTTGATGTTGTACGTTTGGTTATTTGAACCTCAATAGTATTAGGTCAGTTTAGGTTCGGTTATTTGAAACCCATGTTAGGTCAGTTTAGGTTCGGTTATTTGAACCCCAATAGTGTTAGGTCAGTTCACGTATGTTTATTTGAACCCCTTTAGTATTGGGTCAGTTTAGGATGGGTTATTTGAACCCCAATAGTATTATGTCAGTTGGTTCGATTATTTGAACCCCAATAGTGTTAGGTCAGCTTACTTTAGGTTATTTGAACCCGTTTAGTATTAGGTCAGTTTATGTTCGGTTATTTAAACCCCAATAGCATTAGGTCAGTTTAGGTTCGGTTATTTGAACCTCAATAGTATTAGGTCAGTTTATGTTCGGTTATTTGAACCCCAATAGTATTAGGTCAGTTTAGGTTCGGTTATTTGAACCCCAATAGTTTTAGCCCAGGAAGGTTAGGCTAGGTTAGCGTATGATTATCTAGTTGTACTTAAAAGGTATGGCAAAGTGTTGGGTTAAGAATTGTTGAAAACGTTTGTTAATTACTGCTATATCCCGAAACGTGTTTATCCACTCCGCTGTTTTTTGGAATAATGGTTGCTATTTCGGGAACTGCTGATACAAGGTACACCCAGACGGGTTTACATGGATTTTGGGGTTAATAACCCCACCTTTTTAAAAATAATTGCCCAAAAAGTAACAAAATTGTCCTTAGAACCAACGTCAGTTCTGTTGCTACTGGTATAATACAAAAAACTGAACAATATACTAGAAAGCTAATGAAAATACAAACACAGGCGTTTCAAAAAATGGGCAAATATGATCTTGTGAAACGGCTGGACGAATCGATGGTTAACAAATACCTTACTGCAAAAGAGCTATCAGATCGGAAATTATACGATGAAGTTTGGTCCGGAGAATCAGCAGTTTTATACTCTAAGACTATTCTTAAAACGATCATGTTGCCTTTATGCGGAAGTTTTACTGGAAAGAGAAAATTCAATTTCTCAAAGGTATCCTATTTTTCCATGTTGCTGGTTTTCCTCGTACGAAGAGATTTTCCCATAGAATTATACAGCCAGCCGAATTAACGATTGGTAAGGTCACGTGAAAACATGTAAATCTAGATATTAAGCAACATAATGACACCCGAAGTACATTCAATCATACTCTTCTTTGGCTTTGAGACAGCCAAACACCGCGATGCTAGCCCCACCACATATTTTCTTACATATTTTCCCTAGATGGACATTCATTTTTTGCCTTTGAATATGTCAGGAAGCTATCATATAAGCAGTTCTCGTAGAAGCTGATCCCATAAAAGCGCTCCTCATAACCACGGAACCCTATAGCTGTTCGCGTAAACACGGCGTACTGTTACAAATAGCAGTTCCCTAAAGAGCAGTACAAACGGGATGAGAAAAACCGCAATCGTTTATGATGGTGTAGTTTTTGTTATTTGAACCCCAATAGTATTAGGTTTGGTTAGTTTTTTTTTTCATTTCAACCTCAACAAGATTAGGCCAGGTAAGGTTATGTTAGGTTAGTGTATGATGATCTAGCTGTATATAATAGGTAAGGTAAACTGTAGGGCTAAGAATTGTTCTAAACTCGAGTTAAAGTCTGCTGTTTCCCAAACAACTGTTTTTATGAAATTTCGGACGCTATGGGGTTTTATAGACTTTTGGTCGAACTCAAGGAAGTTCATAGAAACCTAAGTGTGTCTGAAAGGTTCTGAACAAGCGAGAACAGATATAATCGCTCCATAGAGCTAGAAGAGATAGGCTAAGTAGTTGACGTCAGACCCTTTGTCAAAACAAAACTTCTCGAAGGTTTTTTTGTTTGTTGTTTTTAAATACCAGAAGAAATTCCAATAAGTTAACCTAAGTTAAACAAAGCTTTTCATCTTTGTACTTCGAGGAGGGATATGAACTTCTATTTTTGTACTAATGCTGCTCGTGAAATTTTTAAACTGTATCTTTTTTATCTAGCATACTCAGACTTCACGAGCAAGCCATCATCGTGCGTAACATCAACCTGAAACTATTCAACTACGAAAAATGTGAAAAAGTGACAAATTACGAGCAGGCGACGCCATTTAAACTCAAACAACTATCAACATTGTTTAATTTCATGTTGTATCTTTACTAATAGCCGGTATGGTATTGGCGTGTGAAATATAATACCATCGACGTCTCAAAAAAGGCTACTAATACACTGCCAAAGAAGCCTAACCTGAGGTGTACACTCGAGCCAAAAACGTTCTACTTGATAATGAACGACATGCGTAACTTGGGAAATAATCGATACTTTTCCGACCCTGAATTATGACTTACACTCTGTCTACACCTCAAGGGCGGAATGACGATAATTTCTGTTATTGATGTCGTAGTACTTTAGAAAATGTTTTAAACCTTAGCCTAAACTTTCTTGACACGCATCTACGTTTGCTTATGCAAATTTACTAAACCGTAGACAATAAACGTACTAGAAACATAAAATAATAAGGCTAGTACTTAGTTTTCTTACCCCTCCTCAAAGAAAATTCTCCTTTCACGGTATTCTGTGTCGAATGAAATTCTATTTCGGCGCATTCTTCTTTATTTAATCTTTCACGCTAAGGTTAAAATAAGTGTCTCATAATCTACACACCATTTTCGACTCCGGTAAAAGTACCGAAACCCATAACTCATAACCTCAATTTTTACCTTTGTTGGACGGTTAATGTTATATGATTTAAGTAACTTCGATATAAAGTATTAGAGGACTTCATGGAAACGTTGGATAAAAATCGTTAAGTTATTTAAAATGGAAATCGATAAATCTGCCAAGATAATAGAAACAAGTGAAGAGAGGAAAGTGTGATCGCTGATGGAATAGAGAAAAACAGGGCCGTCCAGTGTTGGGTTGACAATTCGGTCAGTTTCCCCGGGGCCCGTACCTGTTGGGGCCTGGGCGGAGTGTTGGGGCCCACGAATAAGAACCAGAAAGTAAAAACATATGGTAAGTAAAAAACGAATGAAGATATAATGAGCACCATTTCGAAATGTAAGTTTGTACGATTTGAATGTTTTCACATAAGTTGTTTATTACAATTCCAAAACCTTTCATTTTATACTTGGCACAATTCAGTACTTTTTTTCACGTTTGTTCTCGGTGTACTTAGACTGGTCGCGAATTGGTGAAAATTTGTCCGTAATTGTTTTTTTTCTGATATTACTAGTCGTTACCATACGTTATTGAGAATGGAAATGGGGACGTAACTGGCTATATGGTTCAATTACTACATGTTCTCAAAAGGCTTGACAATATCACGTAATAAAGCTCACGCGTCATTTCACCAATACATAGATTACCCAATATGTTTTGCAGCGTTACTGTCATCCCGAGTCAGGAACAACGTTGGGGTGAGAAAGTAGGTGATTCGTGGGATGGACTCTTTGGTATGCTTCGAAGAAATGTCAGTTGAGTATTTTGAATACGAAAAAAAATATCGGGAGCTAATAATATACAGGGTGTATCTGAAATGGACATAGGAGCGGAAGTATTTGGGTTCCTGGGGCCAATATAAGGCGAAACTGTGGTATGACATTTTGTCGTACGCCAACCCATTTGGAAGTCACTTGAACCTAACACTTGCTAGTTTGCATAAATCACAGCATGGTTCGTCTAAAACAGTAGGAATTAAGTTCAAGATAGGATGATTATTGCAAATTAGGGGTTGCCAGCTAAAACAAAGAAAGCCTCATAGCCATAGAGTCAATTTTTAAGGAGTAGAAAGTTGTACAGTTGGTGACTCATAACGAACATCATTGTAAAACAACATGTTACGATTAGTTTGTTGAAACAACTGACCGATACTAACGGGAAACTGACAGCGATAAGTAGCGGAAACTAATAAGGAACACCGACATTTTGCTTCATTCTTCAAACAATCGAAAGGTTGCAAAAGCGTTCATTTTGGTTTGTGTACATGACTACATATCCGGCGACGACTTGTTTCCATTAAATTAGCGAATTATTTTTTACATGCTCTAAAACATTTGAACCTTTAAAAGAAGAACCTTTTTTACCGTTTTTATTGGCAATTTGTTACGGGTCAAGTTTCGGGTGAGGCCCCAAGAAAACCGCCATTACTCCCTCACTGTAATTTTTTAGAGAAAGGAATGTTCCTTTTTTTGGTCACTTTGAACCGTAACAAATTTTATTTCATTTTCAACATTAAGGTTTCTTCATTATTTGTTGATTTTTACAAGGATTAAATTTTACCAATTATGCATTTTACTGCTCAGTTTTAACAGGCGTTGCCCAACATTCCATCCCAAACATTCGCCCACTAACATTCATTCACGAATACCGATTTCGATAAGTTGCAACATTAACCTAATCTTTAAACTAAATGCAACCTTTCTATTTTTTGAAGAATGAAGCAAAATGTCGGTGTTCCTTTTTCGTTTGCGCTACTTATCGCTAACAGTTTACCGTTAGTATCGGTCAGTTGTTTCAACCAGGGTTGTTGATTTTTTTGATTTTTTCAAAAAAATAAAAAAAATCGATTTTTTTGATTTAAATCGGATTTTTTTTTGATTTTAATTGATTTATTTGATTTTTTTATTTTTATTGAACTACTAGATAGTAAATTACCGACATGAAAACTTTTGAGTCAAAATTAACCAAAAGCAAAATAATCATGATATTTAAGCAGCTATTGGATATTATTACTATTCAAATGCTTGTATAAAAAGACGAGCTTGACCGCTATTTCATTTCCTAGCCTTTCCAGCAAGACAAACTGGAGTTCTGGGAAAAACTTAAATTGAAATATACCAAAACCATGATTGTTTTCAATTTTAGGTCTTTTCTAGTTAAGTTTCTTCTCGAGTTTCTTAAACTACTTCTTGGAATCTTAGAAAACCTTTTTTTAAATAAAAATATATTCTTGATTTTAATCAAATGATTTTTTTAAAAAAAATCGCTTGATTTAAATCATGATTTAAATCAGTGATTTATATCAAACTGATTTAAATCAAACAACCCTGGTTTCAACACACTAAATCGTAACATGTTGTTTTACATTTATGTTCTTTATGAGTCACCAACTGTACAACTTTCTACTCCTTAAAAATTGACTATAAACTCTATGGCTATGAGGCTTTTATGTTTTAGCTGGCAACCACTAATTTTCAATAATCATCCTTATGTTGAACTTAATTCCTTTTGTTTTAGACGAAGTCAACATGCTGTGATTTATGCAAACTAGCAATTGTGAAGTTCAAGTAACTTCCAAATGGGTTTGCGTACGACAAAATGTCATACCACAGTTTTGCCTTATATTGGCCCCAGGAACCCAAATACTTTCGCTCCTACGTTCATTTCAGATACACCCTGTATTATTATAAACCATTCTCATCGGACATAAACATCCACTTTGAATTGAGTAACATGCCTTCTCAACCTTCCTCATGATTTTGCCGTCAAAATACTATTCCAACAATATCATTTTCGGAGCACTTTTCAACATCCAATTCTCAAGGGTCCAAACCATAATTACCGATCGTCAAATAAGTTCTGTTAGACCTGTATTTTTGTCATGCCACTTATTTTGCTCCCCAGTCCTTGAAACACTACCCATCATTCAATACCGTGGCTCGTTCAACTTGTAATCAAATTTCACGCAAAACGCCATCTTCCCTAAAATTGCCGTCATATTATCCCCAAATATCCACCCACTGATGTTGTAATTCAAAGAAGCCAATTACAATAAATTTATTCTCTGAATGCTAGCCATAAACAAATCCAGCTCTCTATCTAAATATTTAGACGTTTACAAACCGCTACCAAAAGCTTCGTTAACAAGACCAACTTTAAATCATTATCGTCCCAAATCGGTATTTCACAATCTTCGTGCAACTGGCAATCAACACACACAACACCCCAAATCTGAAAATAATTCGCAAGTTCTCATTTCCTATGGCGAGCCAAAGCCAAGAAGAGACGCCAGTCGCCAGAATGAGCTCGAGTTCACTCCTTGCGGGAGGCAAACTCGCCCTGAATCTAGCGGGGTTTCTTGGCACCAAGGATGATACCGCAATAGCGGCCTCGCCACTTTGCGTAGGTGTTTATGTATGTAATTTCCGAAATGGTCTATACGATAGATACCGTAGCTTTCTCGTAGCCAGGATGATTTATAAGAGAGGAGGTTCAGAGCCAGACAATATGTACGTAGTCCCCAGTTCATAAAATTACACTGTGGTATTCCCCAGTTGCGATGATTACCACTACCCGCTCACGGCAAGAGAGCGTACGTTCTCGCCCATGCGTTCAAGCCCCCTTCCTCTAGCCTCATGTGCTTTTTTGTAATTTTGAATATTCCTCGTTTGCAAGATCGATCACGTGACGCGCGCCTTTACCAACAGCTTACGCGCCGATGCATGTTTTTTTAACTGCTCATTTCCAAAACGAGTCTTCTCTCTTACACAACGTCCTTGCTTTTAGCGAGCCGTCGTAAACATTTTCCAACACGAGGAAGTCCAACGCCATCACACCCTTACCCCTCTCAAAATAACGAAGCAACCAGTCCACAACCTCTACCCACTATAATGCCAATAAGGACGTATACATGCATCAACCTTGCTAATTCTCACCTGGTATTATCTATCATTCGATGTTGCCAACGAAGACCAAATGTGTTTTGCAATACTCCATGTGGTTTCCAACGTGCTAAGGTTGTACAGTACCCAACCATTATTTAAGGCTATACAGTTTGTCAATACGCTATAAAGTTTACAAAGAATGCCACATAAACTTGAGGAATGCCTGCCCCATTCAATACTCGCGGGATACAGCGGCCATGACACTTTAAGGTTCTATTTCTAGTTTAGCATACGTTTTTTCTTCTTTCCTAAATTGTAGAAAATATGTCTTTAGCCCACCTATTCTCTCCCAAACATGTCGCGATTGTTAGCTACAATAGTTTGAAGCGCTACACCCTTTCTCTCTTGAAGCTGGCAGATTAACAGCTATATGATTAGCCCTGGTTATACCAGAAGGAATGACAACATTGTATAGAAAACCCTGGTTGCTAAAGTCTTGTCTATGTACATGTATAGGTACAAAAACTGGTTCTGAAGCTGTAAGGCTAGTGAAAGTCAGGATCAATACCGAGGGGTCGGCCAACGGTACGCTACCCGCAAAATTCAACTTTAAAAATCCGAAATCAATGCTGATCTGGAAATCCCATAAAAATTCCGAAATAAGCAACGAAATCAGTAAAGAAATCGCGAAATCCATTACAAAATTCAGGAAATCCAAAATCAAAAGAAATCACAAAATCCGAGGAAATCACGGGAAAAACCTCAAAATCCAACAAAATCAAGGGAAATATCCCAAAATCTGTCGAAATCACGGAAAAAAATTGCAGAATTTGACCAAATCACGGGAAAAATGGCAAAATCCGAAGAAATCCGTTGGATTTTATCGAATTTTGAACTCAAAAAAATCCGACGAACTCAAATGAAATCCAACAAAATCCGAAGAAATCAAATTGGATTTCGAAATCCCGTACACTTTTTCCAAAACGTCCGACCCCTCCATCAATATACATTGAATCCTTACAAAGTTTTTATAAAGACGAAGTTTGAAAAAATATTCTAACTATATATAGTTTACGCGCAAGGAGGATTCATACCATTTGCACAAGTAGACCAGGCAACTTAGAGCGTAAAATAGCGGACGATTTTACGCTCTAAGTCGCTTTATCTGAATGGTCTCATTGTGTCTCATGCCTGTAAACTATGAGTGTCCACTTAAAATATCGCGAGTGTTCACTTAAAATATCACGAGTGTCCATTTAAAATATCGCGAGTATTAGCCTCGACTATTCGCGAGTGTTAGCCTCGACTATTCGCTGTAATCTAATCTATGATCTAACCGTTATCTCAGTAGACAACCTCACAATAGGGCGTCACCCAGGCTGTAATCTAGGCTGACCTATTGGGCCTACAGAAACTCACTACTCTCTGTAGCACTGAATAAAGTTAGATAAATCTATTATCGGCTCCTGTCATTGATACACAACGCATTAGATAACTTATCAAAACAATTTGGAGAACAAATTTCATTCATGTTTAGTAAGACTGCTGTGTTTATTTTGGGGCCTAGAGTAGACCGATTTATTTGTCAATCGCTGTGGTTTGGTATAAATTTGATATTGAAAGTCAAATATTTCTATTTTTCTATGTAAACAAAGCGAGACTATCACCGATTACAGCGAAGAACTAAATTGCTTAAATACAAGCTGAAGTAAATGAAGCGAATTAATAAAGAGCATAGAAATCTAAAACGCGTTAGACGTAGTGTTAAATCACGATGAGCAAATGAATACATAATGAAACTTATTTTTTTAATTTGATTCCATTAAAAACTTTTTGATTTCATCTGTTAAGAGTGTATTATTAACATTATTTTCGATGAAAACGTTTAAGAATTTGCTCTGATCAATTACTAACCCAAGGATTATAGATGTCTTAACCAGGGTTGTTGATTTTTTGGATTTTTTCAAAAAAATCAAAAAAATCGATTTTTTTGATTTAAATCGGATTTTTTTGATTTTAATTGATTTATTTGATTTTTTTAATTTTTATTGAACTACTAGATAGTAAATTACCGACATGAAAACTTTTGAGTCAAAATTAACCAAAAGCAAAATAATCATGATATTTAAGCAGCTATTGGATATTATTACTATTCAAATGCTTGTATAAAAAGACGAGCTTGACCGCTATTTCATTTCCTAGCCTTTCCAGCAAGACAAACTGGAGTTCTGGGAAAAACTTAAATTGAAATATACCAAAACCATGATTGTTTTCAATTTTAGGTCTTTTCTAGTTAAGTTTCTTCTCGAGTTTCTTAAACTACTTCTTGGAATCTTAGAAAACCTTTTTTTAAATAAAAATATATTCTTGATTTTAATCAAATGATTTTTTTAAAAAAAATCGCTTGATTTAAATCATGATTTAAATCAGTGATTTAAATCAAACTGATTTAAATCAAACAACCCTGGTCTTAACTAGTTGAGACAATTAAAATGTGCTGATTACTTAGTAAAGACCATCAAGTGACGTTGCTATATTGGAAACGAACTGTACATAACATTAAACGTTTTTAATTTAAAAGTGATCTAGATTATTTTGGCATCTTTCGCCAAATCGTAGAACATAGATTGCTCATTCTTCAAGAGAGCAACTGGAGAGTCGAATTCCACAATTCGGCCCTGATCGAGAACCATCACCCTAAGAAGAGTTAAGTAACATAAAATTAGCCAATCATTTTAAGCCGGTTTAAAGGCTGGTTCTCACTTGGCGAAAAAATGCATTTTTCGCCACGCGATTTGATACCGGCGAATAAAATAAGCGAATTTTCTTCAATTCGCCGTCAAAATCGCCCTAAAGAGTCACGCTCGGCGAAAAATACTTCAGCCAATCAGGTTCAGGTAGTGGGACGGGGGAGTGCGCTACGTCGCCAATTTTAAGCCTTTGTCACTTGGTGAAAATAGCCATTGAATTCTAATTTATATATATTCTGATCTCCATGAAAATAAGAGGTAAACTTAGGCAAGTTTTCACGCCTCTTATTTAATTTTTTAAGAGCGAAATACGTACGTAGCTAAAATTGATTATGTTTCTATTAGATAAATATGGTTTTGCCAAAAATTCTTTTAAGGAGGACAAGAAAATAACTTGGTTCATTTTTAAATAGAATACAAGTTTGAATTTTTAGGCTTAAGACGCGTAAAATAGCGCTCGGCCTGCTGAAGCGTTTTTTAAATTTCGCGCCCAATGAGAACCACTCCACCAGCGACTAAAATATCGCCGGTTTTTTTCGCCACGCGAAAAATTAATTCGCCGCGACTATTTGCCAAGTGAGAACTAGCCTTAATAGGTAGGTAAACCAACTTGTCGTATTCCAAGATGGTGTTTATTCTGTGGGCGATGGTGATGATGGTAGAGTTGGCGAATTCCTTCTTGATGGTCTCTTGAATGAGATCGTCGGTGTCCATGTCGACCGAGGCCGTCGCTTCATCCAAGATCAGGATCTTGGTGTTCCTCAACAAGGCTCGAGCCAAGCAGACCAACTGACGCTGACCGACGCTCAGGTTGTTACCTCCTTCGGCCACAGGGTGATCCAGTCCCTGCTCGAGTGATGTCACGAAGGATTTCAGGTGCGAGTGTTCCAGGGCGGCCCACAGTTGCTGGTCGTCTTTTTGCCCGAAAGGATCCAGGTTGAGTCTGAGCGTGCCCGAGAAGAGGACGGGCTCTTGGGGGATGATGGTCAGTCGCGAACGCAAATCGGACAAGCCCAATCCCTCCACTTCCACTCCGTCTACGACGATCTGACCGCGCACCCGTTCGATGAGACGGAAGAGCGCCAGCGTCAGCGACGACTTTCCGGCACCTGTCCGCCCCACCACGCCCACCTTCTCTCCAGCCTCAATACTGACATCAATGTCCTTCAAGACCAAATCCAATCCTTCGCGGTATTTGGTGCTGTAGTTCTGGAATATGATTTGTCCTCTTTGAGGCCAGTCAGCAGGTGGTTGAGATTCTGGTTTCTCCCACTCGGCCTCGGACCTCAAACGACAGTATTCGTCAACTCTTTCTACGGAGACGAGATTTGATTCAAAAACCGTAGAGCCAGCGATGAAGAATTTCAGGTATTGCACAAGCTGTTAGATCAAAATATTAAATTAGTACTTAATTTGCAGAAAATGAATAATTAGCGCAATTTGGTGATTTACTATCTAAATTCAAGGGAATTTTTCGTTAGACATATAAATTCAAAAAAAACAACAATAATATATTTCATTCATAAATATGACCTGATAAAGACTTAAGTGTAAAGATAATGATATTTCACCAAAAGTATACAAATTAAAACAAAAGTTCCGATCAAGTAGGGGATAGGGTGCCTGGTCATGCTGGTTTCCTAAATTTCGTACCCTCTTTCCAGGAGGTGTTACATTACACATGCATTATAGTACCTCTCCGTGACGTTATCGTCACTCGAAAAAGTAATAAAGCTTGTCAGTGCCATGTCATGAAATGACAATTAAACGGTTTCTTGAAAACGTATCAGAATGTTATTCAAACTATAGCTTCTACATTCTACAAAAATAAAGAAAAACATACAAAAATGCGGCCCTAGGTTTAAAATTACATTGTCGCTAAAACCTGGTTGCTGTGATATTTTGCTCATTTAATCTGTCATTCAAACCCCCGCATGCAATTCGATCTCTTTGTTAATTAGTCCTTTCTATTCGTCCCACTTTTAAGATGTTTCACAATCAAGCTAGGTTCAAGAGTTAAAAGAAAAACCAGCTGATATTTTGACATACTGGCTTCGTCACCACTTACCCGATCGGCATTAGCCAAGAGCAATCCTACAAAATCAGATGACAGAGACTCTTTGCTCAAAATGATGAAAATTGCGGTGCAAAACATCAAGCAATTGCTCAAGATATTGTGTCGTACTGTCAGCCATCTGGAAAGAAATTGCATTTCATTGAATGTTCGAATTACTTTGCATCCACATTAAGGTTTCAACCCAAAGGTAATAATGAAGTGTAGATGCTGATAAAAGGCTGTCATCCCAAAACGAAAAGGACGCGATTGAAACCGGGCTCTATTGACGCAATTGCAAAATTACCTTTGTGCCATGTTCATTATGTAGTTAGCGGCAGTGCATTCGTCGATCAGTTTTAAAAAGTGTCCTTCGAAGTTCTGTCCGGCGTCACACGCTCTGATGACAGTGCTGCCAGCCACTGATCCTCCCACATGTGAAAACAAGAAGGAATTTCTCAGGCTGGTTATTCGCTTGAATTGACGATTGCTCGACATCAAGAAACGCTGTCAAATATATGGGAAAAGCTTCGGTTTAAATGATATATTCTGAAGTAATTCATTCCAGAAGTGGGCTCGAGCACTCCGCGGTTAAAATGCGGGTGCCTTCTACAACATGTTGCAATAAAATACGTAAAAGACAAAACATTTTAAGATTTAATAATTCAAGGAATGTTATTTCGCTGGGTGAAGAAGTTGTGGCACCAAGTCATCTTTCCCGTCGCTTTTAGGGATTTTCTACGCATAATAAAACTTCTAAAAAAATCTTGTGATGCGTATTAAGATCATTAAATGTCCAAAACAATATAGCCTTTTTTAAATGTTTATTTTTATGTTTTCTATTTTACCATAGCCTCCAATGCAACCAACTCCTAGATTACTAAAAATCAAAAGTGGCTACCCCATAATCGTTACGAATTCTGTGTTAAACCACAACAATTAATAATTGAGAGTGATACCGGATAATTACTTACGACAGAAGACTAAAATCGAGTTCCTACCTGAAGTAAAAGGTATCCAACGAACACGACAATGCAGGGAATTATGAATAACGGTAAATATATTGCAATAGCTAAGGTGTAAACAACTAAAAATATAAATCCGACATTGGTTGCTCTTAACATCGGAGAAAATTGCTGGTCTAGGGCGTCGATATCTTGGGAGAAGCGATTGAGTATCCTTCCAAGGGGGGTCGTGTCGAAGAAGAACATGGGAGAGCGAAATACGCTATCGAGCATTTTCCCATGTAGACAGTTTGCAGCTCGTAGACAGCGAAGAACGCTGATGATAACGTACAAAAATGTTTGAATGGCTTGGGTTAGACCAAGAGCGACTAAGACCACTATACGGGTTGCCTTTAAGTCTAGGTTTGCTTGAAAATCTTTCTTGGAGTCTGCGCACAACAAAGACAGCCAGTACACTGACGTGAAATTAAGGACTACAACACCGGTGATTAATGCTTCGAAGATCGCGTACCATGTTATACCGTAGGCTTTAAAATATTGTTTGTATTGTGATAAGGATATCTGAAAATGCGCAAAAACATTATCACGAGGAAAAATATGTGTGTGGGGAGTTTTAGTTCTCATGAAGACAAGAAACGTCCAAACTCTCCTCGTATATTATAGAGCGCATACGTTTCCTTCTTTGAGTGTCTCTTTAGTCATGAGCTTTGCCTCATCTTCATGTGAGGCTTTTCCTTCGGTTGCACGAATTAGCCTCTCAGCTTTGATATTTGAAGTTCCACTAAAATTGCGTTACCAAAATTCATAAATTAATAAGGCTTGTTCAACTTAAAAGAAACAATTCCAGAACTTTAAAATAAGAGCTATCTCAACAAATAGTGCAGGCCAAATGGCTGTTGCTTGGAACAGTTAATGGCTATGACTTAGGCCTAAAGTTTTTTCGCTTTTCTACTACGTACTGGCTATAGATAGTGTAGATATAATTGCATATTTACTCACGACGCTTCAACTTTGTCATCGTCGTTCATGTGTTGACTGAAAAAATCTCTGGCCATTCCCTGACCACTCATGATTTCGTCATAGGTTCCCCTTTCGATGATTCGACCGTTGTTTATGAAGAAGATCTCGTCCATTTCTCGGATGAAGCTCAAGTTGTGCGTCACCAAAACTCTCGTCTGCAAGAGATTGAAATAGTAATTGTTGACCAAAGAACTACAAAACAGAAGCAGCTTTCAAAAGCAAAAGACTCAAAAGGGTTTGTTTGCTAGTCACTTACAACATGGATATGTATAAATACAGGGTCTGAAGAATTTCCATCGCTTACCTTCCACAAGACATTTTATTTAGGCGCAGTTGAGGAGAGAGAAAAATGACTTTTAACCCTCCCCCAAACCTTGAGTGAGAAGTAAATTGGTAACTTTTCTCTCTGCGCATAGGTGAATTTTCAAACCCACCACACGGGATTCTACGGAGAGATATATAGTTCCTTTTCGCCACGTGACATAACTACTTCGGAATCAATATAGAGGCATATTTGTTGGCCAGCCTTTTGGCCTAGTTGAAAATCCATAAATCGTACTATTTATACATATCCATGCTTACAGCATCATATATGTTTATCACTTTTCGAGCTGCTATTATTAAAAATGGACGGATTTATACCAAAATTTAAGCAACTTAAATAAATATTGTCAGATATTTGTTTCGAAGTAAAGAAACTAATCATTTTCCAGGCCTCCATATACAACTACTACCGGGATTTAAAGGAAACGTTATATCGACCATACATTAATAGAAGCTTAGCATTTTCATGGAATATAAGAGTAGTTTTATATACTTTATTTCGAAGAAATCCCTTTGGTCCGATGACTTTGTCGAAGAGATGTTTGGCCACGTGCGAGTCAACCGCCCCCAAAGGGTCATCGAAGAGATACACATCGTGATCGCGATAAATTGCTCTGGCCAAGTTGACCCTTTGCTTCTGACCGCCACTCAAGTTGATACCCTATCATGGAAAATTTGTAAATGACCGCATGACTAATGAAAGCAGCCATCTATAGAACTATGAGTAAAAACAGAAGTAAGATAAGGGATTAGAAGTAAAGTGCTCTAGCATTGGTAATAGATCCTGGCACTAGTGAACAAATTTGAGGATTTTAAGCCGCTTCCATCGCGCCTAAACTAAATTTCCTACCCCCTTTCCCTCAACCTAAAGCCGCGGTACACGGACGAGGGTGCTTGAATCTAGTTCGACCGTCTACCGCCGCGAGCGTTTCACGTTTTGGAGGGAAAACTCAGAAACAGCTACCAGAGGGCCATCCGTTGGTTCGTTATCAAGAATTTTCACTTTCGCCAAGTGTAGAATTTGGTTAACTCGATACTTCTAGTACCTTATCTTACTTCTGGTAAAAATAGAAGTAGGAAGAGGACTGGAAGTCATGAGGAAAGAAATGAGACACAACAAGAGGAATGTGACCAGACTGAACGAGGAACAGGCTAATTTTGAACTAGTGGAATGTTCATTTCTCATTAAAAGTTCTAGTAAAGTAGGGAACGATGAGGCTACTAATATGGTCTAGACCTCGGGTCATCTTGTTGGTTTCAATAATACATACTCTTTCTCCAATCTCCGTTTCATCGTCAGCGGGTAGCTGGCCGAGGTCCGGTTGTAGGGCGCATGCACGTATGACGCTGTCGTATCTTTCCCGGTCCATGTCGTCGACAAAGAGTATATTCTGTCTGAGTGAAGCGTTCTGGATCCAGGGTTGTTGAGTGACGTATCCCACTCTCCCTGCCACTCTCACCTCACCCTCCACCTTCTGCATCTCGGACACCAGAGCGGACAAGAGGGAAGACTTGCCACAACCAACAGGACCCACCACGGCCACCAACGACCCGCGGGATACTTTAAAATTGATGTTGCGAAGAGATGCTGCCGCTGGATCGTCCAAGTTCCAATGATACGTTCCTTTCTCAATCATAATCGCTGAAATATTCAAGAAATAAATTGGTAAAAATAAACCAATTGTGAGTTCAAAAATATCTTCAAACAATCTAAAAGCGAATTCAGGCTTTCCTCTTTAAGAACGGCATGTTGATTGACTAGTTTTACAAATAGATTGTTTAGTCACTGCAGGGTTTACAAGAAAAATTTATTATTGTGTTTAGGCAGAATTCCTTTTGATCAGCGGAATAAACCAACTATTGGATTTAGCCTGATGATTATAGTAGGATATTTTCTTTTCATAGCATAGGTCCTTCAATTGTCTCTTTCTCCTCGCTCAAGTTCTACCTTTTAACCACAATCATTTTGAACTTCAATTTATCTGCTTGTGTATAGGAATAGCTGCCGAAAACAATAAACGACCCATTTCGTTTATTCAATTCCATAACAAATTGACATACCATATTGTGCGTCACTAGCTATCTTCTCCACGTAACGCTTGGTTTCCCCAAGACTCAACAAGTTTGCAATTCTTCTTACCGAGACGTGTGTCTGAAAAGAAACATTTTGTGGATTTGCGTTTGTTTTTTAAATGTTTTAAAAGCAACAATTCCGCCAAAAAAAACAATACTTCATTGTTGGGGAAATGTTTTGCACTAAAGCATGAAATTAGTTGCGGTTATTTACTGACGCCAAATTTTGAAATTATAAACATATATACATAAATAGCTCGCGAAAGGGTGCCAGGTCATACCCTTGTCCCAAAGTTCCAACTCACTTTTAAAGCCGTGCTACTTCGAGTCGCTCAAGTGGATACAATCACAAGAGCCTAGGCCTATTTACTGTACCTACCGTTTCCTGTATTTTGGGAATACTTGCGTCGTCTGGTAATTAGGTGGCAACCACACAGTAATGTGGGGAAATCGAAACTTTTCGCTATTTCAAATATTATTTTGATATTCAAAATTATGTAGCAAAAATAAAGGCCTAATAGTTTAAATCTCTCAGAAGTAAACTAACTTTCAAATCTTTGATCATCGGGAAACAACTAATATCAAGAACGTATTCTTGAATCTGTTTTAGCTAATATATATTTAGTGGAAGAAGCAAATTCTAGATTTATCTTTGGACCCTCCCTGATCCCGTTCTTACCATAACTAGTGTATTTACTAAATCCGGAAACGTGACCATTGACATCGCTAATAATCGTACCAACTGCCAGGAGACGAAAGCTTTTCTCGAGGTCAGAGCGTTATCGTCGTCGATTAATACGTACATGGAGAAACACGGTGTCGTAATCTGAATTTGTAGAAACCATAGCTATAGAAAATCAAAATCAATGAAGAGTTTGCAAGCCCTGAAGATGAATAGTTTAACAAAAACCAACAGCATCGTGTGTTCTCTAACATCGTTGTAATGTTACGCTATCGCCTTTCTTGAGTCTGGCGAAAGCGTAGAGATTTCAGGGCCGTCTGCATTTTTGAAACGAGTGAGAACGCTACGAGATGACACTAACACTACCAAAAGTGTATAGATATAAAAGCAAAAAGTACACTTCATTGACAATTCTCTGCCCTTGGCTGTAGACAACATGTAAAGTGAGAAGCAAACTACCATCCTTTCAACCCAATTCACGAATAAACCAATCAGGAAAGATCTTCTTGACGTCATATAGGTTTGCAGAAAGTAGTACATGATGTTGGCGATCCAAACGTTAATTTAAGGTACTAAACTAGCTACTTTATGAGCCTATTCACGGCATGTTTCCTGTGCCACGGTCAGGAAGGTAATCATACGCTGTGGGGGGTCGACACTATTCTGGGATAGAAGAGGGCTTCTCATATTAAAAGGCGCGAACAAATTTCAATGAGGTTTACTTTTTGTTTTTATATCTATATACTTTTGATACTGCGGAGCTGAAGTCTCTACACTTCTATGAGCCCCCATCATCGATAATGATATACTTCTTGCAATATTTTACGTTCGTACCAAAACCGGTATGAGAGCAGTTATAAATTTGTTTATTCCTTCGAAGAGGGCTTGTTTCTTCATGAGTGCAGTTTCTTTCTTCCTGATTTCAAGAACGATCCTTTCGAACGATCTCTCCCAGGCGTACAACTTCAAAACGCGGATTCCGTTCAAGATTTCGCTCATCATTTTCATTCTGTTGTCCTTCAGCTTCATCAACTCAATCTAATAAATGAGATATTTAAAGAAACCATTCACAAAAACTGATTGTCGTAAAATTGTAGTAAAAGTTATAGTCGTAACCAACACGTGAGTTTCATAACCGTACATTGCGGCATAAATTCTGCCCATCGCAATTATAGGTACTTATACTAGAATCAAAGCCACTACCGCAATACCTTCCGCACTTGCTTGAAATTACTATCTATTGTCTTATAGAAAGGTCAAGAAGAATTAACTCAATAGACCTTATATATGTAGAAAAAGGGGGTAGGCAACTCTCAGTATCGGGACATACAAGAGGTTGATTCCTGCGCACTATCTTGATCCCCGAAGCCTTCAGAACAAGCGCCACAAAGTGATATGGTAGGTAAAGCTTTATTCCCGTGTCTTTCTCCCTTAGATACATTGAAATGGTCTATGTAGAAAATGTAACCCACGTGACAAGAAGTAACCAAATTTAACATCTTTAACCTCCCTTCCTTTCATCCACTGTGGGAGCTTAGGCTTGCATTGTAGAATCATAACATTTACCTGCAATTCTTTGTATTTCTTGGTGCTAAGATAGTTCAGTGGAAGAAGAACGAGAATAGGTACGATGCCAGCAAAGGCTGAATAGCCCAGTTCTCGATACATGAAGGCGAAACACAGTACTAATTGTACCGGGACCGACCACAAGAGACTCAGTTGCGGCGACAGAATTTGGAATCTGTTCGTGTCGACGTACATCGTGTTCAGTATTTCGCCCATTGTCAGGTCACGTCGATCGCTGCTTGTCAAGCGAAATGTATGCTTTGACGAATCTCATTAATGAACTTTTATCACGATTAACCCTAACTTACTTTTTTGTACAGAACGTGCATGGTGGCGGATTTGAGTCTCAATCCTAGTTTGGTGTGGAAAATGGCGCTGCCTTCTTGCAACAAAGATTGCGCGAAACAGGCCAAACCATAAAGGCAAGCGTAGAAAATCCCCTTCCACAAAGGATCTTCGTTCTTCGAGTAATCAATAATGGAACTGAAAGCATAAGTGAGTAAACTAGTCAACTCGGTTCCCTAGTTTACTTGATCTTGGGCAAAAATTTGAAATCTCAACCTCTTTATGAATTAATTTTAAACAATATTCAAAGGAATGAAAATATTCAGACATCTGACCCACGGAAACAGAAAATGTCATTGCTCATGTGAATGGACAAACTGACAGCAACAAAGGAACTCAATTTCACGCTTTAAGTTAAAATCATTTGAATTGATTTCCCATAAATATTCACTTAATATGCTATGACGTTTTTTTATAGACTGTAGAAAAGAGGGGTTCATTTTTGAATGCATGGGCGTACATAGCCCCGACTCTGTGGTGGTACGTACCGCTTTAGCGTTCAAATTTAAATATTTTCTTTGAGTTCAAATTTGAATATTTTCTTTGACTTCAAATTTGAATATTTTCTTTGCGTTCAAATTTGAATAATTTCTTTGCGTTCAAATTTGAACAGAACACTATTGTTCAAAATTAAACGCCCACACATTCATATTTGAACGGTGCGTAAGAGGATAGTATATCATGTAAATTTAAGCACGAAAGCGTTCAAATTTGAAAATTGAACGTTTAATATTGTATGTTTTTGCAATCATTATTGAGCAGCATCGGGGAGTTTGATCAAGCGCTCATATTCAAAATTGAGTAGTTCACCATTAACAATACATGGTGGACAAGCGTTTGATGAAGCATTGAAATTTAACAGTTATAGAGATGAATTAAATGTAGACACTGATAAGGAAGAAACCTTATGAGTTTAAAGCTTGTACATCTTCTGAGGGTGGTTAACTTGAAACACATATACACTAATCGTTGTATGAAATAATAGTTCAATTATATGAAGAGAGATTGCACTTAAGGAAAGTGTTCATTATCAAGTTCCCTCAAATTATAAAGGAGTATGTATTACATACACTCAATCGATTTCAAGGCCTATGTAAATATAAGGGAATGGTGAAATACGGCATAATCCGTAACCTTTACTTTGATAATATTATATACAGACAAATATATTTTTAGTTCAGGGTAAATAAGAGAGTCAAAGTAAAATGTTGAGATGTTATTGGATTTTTATTCAAAGTTTTGTTTTGATACCCAAGATCTTGGATGATCCTGCACACCTTTCCTGATTGAACGCCTGACATTTCCAAACTGTTCAATAATGAACAATTGCGCTCACGTTTGAATACCCATTGAAATCTGTTTTTCTAGTGTTGTTTTAAAACCAAAAGCACTCGTTTAAACCCCAAAAAAACTCTCGTATGAACGCCCATAACGCTCTCGTTTGAACGCCTATATCACACTCGTTTGAACGCCTATATGACACTCGTTTGAACGCCCATAACGCTCTTGTTTGAGCGTCAAAAATAATCTCGTTTGAACGCCAAAAACATCCTCGTCTGAATGCCAAAAAGTTGTTATTTGAACCTCTAAATTGCTCTTAATATTTATACAATCTATTGAACGCCATAACGACCATAAATGAACGCATCATTAATGAAAGTTGATTATTCAAAATTGAATAGGATAAAGATTAATTTTGAATGGTAATATATAAGCTGTTCAAAAATGAATGATACAGTTAACTTCTGATCCATATGACGGTAGTTTGTTCAAAAATGAATGCTAATGGTTAGTTTTGAACGCGTAAAACACACCTCGTTCATAATTGAATGTCTATGGTTAAATCTTAATGCGTCAATAGAGGCTTGTTCAAAATTGAACGGTCGCTATCATTTTTGAATGCCAAAAGCACGCTCATTTTTTACAGTGTAATGCTAAAAAAGTGAAATTGTTTACCCTGTCAAAAGGGCAGGACCGATAGACACTACGTCGGACAGAACTTGAAAGACCACTCCTGCTATCAAGCAAGGCCCGACTGTCCTCAACAAGGGCCAAGCGATGGATTTGCTTTGATTTTTGGTTCTGTTTCTTTCTTCCGAAAATCGTTTCATTTCCATTTCATCGCCGTCACCTTTGGTCTTGGTTTGGGGTTTCCAGTGTTTTTCAAAAATACGCGAGACAGTCAGCGCTCGCTCCGCGTCATTCAAGTCGTACACATCCGACGGCTCCAGGTTTTTCTTCCAACCATTCCACAGGGCGCTGCAATTCGTAAAAATTAATGAGCTGCGCTGTTATAACTTCTTCAAGTAAGTGCAATTTATAAGTATGCAAGGCCGGGAAAAGACTTATACCTACCTGGTAAGCCATGAATGAACCATGCGTGAACAAAATGATGCATCATCTTCCCTTGATTTCTTAATGTTTGAAAATTATTATCTTTTTGATAAGGAATTTAATAGAAAATTTTGGTTTAGATGCGACATAAGTATGACATTGAAACCTTACTGAGAGCTAAATTAATAACTACTAGCAAAAACAACCAGAGCTCCTAGTAACCAGTGTCAAACTTAAATTATTAAAACAACAAAATGTATGGAGTATTACCATTTTGACTTCGATTGCGTACACATGTGTTTCGTAGTGCGGAGAGGCGTCACTCAGTGTGTGTAACACGAGGGTAATTACTACTAAAGGGTAAATTACCGTTTCAATTAAAAACCCGAAATAGTCATCTTTGTCGTTCTGAAATAACACACATTTTCACAATGCCAAAATAATATTATTTTAAAAGTAAGCCTTGGATTACTAGTAAATAGTATTTCATGATGGTGGATCTCAGTGTGATAGTTTGCGTTAGTGTTAAGAGGAACTAAAACAATGTCAGGATTCCGGACAACACCGTGCCACCCCCTCTGCCGTAAATTATGAGGAATAGCGCCAAGATCTGCAAGACGCGACTTCAATTTAATTCATCAAAATGTTTATATTGATTTTTGGAAATGTCTTACGTAAGTTCCAAATTGAAGGACTACCGCCAAATTGTCCACGACTTGAAAATCACCGAAGTATAGTTGTTTACCAAATTTTAAGACGCTAATTGCGGCAAGTAACAAAGTCAGAAGCTGAAAACACAAAGCAAAACTAGTACCTAAGTTTTAGGAACTTTTCGGACATTTCTTTTTCATGTACAGTGTACACATGTATCGTTCGAATTTTTCGGAGCTGTATGAGCTTTTATTTGGTCCCAGCTCGACACAATAAACGGAGCAAAAAAAGTCCATTTTGCGCCTTAATAAGGACTTACACTTTTCGTAATGGTAAGATGAGAACAACGGAAACATCGCCGCTCTGACTTCGCAATCAGCGCTAATTCTAGAGGTAGGAACACCCAGAGTATCGCGCATGGCACCCAGACCAGAATGGTCTTTTGAAAACAAGGAGTCAAGTCTGGATCATCCGTGTACCATGTCAAATTGCCATCCTATTGAATATAATTACATACTTTATAAAAAAACACAAACGCCATCATTTAATATAATTATTAAAGTAATACAATTAATAAGAATTATGGAGATAGGAACTGATTATATCATTAAGTCTTTGTGACTTCTGTCATGATAAAATAGCAGTAGCTAACACTAATCACACTGTCAACTTAACATATTTAATTTTCTATACTAATTTGTTATGTTTATTAAAAATGTATTCCTCTAGCCTTATAATCATTGATATACTTAGCAATTTATTGTAACTGTTGTCAAAAAAAAATTAAAAGAAAAACATACCCAAAATGGAGATTCACAAAAGTCATCCAAAATAGAGGAACTCATTTTAAGATGATTAACACCAAAATCCTTGCTAAAATAAATTAATTCGAGCAATTTATTTAACAGCCAGTCTCTGTCATGTTATCGGGCGACTAACGAATCCTTCAAAAGCTTTGCAGTAAACCGTGATGGTATTGGTTTGAAACAGTACATTAAAAGACCTTGAAGTACGAGTCTCACTAGCATAACACAAGTGGATTTTAAATAGAATTCGTCTACGTAGGAGCTGAATAACAAAACTTCAGGCTATAAAATCGTTCTTTTAGGAACTGTACATTTTGTCCTTATTGCTAGAGCAGATTATATTATAATATTTGAATCGCTGATTACGGAATATATTTATATAACTTAATAATTTATCCTTGTAAAGATAGTCTAATCCTTAAATGAATAGAAGAATTCATTTCAGTTTGACGAAAGATAAGAGATGTCTAAATCTCAAATTACAAAAAAGAAAGAAATGCATGACGGTGGACCTCAATTTAACGTTATGGTTCTAGACATAAGCATCTAAAATAGGTGACTTATTTCTGGTTCGTGTGAGCCTTTGAGTTTGGGGATCCCATATCTACGTTAGTCCATCGGGGGCCCTTGTCACGTCCCAACTGTGGATAATGGGTAATTTAGGGCTTGTCAAATAACCCCGTTCCTAACAAAGTAGCTAAGAGGCATCGAACATTAATAGTTCACTTTAAAAATCAATTCCAACAACATTATTTAATTTCAGTAATGAGTTTTTAAAATTCTCCGTTTTCGAAGCAGTTGATGATGTTTTCAACTTTTTGGAATAAACAGTGACTGTGCGTAGAGGAACTACAATCCTCTGTACTTGCAGACCTTGCCAAACGCAAGTGTTTTACAACGAAAACAAAATTCCACAATTCTCGCTTTCGACGCTTTTATTCCACCTATTTGCTAGCGTTAACTTTCAGGATATAGGAGTAAGATAATAATTTATGTTATGTAAACATAATAACCTTTCTCTGATAATACTCATATTTTGAAATAAAATGTGGAATATAAGAGTTAAAGTTTAATAAAGGGAAAACGGAGAAGTTACTTATAATTGACCATGTAAAGTTATTATCACCAGAAGTGAGATGAGACTAGAAGTACTGAGCTAACCAAATTCTTCACTCGGCGAATGTGAATATTCAACGGTTGGCCCTCTAGTGGCAGTTTCAGAATTTCCCCTCCAAAACGTCAGACGCTCGGGGCGGTAGACGGCCGAACTAGATTCAAGCACCCGCGTCCGTGTTTCGCCGCTTTAGGTTGAGGGGAAGGGGGTAGGAAATGTTTTTGGAACTCGACCAATTTTTTTCTCTCTAGCGTAGGCGCGATTGAAGCGGCGTAAAATCCTCAAATTTGTTCACTAATGCCAGGATCTATTACCAATGCTAGAGCCCTTCACTTCTAGTCTCATCTCACTTCTGTTATCACCAATCGCGTACAGAAGGCCTATTTTTCCATTCTTAAGCAAATTAAAAATTAATTAATACAAATTATTCAGGCTCTTTAATCAACATGACTGGAAACCATGCCTAATTTGACAAACAATTTTCACTCCATTTTGTTTTCTTCACTTCACAATTTTTAATCAAAATGTGACATTAATCAATAGAGTCTGGGTCCCACATTACGTATTCGGGGAGTGCATTTAATGTACGACGAATATTCGTGTAGTTGCGTTGGTCAGATAATAATAGACCATTCCATAAATTATTTGTAGAAAAAGAACACGAGGGGCGGGAGGCCGCCCTCTTAGGTTATTTCCATGGCGCCAAGAGGCTACGCCAGACGGTGAACATATTATGCCCGCTCCTATGGTATTTGCTTCGCTTCTGGAATTAATATAATCGTCTATAATAAGTTTCTAATCGTTTAATATTGATAACGTCAAAACCACTAATGATTTTTTTAAAATGCATTATTTTAATTTTAAATAAATTCCATTAACTCTATTTAAAACGAAACGAAAGCTATTCGCAATCCAATTTTTATTTTAAAATACACGATACATGTAGGTCTGTAGACAAATATTATATAATGTCGTTTATCAATGTAGATAGATTTACTATCTCTGTCTGAAGACTTCATAGCTTCGACTTAACCTTGAGAATAAACTGTCATCAATTGAAATATCAAGTAAACGTCTTTAGGATACGCTTTCGACTGCTTCTCATTCTGATGTAACTTTTAAAAAACCAAAATTAAGGTTAAATATTTAATAGTACATGGTGTCACGTGAGATCAGATTTTTACGTTTCAACTTCAATATATACATGCAAAGTTTCAGTTTTTGCTGTGGCTCTCCTTAGAGTTGACAAAACATTTGTCTTATGCTAGCTAGGCGTCTTTTTCATCCCCATATTTTAGCCGCCATTTTTTCTGCTACCAAATTCTAAATTGTAAACTGGTATCTCTATGTGGCTGTACAGTGTCAATAAATTTTCATTATTGATCAAGATGGCCTCTGTCCATATTACACTTTTGCCAGCCTTCTAGTGACGAGAATTCATATATATATATATTCATTATAAGATGAGCCCGGCACATTTATTATTTTCGGTTTTGTTTCATTGTTCATAATATAGCATTCCAATCATAAATAAAATCAATCTAGTAATTAAATTACAGTAACTTACTCATTAGTTTCAATTTAAACTTAAACTACAGTACCTTATTTTAATTAAATTACATAATAATATTATTTAAACTATAGTAACTTCCTCAATAGGAAAATTTTAAACTTACTTAAACTGCACCATTATTTATAAAGTTATCATAAACAACATTAAGAAAATCCCGTCAGGGATTTTCTATTTATACTCAATCCGAAATCATAATGTTAAACTCTATGGAGCTTACCATTATGAGGTGGAAAAATTTTCGCGACCAAGGGGGTGTTTTGATAAGTTTCTTACTTTAAGATATATAAGAAGGTAGCGACGTAATGTCTATTATTAATAACCTTTATTAATAATAGAGAGTTATCATACAAAGTTATAATACAAAGTTTACGTTTAAGAGCGGGATACAGGTTTAGCTATTCTTTATTCTACTGTGTTCTAGTAGCGACTGACGAGGGATCTCTCGAGGGATCTACAGGTACAATCCCAGTGTTGATCGGGTTGGGTTCAGTTCAGTTCAGTTTCAGATAATATAACATCCCGTTATTTTTAGAGTTGATGCCAAATGGTTGCGAGAGCAAAAAAGTACAAAAAAATGATAACAAAACAACAAAAAAACTTAGACATAATCGGCAAGACGACGCGGTCGCGTGACGAGACGGCCAGATCTTGTACTACGCGGGACGGGCGGCGAGTCGGGCGGTACGGATGTGGGGCGCGGCGAGGTGACAGCGACCAAAGTAGGGACGGTGACTGAACGCGAGTGCGGAGGTGAAGTCGGAGGTGGTGTCCGAGGTGTAGTCGGAGGTGGTGTCCGAGGTGTAGTCGGAGGTGGTGTTTGCGGACGTGGCTGATAAATAATGGGCAGAGTGGGAAGAGTCGGGGAAACGGACGCCTTTGGTGACGACGATGACGGTGCAGGGTTTGTGGGTCGAGCGGAAAACCGATGGGCGGGTCGTAACGCAATGCGATTGCGACGATACACGGTGCCCTTGGCCTTCACGAGATACGATCTGGGTGCGACTTGTTTCTCGACGATGCCCTGAATCCAAGGGGAATGGATGTCCTTGGGCGTGACTTTGACCCAGACCTGTTCGTTGTCGCGAAGTTCGCACAAAGGCTTGGCATGTTGATCGTAGGTCTGTTTTGTGTGACTTCGTTTGTTGGCAAGAGTGGCCTTGACGTGCGGAACGACATGAGGGTTAAGTAGTTTCGGTGGGGTTGGTAAGATGGAACGCGTGCGGCGTGCCATGAGGCGTTGTGTTGGGCTAGCGTTCACGGAATCCGTCGGGGTGTTTCGCCAATCCAGCAGAGCAAGGTAAAAATCTTCCTTGGTACTCTGTAGTTTCTTTAACAGTGTTTTAGCGATTTTAACAGCGGATTCCGCTTTGCCGTTGCCCTGTGAGTGATATGGCGAAGACGTTGTGTGTGTGAAACCCCATAAATCCGAGAATTCGCGAAATTCGAAGCTATTAAATGGGGGGCCGTTGTCGGTAATGACTGTCTCGGGAATACCATATCGTGCAAAATGTTTCTTACACGCAAGGATAATCGCGGCGGCGGTAGTGTTGTGGAGTTGTTCGATCTCCCAAAAATCCGAATAGTAGTCTATTAAAATAAGATATTTTTGGTGATGTGCTTCGATGGTGAAGAGATCCATAGCAATCTTTTGCCATGGTAAGTCCGGCAGAGAAACGGTAATCAGGGGCTCACGTTGTTGTGAGCTGTGATACGTGTTACACGCATGACAGGTGGATACTGCGGCTTGTATGTCTGTTGTTATTCCAGGCCAAAAAACCGACTCCCTTGCCTTTCGCAGGCAGGCCTGTATTCCCAGGTGGCTGGAATGTAGTTGGGAGATAACTTCGTCCCGAAGAGCAGTAGGTATGATAACGCGGGAGCCTTTGTAGAGGTAACCCTGGTCGTATGTAAGTTCATCGCGAAATGTCCAGAACGGACGAATCGAGAGAGGTACCTTCGAGATTCTGTCGGGCCATCCCTTGCGGATAGCGGTCCGAAGGTCGACGCACACGGAATCGACTGCGGTGGCCTCCCGAATGCGGCGGAGTAGAGGTTGCCGAATGCGAAGGTAGTCCGAGTGATCAATACCGGCGAGTAAAGTCGTCGAATAGACGGTGTTTTCGCGATACGGGTCAGTGTCCGGTAGGGGGTTGATACTTGATATACGGGACAGACAATCCGCTATATACATTTGAGAGCCTTTTTTGTAACGCACCGTGAGAGCATAATATTGTAATTTAAACATCATGCATTGCAAACGTTTTGGCGCTGATAGAAGGGGTTTGTTCCAAATTGTTTCCAACGGTTTGTGGTCCGACTCCACAATGATGTTATCGCGACCACCCAGATATTGGTGGAATCGGGTACAACCAAAAACGATTGCCAAGCACTCCTTCTCGATCTGCGCGTATCGGCGTTCGGTGGGAGTGAGAGCACGAGAAGCGAAAGCGACGGGTTGGCCCTCTTGGAGGAGCGTGGCGCCTAAACCCATATCACTAGCGTCACACTGGAGGGTGACTGGGAGGCGAACATCATAAAAGCGTAACACCGGGACGCAGGTTACTAGGGTTTTGATGGAGTCAAAAACACGTTGGTGCTCAGGGGTCCAAGACCATGGAACATCCTGATGGACGAGCTGGCGCAGAGGCTCAAGACAGTGGGAAAGCTTCGGTAAGAATTTAGCCAGATAAGTCGTGAAGCCGATAAAGCTTTGTAACTGCTGTACAGTCTGTGGTGCGGACATATTCTTCACGGCATGGATTTTCCGCGGGTCTGGGGAGACACCCGAGGATGAGAGAACATGGCCGATATAAGGCACCGAGGGCAAACGCAGACGGAGTTTATTTTTGTTAATCTTCATATTGAGCTTGCGGGCGCGTTCAAGGACAGCAATTAGTTTTTTGTCATGATCCATGATGGCGGATTCTAACGTATCCCCGCATCCAAAAATAATATTGTCATCAGCAATAACAGCCACACCTTCTAAACCCTCTAACGCCTCCGCTTGGCGGCGCTGATACTCCTCGGGAGCTGTAGAAATGCCGAAAGGCATGCGTAGCCAACGGAAACGTCCGAAAGGGGTCCAGAACGTAGTTAAGAGGCTACTTTCGAGATCAAGCTTGACTTGCCAGAACCCATCTTTCGCGTCGAGAACCGTAAAAACTTTAGCGTTGCTGAGGGTTGGAAGTATATCCTCGATCGTCGGGAGTGGATAACGGGCAATTTGCAAGGCTCGGTTAAGATCTTTCGGATCTAAACAAATGCGTAAATCATCCGGCGTGATCGGAGGCGGCTGTGCGTTGGAGATAGTCTGTTCGTCAGGAGTTTTCCTAGGTTTTCTAACGAGAACCATACTCGAAATCCATTTTGTAGGTTCCGTCACCTTTGCTATGACGCCTAATGTCTCTAGCTCGGCCAGTTTGCGTTGGAGAGGGTCACGTAACGCAACGGTTACATTTCTCGGTCGATGCTGTACTGGCTCCACCGATTTGTCTAGAACTAGATGACATTCTCCCGGCAAGCATCCCAAACCGTCAAAAACGTCCTGATAATCGGACAAGAGTTTTGCTTTGGTTAGAGGACTAGGAAGGGATGTGGGAGATTCCGTAACGGCGTGTACCGCTGAGCTGGGCACATGCATAGTCATCAATCCAAGGGCTTCGCAGGTGGCACCTGAAAGCAGTGAAGGTTTCGTGCCTGGGACGATAAGAAACTCAAGAACGTACGTGCCCTGTTTATACAGACAATGCAAAGTTGCGATGCCGGTGGAGGTGATGGTAGATCCATCGTAACAGCTGAGAACCGTTGTCTCTGGGCGGAAAGTGGCGCTATTAGCGGGTAACGCGTCGAAATCAGTCTCTCTAAGACAGTTGCAGGTAGAACCGTTATCGAGTTGACAGCGTAAGTCAGTAACGGCGCTGTCGCCCTGTATTTGTAGGGTAACAAACCATTGCTTGCCCCGAGAGGAACGGGCCTGGTGAGTTTCTTCAAGGGCGTAAATTTCGTCAGTTTCATCGTCAGTCCCTGCAGCATCGGGAGCAGCAGGTTCTAACTGATGGGAAAAACCCTGTTTCCGACGGCCACGGGAATGACTTGATTTATTTCGAGGTAGAGGCCGTGTGGTAGCGACTTGATCTCGACCCTGGCGACAGACGGTGGAAAAATGGTTTTCCATGCCACATTTGCGACAAGTCTTACCCAGAGCTGGGCACAATTGTCTATCGCGAGCGTGAATCGTGTTGCAAAAATTGCAAGGGCGTGCGAGTAACGAGACGGGCGGTTTAGAGGCCGATTTGCGAGGGTGTTCACGATTCTGGCGGTCCAAACGATGGACTTCAACGTGATTGGGTTTAGTCTCCGAAAATTGGCGTTCCGCCAGTTCATTTGCGCGACATATATCGACAGCCGAGGCTAACGTAAGAGTGCGTTCCTTACTTAGCTGGGCGCGAGTGGTGAGATTCTTATTTCCAACCACGATGCGATCGCGTATAAGTTCCTCCTGAAAGGTTTTATATTCACATGTATCGGATAGGCGGCGTAAACGGTTCACAAACTGATCGATAGTCTCATTGTGTTCTTGGACCGCGGAGTTGAAGATCATGCGATCATAGATAACATGTGTGAGAGGCTTGAAATGGAGTTCAATAGCGTCCAGAATATCTGTAGCACTGGCGCGCTGTTCTGCCGTTAGAGGCAAGTCTTGATACAGTTTAAAACAATCAATTGCATAGTTGGTCCACTGGGCGCGAAACAATTTCCAGTGCGCGGCCGAATCACCCGACGATAGCGAGACCGGGCGCGGCGGCGGGATCGAGGAGGCCATAATACCGCGTCAAGGAGCGATACACGAAAAAAACACGAGGCGGCCGAGGCTTAGGGCAGAAACGCGAGGCGGCGACGGCGACGGCGAGAGAACGGAGAGAGCCAAGGTGCAACGAGGGAAACGAGGCTTAAGCGCGAGAGGGAAGCGAGGCGAAAAAAACAGCTAAACACACTTCTGACACCATGTTTTGATAAGTTTCTTACTTTAAGATATATAAGAAGGTAGCGACGTAATGTCTATTATTAATAACCTTTATTAATAATAGAGAGTTATCATACAAAGTTATAATACAAAGTTTACGTTTAAGAGCGGGATACAGGTTTAGCTATTCTTTATTCTACTGTGTTCTAGTAGCGACTGACGAGGGATCTCTCGAGGGATCTACAGGTACAATCCCAGTGTTGATCGGGTTGGGTTCAGTTCAGTTCAGTTTCAGATAATTTCAGATAATATAACAGGGGGTACACTTTTTTCACAGCCTAACTTTACAGCACTAGCAAAGGCTGAAAAGGTATAGTATCTCATTTCTCGTAGTGTAAGGTTAACTAGGCGTTTTTGTATAGGTTTCAAAAAAAATATTTTTAAACCACGCGCTAGCTCACGCGCCAGCACGCGCTGCATTTCAATAAAAGTTTCAATTCAAATCTCGCGCTTAATTTCACCATTTTGATTCTCTAATTAAGTTCACGTGATTTTTTTAAAACTTTTGGGCCTATTTTTTGTCTTTGTAAGCCTAAAGCCTCGTTTTCATCAAAGCTAGAAAATCACTTCTCGCTAAGCGAGAAGCTTGGAGCGGGTTGTTTCCGCGAGTTTCAAATCCTGCGCCAGAAATGCTAGAAGCTTTCTCGCGCGTGGTATCCCCCTGGGGTGTTTTCATCGAAGCGAGAAAGTGGCGTCATCTGGCGCGATTCCGCGAATGTCCAAATAATTACTGCATTAAAATGGCGGTCAGTAGAAGAAAGCTGCTTTTAAGGAAAAATTTAATTTTAAATTGGCTCTATTTAAAAAAACTCGGCTATTGAATCAACTCAATATTCGAAGAAACGGTGGTGGGTTCATCCCATACAGCGTGGGAAATAAGGCGGTGGCACAGGGCAAATGACCAGTTTAAAAATTAAATCGGAGGGGGGGGGGGTCAGTGGTCCACTTGACCACTAATAAAATTCAAGGGTAGCCAGAGTCCAGACAATATCTTAACTATTTTAATTATCCACTACTTTAGTTTAGCAGACGACACGCCCTGGTCAATGGTCATGGACCAGTTTATTTATTCCAGACCGGGGGGTCGCTGGCCTAATATCCAGTTTAAAAAAATCCTTATTTTCCACCCTGATCCCATATGGCAACGCAGGAAGCTAGAAGGATACTACGAAACTGTTCAACTTACTTGTCATGTTATTTTCTGTGGCTACTTCTTCCCATAATGTTTCATTAATTTCCCTATTTCTATATTCTTTTAATTTGCGGTTCCACAGCCCATCTCTAATTCTAATACTGTTAATAATTTGCTCCCTTTTAGCAAATTCATTCTTTTTATTTCTTTCCCTTTCCTGTTTTAACTTTTCTTTAAGTTCTTTCTTCGAGGTTTTGCCATCCATTTTTAAAAACCGAAATGTTGACCCGTTGAAACTGCCGCCTTTCTCTCAAAAGGAATTTAACCCCACTGCTTTCTGATTCGTGGTTCCATATCACGTGACCGCTACATCTCGCTTCTCGCTAAGCGGGACGCTAGAAAATATCTGTCT
Source organism: Phalangium opilio (assembly GCF_054372755.1). Classification (NCBI taxonomy): domain Eukaryota; kingdom Metazoa; phylum Arthropoda; class Arachnida; order Opiliones; family Phalangiidae; genus Phalangium; species Phalangium opilio. The sequence continues at coordinate 4,956,067 of NW_028324173.1, forward strand.
CTGACAGATCGGAGCTAGCGTCATTTTCTCGCTCTAGTTTTGCGTTTTCTCGCGTCTAGCGAGGGGTTCCCGCGGCAATGAAAACACCTTTGCTAGAAGCCAGACAAAGTTCTAGCAAACTCTTCTCGCTCTAGCGCGAATTTTTCTCGCTTCTAGCTTTGATGAAAACAGGGCTTAAGGTTAAATGATCACAAAGAAATAGTTTGAGAATTTTTATAATTTTCACATGGTTTCAACGAATATTTAGCATAGTGTGTTTTTATACAGTGTATTGTATTACCCGACCATTCCAATTTCCGAATGCAAGTTACGATTTAGTGAAATACTATATAATTAGTCTTAAAAAATTGGACGAATGAGTTTCACAATTCCAGAACTAATTTATTCCCAAATAACGTTTCTCCCCAAAAAGGAACAGATATTATACAAAAACGAGTTTTGCTTCGCAGTCCTTAAAAAACTGCATTTATACACAATCCGCGGCACTTTTTCAAACCCACAAATGGCCAGAAACATTGAGTTCAGAACATATATCCTTCTAGAGTTCTATTTGGGTATCGGGTTTTCGCGCTCGCGCGACCATCGCTTTTGAAATTATGGGACGGATGGATAACTTTATCATTAGGTGGTGGCGCCATCTATTTCACTTGAAAAATACGTATTTGTTACTATGACGTCTGTTATAATTTCTTAATATAGATAGGAAATGTTTAGAAACCGCTAATGGAAGTAAATTGCTGGATTCGAGTAAAAACAGAGAAGGAACTGAATTAACCGATAGTATATGTATTTTTGAGCTTTCGTGAAAGTCAACTTGACAAAAATGATCACCGCAAATGTCTTTTTTTTGGAGTCCATTCAATTCCATTTATGGCCTGACACCATTGTTTTGGTAATTCCGAATTTTTTGTAGGGAATCTTAATGGTACAGTTCAAAAAGGGTTGAACTATCTAAATATTTATTAATTTTCTATGCGTATCCTATATACTTATGTCACACAACATTTTTATTTCTACCAGTGTTGACACACTTTTCTACTGAGCAATTTCGACCCATTTTAAAATTGAATACATTTTCAAATTATGTGTTACTTTAATAACTAATAACATATAATTCCCAAGTAAAAACACGCATTTAATAAGAAATTGATCAATATTCCATTTATTAAATATCAAATTTTATTTATTAGGCTCCACTTACTGTTTTTCAATTACCTAACTTTCGTATTTCACGCTTTACTTCTTCCTAAGCCTAATTTTCAAACTCAAGTTGCGGCGATTTTGCGGGGCGCTTTCCCGCAAAATCGTGGGAAATTCTTATAAGCTTCTCACGTAAGGCGACAGATGGCGCTAACGACTAATGATAAAGTAATGAAATTAGACGAATCCGAGTACGCGAGGAGGAAATTCAACAAAAACTCTAGAAATACACATATTAGAACTCAATAGCCAGAAACTAGAAATTATTATATGTATTGCAATTTGAAATGAAGTTTAATCGTTATGAGAAATTTGCTTTTAATTGCGTAGTTCAAACATTTGTTATGATTAGAAATTTTACAACAAAAACGGGTATAAATGCGGCGTTTCGGAACAAAAAGCTAAATCAAGGACGATTATGACTCGAGTTTGAATTGAAGTTTAAAACTTGTACAAGATGTAACAACACACATATGAACATCTTTTCTGAATGTATGATAAATGTTAGAAATACGACACTGCTTTTAAAACCACAATTCACAATGAGGGACCTCATTTTAGGAGTAGTAAAGTAAAGCGACATTTTACTCGAAATAAGTGTTCTTCTTATCTGTTCCACACTGAATTAAAATGCTAAAAGCTCATTTTGTATTTTTTCGCCTTAATTATTTGACAGGGATAAGTTTTTAGGGGAACTGATTCTATATAATTTCATACGTGAAAATCTAAGCTCCCTTTATCTCGAAACGCCGCATTTATACCCGTTTTTGTTGTAAAATTTCTAATCATAAAAAATGTTTGAACTACGCAATTAAAACCAAATTTCTCATATCGATTAAACTTAATTTCAAATTGCAATACATAAAATAATTTCCAGTTTCTGGCCCTTTGTGGGTTTGAAAAAGTGCCGCGGATTGCGTATAAATGCAGTTTTTTAAGGACTGCGAAGCAAAACTCGTTTTTGTATAATATCTGTCCCTTTTTGGGGAGAAACGTGATTTGGGAATAAATTAGTTCTGGAATAGGGTCAGTATGCATAACTGTGGACACTTTTTGCATAACCTTGAATAACTTCCGTTGCTTATATGTTAGACTCAAAATTAAAAAAGCAATGGAGAGAAGCATTCTTAAGACACATTCTCACAAGTTTTCAACTTTTTAAATGGAATACATTTTTCACAAAGTAGAGTTCCCCAAAGGCCGAATTCGTGCTCAACTTTGGACACTTCTATGTAACTTTGGACGCCCCCTTCCTAACGTTGGACACCCCTTCCTAACTTTGGACAGCGAAAAAAGGGTGACTTGGGGACGCATTAGGCGAATCACAATTTCAAAAGTAAAAATATAGGCTTAGCCTAGGCCGACCTAGACGTATGCCTAAAATATATAAAAAATCAGAAATTTCTTTAAAACAAACTTTATTAAATATGGGGCTAGGTTTTTAGGTATATAGGGGGTAGGCCTATTTAGGCCTACCTATACTTCATTCCTTTTAGGCCTATAGGGGGAATAAAACGTTTCTTTTAAGCCCAGTCCTACATCTACTAGGCCCATTGCAAAGGCTAATATCGCGAGTTAATTAGGGTTAACAAACGGAGAAATCGGCCAGCATGAAAGTGTCCAAAGTTAGAAATTTGCCCAGGTGTTTTTAAAGCTGAATATTTCGTCGAATTTCCCGCGTAAGACAGTGTTTAAAATACGGATTATGAAGCCAAAATGTTGCTCTTTCGAATGGTTTCTAGTTTGTTCAGGTATGATTTCTCTAATTTTCGTCAAACCTTATTTCCCGGGACCAAAGGGTTGACCCCCGTCAAATTTGGCCGTAATTTAAATGGACGAGTTTGGGGAGTGGGCTAATTTTGCTCGTAACGTAGTCGGATGTTATTCTACGACTTTGAAGTATTTTTTTCTAAATTCCTCACATTCTAAGCTTTAAAATAAGCTATTTCATTATCAATTTGATGCATCCAGTAATTAAATATGATTTTTATAATAAAAGTGTCTAAAGTTGCAGCTGTCCAAAGTTAGGCACACTGACCCTAGTCGAACTCAATCGTCCAATTTTTTAAGACTAATTATATAATATTTCACTAAATCGTAACTTACATTTGGAAATTGGAAGGGTCGGATAATACAATGTTCTGTATAAAAACACACTATGCTAATATTCGTTGAAACCATGTGAAAATTATAAAAATTCTCCAACTATTTCTTTGTGATCATTTAACCTTAGGCTTAGAAAGACAAAAAATAGGCCCAAAATGTTTTAAAAAAAATCACGTGAACTTAATTAGAGAATCAAAATGGATTTATCCACAGATCCCGGGTTTCGGCACCATGAAGTAACTCTTGTTTCCTCTTTCTCTATACGTTAGTAATCTTACTTTAATTTAAACTTCCCTATTTTAACTCTAGCTTAATTACTAGGACTCTGGTATGGACCTGTAAAATAAATCCAACTCTTTCTTTAACAAGTAACAACATTTATTTCAAAATTAACTGTTCAAAGAGATTGTATTTTAACAATTTCAATCATTCTTTTTTCTTAAAGAGCTCTCCGATTTTTCTCCGCTTCCATTCTCTCTCTGATTTCGCCCAGGCTCTATTAATACATTCATTTTCTTTTTATACTCTTTTTTTAACACCTCTTGACATCAACCATACACTTTTAAATAAAAGGTCAATTAAAACACTCATTTTAGCATCTCTTAACTACTACGCATGTATTTTGATCGGTTTAAGGTTCAACAAATTTTATTCTTATTAATCACTCAAACTCTTCACTTTAAACAATCCTTAAAAGATTAAATATTTTATATACGTGTACTAAAACTGCGTTGTCACAATTGCCTCCTAATCGGGCTATGGTTTTCTTCAGAGCATTGGAACTTTTGAGATTACCAACGAATACTATTTTAGCATCGTCAAATGGTTGTGGCTTTATCTTGATACCCGAAGTTGATGGCAAATTTTTTGGTGTACTTGGGCTCCAAGTACACCAAACAATTGCCATCAACTCGAGAAAGCCACAACCATTGGACCATACTAAAATAGTGTTAGTTGGTAATCTCAATAGTTTCAAAGATGCTCTGAAGAAAACCATAGCGAGATTAGGAGGCAATGTTGTCTCTCAAATTGACAAAACTACAGCTTGCGTTATTAGTACCAAGGAACGCAGTTTGTAGGAAAGTAACGGTCTCGCTTTTTGTATTTGTAGCTGTTTAAGAATGGATATTCCTCTTTTAGGTCATCTGGAATCTGGAAAGGCTTTCTTGCTGGTAGTTTTGTTACATTCGCTCGCATTTCCAGTACAGTGATAACCATCATTTGAGAAAACAAATTGTCCACCGTCACATTCTGTGCAAGGTTCAAGAGATCCAAACGTCATGATAACGGAAAGTCTATCTAGAATTTCGCTGTTTCCTGTAGCAATTTTTTCCTCGTTATATTCTAAAAGTTCCACCATTACTTTTTTTTTAAGATTTTTTTCAAGCGCGTCACGATGTTTATAAATTAACTGAGACTGTTCCTTAAGAATTTTCTTCTCGCCCAGATCTTCTTTAGGGACTTCGTCTTTCTTTATCTTCTTTAGTGGAGTCACTTCTATTTTCTTTATTTTTTTCTTTGATGGCGCCTTTTGATTTTCAACACCGATTTCCTTAAATCCTGGTATTTTAAAACCATCTTCAAAAAACTCCAAAGTTTCTCTCGCTTGTACAAAGCAATCAACATGATACCACGCTGGATATGGACCAAATCGTCTAGCTTTTTCACTCTGTCTGTCAAGATTTGAAATGCGAACTTGACCTTTTACGATTGTTTCTTCACAACCTCTATAAGATGACCGATTACTTTAGGCATATTCAGTTGAGAAGTCTTGAATTTCATTGGAGGAGCTTTTTCTCTTCGTTCCTTTAGATGGGGTATTGCTTGAAGCAGCAGGTGCTGCTTGAGACCCACTCGAAATTTCACTCCTTATTTTCTCTTGATCTTCCCAACGTAAAGCCTCAAAGTGTGAGATGTCAGCCTCAGTTGACACTTTAAACTTTGAGAAAAAGCACCGAAAATGGTACCAATTTGGAACCTGTTTCCACAATAAGAAATTAATGTCACTCGCGTCATCAGATGCTCAATTTTGATATTTACCTTTCTATCAAAAGCTAATGGCTGAATAATTGCCCCCATTCTTAGCTTATCCTTAGCTATGCTGCTTTCACAGCTTTTGCATGATGACCTGTCACGTTTGGCAAATTCGGTACCCCACGGTAGACCTCGATTCATCTCTAAATCCTACAAAGAGGTTTGAATAAGTTAGCACAGCTTGATTATTTGGTTTACTTTTCTGGTTAATGATGTATTTAAAAACCAAAACGTTATGTATAAAAGCAGAGAAGCAGTTTCGAAGTAAGAGATGGGAAAATAAATACAAACTGGTCTAAAAATAGTCTGATTTTATCTCTGGAGTATATATGAATGATAAAAAATATGGTATTTTTGAGAGGGTCTTACGTAATGCTAGTCCAATGAAAGAACCCATGTTTTGGTCCCTTGGTCACTATAAAGTTGAAGAAACTAACAGAAAATTTAGCACTAAGATCATAGAGCGTGTGTCTATATTCCCGACCCATGTTACCACCGGGCGTCCTTGCGTGCCAAGAACCAGGAACAATAACCCCGGGGTCAACCTATGCCGCGTACGCTTGTATACCCTCTAGGGACGGGACCATTGTTTCCAGGGTTTACGGTAAAGGTCGACACGAAATGAAAACATTCCAAGAGGAATTAAAACCGGGACAGGATGGGTATAACGACTACTACAGCGGGGTAAGTAATCTAAGCGTTGGTCTCTCGAAAAACCATCACCAATTTAAAAAATATATATTGTTTCTTACTTTAATTGCAGCAAATTCCAAAAAGTCGAATCCTTACGATCCCAAACAGTAACGACAATTATCAAATAAGGCTGTGCCAAAAACCTAAGGAAAAAATAATAAAAATAAAACCAAATTAATTCAATATGCTTACAAGTATTTATTTCTACACAATGATATAAATGTAAGATTTTTTAGGCGTTGTTGTTAATTCCATTTAAAGAATTGTTTTTCAATTAAGCCTAGCAATTCATTCCTCATGACATGAACTCAAAGATGCTCAAATTTTGTATTGTTTTAAACGGTAGAAAAAAAATAAACACAACACATTTTGTAAAAAATTTCACACCATAATTTTTAAGTTTACGATAATACTACGCTCTTTCAAAAATTCGTGAATGCCATTTATTAAATTAGAATCTAATTTTTTGAGGATTTTAAATTTTGTTAAATTAATTTTAAATGATGTATTTATTATTTTAATTTGTGGTGTATATATAAAAATAACAAGCCAAGCATTTCCTTAGTAATACCACAACGCTTTCTAAAACTTAAGTCTTTAGTGAGCTACTTAAAATTAAATAAGAAAAGGTTTAAATATTTACTTGTCGCTTTATGTGCTGTACACCGGGAATATATTTTGGAAAAGGTGGCAACTAATTATTAGGAGGATATTTTGGAAAAGGTGGCAGCTAATTCCGAATGCGCGATTGGTCGATTTCATTTCTTCCTCCTCTATCCCCTAAGCCGGATTTTCCAGCAGCTTTGGCTCTCTCTGGGTCACGTGCGATGTTACCATGGCCCTTTTCACCTTCCTGCCTTTCGCTCCACAAATCTCTTTCTTCTCGAGTTAGAAAAATAAGGCGCGCATCTCCAACTATATAGCCGCCATTTTCCTCCCAAATATAAGCGGCCCTAACTAAAATGCCAAAAATTACCTTTTCACTAAAATTAGCGTAAACCATTCTCATTCAACTCGAAACTAATTAAGCTAGGCCTAAATAAATACAATAAATTTTGTTTTACCAAAGTTATGCGATGTTTTAAATTTTATCCAATTTTTTTGGTAATTTCGAAGTTCTACGAACAATTATTTGTAACTAATTAAAAAACACATTCGCTGGGCGCCATTCATAAATCTAAATTCCTTATACAGGGCTCAAAGGGTTTAGTGCACAAAAAATAATAGGTATTATGGGTCTAAAAAGCCAAAATTATAGGATATTTATAGGTTCAAACTTATGTAAATTTTATACGTTTAAAATTTCGAATTACTGGAGTTTTACAGGAAGTAAATTATACATTGGAGAGTAGACTAGAACTTTTAAACATATTTATAAAAATATGATCATTATTTAATCTACTTTGGACTAGTAGGTAATAGTGTAGTAACTAATTTATTTACCATGGAACCTTTATAGTTAACTACCTTACATTTTTCGTTTAATTATCTTAAATCTCAGGTACTTTTTAGCACGAAATTTTTAGATTTAAATTCCCTGACATTTTCAGGTTTTGTCTGACTTTTATTACGATTTTCCAGGACATGTTTAGGCCCAATTATCATTAACCTAAATAACTAAACGATCGCCTTTTTGAATATTGAACGTAAAACATTGCGAAGCGAGCTCCGCCATTTTGGTTTCTGGTCAAACGTGATCTCACTGTAACGGCGTTTAAAGGGAGGGTGAAGTAGAAAATCAAGTGATTTTTTATCGATTCTTCTACTAATTATAAGACCAGTCTGCATAGGAAATATTTCCGAATGATTTTAAAATTCAAATTAGGTTCAGATTTTAAAGGTCCCCCAACCAATCGCGTAACGCCCTGCCTTTTTATTAACAAAATTCTCGTGGCACGCTCCATGTCTCGCGCCACAATTATCACGTCGCGCGCGAGTTTTATCAAATCTCGTGATAAATTTCATTCGACACAGAACGCGCCACGAGAATTTTGTTAATAAAAAGGCAGGGCGTTACGCGATTGGTCGGAGGACCTTCTATAAAATTATCCTTAAAATCTGAACCTAATTTGAATTTTAAAATCATTCGGAAATATTTCCTGAATGTCCCACTATGCAGACTGGTCTTATAAAGAATTGATAAAAAATTCACTTTATTTTCTACTTCACCCTCCCTTTAAAAGTCACCTCTTTTAAAGAATAATCAAAACTTTTGGATTGTTTTTAACTTTCTTAGTGTTTTTAAACCAACATAACCAAAATATAGGTATTATAGGATAAATTTACGAATTATAGGTTTTTATAGGATTATCTCGGAATTATAGGTATTATGGGTAAAGGAATTTTTTTCCGGAATTATAGGATTTTATAGGAAAAAATGTGTTTTTATAGGAAATTATCAGGGATAGATTTAATTTTAGAAGTAGGAATGGAGAACGGTTAGTATTTACTTCAGTCCGACTCGAAGCCCTGTATAGAGATATTATAAATTTACGAATTATAGGTTTTTATAGGATTATCTCGGAATTATAGGTATTATGGGTACTCTGGGAGCCCGGCTTATAGGAAAAATAGGAATTTTTTTCCGTAATTATAGGATTTTATAGGAGAAAATGTGTTTTTATGGAAATTTTAGAAGTAGGAATGGAGAACGGTTAGTATTTACTTCAGTCCGACTCAAAGCCCAGTATAGAGGCCCTCCTTCCAACACGTAACAAAAAGTTTAAATTATCTTATTGGCTCACTTAAACTACGTTTTGATGACGTTGCTGATGGGGTCGGCGAAAAATAAGAAATTACTTTTTTCCTCTGTCGCTATGACCCGCCTCTTCTTTCGTGCCCCTCCGTCCTTTGGAAGGGGGTCCGGGGCGCGCGCCCACGTTACTCTGTTCTCCATTCCTACTTCTAAAATTAAATCTATCCCTCATATATAATACAATTTTGGGGCTTAAACTATGTAGAAAAATCTCAACCAAAAATTAAATGAATTTTACTTCGAAAATTCAGAGGAACTTAATTAAAATCTAACACAAAAATCCTAAGCGAGCTCCGCAATTTCGGTTTCAATTCAAATATGATCTCGATAAAAACAGCAAAATTTGAGACTAAACTATACGAAAACTTAAAAATATAGGATATTATAGGACCTTTCATGAAATTATACCATAATATAGGAATGGTTCAAAAATAAAGGATTTTATAGGAATTATTGGACCGCTGGGCTCCCCGTAGTATAGCTGGATGGGAAGCAAATAGGATTATAACATACTCAAAGGACATCCCCGTATCTCTAGTAGAACGAGAGTTATGAACCTCCAAAGTTGGGTGTAATGCTATTCCTATGGAGGGGGTTGTTTGTTTACGTTTTGCTTAATCACTTGGCCCCTATTTGTCGTAGGCCTAAGCTCTTAGTATGGTTGGATGGGGGACAAATTGGACTATAACATACTCAAAGGACATCTCCGTATCTCAGAGTTATGAGCCTCCAAAGTATAGCGTAATGTTGTAGGGTATGTTCACGGACATTTCGCTTAATTACTCGGCCCCTGTTTGACGCAAATTTCCCTGAATTTTACTTGAAATTCGTAATTTCCCTGAGGTTTTTGTCAACTATTTATTTCATTGATTTTCCCTGTTTTCCAGGTTTGTATGAACCCTGTTAAGGTATAACTAAAATAAATCGTACAAATAAAAACTAAAGGATTTTATAGGACCTTTCATGCAATTATAGGATCATGTAGGACAGGTTCAAAACTATAGGGTTTTATAGGCCCTTTCATGCAATTATAGGATAATGTAGGAGAGGTTCAAAGATATAGAGTTTTATAGGAATTATAGGACCGCTGGGCTCCCTGGATTTTTGAAATCGGAGTCCCACGCTCGATTAGACTAAGGTTTTCGTGTGACAATGTCGAAACCGATAATGCGCGCCTCTTTAAGCTTTCCAGGTTTGTATGAACCCTGTTAAGGTATTACTAAAATAAATCGTACAAATAAAAACTAAAGGATTTTATAGGACCTTTCATGCAATTATAGGATCATGTAGGACAGGTTCAAAACTATAGGGTTTTATAGGACCTTTCATGCAATTATAGGATCATGTAGGACAGGTTCAAAACTATAGGGTTTTATAGGAATTTAGGACCACTGGGCTTCCCTGGATTTTTGAAATCTGAGTCCCACGCTCGATTATACAAAGGTTTTCGTGTGACAATGTCGAAACCGATAAAGCGCGCCTCTTTAAGCCTAAGGTATTACTAAAATAAATCGTACAACTAAAAACATCTTTGAAACACAATCGTTGTATCCCCTAAGTATTATTTCTTAGAACGTCACATCTCAAATAACATTACTGAAACGAAATTGTGGACCCCACTAAAGTATAACTTTTAAAAGCCAAACACAAAATCCTCGATCCACTAAACCGGAAGGCACTACGACCGAAAACCGTCCCGTCTGTTTAACGAAAAATAACCTAACCATCCAGCATAATCTAATGTATCACGTGCACAAAGTTTAGGAGAATTATCATCTTGTTTCCTTCAAAAAGGCCGCGAAATACACTACCTTCCGCTCTCTCATCTCAGAGCGGGACGCCCCCCTTCCTCTCTCTATCTTTCTTCCCCCTCTCACATATATAGGAGGCACGCTGTACCCTGGGTTCATGCCGGTTCATGCTCTCTACACGGGCCCGGGTGCTTTCCCAAGATCGCGTCTATCTCTCTCTCCAAATCGCCCGCCCCTTCTCTCTTTCCCCCTACGAGGAAGGCTATTCTCAGTTCTCACTCTACGCATGAACGCTGAGAAATTTTCTCTCCCGCCAAATCGTGTACGCGTCGGGATAGGGAATACGTCATGCAACGTCACGCTACCTTCTACTAGAGCTAAAAATACACCAGGAGGGGTTTATATAGCTTTCATTCTGTAAGAAAAACAAACGCTGAGAAATTTTCTCTCCCGCCAAATCGTGTACGCGTCGGGATAGGGAATACGTCATGCAACGTCACGCTACCTTCTACTTGAGCTAAAAATACACCAGGAGGGGTTTATATAGCTTTCATTCTGTAAGAAAAACAAACGCTGAGAAATTTTCTCTCCCGCCAAATCGTGTACGCGTCGGGATAGGGAATACGTCATGCAACGTCACGCTACCTTCTACTTGAGCTAAAAATACACCAGGAGGGGTTTATATAGCTTTCATTCTGTAAGAAAAACAAACGCTGAGAAATTTTCTCTCCCGCCAAATCGTGTACGCGTCGGGATAGGGAATACGTCATGCAACGTCACGCTACCTTCTACTTGAGCTAAAAATACACCAGGAGGGGTTTATATAGCTTTCATTCTGTAAGAAAAACAAACGCTGAGAAATTTTCTCTCCCGCCAAATCGTGTACGCGTCGGGATAGGGACTACGTCATGCAACGTCACGCTACCTTCTACTAGAGCTAAAATACATACCAGGAGGGCTTATATAGTTTTCATTCCGTAAAAAAAAACATACCATAATGGCTCTGGGGTCCCTGTTAAAATTCTCTCTCGAGTCTCTTTCAAATCCACCTTATTCCCTTTCGCCGGAAGTTAGGCTTAGCTCGGTATTCATGGGGGTGAGTAACGGGAAGAAATTTGTCTGTTGTCCGCTACAGTACACATTTTTGACTTTTGTAGCAGACGACAGACGAATTTCTTCCCGTTACTCACCCCATAGACATTAGAACACTATTAAGAACCTAGACAAACTATTGCGAGGGGCTCTCGCGACATTCTGTTACGAAAACTTCCATCCCACCCCTTCGCGTGTGTGATAGGGTTTTTGATACGTAGCGCCCCTATTGGCGAGCGAAGGAGCTATTCAATTTGAACAAAAAATAAATACCATAATGTTTCATCTTGAAAATGTTTTAATTCTCTGTTAATAAACATCTCCTTATTTTACAAACACTTTTCCTTCCATTAATCAATACGGAAATTAATAAAACTTAATTAAATATAAAACGTCCCCGGCGGGATTCGAACCCGCGTTGTCTCCCTCCCAAGTACTGACTAGGGATGTCAAAAACCGCCCGGTTTAACCGAAAACCGGTTTTTTCAATCCCGGAGCACCGGTTTTTACCGGTTTTTTTATTCTTCGGTTTTAACCGGTTTTTACCGGTTTTTTAATTCTTCGGTTTTAACCGGTTTTTTAAAATGAAAACCGAAAACCGAATCGGTTTTTTTTTAATTCACAGAGTTAAAAGTTTTCCATTTTTTTTCACTTAATGTTACTTAGCTTCGGTTGGCTGCTAACAATCTACCACCATGGAGCAATATCAAAGGAGACATAGATGCGTATAATGCAATTTTAAAGGAACTTTCGTTCTCACTCCAAGAAAATTACTCCATCTATCGAGTAATTTTTCATTGGCCTATTCTAGAATGCCAATGGAAAACGGCATTACTTAACACCTATTGGTACTAACAGGAATACGTACTAACTAATCGGTACTAATAGAATAATTTCGGTTGAGAGGGGGAGTGAACTGTGTATCCCCAACGTTAGGGGCAACTTTGTACTAGAGAATACTATTTGCCCCCGGAAGGGAAGGGGCGAGGGGATGTCACTAAGGTAAGAGATAGAGGGTTATGACGTTGCCGTATATGGGAAAGATATTACTCTATATTTGGTCTTTGAGTTTACGTTGGAGTATCGCATTTTTCAACATTTATCATGACGTAGCTTTCCGCTGACACTTATTAATTACCAAACCCACCATTTACATAATTAATGATTCAAGCTCAATATACCTTAAAGTCTAACCTTTCCCGTAACCATACAAAAACTCGGAACCTCTAGTCATCGCAAACAATATTTGAAACCATTTAATGTGCACTGAATATGACTTATCGTCCTAACAAATCTTAAAATCTAACCATGCATAAAATAAAATTTGACTTACCCATTTATTCCAGCGATAGAACGAAGACATCAAAATGTTCCAATTAAGTTGAGACTGTTCCATAAGCGTAACAGATCACAAAGTTCCACGATAGAACTTGAAGCACACTTGGTGTTGTCACAATGGTAGAGCAGTCACATACGGTGTTGGATCAAGCTCACCAAATTGAAGCACACTTAGTGTTGTCACAATGGTAGAGCAGTCACATACGGTGTTGGACCAAGGTCACCAAATTGAAGCACACTTAGTGTTGTCACAATGGTAGAACAGTCACATACGGTGTTGGATCACGGTCACCAATTCGATTTATAAACACCACACATGTTCTGTTGTCTCGATACTGCCGCACACCTGTTTTACGCAGACCCCACTCCAGTAGATTGCTTGGGACCAGATGAGTAGCAGGTTTGTTTAACTTCTTAGCACTTGATTTGTCACAAAAGTTTGAGAGTCACACGCGCCATATTGCAAAGTGTTCGTAGAGAATACCGCACGAAGTTCGGAGCCATAGTCCAGCATTCCAGAAATATCTGTAACAATTCAACCACGGATTAGAAAAATAAAACAACCTGTCACCTTCACAATATTATGTTATAAAGCTTTATTACGTTCCTCCTTCCATAATAGTATAATTTATAAAATAAATTAGGTTTTGAAAACAAAATACCATCCTCGTTTCTAGACAAGTCCTCTTGCACTTGCTCCCTTTCCATCCTAAGATGCCACTTTTCCCGCCAATTTTTAAAAGCTCCTCCCCTTCAACAAACGGCGTCCACATATGTATGCAAACGTCATACCCTTCTATCTCTTAGCTCAGTGTCATCCCCCCTACCCGTCGCGTACAGTATCCTCTCTTACAAAAGCGCGCCTTGAGGGAGGGAGGGATACACAGTCTTCTCTGATCTCTACCGACACGAGTCTATACCGGCTCCTCGTACGATCACCCTTCCCTTAGTAACCAAGCGCGAACGCGCGATTGGCCGATTTCATCCGTCTCCCATCTCTCGTCTGAGCGGCGACGCTAGACAACGTCTGATGTTGCTAGAGCCGTCTCGTCCCTGCCTTTCCCTCAATCCCTTCCCCTCAACGTTGAAAAAAATGCTCCCATCCAGGCTGGGAAATAAGGATATTTTTTAAAGTAGTTCTTGGGACCAGTGACCCCTCTAGTCCCCGAAATAATTAACTGGTTTCCGGACTGGTCCCAGCCTTTGTTCTCCAATAGATTTGCAATTAATAAACTGGTCCCGAGGACCAGTAACCCCCACTTTTTGAATTAAAAAACTAGTCCAAGCAATTAATAAACTGGTTTTGGACCAGAGGAAGTGTGCTATTTCCCAGCCTGAGTCCCATCTCCTACTACCAAGGAAGATGGTAGTAGTTTCCCGCCAAAATTTCGATAGGGCTTTTCACCTTCCTGCCTTTCGCTCCACTAATTCCCTTCTCCTCGACTTAGAAAAATATGGCGCGCATCTCCAACTATATAGCCGCAATTTTCCTGCCAACTATAAGCGGCCCTAACTAAAATTCCAAAAACTACCTTTTCACGAAAATTAGCTTAAACCATTCTCATGCAACTGGAAACTAATTAAACTAAATAAATACAATAAAATATTATTACCAAAATGATGCGACGTTTGAATTTTTATCCAGATTCCTTGTTTTCCCGAAATTGGGGTCTTTACGAAGCCCGCGAAAATTTATTTCTAACCAATTTTGTTAAAAACACACACTCGCGTAATACATTTTCGCAAAAATAACTTCTAAATTATAATTAAGCTTGTTGGTTAATAGACTAATGGCACCCCATGTTATTTGTCCATAGACCATAATACTGTCAAAGCTGGGAAACTGCCATTACTCTATTGTCCGGCTAACTTTGAAACTTTACGGAGCGTTGCGAAAACACGTCCGTACTCTAACACGGCGCTCAGACTCTCTCTCACTGTATCGCGCCACTTTTTCCCGCCAAAATTTAGATGACGTTTTTCCCGCCAAGTTTTCTATGGCGCCTATAAGGTAACAAAGCAGCCCCACCCAAGCCGGCCAAGCTAAATTTCAAACGGATGCTAGGTTAATGCAGGCACGGCGCTATCTCCTTCGAGTCCGAATGCGCGATTGGTCCATTTCATTTCTTCCTCCCCTATCCCCTAAGCCGGATTTGCCAGCAGCTTTGGTTTAAAGGGAGGGTGAAGTAGAAAATCAAGTGATTTTTTATCGATTCTTCTACTCGGGGTTGCCACGGAATTTTCAGAACCAAATTCCCAGGTTTTCCCTGACCTTTTCTGCGATTTTTCCTGACCTTTTTAAGCCGAAAGTGTAAATGTTTTACAGAACTTTTTAAGTGCTAATAATTAAATAAACTTTCTAAATTAAGTTTTCCAATGTATTTGTTGCACCAAAATGATTAAGAAACTTTTTATCTATAAATAACAGGCTAAGAGAGGCATTTACTTCATAAATACAATTCTAGACAACATTTTTAAGGATTGCTCTAGAGTATCCTGTGTTAATAGCTGATCAGGAGACACTTTCATTACTCTTTCAATAAAGACTTATCCTCAGAAATTTTACACACTAAAATCAAATTCCCTGACTTTTCCCAGACTTCGCTGAAATTGTTAAAATTCCCTGACTTTTCCCTGACTTCGCTGAAATTGTTAAAATTCCCTGACCTTTTCGCCCTATTTCCAATTCCCTGACTTTTTCAGGTTTTCCCTGACCCGTGACAACCCTGTCTACTAATTATAAGACCAGTCTGCATAGTGGAACATTCAGGAAATACTTTGGTCGGAGGTCCTTCTTTAAAATTATCCTTAAAATCTGAACCTAAATTGAATTTTAAAATCATTCGGAAGTATTTCCTGAATGTCCCACTATGCAGACTGGTCTTATAAAGAATTGATAAAAAATTCACTTGATTTTCTACTTCACCCTCCCTTTAAAATGTCACCTCTTTTAAAGAATAATCAAAACTTTTGGATTGTTTTTAACTTTCTTAGTGTTTTTAAACCAACATAACCAAAATATAGGTATTATAGGATAAATTTACGAATTATAGGTTTCTATAGGATTATCTCGGAATTGTAGGTATTATGGGTAAAGGAATTTTTTCCCGGAATTATAGGATTTTATAGGAAAAAATGTGTTTTTATAGGAAACTATCAGGGATAGATTTAATTTTAGAAGTAGGAATGGAGAACGGTTAGTATTTACTTCAGTCCGACTCAAAGCACTGTATAGAGATATTATAAATTTACGAATTATAGGTTTTTATAGGATTATCTCGGAATTATAGGTATTTATAGGTGTTATGGGTACTCTGGGAGCCCGGCTTATAGGATAAATTGGAAAATTTTTTCCGGAATTATAGGATTTTATAGGAGAAAATGTGTTTTTATGGGAAAATATCAGGGATAGATTTAATTTTAGAAGTAGGAATGGAGAACGGTTAGTATTTACTTCAGTCCGACTCAAAGCCCAGTATAAAGGCCCTCCTTCCAACACGTAACAAAAAGTTTAAATTATCTTATTGGCTCACTTAAACTACGTTTTGATGACGTTGCTGATGGGGTCAGCGAAAAATAAGAAATTCCTTTTTACCTCTGTCGCTATGACCCGCCTCTTCTTTCGTGCCCCTCCGTCCATTGGAAGGGGGTCCGGGACGCGCGCCCACGTTACTCTGTTCTCCATGCCTACTTCTAAAATTTAATCTATCCCTTCTCATATTTAATACAATTTTGGGCTTAAACTATGTAGAAAAATCTCAACAAAAAATTAAATGAATTTTACTTCGAAAATTCAGAGGAACTTAATTAAAATCTAACACAAAAATCCTAAGCGAGCTCCGCAATTTCGGTTTCAATTCAAATATGATCTCGATAAAAACAGGAAAATTTGAGACTAAACTATACGAAAACTTAAAAATATAGGATATTATAGGACCTTTCATGAAATTATACCATAATATAGGAATGGTTCAAAAATATAGGATTTTATAGGAATTATAGGACCGCTGGGCTCCCTGTAGTATATCTGGATGGGAAGCAAATAGGATTATAAGATACTCAAAGGACATCCCCGTATCTCTAGTAGAACGAGAGTTATGAACCTCCAAAGTTGGGTGTAATGCTATTCCTATGGAGGGGGTTGTTTGTTTACGTTTTGCTTAATCACTCGGACCCTGTTTTTCGTAGGCCTAAGCTCTTAGTATGGTTGGATGGGGGACAAATTGGACTATAACATATTCAAAGGACATCTCCGTATGTCAGAGCTATGAGCCTCCAAAGTATAGCGTAATGTTAATCCTATGGAGGGTATGTTCACGGACATTTCGCTTAATTACTCGGCCCCTGTTTGACGCAAATTTCAATGAATTTTACTTGAAATTCGTAATTTCCCTGAGGTTTTTGTCAACTATTTATTTCATTGATTTTCCCTGTTTTCCAGGTTTGTATGAACCCTGTTAAGGTATTACTAAAATAAATCGTACAAATAAAAACTAAAGGATTTTATAGGACCTTTCATGCAATTATAGGATCATGTAGGACAGGTTCAAAACTATAGGGTTTTATAGGACCTTTCATGCAATTATAGGATCATGTAGGACAGGTTCAAAACTATAGGGTTTTATAGGAATTATAGGACCGCTGGGCTCCCTGGATTTTTGAAATCGGAGTCCCACGCTCGATTAGACTAAGGTTTTCGTGTGACAATGTCGAAACCGATAATGCGCGCCTCTTTAAGCTTTCCAGGTTTGTATGAACCCTGTTAAGGTATTACTAAAATAAATCGTACAACTAAAACATTTTTGAAACACAATCGTGTATCCCTAAGTATTATTTCTCATAACGTCACATCTCAAATAACATTACTGAAACGAAATTGTGCACCCCATTAAAGTATTATAAAACAAGCTGGTCCAGCAACCAGAACATTTTGCACACCCAATCAATTTATAGGACATTGGTCCAGTGAGGCAATGACCCCTATAAGTGTCTCAAAGTTATCTTACTTCTGTCCCTGCTTAAAATAAAACCGACGAAATAAATCACAGCAAGACAAGGTTGAAAAGGGGCGGAAATAAGTCAAATACTTTGAGCCTCCTGGAAATTCGCGAGAGCGGAAATAAGCAGAACACTTGACACTATTCTCTAAAAATTTCAATGATTAAATACCCAAATCCAAATGTAAACATTAGGGTTGGTTCCATAAGGAAAGAGAGCTTAAAACCTTATTCTCTAACCCAAATCCGAATCGACATTTGAATCTCCCGCCAAACATTTCACCATCTCAAATTATTCTCTTATTTCTTTAATCCAAATCGACATTTGAATCTCCCGCCAAACATTTCACCATCTCAAATTATTCTCTTATTCTTTAGCCCAAATCGACATTTGAATCTCCCGCGAAACACTTACCCAAATGTACGTCACTTCCTCTTTCACTGCATAATTTTATTTCAGCATAAATTACACTAAGGCAGTAAATTAATTACCTACGATAAATTCATTTATTACTTTAAAATTAGAATTTTATAACAACACTTGAGCTATTAGTAAAAGAATATATTACGAACAAAAATGGTCTCACTTAGATCACAAAAACTATACTTAGCATAAAAAATTAATATTTAAATCAAAGTAGAAAATTCAGTTAAGCAAAGGCTTAGAGCTGCCGACCGAAAATATTAGCTTCCCGCGTACATTACTATAGAGTTATTTCAGTGGGGGAAAGGAGTTTGAAATTTTTCGTCTGCTTACAAAAAACCAAGGAGTATACATTTTCAATTTTTACCAACAGCATGAGGGTCGCCATTTTGTGCAGTTTTTTATAAGCCTAGGCCATTACTAGCGTTGTTGTTAGTGGCGTAGAGCTTTTAATCTTATCTTAGTTGTGCTGTTTGTGATAAAAATGGCACAGTTTTCTACATACTTTGATAATTTAAATGATCAAAGTGCCAAAGAAAGATACAAATCGAAGATTTTGGTAATTGATAATGTTGATCCGTATGTTTTAAAAGCAAATGCGTGTATAAGAGTGAACCCAAGTGAAATTGAAACATTTCAATATTTACCACCAACTTCATTCCCTGATATATATTTGTATCTTGTTGAGGGTATTTCCCCTTTTACTAAAGAACAATTTAAAAACTATAAGAGTATGTACGCTTATAATTTATTTGTTTGTGGGTTCGTGAGGGACCTTCTAGTCAAGAAGTTCGTCAATAAAATGCTCGTACTAGCTACTGTAAGTACCAGGTTTTTATTAAACGGTGCCGATTAAGAATTATAATGATTTTATTCTTAGGTCATGCACTCCCAGCGATTAAGGGAAACTCCCCTTAAACCATGGGTTATCATCAATGAAAACGGAAACATTATTTCAGCCCATTGTACGTGTATGGCAGGCCTTGCTGAGTCTTGCACTCACGTAGCTGCGCTGCTATTTTATATCGAATACGCAGTTCGATACAGAGAAATGAAAACTGTCACTGGAGTAGCGGCTTACTGGTCAGTACCTGTGACGAAACAACCTTCTTATTCCGAGATTAGCAAAATGAATCTCAAATCTGCATTAGGGAAAAAACCCCAACTAGATACAATATTAGAAGAGCCTAAAGGTAATAAGTCTAAGAAATCCTGTGTCCTGAAACAAAAGACTGTTCCACCAATTACGAATGATGAACATGCAGAGTTGGAAAATGAACTATTTCAACTTGGACTTAAATGTTCATATTTCAGTATTCACCGAAAGTATCAAGAAAGTTATATACCCAAATGTATTAGTGTCGGCTACCCTATTGTTTTAACTGAACTTTTTGAAGAAGCCAAGTGTGGATTAACATTCAATATTTTACTTGATGAATGTGAAAAAATTAATGTTGAATTTACTAAGGAACAGGCTGAAAGGGTAAAGAGGGAGACAAAGAACCAAGCATTAAGCAAATCGTGGCATCGATTTAGGGCGGGTTGCATAACTGCTTCAAATTTAAAGAAGGCATGCCATAGCGATCCGGCTATGCCATCAGCTTCATTAATCGCGTTAATATGCTACCCAAACACCAAGATTTTTGAAACAAATGCAACAAAATGGGGTATTACGCATGAAGAAACTATGAGAAAAATCTACATTGAAGAAATGAAATCCAAGCATCAAAATTTTCAACTACAGAATGTGGGTTTAGTTCTAAACCCTGCTTATCCATATCTTGGGGCATCACCTGATGGAATAGTACACTGTGACTGTTGTGGAACAGGGGTTCTAGAAATAAAGTGCCCATACGTCATGAGATATAAACGCTGCTCAAATTTTGATTCTAAATATTGCTTAGAAACCTCAAAGTCTGGGAAATTACAGCTGAAAAGAAATCATGAATATTTTTACCAAGTGCAGGCTCAGTTGTTTTTAACTGAAAGTTCTTTCGCTGATTTTTGTGTTTGGACCACGGTAGATTTTCATATCGAACGAATTTTTCAAGATCGAGAATTTTGGAGTGACGCAAAAGCTAAAGCACTTAATTTCTTTAAACTAGCTGTCCTGCCAGAGCTTTTAGCAAAATTTTTTACACGAAGCTCTAACGCTCCTCCTGTTAATGAAAGTTCAAAAGATTATGTGATCCCTGAACCAAAAATGAAAAACTCTGCAATGGTCGGTCCAAAAGCTAAGACTAACTCAGTGAAACAAGATTCTGGTTCCACAAGAATTTTAAAACCCAAAATAAGGACAAAATATGACTCTAGCCCCATCGTAACCACTTCAATCATCACCGGAGCCAGTACAAATACAAAACCAGTTTCTATATCAAATGTAGGGAAGAAAACTGTCTCAGATGTTCCCCAAGCTTCAGTTTCAGCATCAACAACAAACATTGCGACAAGCTTGCCAAAACCCAAGGTGACTTCAACCAGATTGCCAAAACCCAAGGTCATTGCAACAAGCTTGCCAAAATCCAACGTCACTGCAACAAACTTGCCAAAACCCAACGTCACTGCAACAAACTTGCCAAAGCCCAACGTCCCTGCAACAAACTTGCCAAAGCCCAACGTCCCTGCAACAAACTTGCCAAAGCCCAACGTCCCTGCAACAAACTTGCCAAAAGCCCAACTTCCCTGCAACAAACTTGCCAAAACCCAACGTCACTGCAACAAACTTGCCAAAGCCCAACGTCCCTGCAACAAACTTGCCAAAACCCAACGTCCCTGCAACAAACTTGCCAAAACCCAACGTCCCTGCAACAAACTTGCCAAAACCCAATGTCCCTGCAACAAACTTGCCAAAACCCAACGTCCCTGCAACAAACTTGCCAAAACCCAACGTCCCTGCAACAAACTTGCCAAAATCCAACGTCACCGCAAGAAACTTGCCAAAACCCAACATTCCTAAAAGTTCTATTTTATCACCATCCGAAAACATTTGTTTATCTCAAAAAATGTTTACATCGCCGAAAAAAACTGGCCAGTCAAAAAGATCACATCAATATCTATTATCTCCTATCAAACAAAACAAGACGAAAATTAATAACAAATGGTGCTACTGTGAAGGTGATGAAGAGGGGAAAATGATATTTTGTGAAGGGGAAAATTGTCCAATTAATTGGTTTCATGTAGAATGTCTCAAAATCAAAAGGATTCCAAAAACAAGGTGGTTTTGCCCAGATTGCGCAAAGCTCAACAGAGAATTCAAAAAGAAAAAACCTAAGACTAAAAACTGAGGACTGAGGTGTTAATTTATTAAAGCCAAATTTGAAATTTCCATTGTTATAAAGTTTTAGAAGGTTTTATTAAAGATATATGTTAATAAAATATATACATAGATTGCGATAACCTTAAAATATTCCATTCATTAACGGTAATAGTTAGTATAGGGCGCTGTCGGTTAGCTGTGGCATAGGGGCTAGCCACCACCCCTCTATGCATTGTAAAGGCGTTAGATAAGTGGCAATAAGTCGCAAGATGACTTGGTCCAATTAGCTAGCTGAACTTTTTTTCATGGTATCAATTATTCTGACATTTTAATGATCTAATCGAAAGGAACTACTGATGGGGTAAGGTTAGTCAAGGCACTGCAGACTACGGCAATTTTATCTAGAATAGCCATTTCATCTTCAGGGGCTACTTGAAGCAATTCAATTGGAAGTTTAGTAAACAGAATTGTGTACTTCTGTCTGAGATGGCCTATCACCCTCTCAACGTGAATTCTAACATTTGCAAGTTTTCTAGTAGATTCCACATCTTGTGGGGACAACTGCTTTTTGCCTTTGGTAAATGTTGGGTATTTTATAGTTGCATAGTAGAATCCAACTGAATCGTCTATGTTAAAGCCCCTATCAGCTAACACTAGGTCACCAGGTAAAAGTTTTTCCAAAAGGCCGGAATTTTCAGTTAGGTGCTTATCGCTAACTCATCCTCCCCACCCTTTGGAAATGAAGCTTATAGACCCTTGGGGTGTTACACCAATTAAAAATTTCACGGTATTACAGCTTTTATAGTTTGAGTATGTTTCAGCCCGACTTTTAACATTCGATGGTTTATATGTGAATACTTCAAAGCAATCTATTATGACAGCGCACTGTTTGCCAAACTTTTCCCTGAAACACATGGGCATTGTAGCCCATAACTCATCCCTTTCTGGCCATTTTATAAATTTATATAGACGGTTATACAAAGCGTTTAAACAGTTGTTGAAAATTCTCCCAACTGTTGCTTCCGAAACCCAAAATCTATAAGCTAAATCTTTATTCGTTAAAGCTAGTCTTAGTTTCATGATTGTTAATATAACTTGCTGAAATAATGTCAGCTTAGAGTTTTGAAACAAAAACGGTGATACATGTTTAACTATTACCAGTAAAACCTCCAAGCTTTCAAGTCCGGTGAAGTACTTCACTTTCAGGTTTCCCCTTTCTCCTCTAAAGTAAAATTCCGAGTATTTATGCTGACTTAACTCATCCTCTAGCTTAGCTACCTCAGCCACCAGCTTATTAATTTGTTCTCTACATGAATTTAGCAAACTATTAGTTTTTTCGAGCTCAACATTAAGCTTTCTTATTTCTTTAGAAGATTTTTGGAGTTCAAGTTCTACATATTCTAATTCAAATCTATCACAAACCCTGAATAAGGTCTGAGAACAACGTTCCACTAATTCTATTCCACATTGTGTAGAACTATCTACCATTTCTTGTTCTAAATTTTTACCAAATTTTACTTCTGTTTGTGTATCGCCATCTCTTCTTAACAAATAGCTAGAAATTGTTTGGGTGCTAACGCTAGCAGTTTTAATATTTTCATCCTCACTAAGTGAAACAGAGTTATTTTGTGGTGAGGTCAATGAACCGATACCTTCATCGCAATAACCGACTGCTTCTGTGATGGATAAAGAGGAAGAATCTTCCAAAATTATCATTCCAGTTTCCTTCCAGATTAATGAAACTCCGGCTTCATCCCAAAAGGACTGACTCTGAATTTCTTCAGAGACTGGCAAAGGAACCACTTCTTTGGGCAATCTTATAGACAAATCTTGGTTTTCCGAAGTCATGCCTTCCCCGAAACTTGTTGAAGGTGTCACTAAGATTGACGAGACGCCAAGATCTGACATTGGGTGTTCCATTTGAAGCACTCGGGGAACAGGTGTTGAAACCAATCTGGAATTTAATAACTTTTGTTTCCTTGATACAGGTGTTGTATAGTTAACGCGAGATCGATTTATTCTTCTTTCGTGTCTGTCAAGTTTTCTCTGTCCATCCAAGAGATTTGATGATTTCTCAAATTCCTTAGAATTAGGAGACTTGACTCCCAAATCTAAGCTTGGTAACCAATCTGGATGAGTTTTGTCAAACAGCTTAGACGGTTTACCTAAAACCAAAACTGAATAAGCATTCTTTCTTTTTTCTATCCACGTAATTGACGAGCTAGGGCTGGGACAGCCTTACAGCTCCAGAGTTTAAGATTTAAGTTAATGTAAAGGTTAAGTTAATGTAAAGGGTAAGTTTAAGTTAATTTAAGGTTTAGGTTAATTGTAATCCTAGCCTCCTAGGGCGGTGACAATATTTTGTTGGGCAGCCATACCTGATAAGAAATGTCTGGAACAAATTTTCACTTTGTTTACATCCTTGTAGGAGCAAAGGCTTAGCTTTTTCAACCAGAGTCTGCGTCTTTCACAAGACAATTCGTATGTTTTTTCATCTTGGTTTTTTATTATACCTGGTATTTTAAAGTACCCTATGTATTCTCGAGGTTCGGAGCCTTTTTTTCCTCCCTTACATTTCGCAACATAGCATCGGCGATTATATTTATTCATTTTAAGTTCACTAAATATTACTGAAAACTGCACAAAATGGCGGATCGAGAAATGAAATAAAAAAACCAGAAGAAGATAGAGCCAGCTAGATGGCAGTCGCGTACGCTCTGTTTAATATGACGTTACACAAACACTCTCTGAAATAGCTCTATAGACTCCCGTCTCCCGATAAAGCTGAGGCGCCCCTAATAGCGCGCGGTTCTTCACAGCTGCAATCTCCACTCGGTATCATCTTAAGCTTAAAATACGAGGTTACCTACGTACATAATATCGAATCGCCGTGATAGCGAGGCGCCTAGGCGAACCACGCGAGCCCCGAACATCGCTCGAAAGAGTCGAAAAGCGAACAACCTCGTCCGAGGGATCAGCCACTGGCGTATTCCCCCGGTATTACCTCTTTGGAGGTTTTAATGCCGTAAATTCGGGCGATATGCCTACAATCCGTTCTAATATTGAAATAAAAACTGTAAAAAGTAATCCCGAGTGTATTTCCGCGTTAAACGGCGTTATACGCTTGCCATCTTACACCCTCAGAAAGACTTTATTACAGAGTGGCTTCTCCCTCGTCAAATTTTCCGTATAGAGCAATATTTTGCAAACGCCATCTATGATGGCGTGTGCAAAATAAAAACGTCTTGGTTTGGACCAAGGCCGAAAAAAGAAACGATATGTGTGAGGTTTATCAATTGGCTGAAGTTCAGATATTGCAATTTTTTAGTTATTTTTATCCATCAATATTAAATTCAATCAACTGATTTTACTGTTAATCGATCTATTCCCTCTAAATTAATTGAAGAAATTACATATCTACGCTTTTGCAAGAACAATTACATTTTCCGAAAACATTTTATCATGAAATTAATTATTTTGAAGGGAGTACGTGTTGAGAGATCAATATTGAATATTTGAAATACTGTGTGTCTAAAAAGACCAAGCGAGCTATGACATAATTGGAAAGGAAAATGTAAATATTTAATAGTGGATGCCAAACCAGGGTGTTGCACGAATTCAAACATTTAATTTCGTATATCGAAATGCTACATTTCTAATGTCGCGACTATGAAAGAAAGGTTGCACTGCAATTTCCCTCTTCGTACTTTAGACTTTCTTGGGGGGGGGGGTTAAGTTAAGTGTGACCTTCTTCGTTTAACTGGTAATGAATGGAAATGAATATAACAAGCCATTGGTACTGAAACGTATTTCTTTTTATGTAATCTTTACCTATACCTTTGGTTAGATGTATACCGATATCATATTTTTCCAGTGCTACCTACTAACAAAAACCACACAGGATAAACGATGTTGCTTTGTCTTTAGTATACGGCAATCGTTTATTAACTAGTCTGAACAGAATAAATTTAAATTATCATAATTTTTTTAACATCAGTCTTCTTAGCAACTTACCGATTTAAGTTTTTTTGATGCAAACTTGAAAAAGCGTAGATATGTAATTTTTTAAATTAATTTAGAGGGAATAGATCGATTAACAGTAAAATCAGTTGATTGAATTTAATATTGATTAAGGATTAAATGGATAAAAATAACTAAAAAATTGCAATATCTGAACTTCAGCCAATTGATAAACCTCACACATATCGTTTGTTTTTTCGGTTGGAATAGGTTGGCATTTTGCTAGGAAACGAGACTAACTACTGTAATTCTACTACTTAGCTCCTACACTGAAGACCCTGTATATCAAAAGGGACCGAAAGTACCTCTAAGTTGAGTTTTCAAAGATTGCCATATTGAGCAGGTCATGGGATTTAAAGTGATGAAGGTCGCTTTAACGTTCAGCAAGTGTCACCGCAGTATGTTTTTGGTGCTCCAATGTCCTCACCCGATAGGTCCAAACAATTACCATCCTGGTTGTTCGGCTCAGCGTTGCGGTATTGCCGGTTCCATTAGAAATACAAGGTCTGTAGTGTTACAATTGTAACAATACTCCTGTTAAAAAGGCACACATACTGTACCCCCTCCCCCCCAAAAAAACTTTTAAATTTCGCGCCTTTTCAATAGCTCTCTTTTCAATATGGCAACAGTTTGAACAAGGTAAGCAAAGATATATCCGTAAGTCTATTTCGACGTTGGGAAATGTGCAATCTTACTTCTTGTCTCTTAATATCTTTAACAGATCTTGAGCTTTTGGTGCATTTTGGTGACCCGTTGTAAATTTTTCTAATAAAGAAGAAAGTAACCCTTTAAACTGGAATAGTTCATGTCCAAGATCGGGTTCAATATCTTCTGGGAACAGCTTGGAAAGTTGGGAAATGGAAACTGTGGGAAAGTAGGCGAAAATAGACTAAAAGTGGATCCTAAGCAAATGGGTTAAAAGCGTGGTAATAAAAGTCAAAAACTACTTCTAAACTCTTTCTTTCTCTAAACAAGAATTTAGCCTATACACGTAATACGAATCACGATAGACAACCATCGAAATTCAAAACTTTTTCATACGCTCACGCTAATTAAAAACGGAAAACAGTCCCGTAATCATTCAAAACTAACGTCATATTTTTGAGTTTTTCGAAAACTTTATAAAACAATAGCTCAGATTTGAGTATCGCCAGACTTTTTGGGCGCCCCTATTTGGCTGGCGCCCGGGGGCAGGTATCCCCTCTGCCCCCCCATTAATCTGGCCCTGCCATCAGGAAATAGATAAGGTGGAATGGAAATCATTTGATGAACACATCAATTACGGCACTAGCATTAAGTCAAAGACTGATAATGATGAAGTCGCTACCTTTGTGCTTGTGTTTATCGTTGTTGCTATAAATAGTAGTTGGAAGCTATCTATTGGATATTTTTTGTTCATTACATACTAGTCTGGCTTCTAGATACTCTCGTTAGAGTAGCTTTTCATCAACTGAATTTAACTGGTGTTAAATAAACATTTCTAAGGCACACAGACTCGAAGTTGTCATGAATACAAAAGAAATCAAATCCGTTTTTCCAAACGCTCGTAAAAAAAGGTAATTTCACACACCTAATATTTATCAACAATTTAAAACGTTTAATTCCTTTCTTGAACAGCAAATCTAACAGACAACATTGCCTTTATTTTGGACGTTTGCCACATGTTGAAAATTGTCAGAAGCTTGTGTTAACATCACAATATGCGTTTGGATCAGCATAGTGGTAAGGTATATACAAGCTTGAACTTCTAAATCATAAATTTATATTGGAAGTTTTATTTTTTAGGATATATTTTGGGCATTAATCGTAGTTCTTGAATTGCTGCATGAGGAATAAGGTCTTAGCATTGCAAGTAAACTGAGCCGATTTCATGTAAAATTTCACACTCAAAAAATGAAAGTAGAACTAGCAGTTCAAACTTTGAGTGCTTCAGTGGCCAGAGCTCTAAAAATTCTGAAACAATTGAAAGTGAAAGAGTTTCAAAACTGTGAGGACACTGCTAATTTTATGGAGACAGCTGACAGGTGGCAAAAACATACTAAAGTTATTGCATGTTGGCTGTAATGGTTTTATATTACTCAGTGAATTTTATATCCTCAACTCACGGAACCCTAATAACTAAGGGTATAAGGTTCCATTAAATATTTCAAATATTAATATTAAATGAGCAAGTCTGAAAAAAACTAACTAACTTATGCCGAGCCTAACAGACACAGACGGAAATCGGATTTGTGAGTCCACACGTAAAACTAGACCACTTGGATTTGCCATTTCCATTAACAGCATTCTGTATTTGTTGGAAGTGATCCAGATACGTTTTTACTCTACCCTTGGGTACTACCTGTAAAACATAGAGACCTCCCAATATAGAAACTATCCCCGGATCATCTGGAGTTATTCTTCTCCATAATACGAACAAAGGGTGGTTGGACTAATAAAACAACCGTTGCGCAATTAAGATCAGTATACAATTGCTCTTTTTTAACAAAACTTAGAGCATCTGGATGACCTAATGTGCTAGCTCTCGATGTCACCGCTATTCCAGATATCTGTGAAATGTCAACAGACTTTCTAAGCGCAACAACAACCACGGAGTCGTCAGATAATGAAGTGTCTGATGATCTTACTGAGCTAGATTTTTACTTTGATGGCTCAAATCTCTTGAGGAATTAATATTACTCAGTATGTAGGTGGTTTCATTGTGATGAAACTCCGAAGAACTCTGAAATGTGATACATGCAACTATGCAAGTCTAGCCTAGAAGAAAGCAGTGGTAGCAGCAACTTCCATGATTATTGCCTATCAGGAAAAGGATTAATACATTTACGTGATCATGGAGGATTAATTTTTCAAGAAGTGTTGTCACGCTGCTCCAAATTACGGAAAATTAATTCGAATCATAAATCTTGAAAAGCCTGGAACCCTTAACAAGTCACTAACCTTATATATTGAGTCCCTCGTTAGAAGGTGCTTGGACCATTAGAATCTCTTCCTGGACTTAAATGACCGCATGTTTGACAAAGAGATTTGTTGGGATCACCATTTGAACTTTCTCATCTCCAAAATTTTCTACATTTACACAAACCTAAGGATGAGGAAAATTCCTCAAAACTTTAATGAAAAAATGAAGAGGGAAGCTGTGAGTAAAAAACTTACCGAAATAATATTGATTAAAGGGCAATAAGTGTAAACTTTGGTGCTTTCGAGACAAACATTTCTATGTAATAGTTAGATGCATTAGAAAACTAAAATCAGCTTTAAATAGAATTAAAATTGAACTCACTTTCATTATCATAGCGGTTTCCAAAAATTTCCTTTTTATCTTAAGAAATATGAGGCTAGCATCAAGCTAAAGGTCTTTGAGTGATGACGTAGAATATTTTTTCAATTTCATTTTAGCACCATCTACTCAATGGTATGATTCGTATTATTTTTAAAAAGAAGTTCGTCAGCCATGTTGGTTGAATAGAGAGCTTCCTGATAATTATTTTAATGAACTTCCTAGTCATACAACAAGAGGTATTTTGAGAAAATGAAAATATTTCACAATTTTTACCCGTATGCGCTACAACCGAGTTATGTTAAAGAAGTTAGAGGGGAAGAGGAGTTTCAAAACTTGCCTCCGACAGAATTTAGACCAGTTAAATTATATTTAATTGAGGCTATATCGCCATACAATGAAAAGCATTTAAGAAACTACTAGAGTTTAATGGCTTACAACCAATTTGAAAATAGTTTCGTACGAAACGTTCGAGCAAGAAAAATATAAGCCAAAATTTCCTCGCGAACGGCACAGTAAGTTATTTTGAATTAAGTTTATAAACAAAGCCCCACAATCATGATAATGCCCATTATAGGTTTTGCATTCACAATCTTTAAGGGATGATCCCTTACATTGTTGTATTACTGACGATGAAAGAGGGAATATTTGGGGCGGCCACTGATTAGATGAATGCTGTTCACATCTCAAAAAAATGTTAACTTCTCCGTTACAAAATCAGGATTTTGTCTCAACAAAGATTGATTTTTTATCGGGGCATCACCTGATGGCATAACAAAATTGTTCCTGTTGTGGAAGTGCAACTTTAAAAATAAAATTCCCTTACTCTATGAGAAATTTATCCGTTCACTCTCCCCATAAAAATTCTTTTTTGAAAGAAAACGCTGCAGAACTAAAGTTAGTTCATTCTCACGCATACTATTACCAAATTCAGTTTCAAATTTTTGTGACTAAATCCTCTTATTGCGATTTTTGCGTGTGGACAACTAAAGATCATCACATACAATGATTAGAAAATCCTTATAAAAGGCCGTACATTTTTCAACCGCACTATTCTACCCGAACTTGTATCCAAGTAAAAGGAAAAATTCAGTTCTTAGTGATAAAAGAATTTTTTAGTTTTAAGTGATATTATCAATAATTTTGTTATTAATTATAAGAATGCAGGTGATGAAACATAAAAATTAATTAATCATGGCAACGCTAAAGTCGGGAAAAGAAATCTGATTACAAAGCCTTCAACTTCTACCGCTCCCATAACCCCACTTTCAATAATCCCAAGTAATAATCCTCCAAAAAACACAAGAAAATCACATAATGTTACTGTGGAGGTGATGAAGAAGGTGAAATGATTGGCTGCACTCTTAAAACGAAAGTTATGATTTAGCACCTTTCTCCTAATTTTGACGGGTCCAAAAACAGTACCATTAATATGGATAAAGAACACCTCTGAAAGCGTTAAATAGCCCATTTTCAAAACTTTGCATCTGAAAAATATTTTCCACCGGCACATTTGTAACATCTTCATGA
Organism: Phalangium opilio; assembly: GCF_054372755.1. Taxonomy (NCBI): domain Eukaryota; kingdom Metazoa; phylum Arthropoda; class Arachnida; order Opiliones; family Phalangiidae; genus Phalangium; species Phalangium opilio. Next base: position 4,986,543 of record NW_028324173.1, read on the forward strand.
GCTTTATCTTACACCTTTTAAGAATCATATTTTTAAAAGGTGTTCTTAAAGTGTCTGTATGTTCTTCTAATTTCCATCTAATGGCGTGAATTTTGGCTTGATCTATGAAATAGTGCAGAAAAGGAATATTACACTCTTAAAACGAAAGGTGGCATTTAGCTTCTTTTGTCTAAATTTTGACGGGTTAAGAAACAACACCTCTGAAAAATATGTCCCGTTGACATATTTATTACACCTCATTTCGCTTTTCCTTACACCTTTTAAAACCATAAATTTAAAAGCTGTTCTTAAAGTGTTTGTATGTTATTCCAATACTCTTCAAATGGCGTGAACTTGAGCTACTGAAGTGGGAAATAGTGCAGAATAGGCGTGAAATAAGGTAGTACGGGTTTTTTGGTATAGTGTATTTATATTACAGTTGGGCACCTTTACCACACTGTGCTACTTTTAGAAAAGGTGCAATGTACACTTTCAATTGTACACGCTTAAAAACTGGAGTGTTTTTAACACCTTTAAAAGTATTTTTTCCCTTCACCTATTGAGGACGTCCCATACTGCTAGATTTTAGAACAAAGCGAGAAACACTACGAACAGTTTAATATGTATGGCAACAAGACAAAGCAAATAACACCGAAATAAACGGCTTTTTTAAAACGCAGCGATGTTCGTATTAAAACATCCAAAAGATCCCAGAGATGCTTTTTTCATAGCTCGTTGTTGCTCTAACAAGCTGTACCATAAAACAACAGGGACAGAAATGTCGATTTCACGAGTTTTTACCCATACGTCAACAAAACTGGAAAAATTCCTATTGGCTATCCTCAAATTATTTTAGACAATTTCCCCGATATCTTCTCTTTCGATGGACTTCTCAAATGCGACGTACTTCGGGCTCAAAATCCAATTCATCCGGTTTTACCTGCTAGGATAAATGGTAAGTTCAACTTCACTCTATTCTACACCTGTTGCAAAACTCAATTTCAAGGTGACTACACACACACACACCTGATCAGAGAGAACTGCGGGGTACCTGGGTTTCCGACGAATTGAGATACGACGTAGAGCGAGGGTACAAAAACACACGCATGCACGAGGCCTGGTCCTACAAAATAACACAATACAACACCGATACTAAACAAGGCGGTCTTTTTAAAGACTATGAAAACGCCTTTCTTGAATATAAATTTTGGCTAGCGGTTTTCCTGCCGATTGCATCACCGAGGAGGACAAAGAAAACTATGTCAGGAGATAGATCAAACAAAAACATATCAGGTCGTCGTAGGTAAAGTTCGTGTTTTCCCCGACTATACCACAACCCCATACGGATATCATAAATAATTATTAATTTGTAAAATTGTATAATTTTATACCAGAAAGGTTTTTGAATAGTTTTTAATTTTTGTATTGTAATTAATTGGGGTTTTGTCTGCAGACATTTTATGTGTATGTTAATCGTAATAAGTTTTATTACGATTAGAATAAATTTGTCAATAATAATTTTCTACTTTATATTATGGTCTTCCTTTATAATCTTACGAAGCTTACAAAAACCTAAACAATCGATCAATTAAATATTGACAGGTTGAGAAATTCTCCAAAAAAGAGTAGACAGAACGTAAAAACCCGGCCCTCCGCCTTAACAGTGGCCGCCATCTTGGATCGGTATACTGGCGTACTACTCTCTGATTGCATGGGAACTGGTGGAATGGATAGTTGGTAACACTTGTTATTAAAACATACGAATTTAAAATAAAGATGATTTAAGCTTTCTCATGTATCCGTTTATTGATAATTTACTACGCGAATAATTCCACAACTAAAAATGGTTTTCAAGCCCGGTAATCAAAGGCATTAAGCTCATACACACTAAAACCTGCGTAAATTTACTGAACATAGAGTACAACAGTTCTTTCTACATAAATTTTTCGGAAATAGGACAACCCCATTGCACCGAAAAACCCGCGCTTCGGGTTTTTCCCGATGGAATTTAAATAAATAAAATCCCGGGAACGCAAAGATTTTATCTTTGCTAGCAAAAATTAAATTAACTTAAAACAATTTAAGGCCTACGTAAAATAAACACTAGATCCAAACATTTTCTAAATAATTATTTTAAAACTAAGGATTGTAAAAACAAAATAGTAATATATCAGCAAAATATGACATAATAAAACCAATTTCTAATATTTATTTATATATTTATATATATTTATATATTCATCATGAAAATACTTTAAGGCAGCCGTTTTAATATACTTGAAGTGTATAACCACTCCAAAGAGGAAGAGACGTCCTCCTAACCAAACCTAACTTAACAGTAATATTTTGGAAAAGGCGTAACATTGTCAAGTGAATTATAAAATATTACTAACCTAACTTAACCAAATAGTGGCCCTTTTATGTTATATTCATCATGAAAATACTTTAAGCCGTTTTAATATAATTGAAGTGTATAACCGCTCCAAAGAGGAAGAGACGTCCTCCTAACCAAACAGAAATTTTTTGGAAAAGGCATATTATTTGAGAAGTCAATGAAGATAAAAATCAATATTTTGGAAAAGGCGTAACATTGTTAAGTGATTTATAAAGTATTACTAACCTAGCTTAACCAAATAGTAGCGTTTCCAAGTCAGTGAAAGTGTATTTAAAACGCTTTCATTAAGAATGACTTTAATAGAAATTAAACTACATAGCATTTTCGGGGCGCTGTTTTCGACAAATGGAGTTAGACCAAGAGCCAGTGGCCTGGATCTTACCTCATAAAGTACAAAAGGTCTGAACATTGGAATGAGTTCAGTTTTGATGCTCATTAATAGATTTGGCCGTCTTACGCGTCACAGCTGGGGCATTTGAGGGGGGCGGGGTCATGTTTGACCCTAATGAGGTATGATTTCTTACATCATGAGGTACATGAATAAAAAAGGTGGCAAATGATAGAACTGGAAATGGCGATTCCAAATTTATGAAATCTGACGTCATCAAATGGGGCCATCAATAAATCAGACGGGGGTTAAAATGGTCGAATGAGGTATGAATTCCTACATCATGAGGTACATGTTTGAATCCGGTGTTGTTTGATATATCTGGTCGTGCTAAATAACAGAATATAAAATCTGACTGGAAAATACGCGGCTTAGGTTTAATCTGACGGCCTGATTCTTGCGTCAGACTATGACAACTTCGTGCCTCATAAAGCTAGATTTCCACTCGACCGAAAAAAACCGGTGCTAATCACGCAGCATACGGTAGAAATTTTACCTTACGCCGTCGTCCGGCTGTAGACTGTTCACACTACGACTAAATTTTGAGTTTGGCGGTAGATATTTTTGGGTCACGTGACAGATTAGAGTGGTTTCCATAACATTTATTTCGCAATCTGAATTGGTATCTCTGTCCCATTGTCGCTTAGATCGTATAAGAAAGTACATTTTCTAACCTCCTCAATAAAGACTTCCTTATTAACATCTTACCTCTATATACTTCCATTAGATACATTTTTCTTTCTTCGTGGCATATTTCCGACCAAAAAAAAAATACATGGCGGCTATCAATCTATCTAGCGTATGCGTGCACTCTTGAAATTTATGACGAAGTCAGTGGGATAATTTCATTGTCTGAGACACCGGCGTAACACCGAACACGACCGAAAAATAGAACACAACTTGCGCCCGGCCGAGCGGAAATTCCGTCGGGCTCGGCGTAAAGATTTTCGGTCGAACCCCCTTCTGCCGGTTCTCCGTCGTGATTTCCGTCGAGTGCGAGTCTAGCTAAAATGTAGCAGGTGATATATTGTAAAACCAGCCCCACTGATGTCAAGTACATTAAACTTAACTTATTTGAGCGAGTTCCCTCTGTTTCTATCGAGGTAATGTGGTGTAATATTTATGACTGTGATAAATGAGATGAAATTAAATTGGCATCATTTAATAATAGAGCTATTTGAATTCGGGGGTAAGGAGAGTTTTGGAGTCGGGGTTTAGTCAGTCCCCGCCTAGGTACCTTACTGTGCGCGAAATTTAGCATAAAGTTTTACAGTGGCCCACACGAAGGGAGGGTGACTGCCGATGAAACCGTATATATTGATTATCAGACTGATTCGGATGATGAACCAGATGACGTTTAAAATGTAACATTTTTGTATCTTTATTTGCATTAAATAATAATTTAACGTTTGAAGGTTTCATTGAATGAGTGTGAAATAAAATGTGAATGCATAGAGCTATATCAGTTGAAGGGGGAAACGTCACAGTTGGGCCTGCCAATAAACGGAGCCGATTTTCACCCTCCCTCCGTGCGGGCCACTGTAGAGTTTAGAACTCTAATCTAAATTTCGCGCACAATAAAGCACCTAGGCGGCGACTGGCGAAACCCCGCCTCAAAAACTCTCCCTACCCCCGAATTGAAATAGCTCTATTATTAAATGATGCCAAATTAGGTTCTTCTCATTTATCACAGTCAAAAATATTTCACCACATTACCTCGATAGAAACAGAGGCAACTCGCTCAAACAAGTTAAGTTTAATGTACTTGACATCAGTACAATATATGTACAATATATCACCTGCTTCATTTAAGCTAGACTCGCACTCGACGGAAATCACGACGGAGAACCGGCAGAAAGAGGTTCGACCGAAAAATCTTTACGCCGAGCCCGACGGAATTTAACTCGGCCGGGCGCAAGTTTTGTTCTATTTTTCGGGCGTGTTCGGCGTTACGCCGGTGTCTCAGACAATGAAATTATCCCACTAACTACGTCAAAAATTTCAAGAGTGCACGCATACGCTAGATAGATTGATAGCCGCCATGTATTTTTTGGTCGGAAACATGCCACTAAGAAAGAAAAATGTATCTAATGGAAGTATATAGAGGTAAGATGTTAATAAGGAAGTCTTTATTGAGGAGGTTAGAAAATATACTATCTTGTACGATCTAATCGACAATGGGACAGAGATACCAATTCAGAGTGCGAAATAAATATTATGGAAACCACTCTAATCTGTCACGTGACCCAAAAATATCTACCGCCAAACTCAAAATTCAGTCGTAGTGTGAACAGTCTACAGCAGGACGACGGCGTAAGTTAAAATTTCTACCTATGCTGCGTGATTTTTTTTCGGTCGAGTGGGAATCTAGCTTTATGAGGCACGAAGTTGTCATAGTCTGACGCAAGAATCAGGCCGTCAGATTAAACGTAAGCCGCGTATTTTCCAGTCAGATTTTATATTCTGTTATTTAGCACGACCAGATCTATCAAACAACACCGGATTCATGCATGTACCTCATGAGGTAAGAATTCATACCTCATTCGACCATTTTAACCCCCGTCTGATTTATTGATGGCCCCCTTTGATGACATCAGATTTCATATATTTGGAATCGCCATTTTCAGTTCTATCATTTGCCACCTTTTTTAATCATGTACCTCATGAGGTAAGAAATCATACCTCATTATTGTCAAACATGACCCCGCCCCCCTCAAATGCCCCAGCGGTGACGCGTAAGACGGCCAAATCTATTAATGAGCATCAAACCTGACCTCATTCCAATGGTCAGACCTTTTGTACTTTATGAGGTAAGATCCAGGCCACTGGCTCTTGGTCTAAGTCGTTTGAATTGTAAATACCAAACCCGCCGTTGGGATAAATTCATTAAAAACATTGGCGGGATTCGGTCTAATGGGAATTCTTCGCAATGGGAAGATACCTTAAAGTCTTACTAAGATCATTGAATCTAAAAATATCATCTAAAATTGCTGTTTTATTTAAACGAAAAAACTACTGAATAACTTTTGATTATTTGTAGTTAATCGTACTTTTCCAAAAAATCGATCAGAAAACCCAGAGCCCTAACAACAGACACAAACACATAAACGACCGTGACAGATCCTCTTCGTGACATACGTGACCTGTACAAGTAAAAATAACGATCAATATCGGCTAAATTTAACCTAATGACAGCTTTATTAAAATGAAGCTTGAAAAAGATAATCGATCCACATCCAAGTATTTTGCGTTCACCCATGCGTCATTATACTGGGCTATACAAAAGTAATTAAATGAAAGTAAAAGTTATTAATATACAGAAATATAAACTGATAAAAGGCGGAGAGATAAGTTCATTTAAAACTAAGACAATAAGAATACATTTGAACAAAATGTACAGTGAGGAATTCGTTGCTCTGGGCTTGTTTCAGACAATATTTCACTGATCATAAACAGGATTCAGTAATTTTTTGTCAGCTTTAAAAATTAAACATATAATACTTAAAGCATAGCGCGGCTCCTGTGGATCCCCTACAAGGGGGCTTTCCTCCTGAACTCCGGGTTTGGTTTGGCAAAGGCTAGTGGGCGGGATTTATACATGCACGTATAAATCCCGCCCACAATTGCCTCTAGCTTCGCCAAGCCAAACTGGAGTTCGTAAGGAAAGTCAACTTGTAGGGGATCCACAAGAGCCGAACTATGCTTTTAGAGCCAATGTTGTCCGGATGTTGAAAGAAACCGGAAAGATCAACTGGGAAGATTTGAAATAAATTCTTTAACCATAAAAGATTATTTTTTGATAGTATATATACATGTTAGTTATGACAACTTATTATAAACTAATTGCGATAACTACCAATTTCAGAAAAATTTTCGTTAAAATCTGGTTAAGAGACTGGACAGCGGCGAATGTTTTCACCCTATATAATTTCAAGTCGTAGCCTTATAAAATTGTTTTTAAAAGAATGGGACCCCATATTTTTATGCAATAATCCCATCTGTTAAACCCAAAACCAAGTTTTAAAATAAAATTTTTTAAGTGCTTTTATATTAAATCGGTAGAACTTTTTCCATTGAGGGCCTTTTTTTTCCTAAACATTATTAGCCGAGGCCTCATAAGCTAGCGTTCTTATCGGGTATAAAACCTTATTTCCCACTAGATGTAACAATTTACGTTCTTTTAGAATGCATTTTCAGATATTTAATTTTTGTTTTATTCAGTTAAATTCTATAAATTATCATTGATTTATAAGAATATATCTTGGCAGTGAAGTTTAGAGGCAGATAAAGTTGGTGATGTCGATATGAAATATATTTTTAAAAAAATTAAAAATATTATTAAGAATTTAATTTCAGCCACAACATTAACTTTACGAAAGTACTGTTGACCTTTTCTGGTAAAAAAAATTATGGGTATACTATTCCTTTAATCAACTTCACCTTCATGTCTCTTATATTCTTATAGCTGAATAATATTATTTATTTTGGCACGGCATTAATTTAGCAAAATAACCTTGGAGCAAACGTTAGAAAAATGATCAAAGACTTCATAGTTTTCAAAACATTTACTCTTGGCAACCAACTCAATCGGTCCGACATTTCGGAGAGATTTTTCCATTTCGCGACTTAATCAAAAATCCGTAGATATATAAATGTCTCGTGGTTTTCTCATCGACTTCGAATTTTATCATAGATCTCGAAATATATTTATATATTTAAAGGATATTCATTTTAATTCTGGATTTGTCTCCAATTCTCGACCTTGTAATTTCTTCAAAGATTACGAAATTTTGTGTTTGAAACATCACTCAATTTCACGAGAAAAGTGTTGGATTTGTATAAATAAAGGATAAATAAAGGACTACTCACAGAAAAGTCATTGAAATAGTATTGGAAGTTTTCAAGGTCGTGTTTATCGTTTCCTTGCTAAAAATACATATGTTGAAGAACTAAGACGTTGCCTTCTGGTAAGTGTGAAAGCAAAAATTCGTGTTGGCTTAAAATTTAAAAGATCGACACGATTTCGAATCATATACGCGGATCCCATAGTAGCGGTCCTCATAAAAGCGTTTAATAGTGGTTTCCCGAAAAAGCAGTTTACCCCTTTCGGCAGTTCCCTATACATTGGTTCTCGTAAACGCGGTGTACTGTTACAGCAATTACTCAAGGAGCAGTACAGTCCCGGAAAATATTTCCTGGACAATTTTATTTGGCTGACACTTTGTTTCTATTTGAGCTAGAGTAACAAAATAGGACTGCCTATATAGGTTGACTTAACAAAATTATTTTAAAAATTAGATAAGACACGGTGGTGGTTGCCCGTTTCCGCACAGTTTTATTCTCCACATCTTAAAAACCTATATCCCCTTTGAGCACAAATTGCAAATAAAATATTTTTTTTTCTTGTTGATAATAAAATTTTCCATGGTGTTAAAAGAAACATATTTATAACGCAGCTTCTACAATCGGAATTTAAAAATTAATATTTTACTTTTTTTTTAACATAAAGACACTTGTTTTAATGCTTAAGTCTATCAATGCATTTTTCTATATCGATAGTGATAACGCAATGGACAAATCACAAGTTAAATAGCAAGCTTCTAGCCCAACCCTAACCCTAACGGAACCAAACCGAACCCTTAATCTTTGCGGAAATGGGTTATGGCAAAAAATTGTGACCTAAAATTTTAAGTAAAAGCTGTGCGCAAATGTGCTGTAAACATTGTGCGGAATTGGGCTATGATTCTCGAAAATTTTGTGGAAATGGTCATCCTCGGACACGGTGACTTTGATAGTGCGTTAGCCCTACCAGAAATAGTAAAGACCGCCAAAATGACGTCCCGAAATAATACATCAAATAGGTCGACAAAGCTATCATTACACGCGTCATGTCACGCATAATCCAAAACGGTTTTGAAACTGTCAATCGGTTCGAAAAATCAAAATGTATGACATAAAATATGACATTCAAAGCATTGGGAAATAAGCCTAACTATTATCTCTTTTTATCCATATCAACTTAGTTTCGTAGTAAAACATAACGATCAGAAAACTAAGATGTTCAAACCATAGCATAGTTTGAATCTGAAATTTTGATAATTACGTTCAGTAATGGGGCGATTTTAAAGCTAATTGTCCGTAAGCTCGAATTTGAAAGGATGATTGGATATCAACTTAGAAGGAAATATTTTGGATGGCGCTTTGGAAAGCAGAGATGTTGAATTTGTGTACTGGATAGTGTTTAGGCAGTAAATTTGTGATTACTTAAGTTGGAGGATTTTAGCAATTAAAGATTTTGAAAATATTCTATAAAGCACGAAGGTTGCGTTTTGGTTGAATTCTCCTGTGACTTTCCGGTAGTTAATGTTTTGGTGGACTATCGGCAGTTGTTGGTTTGGATTGATTTTCGGTAATAAATTTTCGGGTGTCTTTTTGTTAGTAAACGTTTTGAATGTTTACAGAATAAATATCCTGGCAGATTTCCACTTTGCAGAATAGGTGATCTGTCCTACCATATAAGTGTAGCAGTGAATCAGGAATGAAAATTCACTATGACATGCATTAGAGAATTGTGTAACAACAACAAATTCTTGAAGAACGATGAGAATGCCAATTCTCATAACTCTCTGAGGGTTATGGTTTGAATTATTAGAGTATTTAAATATTGTATTTCACTAATTCTTATGACATGAAAATATTGATATGGTTAAGGTTCCTATACTTTCTCTTTTTTCTGAAAGTTTAATTTTCCACAACCTTTAAAATTAGACAACTATTCTTTCAATTTTAGAATGCCATATATTTTCTGGTGAACTCTAAGTTTAATTGTGTAACGTAGTAATTAACAAGTTGGGAAACCAAAATAAACCTCTCCGAGCCGAGACGAATTTACTTTCTAAACACAGGTCCACCTGCCGATGAGAAAAACCGGAAATAAATAGTTCCAATTGGCGAAATATTGCCAAGGTCATTAGCAAAGGCTTAAGCGTTTAACAATTTCCTTTGTATCCTCAATAATTCTAATGAGGACCTAAAATGTATCACTGAAGGGTGTATTTAACTTTCGGCTCACTCTGAACCGTTAACACCTCCTATGATAGGAGGCGAAACAAGGTCATTTCTAGTTTAAATCTAGGGTATCTTATTTCACAGACCCAATCGTTTCAACACTTGTGGATAGATGAAGAAATAACATCCATAAAAAATGCGTTTACACTATATATAAATGTAGTAAAGCTGAATTAAAAAGTAAACACCAAATTTGAAATGTTAATATCAAAAGATGTTCATGGAATATTAAGATGAAACAGGGCTACTACTACTTAAAGAATCGTAATGCCGAAAAATATTTAAAATATTTCCATTTAATATTCTGCAAAAAGGAAATGTTATCGTTTTGTAAGAGATCTTATCATCCTACTCGCTTTATATTAACTTTGATATGCGTGTAGTGTTTCGATTCGGATGCAATCTTCATTACTCGTTCTATATAAATTCTCACTCGTGTCATTACATGGAAATAAGTTTATCTTAAATAATTAATTAAATATAAATGATATTAATTATTTTAATCGCCAGTAAATAACTTTAAAAATAGTTAAATCGTTTAAAATAAAGTTGTTCCTATTATCTTTTGAAACTTTGATAATATTGACGTTTAAAGTTTTGGGGTATATATACGATTCGTTTCCATTATAATAATGGATAAAACGCATTCGCGTGAACCGATGGTGGAAGCCCTGCCATTGGGAGGCTAGACGTTTCTCGTAACCCTAGCCGATCACCGCGTATATCTTAAAACCAAACGATAACGATGGAGAAGAAGCCGGAATGGACAAAGACCTGAAGATGGTGGTGCATAGAAGCTGGTGTCAATGTGGGATTGACGAAGAACAGAAGATAGTGGTGCTTACGAGCCAGCAAGTACAGGCCAGTGTCCATGTGGGATGGACAAAGACTAGCAGATTGTGGTCCTTAGAAGCGAGTTTGTAAAGACTGGTGTTGGCAGATGAATGGCCAAATTTCCGTGAACCGCGAACGCGTTCGGGAAATCGGGTATTTGTTTGCTCCGATTTGTAAACTGCGAACGCGGTCACGTGAGGTCTGACAGACAGACAGACACGGCCGGTGTAATACCTCTCCGTGACATACGTCACTCGGAGAGGTAAAAAAGTAGTTGAAATTCGGATGATTTTTCCTCCTTGAATTATTAGCAGTCCCAATAGATTTATTTATAACTCCGGAGTCCGTTATAGGAACTGTGGCCAAAAAATTAATTAATGAGTCAAAATTTAGGGGTGTGACTAAAGTACTGCACCCTCTGAACCACTGAATTACTGAATTTGGTACTAAAATCTCTACATTGGTGAAAAATACCATCCACTCTCATAGAGAATTCCAATAGGAGTAATAAACAAAGGTTTGAATTTCAATGGACTGAATTAAAGTGACTGTTTTACTGAACTCTGAACCGCTGAACCCTCTTCATAGGTTCCATATCTTAACATAGTCTGAACTTCAGTGACTATTTTACTGGGCTCTGATCCACACATTATATTTCTATAGCTTAACATGGTCTGAACTCTAGTGACTATTTTACTGAACTCAGAACCGCTAAACCATATTTAATATTTCTATAGCTTAAGATGGTCTAAACTCGAGTGACTATTTTACTGAACTCTGAACCGCTGAACCACATTTAATATTCCTGTAGCTTAACACGGTCTGAACTCGAGTGACTATTTTACTGAACTCTGAACCGCTGAACCATATTTTATATTTCTATAGCTTAACACGGTCTGAACTTGAGTGACTATCTTACTGAACTCTGAACCGCTGAACCATATTTAATATTTCTATAGCTTACCTCGGATTCATTGGTGGTCCTCCCCTATATTTTTTCCAATACGTATTGCAAGATGAAAAGCGAAGTTTTGTAGGAACGTTTCGAATTTAGAGGGTACAGTCTAAATATGGATTTGGGCGGCCCCTCCCCAAAATAAGAAAAATGTCAAAAAATACGTTGAACAAGGTTGAAACGTTGTACTTTTATTACTGTGAAATGTGATATGGTGAATTATGATTTTCCAAAAATCAGTGTCCGACAGGTGCTGGTTGTGAAAAATTTTCTGCACAAGAAATTTTAATCAATGTTCTCTGGATATTTTTTGATAATTGCTAATTGATTTAGTTTTTTTTTTTTGAGTTATAGTTGTCCGTAAGTCAGGGTACCAACTCTTTTAGTGCATTTTTAATACGACTGGATTCATAAAATTATATTATTATACAGGTAAGATAAGACCTAGAGTGTGGATAATTTGACAATTGCAGCAACAATATTTATATAGGAATTTTAATGATAGACAAGGGAGTTTTTGTTAAAGAAAGACGCATTCTTTAATTCCGTTTGTAAAAACTGCATTACACATAAAATGTCCAACGCTTATATTAAAAACCTAATTTCTTTGAAAGACCTTACTATGCTGTCAGGATTACGTAATAAATATAGTTTTATGTGTTCCAATATGCGAAATGGCAACCTTGAGCCCCACGCAAACCTCTGCCGCGTTTCTTGCATAAGTAAATAAACTGTCGTAAGTATATTACAACAGGAAATAATACCCGAAAACTAACAAATGGAACACTGTTCTACAAGGCTCTTTATACCACTTCGTACTCAAATTTCCAAGACACCAATAATGTAAGACATCAAGTTGTATTATAAATTGGGAATTTCAATTTAAATCGTAAGGATGCCTACGAAAAGCTCGGTAGCTAGTAGGCTTAACATCTACAGTAACATTACTTACAATTTGTCTGATAATCTACTATTGCTTTACCGAGAGATTTTAAATTTTGCTAAAGTAGTAGGCGAACAGTTAGAAAGATATTTTTCAACACCTCACTATCTTGAAATAAATGGCAGCCCGAAAAGTAAAAATCTTCTTCATGGAATTACGTCCACCCGTTTCAACTGAATCAGTAATATTTATTACTGGTTCTCAATATCCTTAAGACTGACTTTATGCCTCTTGGAGCCTTAGTAAAAAATGGCGGCCTGAAATGTAATAAAATATCTCGACACCGCGTGCCTTTTTTGCGACTCTGTAAATACTGAAAACGATTTTATTCTAAATATTCAAGGTGGCGTTTTCTCTAAATATTCAAGATGTATTTTTTACTAAACATTCATAATATGATTTCTGTAAAACTTCATATGCGAAATTAATATATAAATAAAATGAACATTTCCCCCCGAAAAACCTCCTTACCAAACCTATGGGAGGTCAAGTAAAGGGTATTTAACTCTACATTGGCGCCCATTAAAATTCTCATTACAAGTAAGAAATTCAACGCGCCTTAGATTACTGTGTAAATCTAAATGTCCTGCTAACTAAATAGAATATGGAATGTAAACTTTAACCTGTAATAGAATAACATCAAATTATTTCAAGGTTATTAATGGAAGCAAACTATCTTTGGTTTTTTGCTACAGTCGGTGGGGATCTTAGTTAGTTCCAAATTGCCGATAGGAAAATATATATATTAAATTCTCACTGTGGAAAAGTGATGCACATTGAAACTGGTCTTATCTAAGCGAAACAATATTTACGCTGAAAAATAACACAATTGCAAAGGATGCTCTGTTTATCGTTTGGAGGGCCTCTCTGTTTTAGATCCATTTTCTAAAACCAGCCTTAGTTTAAAAAAAATCTTAATTAAAGTTTAAAGATATAGTTATCACCTTTAAAATGTGCTGGAAATATGAAACTTGCAGAGTGAAGCCCAAAAACCGGAAAGTATGTTTAAATTATGCGATTCATAAAATATTTTCATGTAATAAGACCTTGAAAATAATCTAAGCTTTAGAAATATTATTATAATTCAAACCATTCTCATCGGACATAAACATCCACTTTGAAATGAGTAACATGCCTTCTCAACCTTCCTCATGAATTTGCCGTCAAAATACTATTCCCACAATATTATTTTCGGAGCACTTCTCAACATCCAATTCTCAAGCGTCCAAAGTATAATTACCGATCGTCAAATAAGTTCTGTTACACCTATATTTTTGTCATGCCACTTATTTTGCTCCCCAGTTTTTCTCAATGAATATCCTTGAAACACTACCCATCATTCAATACCGTGGTTCGTTCAATTTGTAATCAAATTTCACGCAAAACGTTATCTTTCCTAAAATTGCCGTCATATTATCCCCAAACATCCACCCACTGATGTTGTAATTGAAAGAAACCAATTACAATAAATTTATTCTCTGAATGCTAGCCATAAACAAATCCAAGTCTCTACCTTAATATTTAGACGTTTAAAAACCGCCACCAAAAGCTTCATTAACAAGACCAACTTTAAATCATTATCGTCCCAAATCGGTATTTCACAATCTTCGTGCAACTGGCAATCAACATATACAACACCCCAAATCAGAATATAATTCGCCAGTTCTCATTTCCCATATTTCAGCGTGAAACTAAAGTTTCTCTGGTGTGAACATTTTGTTTTTCTGTTCGTGATGCTTACTACGGAGCTAAGTTAATATAGATAAAATAAAATAAATCGTTCAGCTTATTTGCCAATGTTTTGAACGTCATAGTTTTTTCATAACTTTTGATTTTCTGAAACGATTTACAATTTGAAAATGGTTTTCGATTCTGCGTAACAAGATGCGTGCAATGAGAGCATTGTCGACCTACTTGAGGTAATATTTTGTGACGTCATTACCGGGGGTATTTTCTATTTCCGTTATGGTAAGCGAAATCGTGTCCTTTTTAATTTTAGAATAATTTTGTGAAGTCATACTATCTAAGAAGTCCTATTTTGTTACTCTAGTTCTAGTAGGAAAAAATGGCAGCCGCATGAAAATATACAGAAACGTGTACAAACGCGTTGCATAAAACGGTAGTCGTTTATGATGGTGTAGGCTGTGTTATTTTAACTCAAATAGTACTAGATCAGGTGAGGTTAATACTAATCGTCAGCTTAGCTATTGTTATTTGAACCCCAATAGTATAAAATTATATTAGGGTTTTTTGCTTGAACTCCAATAATATTAGGTCAGGTTATGTTAGGTTAGGTTAGCGTATGATGATAGAGTTGTAAAGGTAAGGTCAATTTAAGGGTTAAGAATTGAACAAGACTCAAGTCAAACTGCTATTTCCCAAAACTCCTGTCGCTATTTCTAAAACAACAGTTCTGAACAACGCCGCTTTTTTGCAATTGCGGTCAGTGATGGGCGCTATCATATCTTTTTTGAATCTGATACTTTATTTGATAGTTGGAAAAAAATCTACCTATCATTTGACCGATTTTGATAGTGATAGATCAGCCTATAAATGATAGGCTTGAAAAATTGAGTTTGAAAGTTCCGATTCCTAAGGAATTTTTTTGATACTTTTCCTGATTCATTAGTTTTTAAGAAAATTTAATTTGATTTAAATTTGATAGGTATCGCTACTTATTAAAAATATTTGAAAGCAAAAATGATATTTCTAATATATTTAATAAAATTTTAGTGAATTCCTTCCCTCTGGAGAGAGATCTACCCGAGGCCGACTAGTAGCTACTACGCAGCAGCGGTGCGCAAGTACGTCATCACTGACGTTAGAGAAAGAGAAAACCAAGTTTCAAATTTCTAAGCCTAACGACTCGCGCCGTCGCGACTCACGCGAGAGTAAATTTTAGCGGCCGACGGTCCGGAGAAAAAAATCGCGCATGCGCCTGAAAAAAAAGAGCCTCGGTTAGGTCTCAGGGCTCTAACCCAGAATCTGCTAACTCTCGCCACCCCTCCCACGGTCCGACGGTTCCCACCCTCCCGGTGTGAACGAAAGTTTCAAGCGATGGACAATATGCCGAAGAAATGAAAGGCTGTAACTCCTCAGTTATTTTGAAGCTGTCCCTTTTCGCGGTATTTCTCCCTCCGAAGCTAGCCTGCAGATTCATTGGATTGTTTCCGCGAATCGGTTTATTTATTCTAGTGATCAGTCAAAAGAAATTACACATAAAATTAATCGGAAATTTCGCGGTAGTAAGTTAGTAACTAAGCTCCTTCTCCTTATTTCTGTTATCTATTTCATCACGGGAACTTGTAAAAACCTATCATTGATAGGTAAAAAATTGATAGGTGCGAAATCCAAAATATTTTGATAGGTAAAAAATTGATAGGTGAGAAATCCAAAATATTTTGATATGTAAAAAATTGATAGGTGCGAAATCCAAAATATTTTGATAGGTAAAAAATTGATAGGGGCGAAATCCAAAATATTTTGATAGGTAAAAAATTGATAGGGGCGAAAACAAAAATATTTTGATAGGTAAAAAGATATATCGAAATAAATGTGCCCAACACTGATTGCGGTTGCTATTTCGGTAACTTCGACGACGGTAAGTGCTTTACAGGGAAATACTGATTCAAGGAACAGCCATTTCTGAAATACATTTTTTATACCTTTTATGAATTTAAAATGTTTTTTTTTGTGAATGATCTTTGAGAAACTATGGAAAATAACAAATACATAAATAAGGTTAAAAATATACACTAAGTCGTCTGTTTTTTAAAGGTAAATTAACAACAGTCCAGCTGCCGAAACGTTTGTAGACATTGGAAGTTCAATAAGGTGAAAAACGAGCTATATCGATTTTTCGTATTTTGCAAATAAAATTAAAGAATTCTTTAAACACTTGCCTTACTACGCACCACAATTTCAATTCTGTGAAATATGAGCAACGATACTCTCAACGATGTAATTTATCAGGTTGGATTTCATCATTATTAATAAGTTTTTGGGAATAAAATCAGAACCATTTATTGGTCAATAATATGTTCAAAAAGCGTAAAAAGTTGGCTGGCGATATGGAGAATTTGGTTAAATTTTTCATTAGTAGGATTCTTAAAACAAATGGTTGCTTTCGAAGCTTTAAAGGAGAATTTTAAGCATTTAGAGGGTCTGTTCACAAATTACGTAACGCGGATCCCGGGGAGAGGGGTTTAAGTATGTGTTTCTAAATTATACATGGGGTGGGGAGAGGCTATTGAATACGTTACGAAATTAGTCGTATTTTAGTACATAGCACCTTTGCAGTATATACATTTATTTCTCATAGCGGCCAATCTAACAATCTTAATTTATTTCTTGTTATAGTTTTATCTGCGGTCATATCATAGTTTTATTCTTTCATGTATTATCCTCTGCGAGTGGCGTATAAATCATATTAAAGAAAATAAATAATATTAATTATATTTATTAAGATAATCTTGTTTCTTATCTCAAAGTTAATACAAAAAGAGATAAAAAGCAGTCTGTGCTTGTAGTGATCATACGAGGTGAGATTTTTGTCTGGTCGGGCTCCGGGTCGGGTTGCGAAATAATAATAATATAAGTGTAATTAGGGACCGTCCATAAACTACGTCAGGCGAAAAAAAGCATTTTCTGACCCCCCGTCCCCCCAGATCACGCTTCGTCACGCTTTACTCAGACCCCTCCCCTAAAAACCACGTCACATTTCTTTAACCCCCCCCCCCTCCGCGCTATGATTTGTCTTAATTTACAAATTTCATTTGATTAATTTCTTGAGTGATATGCCGCCCTCTCAGAAATATTTTGCTCGGCTGAAAATTCTAGTTCTCTTCCGTTTTAAGCTTTTTCCCCTCTGATTGACCTTTAGAATTTTAATGTCTGGATGTGCTTTTTATAAGATTCAAAAAAGTTCCATAAGCTTAGTTTAAAAGGGCACACTTTTTAGGTTTTGACACTGTCACCGAAAACAGACTAATCGAGCTTGAGATTTAGAAAATTTGCCAAAGAATCGAAATCATTTCAATCGGCAGGGGGATTTGATTCATCCTCACATTTAATAGGGGCGAATAAACAGAGACATGAGAGAGTTTTACGCTATTTATTTTAAATGCGCTATTCAAATTGGCTATGTAAAGGTGTTGATAGTAGATAATTCCTTAAATTGTCTACCATTTAAGCGATGATGGAATAACAATTATGGTAAATTATTGTAATGGTGGGCTATGGAATGTTGTCTTTCTTCTTCTATAACATAAGAGAGCCAATCGGCCTCTTACTGACTTCGTAACAAAATCAATGCTAAATGTGACGTCACGCATCGAAGAGCCCCTCCCTCCCCCTTGTCACGGACCGTCACAAATTTAGAAACCCCCTCCCCCCCATAAGAGTGTGACGTAGTTTATGGACGGTCCCTTAACATATTCTAAAAAATTATACATAGTAGCTAAGTGCTATGTAATGTAAGAAATATATTTTCAGTAATTTAGTTCCAAGATATCACTGCTTTAGTGAATCCAATAGTCGGCGAATCCGCCATATCATTGCTATCTGTCGTCGTGGAAGCGATTGGGGTAACTAATTGTCCCAGAACAGACGCAAATTAATTTCATCTGTAAAGTTTCCAAATTGTCCTTGTCCTATGTCTTGGGCAGTGGTTGAATGGGGTTTCTGGTACTCGTGAAACTCTTCTACCACTTTTTAAATTTGGAAATCAATTGCTCGCAACTTAACGCACAATTTATACATTGGCGTTTGGCGGACGACCATGAAATTGCCAAAATATATCAGTGTTCTACTGGCATTAGAAGCCTCGAGAAAGAAAAAAAATAAATATTCAAGCTCGCCCTAATCAGATTCGAGTTCCTATCTACTCTATCACAAAGCACGACCGTCAATATTAACTTACCCTCTACTACGGGCCCACCCCGATTTTGTTTAAACCCGATTTCAAAATGGGATGGCCGGGTCGAGTTGGAAAATACCGGGGATCCCCGACTGGTTCGGGTTCCCCGTACGATCACTATGTGCTTGTCTATGTATGTGCGTCCGTTGTTATACTAGTGCACCGCGATAGCAGTTCGCCTGGTGATGCGTAAAGGTATATTCCCATTGCGCAGAATTCCATTAGACCGAATCCCGCCAATGTTTAAATGAATTTAGCCCAACCGAGGGTTTGGTATTTACCATTCAAACGACGCTATTTGTTGAATTAAGTCAACCCAAAAATGTAATGTAGTTTAATTTCTATTAATTTAGTTTTTTTAATGAAAGCGTTTTAAATACATTTTTACTGCTTTGGAAACGCCACTATTTGACGACTGGTTAGGTTAGGTTACGTTAGGTTTGGTTTGTTATGAGGACGTCTGTTCCTCATTGGAGCAGTTACACACTTCTAGTACAGTAAAAGGGCTGGCTTAAAAATTTTTCATGATGAATTTAGCATAAAAAATAAATTAATATTAGCAATTGGTTTTATTATGTCATATTTTGCTGATATATTATTATTTTGTTCTTATAATTCAGAAAATGTTTGGATCTAGTGTTCATTTTATGTAGGCCTTAAATTGATTTAGTTTAATTTAATTTATTTAAAGTCCATTAGGAAAAAGGTGCGGGTTTTTCGATGCAATGGGATTGTCCCATTGGTCAGAATCGTAAATCCGCCAAAGTGAGGGTTTTTCGCTCGAATGGGATTGGGTTCAGTTGATAGGGATTCGGCGCAAATGCGACTGAAGCATATGGAAATACATCCTACAAAACCTTGTTATTTTTCATGATATAAAAAGAATATATGAAAATAATTTTCGTCATTTCGATGCCATTAGTAGTTATAAACCTCTGTTTCATTTTAACATTCCAAGAAATTTTTCTATCATTATTTGTACCGGCTGCTTATATATTACTTAATCCATAATTCATCAGTATATAGTATAAACCATGCTCTAGAGATTGCAAAGTCGCCAAGGCTTAGATTCAGTCGTTCAAACCATGTTTTAATTGTTAATAGGCCTAGTGAACCAAATGTAAACAATTGAGGCACTAAAGTAAAATAAGAATATGGTTTTGTTTTTCGTGACCGTAATGAAGACAGATTAACGGTTCAGAGTGAGCCGAAGGTTAAAGACACATTTAAATTATCAAGTTTAGATTTAAAATAGAAGTAAGCGTCATGGTGGCAATCAGATCAGTGAAACGTCTGCTCGTAATTGGGTTATAGGCTCGGAGTTTTCATTCATTACATTATGGTGTGCATTCACTTTAAAAGCGTCAGCACAAATCAACTTTGGTGTTATGGAACGTTAACAGTCATGATGGTGAACTAAGAATATCGTTGAGGTGAAACGAGAGGAAAGTTTTTACACGGAAACCCAGTTGGAAATGTAGTTTGGATCATAGATAGTATACAGTTGAGGCGCGAACAATTGGGCCTTTACAAACACATATGGGTAATAACCGTAATATCTTTCCAAAAATTTATGGTCTTCATTTCTTGTTTTCCCTATTGACTGATTTCCATGTGTACAAAACTTATCCTCATTGGATGTAAAATGACGTCTGTTTAGTCGCGAAGATTCGAATACTGCTTTAATAATTCATAAATTTTAACTTCATCAATAGTTGGTTTTAAAAAATAGCACTTGTGGTCTTGGCCATGTTGTTGGAATGTTGCTGTAAACTAGTTGCTCTTGCTCTGCTGGATTCTCTTAATAAATATTGCTTTTAAAACTATTACATTGAATCTAAGTATTATAACATAACATGGTATCAGAAGTGGTCATCTCTCTCGTCTTTTAATCGTGCACCCATGGCTTCCTTCGAAAGCCCTGAACCTTTCGTTCCCAGTGCGAACCCTGCTGATGCATGGGCCTCTTACAAGGAGCGGTTCAAGATTTACGCCATCACATGCAAGCTTGATAAAGAAGAACATGAACTTCAGCGCAATGTCTTTCTTCACGTCATCGGTCTCGAAGGCCTTCGAATCTACAAGACGCTACCGTTTCCCGCACAACAAGGGGAACGCACATTAGACGACATCTACAGTGCCTTTGATACCTACTATAAACCTTATCAGAACATCACGTATGCCCGATATAACCTTCTCACCACGAAACAAGAACCTGGTGAGCCCTTTGACTCGTATCTCACCAAACTAAAGACCCTAGCGTTTGAATGCGACCTCGACAAGCCCAACTTAACCGACTCTCTGGTCGCCACATTGATTGCGATTGACACGACAAGCCCCGACTTTCGAAAACGCCACTTGACGCTCGAGCCTCATACACTCAGCGACGCCATTGCAATTGTGCAAGCCGAAGAAACCGCCCTGCACCGTGCTCAAGCCATTCACCCAGCGAAAGCGGGTCACAGAGTTCAACGCGACGACGAATCCACAGTTTTTCATGCCCTTAGACGACTCCAACAATCAAAGCTATGGCACCGCCAGCCTTCGCAATTCCAACAAACACGAACGTACAGACCAGAGTCCCAACACTCATCGCAGCGAAGCGACATGCAGCCACGTTCGCAACAATGGTCTAATAGACACATGACGCGGCAAAATAACAACGCATCTGCATCTTCCCGTTCCACTTCGACATGCACCAGATGCGCACTTCGACATCCGAACCAATAATGTCCTGCCATCGGATCCTCTTGTCGTGCCTGTGGAGGGCCCAACCATTGGGCATCGGTGTGTCGGACAACACACACCCTAGAGACTTCCTCATCTGTGAACGAGCACAGGATGGATCGCCCCATAGAATCACAATTTCTGCAAGCTGATGAATTGAGCTATACCACCAATCAAGAGCCACGAGACGACGACCATCTCTATCTACACTCATTAACACTACACGCAACACTGCCTAATGTCAACCCTACAGAAGATGATCAGATATGGTGTGCCGTGATAGAAATTGCAAACATCCACAACATCTTTAAGATCGACACTGGTTCACAGGTGAATGAAATTCCGGAAACGGTCTACAACAAAATCTATCCAAAACCTCCACTGGTACCCGCTAAACATACTATCAAGTCATACTCCGGGCACACAGTCAATGTGTTGGGTATGATACAAGTCACGTGCTCTTCTTCAGTAGCCTCACTGAACCTCGATGTTCACGTAACATCGCAATACCGGACTTCCATCCTCAGTCCCAAGGCCTCACGTATGCTTGGACTAACCACACGCTTGCCCCACAATCTCTCCAACCACGGGCCACTAAACTAAGAGGACATTTCAGCTCTGCTATCGGGCGGCGCTCAAGCTAAACGGTATTTACTAGTGTCGCCTCTAGCGGTAGTTATAAAAGGCGGAACTACGTCATTTCGGTAACAAGGTGAGTGAGGCTGGAAAACAGTATTTTTTAGACTAAGAAGTATTGAGTACAGCTTACTATCTGTCTTTTTAAGGCATAGCTTACTTTGAAAACAATCGTCTTTTAAATGTTTAGAACACAGGTACGTATTAGGTCCAATGTCATCTACTGCAAATCCGTTCTTATACTTTGCTAGCCAGTTTACCCATTGAATGCAATATACTTGTTTAGTTTTATATTTGGGAAAGGGTATAAACCGAACTCCTTGCATGTGGGGCTTAGTGCTGTAGCGACTATCGCTGTTGCAGTTAGGGAATACACAATACTTTACACCCATTATTAAAAATAGAGTTAAATTAAGAAGTAAACGTCAAAACTAAAAAGCGAGACAGGCCTAAAGCTATTATAATAGTAGCTGAAGACAGACTGGCAGAGTAATTAGTCTATTGTACGGTAGATGGCGTTGCGGTACGTGTTACACGTTCCGGTTCGACCCCCTTTTTCCCTCCTAACTCACATAGATGCCCGTTTCTTTGAAGAGGCAAACCGTTTGTATAGGCAAAGCTAGAGCTGAAATGTCCTCTTAGTTTAGTGGCCCGTGCTCCAACAACAGTGTCACACTGAACGAAATCATCAGTGACATCAAGGAAACTCACGAAGCAACCACTTCAGATGGAACCTCTGTACCACCGGAAATAAGGACCTGCACACTGCAAGCCATTCTTGCACGATACCCCGACGTTTTCGACACCATGGGGAAGCCCCCCCGGTCAGTACCATATGCGAATTCGACCTGATGCAGTGCCAACGAGAGCCCTAGCAAGGAAATTACCCATCAAGCTCTTACCGCGAGTGGAAGCGGAACTAAAACGAATGGTGGCTGCTGGTGTCATAATTCCCGTAACAGAGCACACGGACTGGGTACACCCTATGGTAGTGGCACCCAAGGTGGACAACGACATTCGAATCTGCCTCGACCCTCGACACCTTAACAAAGCACTCCTCCGAGAACACTATCCAATGCCAACATCCCAGCAGATATTTTCCGAGCTGTCCGATGCGAAAATCTTCACAGTCCTGGATGCCAAATCTGCGTTCTGGCAGATCGAACTTACGGAAGAGAGCTCATTTCTATGCACGTTCCCCACCCCATTTGTCAATTTCCGTTATACACGTCTACCATACGGTATCGCCACAGCATTAGAGCAGTGCCAAAGAACTATGAACTCCATCTTTGGTGACATCCGACGAGCCAGCATCGCCACAGATGACTTTCTGCTGACAACATCACTCTATACAAGGTTCTGGAACGAGCACGACAAACAGGCCTCAAATTCAATTCCAAGAAAATCCAATTGCTGTACCTCGCATCGCTTATCTGGGTCACATAATCACGTCTGACGGAATAGAAATTGATCCGGAGAAGGTGAAAATCATAAGGAATCTCTCACCACCCGCAGACAAATCGACATTACTGCGATTCCTTGGCATGATCAACTTCCTCGCGAAATTCATACCAGGATATTCCGAGAGAAGTGCACCATTATGACCCCTACTGAAAAAAGACGCCATATTTCAATGGGACAAGACGCATTAACAAGCATTTGAAGACTTGAAACAAGCCATATCATCGTCACCCGTACTCTCGTACTACAACTCCAAACTTCCCAACACAATATCAGTTGATGCCAGCCAGCACGGCATTGGGGCCGTCTAGTTACAAGAATGAAAACCAATCGAGTATGCGTCGATGACCTTCACCTCTGCACAAAGTCGTTATGCACATTGCAGACACATTGTCACGAGCTCCTCATCCGGAATGCAAGATGTCCACGGAATTCCTAGAGGGCCAGCTGCAGCACTACATGCACTCACAACGCTATCGGAAGACCGCCTACAAAATTTCCACCGCTACCCGTACAAACGGACCACAAACCGCTACTCTCCATCGTGAAGAAGCCCTTCCATTTGCTATCTCCTCGCTTGCAACGCCTGACTCTGCGACTCGCCAGGTTCGACCCTGCTTTAGTATACGTCCCCGGAACAAGGCTATACATTGCAGACACATTGTCACGAGCTCCTCATCCGGAATGCAAGATGTCCACGGAATTCCTAGAGGGCCCATCTGCAGCACAACATGCACTCACAACGCTATCGGAAGACCGCCTACAAAAATTCCAAGATGCCACCAATCATGACGAGGTTCTTCAACAAGTCCATCAATAAATTGGAAAGGGCTGGCCCACGAACTTAAACTCAATAAGGAACAACGGAGTCCGTGCATTCTGGTCAATTAAAGAAGAACTTCACACCCAAGATGCTCTTTTATACAGAGGGGAACGACTGGTAGTGCCAATGACTCTACAACATGAGACAATAAGGCAAATACACAACGTCCATCAAGGAGTAACAACCTGCCTAGCGAGAGCGAAACTTAATGTATATTGGCCTTCAAAGACCACGGACATCACAAATTTCGTCCGAAACTGCACCACTTGCAATCAAAGAGCACGTGCCAATACCCCCCAGCCGCTTCGACCACTGGAAATTCCGCCTCATCCTTGGCACACCATTTCGTCGGATTTATTCAAATTCAAAGCAAAGGACTACATTTTGATCATCGATCATTACTCCAAGTATGTTGAAGCCCAACAACTGACCTCAACTACCGCTGAAGCTGTAATAAAGTTCATGACTCCGCACTTCTCACGCCACGGCATACCAAGGTTTCTATACGACAACGGTCCACCCTTTTCATCCTACACTTTCACGAAGTTCCTGCAAAATTGGGGCGTCCAGCACCTTACGTCAAGCCCCTCAGAGCAACGGTCTGGCAGAACGCATGGTGCAAACACTAAAGAATCTTCTAGCCAAAGCCGAGCCGGAAGGGAAAGATCTGAATCAAATCCTACTTGAATACAGAACAACACCGTTGGACAACCTGCTCACTCCTTCGGAAATGTTAATGGGAAGAAAATTACGCAGCCCACTGACAACGAGCAACACTAGTCTCAGACCTAACATTCCGACGCATAAAATACAGGCAGGCCTGAGGGAGAGGCAACAAAATATGGTTCACCAACACAGCAGAAAGC
Organism: Phalangium opilio; assembly: GCF_054372755.1. Taxonomy (NCBI): domain Eukaryota; kingdom Metazoa; phylum Arthropoda; class Arachnida; order Opiliones; family Phalangiidae; genus Phalangium; species Phalangium opilio. The sequence continues at coordinate 5,011,535 of NW_028324173.1, forward strand.
CACAAAAACTCTACGGCCGTTACGGAGTGGAGAACCAGTGTGGTACATTGCGGGTCCTCGACTATGGAAACCAGCTGTAATCCTCCAGAATGCTACGACTCCGGACTCCTACGTAATTCAAACGGAACAACACCAAATATTCAGACGGACACGAGTTCAACTTCGACCTCGAAACTGTGGTCGAAAGCAACATCAGGAACGGCAGTACAAATATGGGGGAACAAGACACATCTCAAATGGCAGCCACCAGTACAACAGTGTGACGATAACTCCGGAATGGTTCAGCATTCCGGATTCACTATACGATGCATACCATCAGAGGTCGCAAACTGAGACCGGCTCCACCATTCAACCAAGTCACACACCAACAAGTTTTGCCCAATCAACATCCGACCAAGAGCCTACTCAAGAAAACTTCTCTCCAGGAGCCACCTTAACCTCAACATCGACTTCAAAGGACATGGCCCCCATAACCCGCGTGCCATCCTTCGGCAAACGACTAATGAAACCAGCATGGTACTCCCCTGCGTAAACAACTACAAGTATACCTGGAACTACGAAAGAAAAAAAAAACTTGTTGTATAACAATAAACTATTTACCTACTAACGATAGCTTCTGTATAAAAAAAACTAGATATTTAGATAACGACGATAACGTGCGCTATATAAAGAAAGCCATTTCGTAAAACAAACACATTTTAAACTAGTTGCTCTTGCTGTGCTGGATTCTCTTTATAAACATTGCTTTTAAAACTATTACGTTCAATCTAAGTATTATAACATAACAGTGTATAAACTTTGCTTGACAAGGCTTCACGGTTTTGTACCGTCGCACGATCACGAAAAGCAGAGAATCTTCTAGCATCAGTTCTGAACCGGAAATGAGAATAGTCCACTCGCTCATGCTTGTTACTCGAGCAGCCAACGTGATCGATTAGACTATGCATTAAAGAAAAAGTAGTCTTTCATTCGTTCTGGCGAGATTACTTAGTAAATGACGTCGAGGGCAACATTTTCTCTATAAGCTCCTCCTATTTTATAAAACCATCTATTTTTATCAAAAAAAAAGAGAGAAATAATTCCATATCCAGGTAAATAAGTTTATATTATTTTGGTTTTCTTAACTGGTTTATTTATGTGCAAAAAAGAGCCTTTTTACGTCATCGACGTCATCGAGTAACGTACGTCACGGAGAGGCTCTGTTCTCGACTTGACGGTCTGTGTATACACCCCAGGGGATCGCGTTCGCATTTGTAAGTCAGTGCAAACATGTTCTCAATTTCCGGACTGTATTCACAGTTCACGGAAATCTGCAAAAATTGCATTCCATTTAAGTTTAATAGCGCAGTTACACTGGCCACTATTCCATTATCTGTCATCACCAATCTGTTTAACGACAACACCTTACGTTCTTTGTCTATCCCACAAAGACACCAGTCTTTCTTTACTGGCTTCAAAACACCACCATCTTTGATCATTGTCTACCCCAGACACCAGACTGTATTTCTAAGCTTTTTTCTATGAAGGGATTTCCACACTAAGCCTGTGGCTTGTTTACAGGTGGGTCCCTTTACAATGCATAGAGGGGTGGTGGCTAGCCTCTATGCCACAGCTAACCTATACTAACTATTACCGTTAACCTCTGCAAGTTTTGATGGAAAGGAGAAACCGGGTTAGACCGCGGAGTAAAACTCCTTTTCCCAAGCGGGGAGAGAACTTGCAAACTCTACGCAGAAGGATTTGTTCCCAGATTTTCACCCGGTGCCACAGTCCGGAATCGAACCCAGGATCCTCTTGCTGCGAGGCGAGAGCGCTAACCGCTACGCCACCCCACTCTAGCTAGCTATTACTATTATTAGCTATTTACTAGCTTCGAGACGCTGTTCTATGACTGTGATTCTACCCTGGCAGTTGTTATTAGCGTTCTAAGTGACTACGAAGGGTCTGATCACTATCCTCTCCTCGTGTTACAGTTATCCTTGCATAAGAAAAATAAAGTAAAAGCGCAATACATTGAACTTTCTAACTGAGCTGGCCCAATTAAATTGGGATTTGATAAATTTTGCAGACACTTGATACTAATTTCACGCATTTCATGGAAACATAACCTATATATAAAACGAATGCTTATCCACAATTGACGTGTTTTGAGAGAAGTTTACACAATTGGATTAATAGTACCATCAAACAAGCCATTACAATTAATGAAAAACAAAGTACGCTGAACCTAAAAATTAAGGTTTCCCACAGTTCGGTTCAAATCGGTTTTGGACTAAAACTGAAACTGAACTGAAACTTTTCGGTTAAGATTTTCAAGAACTGAAACTGAACTGAAATTATCAGTTCGGATCAGCCAGGAAACCCAATTGATCAGTTCAGTATTCAGTTATAGATGAACTGAACCGAAAACCCCTTCAGAGATTATCAAGAAGAAAAATACGGTGTCAGAGGCCCAAGATACCCAGATTGTAACTATTAACCGCTAACATTTTCTACTACTACTAAGTATTTTGGAATCGTGAAGTGCCATACCTTAAGATTAAGAGGCATGTTTATTTCATAATTACTAATTACTAATTATTAACATTGATCAATTTAACTTTGACTAATTAACTAATTATGATACCCTTTTTAGTTACTAATTATTGGTATTCTTTTAGCCTGTGTCTCTCTGCAGAGGGTCCCAGCTAATCACGGGACTTTTTCTATGCATAATAAAATCTACACGACATAAATGATGGAATATACGAGACACTAATAAGGTAACTTTACGCGACACATCCCCCAAAATATCATACAGCATGCAATACTAAACGATGTCAATTTCCTATTGTTCTACTAATGTTTGCGGGAACGTAATGATATCGTTTATCGCGATAGATCGAAAGAGTACTGAACTATCTTTTCAGTTCAGTTTTTATAAGTTCAGTTTAAGAAATAAACCGAACCGAACTGAAAACTGATTAGTTTGGAGATGTGCAAACTGAAACTGAACTGAAGCAATCAAATCATTTTAGTCCCTAAACTGAAAACGAAAATAACTGAACTGAACCGAAAACTGAACTGTTTGAACTGAACTGTGGGAAACCTTACTAAAAATAGCTTCCGAGGCAAGCAAAGAACACTATCAACAAGCCAGCAGCCCCAGCAATAATCTTACCAGACTCTCATATTTAAAGACTCCCTCCTACAGACGCAATCCCAGTTGGGAAAATCAAAATATTACTTCTCCGAGCCGAGAGGAGAGCTATACTTAAAACATATTTACCAAATTTGCAATTATTGCTCTTTATTAATAAACGATTAAAGAAGCTACAATTAATAAATTATGAAAGCATTAAAAATCTTTGAAGATATTTATTAAACAGACAACATTCTTCCACCAATTAAGTATATGTCTTGTACAGAAGGCAGGCAGGCAGTGGGATAAAAGAGGATATGACCAGCTTAAATTTAAGCGACATATTCTCGAATTCAAGTGTCTACTCCTCAACTATATGATCCTCTATGTTCGCCTGTGCAAATTCTCCTAAGCTCTCATACGCTTTTTTGTAAACATAAACTTTGATTCTATTCTATATTATATTAATATTTAAATTAATATATATCATTTTATTTATATTTATATTAATATATATCATTTTATTTATATTTATATTAATATATATCATTTTATTTTTATTTATATTAATATCTATATAAATCATTTTATTTATATTAACATATATCATTTTATTTATATTAATATATATCATTTTATTTATACTAATATATATCATTTTATTTATATTAATATATAACATTTTATTTATATTAATATATATAATTTTATTTATACTAATATATATCATTTTATTTATATTAATATATGTCATTTTATTTATATTAATATATATCATTTTTTTATATTAATATGTATCATTTTTTATATTAATATATATCATTTTATTTATATTAATATTCTATCCTATTATTTCTTATTATGCTAATAAAATGTATTTTAAATTATATTAGTTTCCCAGCTTAATAGAACTAAATGAAGATACCCAAGAAGTCTCTGGATTACTTATGGGCATAGTGGGAATTTTTACAGACATGATTAAAAACAGACTTGGGTAAAACACGGTTTTTTAAATATTTCTTTAAATTATAATTAATTGCGAGTTCGCGAGTAAACTTTTAATGATATTAAGTATCATCATCTTTTTTTAGATGGAAGATTCAGTTTAATGCTTCTGAAGTTACAAAAGTGGAAACTATGCTTGGACGTTTAGCCAATAACGTAAGCATAATTTATGTAGCTCCCGCCAGAGAGACAGAAGCATCGTAGGCTTGTGAAGTAGGCATTATCTATATCCATATAAATTAAAGTCCTGACTGACTGATAATCAAGGGCCAGCCCAAACCGCTTACCCTAGAAGGCTAACCATTTGCAAGAACGTGCCTTCGCTCTTAGGGTGCTATAAAAATATTAGTCATCAGTAAAGCCTACCCATACTTTATTTCATTTTGATGGAAGTTCTTATTGCTAGCGAGCGACTCCGCGAGTAAAAGCTAGTTGATCAATAACCGTTAAGCGTACTAATGTTTTTCGAAACCACAATATATAGCCATCGATCCGTTTGACCGCTTTCTTTGGACAGTTAATTCTAGTGACTTTTTTTCGAATTAAACCCTACTCGTACTCAACCAAATAGAGGCGCGAGAGATAATAAAATTGTTTAAAATTCTAATTATTAGTAATTTAGAATGGTTATAACGAAGGTTTTTAGGTTGAAAGCAATTCTTGCAATAGTGTGTGTCAAATTGAAGGGTTCTTATAACAGAAATGACCATTTCAACCTCAATCGTGCAAGTTTCAATTTTAGGTTTAGCTACAATATTTGTTTAAATATACTTAATTCAAAGGTTTCCGATATTGGAATGATATTTTGTATGCCAATCCCGTCATATTTCAACGTCATTGAGTTTTCGAATGCCATGGGTGTCGAGTCAACACATCTTTTTACGGGATCACCTATATCGAGGGAAAAGCGATATTTCGACATATTTCGGTCTTTCAGCAGAGGAGTAAGATTTTAAATCATATCGAATAATATAGAGAACGTTAAGGACAACATTTCACGAAGAAATTAACCTTATTCAAATTTTAATTTCTTACCCTCAGTCCAATAATTTATCTTACAATCTTTGAATTGCTAAGTTGTCCTATTTGACTGAAGCAACGTTTTTTTTCGCGGCAATGACTCTTCGACTGAAGCCGCAGCAAGCCTTTGTTTTTCAGGTTTGGATATCAATATGTTTAGCGCTACTAATAACACCATTTGTGCTTGCTGCGTCGTTTGCATTATATTTAAAACAATCACGGTCATTTAAATCATTATACTTCAAATACTTGAAATGTATTTTGAAAACCACAATTAATGTGGGAAGTAAGTTACGCCAAGAATTATTACGTGAATACAAAATCTACAATTTTTATTGGAATTTAGATGATGTTTCAATTTTTCGAAATAAGACTCTTCGGCTATTCTGGGCTTTTTGGATACTTGCAATTTTTAACATATCCATGTCCTTTACTGGTCTGCTGCTATCTAAAATAACAATACCGGATCGCGTATCGTACGTTGAAGATATCTTAGACATTCTCAAAGTTCCCAATCTTGAACTATATGATGGTAGAGCTCCAGAAGAAGAATGGGTAAGTTTAATTATGCTTTTAAAACATTTGCCTGAAGGGAAACATAAACAGTTTGAAATTAAAAAGTCCTCTATGCAAAAATATAGGTTAAAGGTGAATAATTATGACACGTGAATTTTTTAACAAGCTTAGAAACTGATTTTTTTTCTTGCTAATATTCTGAATTTAACTAACGTTACATTATTTTTTAACTTTAGTTTGTTCCAATTAAGTCAGAAGTGTTGCCAAGGAAGAAAAATGTTCACGAATTATATAAATTGGAAAACCAAGTAGATAGTTTGTCTTGCTTGGAAGATGACCTGGAAAAGCTGCCAGTATGCTATCTTCATTATAAAACGATGGTCCAGATATATGTTTATCTATTAGATCTATCCGAAAAAACAAGAAAATACATATATGTTTCGAAAAACCCGTATGGATCCATCACGGCACACGTTCCATTTCGTAAATCTCTACATCCCGAAGCGCGGAAGATCTTAAAACATATGTAAGTATTCGAGCCATGGCGACTTCCATATTGACTGTGAAAGAGGTGAAGTTGAAACTCAGTAGCTTGACTAGAATGGCTTTAAGGATTTTGGGTTTAAACAAGCCTCAATATTTTTAAACGGAGGCGCGAAACGTAGCTAACGGGAATTTCCATCTCCTAAGGCTACAACTTAGAGAAAAATTTAAACGTTTTGATCTATGGGATTAAAAATATGGACAACAAAATGTAGGTTTTAATGCGGGTTATGTTTGAAAAAATAATAAGGTATTAGCTAAATTTCAATTAAATATTTATTTTCATATTGACTTTTCAGTTTTGACTTTAATGGCACAATACCTACAGACACTAAATAAACATAACTCTCGCATCCTAAACGTGTTCGATCGATAATAAAATCTTCGATTCAAGATCTATGAAAATTATAGATAGGACCCTGGTCTATTATTGAGCACGCGCAAGATCCCTCATTCAGCATCCCTCATAACTTACACACAAGGACTTAGTATCATAATTCAAGTCACGTTTAGTCTCCATCCCACATATTGTTCGTTTTATGGCAAATCTGCCACCAAGAGAGTCCATCTACCAGATTTACGCCGTCTCGAAATCCCTTCTAACTTTTATGAAGGTTACCATCGGCATCGCTCGTTTTAATAGCGGTATGCAGAGCGCTAAGCTTATCCTCATTAAAATTATCAACGAAAGCAACGAGGTGTAAAGTTAACAGAAACGAATATAATGAGCTAAAGGTTTACATGTCTTTATAGGAAAACGGTTACAGAGCGAGGCTAGCTCGCGTTAGAAAAAGTAACTATTTCTAGGAAATAAATGCATTACCAGGAAAATCAGGTGATTGAATTAAATTCTAAAGAGCTGTAAAATACGGATTGTGTTTAAATTTCATTAGAAAAATAATATCCGCGCTTCAGTCAACTGGAAAAACTCTTATCGTTTTGTTTTTTAGGCTTGGGCAAACCAAGTCTTTTTAATATAATATCAGAGAGGTGAAGCAACGCTGCATGCGGGCCAACACGCTCTAGAGATCTAGAGTCACAGTATCCTTGCATAAAAATTGGAAAAAGCACGAAGCCCTGGTCTATTCTTGAGCTTGCGAGCGTTCATCATATTCTATAGACAAGGACCGATTATCCAGTTTAGCCTCCGCCCCTTTAAACGAGTTATTTTATTTATAACCATAGTATTGTTCTGTTTATGACATATCGCCACCAGGATAGCAATATACAAGAAGTACTCCGCTCTGCCGTTTTAAAAAAGGTGGTAAAAATTCTTTTGACCCAGACTTTTAGAAAGTATGACAGGCTTATGGATTCAAATTAGTAAAATTATAAGACCAAAATGTTTAACTTAAATATGAAAATTTTTACATTTTGTAGAACGAACGTACTCTTCAGTTCCGGAATGTTTTATAAAAGTTTGGACAAAATCCGTTTCGGGGCAAGAAACGCTTTTGTTGAACCACCTAAAGCCTTCGAGGACGGGGAAACTGCGATGAAGATGGATATGTTAGTCTTGCCGTTCTTGATTCTGCTAACTGGATACTTACTTTCGTTAGTGCAGATCATCCTAACATTGAAGAAGTTAGTTGGTTCAAGATTCTAAAAAACACTTGATGGTGATGTTTCGATCGTCTAGCTTGCAGCGAGTTAAAATTATTACAAAACTTATAATTTCTTCTGCAAGCCTAATATAATCACCCATTTAATTTCCTTTGATTTGATTTTGTGCTTTATAATACAAAACTTTATTTGAATATTGATTTAAAGTTATAGCCTGACTATTTAAGTTTAAAACCTGACTGAATAACTGTCAGTAATTGGTGATCAACGCGCAGCCCACACCACTTAACCCAGAAGGCTGAAAATTTGCATAGACCTTATACTCTTAGAAAATAAGATAGATTTTTCCAATCCAAAGCTTGCGGCCCAATATCCTACACACCGGTCTTATGGCTATTCGGCTTCAATTTGCTGCCATTTTCATACTCAGGTGCCCCTAGAGCCAATAAAACCAGACTGTCGTATTGCAACTGCAGTAGTTGCCTTAAGTCTTAGCTAATTCGCAGATATAAAGATCTGTGATATTTCTAGAATTAAGAGGCTAAGGCTAAAAATAAACATATGTCTTGAAATTTCACTAATGGGTTTTATATTACCAGATAATAGAAGGAGCAATTGTTAATCAAGTTTCAAAACTTTTTGGATATGAATCCAGTAGTAAAGTAGATTTAGGGAACCCAAGAGAGCTTTAACTAGCATGATCTGATTGTAATGGATCATGACTGAGGATTGCCTAATAGGATACCCCTGTCGGAATAGAGTCTAAGCAGTTGGTTTGAAGAGAAAAATCTTTGAATTTCGTTCGAGGCCAAAACCAAATGTTGGCCGGCCGAAGATTTGTTGTAATTTTAACTCTAATTAGATTAATAAAAATGTTTTAGTTGACAAACTCTACGAAAAGTAAACGCTAAGAGAAGGAAATGGAATGACCGAACTTACCGAAGTACAAGATATTAAAATTTATCAGTTTAAAGACATGATTATAAAACATCAATTATTTGAAAAAAAAACACTTATCTTCGTTTTTTCACCAAAATTAAACTCACATTGTTTTCGAAAGAGCACGTGCAAAGACATTATTCATTCTATATTGCTTTTTGTTATTAAGATTGTTCGCATGAAAAGTATTAGAATAAATATCCGAGTACGGAATTTTATCTTTCATCATAGTTCTCATATTAAACGTCGCTTTTGGGTGCTTAAGTTCCACGTCTACATTTATACGGCCATGATACCATTGGTTCCCACTTATCAGTGCCGTCTTATCCATTGGGCCCGTTGGGCACTGGCCCAGGGGCCCCTTAAGAACAGGGGCCCCATAATTGCCAAATAATACTCATTTTACATTTCTTGTCATAAGAAAACCACTAGAAAATGTAAACTACTTTCCATCGGTCATTCAGTCTTTCCAATGAAAAATTTGGCCTTCGAACTTGAAAAATGTAAAACTAAAAGTCTGAGACCTATAAGGTAGTCACCCATTGCCTAGGCTTTTACATTATCCCCCCTCCCCATGGCCTCACTTCACAACCGCATATTGGCTTATTTACTTAGTTTGAATCCTTCACCCTAAAACAGATTCAGTCTATACTGTAATTTTGCCCATGCGCAGAGAGAAAACCTGGAATTTTCTCGCTCATTCCGGCTGTTAGGTGGCGCGTGAGGTACAAGTCTATTTCTTTCCCTGCTGAAAGTAGACAACTCTGTTTAAAATATAATGCCTGTCATGAATAAAATTATGGCTGAGATGTTAGACAAACTATAAATAGAGATTATTAGTGATCAATTCAAAAATGAAACTTAATACTTTGCCAGAAGATAAAACGAGCTGTGCAGGAGAAAGAGAAAGCTAACAAATTTCCCAAGGTAACATCATGGTTCCATTAATATGTTATGAGAAGTGCTGAGCCTGGTAAAATTACTCTTTCAACAATATCACCGACGCCCTCAACGACTACCACAGTTCCAACCGACATTGCAATGGAGTCATCACTTGTTCCTACAACTGATCTAGATGAGGATATTCCACCAGTGGAAGTGCCTAAATGTGAAACGAAAACAAATTCCTTCCAGGAAACAGATGCAGGGCTATGGGTAATCAGCAATCCTAACACAGTTGAGTGCTGGATTCGAAATGGGCCGACATCTTGTCAGAACCATGAAAGCGACCTTTCACACGCATACAGTTGGAGAAAGTATTAGAATTCCAAGACAAGATATTTGTCAATAATGTGATCAAACGTAAATTACGTAATGGCGATCCAAAAAATGATCGACTTCGATCCAATTGTTAAGGAATTTTCAAGGAAGAAAGTGCGCAAATGTTTCTGACTTCGCGTTGACTATTAAATTTGTAGACTTTTGTTTCAAGGAAAAAAATAAATATTTTTATTTCTCGATTAATTTTATTTGTATAGGGGATTAGGGGGCCCAATATACTGCACTGCCCAGGGGCCCATATAACACTGAAGACGGCCCTGCCACTTATTTTGTCGACGACTCAAAATATTTCATAAATCAATCATTAGGATTAGGATAAAGGATTGCAGCGGTTTCACGCGTTGCAGACGACGGAGAGGTGAACTTTTGTGCTTTCCAATTTTTGGGAATATCCCTAGTAGCACCAGCGATACGTTTTGGAGTTGGCTAGAAGTCGCGCAGTTGGTAGTCTGTCGCAATCGGTTTGTAGTCGTAACCTATCACTTACCCGACCAGTAAAGCTATTAAGCCAGCACAAAAACCAAAACATTCCCAACATAACAGATAAAATATCTTTCTAGGATACCATAATCATAATAACTTTTAAAATATTTATTTTGTTAACTTTACAACGTTTAATTAAGAATTAAAACGAAGAATTAAACTGAGTTTTAGCGTTTTTCTTAGGAAACATGGGCCAACTCCTACCCGACTGTAAAACCACCACATGATTTTTTTCTTATTTTGTGGAAATTGATAAAAAAATAATGAAATACATGACGTATTGTTTCATCCAACCTTTGTAGTAGTAAGATTATTAAGAAGTTGAATTTGAAACTAAGTTTATAAGCTTGGAAATATATAGCGCGCGATGCAAAAATGTTTACTTTTCACTGAGGTGAAATGGATAAATTTGGTACATTCATCTCTTAAAGGTAGGGTGAAATAAATGTTCAAGTAATTTTCCTAGCCATTACAAATTTCAAGTCTGGCTAGTAATATTTTAGTGGCACGTGCTTCGTCGAACGGAATTTGGCGGGAAATGCTATAAACATGAGCGATGTATAGAGCTTGTATGTAAAAAAAAGGAGCTCATTTTATTTTACGCTCTCCCTTTAAATAAATGAAGTCAAAGGGCGAACGAACAGGGGAGGGAAGATAGCCCTGACTAATAGATATTTTCACACATGGAGGTTTCATAACATTTACACCAAGAGGCAGGGCTAACTGGCGGACAAAAACCCGTCTGCTTTTGTCCTCCAGATAGCCCGGCTACCTGGTGAAAATGGTATGAATCCTCCATGTTTAAAAACTATCTATAACATGGAAATCTAAAAAAACCTGCTTGGAAAAAACGGGGTAGAGGTATAGCTGAGCCAGCGCGAACTTCCACGGTAAACAAAGTTTAGAGAAGGTTCTCGGAAATTCCCCGCTTTCCCTTTGTTAACCCGAGCGTTTCGCGGGCACGATCATTCCTGTAGGCTGTAGCCTGCATAGCCATTTTATTTTACGGAAGATATCGAGCAAGTTGGAAGGTCCCGCCGTGATTTAACAAAAATATTGTTTGAAAACGTAAGCCTAAATGTGATTTTTACCTCTCCGTGTGACGTAGTCCAGGAGAGGTTCTGTAACGGCCGTGTCTGTCTGTGTGTCTATGTGTCTGTCTGTGTGTGTGTCTGTCTGTCCGTTGTTACACCCACGTGACCGCGTTCGCAGTTTGCGTATCGGAGCAAACGTGTTCGCCATTTCCGAACTGCTTTCACAGTCATGGAAATGGCTCCTCTACTTGAGTTCACACCACCATCTTCTGGTCTTTGTCCATCCCACACGGACACTAGTCTGTTCTTACTGGCTTCTAATCACCACCATCTTCTAGTCTTCGTCCATTCCGCGTGGACACCAGTCTGTACATACTGGCTTCTAATGACCACCATCTTCTGTTCTTTGTCAATCCCACATTGACACCCGTCTGCACTTACACTGGCTTCTAACACCACCATCCACTGGTCTTCCGTCTATTCCACATAAACACCAATCTGTATCATTGGCTTCTACTCCATTATCATCGTTTGGTTTTAGGATATACGCGGCGATCAGCTAGGGTTACGAGAAACGTCTAGCCTCCCTAAGTTGGGATCGCCCACCGAAGGTTTTCGCAATTGCGCTTTTTCCTTACTATTATAATGGAAACGAATCGTATATATACCCCAAAATTTGAAGAAAGCGGGAAGAGGGGTACCCTTCACTTTAAACGTCAATATTAGCAAAGTTTGAGAAGATAATAGGTATAACTTTATTTTAAACGATTTAACTATTATTAATGTTAATTATTGAAAATTAAAATAATTAAATATAGTTATATTTATTTAAATATTAAAGATAAACCTCTCGTGCAAAGAGAGATTATCATTGCCTCCTATATCTACCAAGGCCCGTGCATGCGATATATTTCCTTCATTGCCTCCTATATCTATCAAGGCCCGTGCATTGTGATATATTTCATTCATTGCCTCCTATATCTATCAAGGCACGTGCATTGTGATATATTTCATTCATTGCCTCCTATATATATCAAGGCCCGTGCATTGCGATATATTTTTCAAAACAACAACAAAAATGGGAAGCTCCTCTCAGAAACATAATAATTTCTTTTCTCTGTATATGAAATGAAAATATGGATAATATTGCGCTCCTTTAATGGTATGAACCCTTGCCTGTTTATTAATATTTTACGTAGGAGTAATACGTTTTTAGCGAAGTCTAGAGAGGATAAACATAAGCGAGATTGTTTCGGAAAAAAAATACTGCTTCCACTAATGGGTTTATACTCCTTGTTACTGTTGTATAGAGTAATCATGATAAAAGCTTAAAAAATTACGAGAGGACAGACCTTTTTTATCCTCTTAATAAGAGTATAAAACCTTTATTTTGTATCAAAAAATATTTTTTGGTGCTAAGATTGCTTTAAAAAAATCCAAACGGTTAGGCATTGGTAAAAAAGAGAAATGATATTTTTCAAATCTAATGAGATAACGCCCACCTAGTTGAAAATTGCCCTTTTTTATCCGCGGGAGCCATTCTTAATGAGAATTTCGATGCTAGTAGGTTGTCAATTAAACTACCGGTATATTATTGTTGTTGGAAATTGGATATTAAGTCAAATTAGGTGGTTGTAAAGAGCCAGCAGGTTTTTGCCACTTCTTTTTGTGAGTATTTGATTTTTGTATGTAAAATGGAGGAAGATAATGTTGAGAGTAAGGATGAAATGCGGAAGCGCAAAGCGCGGGAAAGGATGAGGGCAGAAAGGTCGACGTTTCCATTGGATACTTAAGGTTATATAATCTTCTCGACACGGAGAGGTAATATTTTGGTTTTCCCAACTTGTTATATTATAATTTTCTTGTGTTTAATCTAATTTTATTCTTAGGTGTCAAAGTTAATCATATCTGGTTGGTAACTGATATTTTAAAGGTACTGTAACTGCATGTTTTATTTTTCTTTGTCTATATTTCAAGAGGGCCCTCTTAATTTAGTTATCATAGACTAAAATTATGTGGTATCAATAATCCACTTTTGGTATTTATTTGAATTTGAAGAATAATTCAGGTAGATCTAATTACGCTTAGGAATAGACTTATTTTTGTTTAGGGTTATTCTCTATCTTCTATCGATAGGAAGGTGGCGCGCGGGAGGGTCTCACGTTTTCTCCCTACCAAAGGTAGGAAGCAGACGACGGCTGGGTTTTGTGAACTTTGGTTATTGTGAATAGATATTTATTATTATTATTATTGTTGATGAGGAGGGTACGCGCCCTAGCACCGATGCCAAAGGCATATTGTGCATCCTCGTAATCAGGCCTTGAATAGGCCTGTAGCTGCAGCGTAGCGAAGAATTCGCTCCACCGTGAGAGAGGAGACCCTCGAGGGTTCCAGGGTGTGTGAATCAAAATATTCTAATCTAAGCGAGGCGAAGTAGTCGCACTCGCAAAGTACGTGGGCGGATGTTTCTTCCATCTCCTGACACGACCTACAGAGAGGGTCGTCGGCAAAACCCATCAGATGGAGGTGCCTATTAAGCCGGCAATGCCCGGTCAAAAGACCGGTGGCCAGCCTAATATCCCATCTGCCGAGCGAAATTAGGTCCCTAGCACGAGACCTGCAGGGACCATCGACAAACAACTTTGTCTGTCTCTGGCCCTCCATGCTGTGCCAGAGCTGATTTTGTATGACAGTCAACCTGTCATGCAGACACCGTTTGACGTGCCTGTAAGGGATGGGGACGGCCGGCTCCGGCCCCAAGAGCTTGGCCTCCGCACCCCTTTTCGCAAATCTATCGGCTTGCTCATTGCCATAATAACCGCTATGCCCTGGCACCCAGTACAGCAGAACCCTGTTGCAGGATGCCAGTCGCGCTAGCAGGTCGAGGCAGCTACGCACCAGTTGAGAAGAAATCTGACACTGGTTCAGAGCGTTCAGGGCAGCCTGACTGTCAGAATAAATTCTCACAGTCCGTCCGGTATACCCTTTGTTAATACAGTAATCTGCGCAATAACAGATCGCGGCAATTTCAGCCTGGAACACACTAGCGAAGGTGCCCAGGCAAGCAGAAAAGCCGACCCTTGTGGTTTGACAGTAATAGCCGGCGCCAGCGCCGGAATCAGTCTTGGAGCCATCGGTGAACCAAATGGTTTCACCCCCAGTGCCAAGAGGCAGCAGGTTAGTCCACTCTGCCCGACTGGGGAAGTGGATACTGAATGGCTTAGTGAAATCAAAACTGGTAACGGTTTTGTCAGAGCACATCGTAAGCGACGGCTCAAGTGCGGCGTACTCCCGAAAGAGCTTCGTATGGCTGTAATCCCAAAGTCTTGGAACCCAACAGCCACTAATGTTGAGCCTGTAGGCTCCCATGACAGCCTCCTCCTCAATGAAGAGATGAAGAGGAAGCATGTCAAGGAGCACCTCCAGGGAAGCAGTTGGGGTCGATCTCATGGCCCCCGTAACACCAATGCAGGCAAGCCTTTGAAGCTTGCGCAGGGCAGCCTGCACCGTCTTAAGCCGGACCCTTGTCCACCAGACAAGTGCCCCGTAAGATAGTATGGGTCTGATGATCCCAGTATAGAGCCAGTGTACAGCCTTGGGGTTGAGGCCCCAAGTCTGGCCGACAGAGCTCCTGGTCCTCCAGAAGAGCATCTTGGCCTTCTTAATACACCGATCAAGATGCGGCTTCCATGTGAGTCTACAATCAAAAGTCACCCCCAGGTATTTCACCTCGGAGGACTTTGTCAGGACCTGGCCAAAGAAAGAGATATCATTGAACAGATCCTTAGTATTCTTCCTCGTAAAAGGAACAAGGACAGTTTTATCAGGATTAACGGTGAGGTTAACCGCCTGACACCATTGCTCCACGCTAGAGAGAGCAGATCTCATAAGCGCGGTAACAGTATCCGGGAACTTCCCCGTAAAGACTATCGCTACATCGTCCGCATACCCGAAGCAGCAACAGCCCCCAGCACCCCCGAGCCTCCCCAGGAGCTCGTCCACCACCAGGCACCACAACAGGGGGGAGAGCACTCCACCCTGAGGGCAGCCCCTGCTGGTAGTCACCCCTAGAGAGTCCCCAAGGAGGGACGCCGACACCTCGCGGTCGGTAAGCATGGACTTGATCCAGCGGCCAAGAGTGGCGCTGATGCCAAATCTCTCAACAGCTTCAGTAATAACCGAGCTAGAGACTTTGTCAAAGGCCCCCTCGATATCGAGGAAGACAGCCAGTGAAATTTCCTGAAACTCGAATGCCCTATCCAGGCAATTCGTAAGGCCGTGAAGGGCCGTCTCAGTGGATTTGCCTTTTTGGTAGGCAAATTGTGAAGAAGAGAGAGGAGTTATCGAAAGTACCTCGTCTCTGATGTACCTGTCCACCAACTTCTCCAGAATTTTGAGGAAGAAGGAGGTCAGGCATATGGGTCTAAATGCTTTCGCCTCGAGATAGGAAGCCTTCCCGGGCTTGGGAATAAAGATGACCCTAGAGCGTTTCCAGTCACGAGGTATGTGACCGAGAGCAATGCAAAGTCTGTAGATCTTGCATAGCGGAGAGGCGATGTGGTCTAAGCCCTCCTGCAAAAGCAGAGGGAAGACCCCATCGGGTCCCGGAGACTTGTAGGGCTCAAAACAGTTGACAGCCCACCGAAGCTTGGGAATCGTGACAACCTGTCTGGCTACAAGCCAGTCTTCCCTCTTAGCCCTGTGCAGGACAGGGTAGAGAGAGTCAGGGTTTGTTGGATTAATAAAAGTAGAATCAGGAAAATGGACCTCCAGCATATGCTTGAGAGTCTCAGCCCCAGATTTAGTGTACACACCCTCCCGTAGCTTAATAGCATTAAGTCGATGTGTGCTGTCGTGCGCTAGAATCTTCATGACCCTAGCCATGGCAGGGACATTGGAGATTTGCTCACAGAAGGTCCGCCAGGAGTCCTTCTTAGCAGCTCTAATGGCCCTGTTGTAGGCGTTAAGGGACTGCCTGTATCCAGCCCAGTCACCCGTGCGCTTGGCTGAATAGATATTTAAAGAGGGTCGGTCTTTGGTAATTTAGTTAACTATGTCTAATAATCAAACTAAGAGGGTTGGTATGAGCTATGATAGAGATATTTCTGATTTAAGTTGCAGGCAAAAGAGAAAGAAACGAGCCAGATACAGGGATCGACTAATCTGCTGAATGTCTGAACGTCTGAACTGCTGAAAATAGTAGAATTCCTACTATAAAATTCTCCCATCCTACCAAACCGTAAACTGTCTGAACCTTTTTGACTATTTTGCTGAAATGCCGAATTCTGAACAGTGAACATTGAAATTAAAGTAAGAGATCGTCTGAACCTTTTTGACTATTTTGCTGAAATGCTGAATTCTGAACCGTGAACTTTGAAATTAATGTAAGATAGAGACCGTCTGAACTTTTTTGACTATTTTGCTGAAATGCCGAATTCTGAACCGAAATTAATGTAAGATAGAGACCGTCTGAACTTTTTTGACTATTTTGCTGAAATGCCGAATTCTGAACCGAAATTAATGTAAGATAGAGACCGTCTGAACTTTTTTGACTATTTTGCTGAAATGCCGAATTCTGAACCGAAATTAATGTAAGATAGAGACCGTCTGAACTTTTTTGACTATTTTGCTGAAATGCCGAATTCTGAACCGTGAATTTTGAAAATGAAATACAATTGAGACCGTCTGAACTTTTTTGACTATTTTGCTGAAATGCCGAATTCTGAACCGAAATTAATGCAAGATAGAGACCGTGTGAACGTTTTTGACTATTTTGCTGAAATGCCGAATTCTGAACCGAAATTAATGTAAGATAGACACCGTCTGAATTTTTTGAATATTTTGCTGAAATGCTGAATTGATAATATGCCGGGGGGAGGGCAACTAAATGAACTTCAAGGACTGGCGACAGAATTATAGTTATGGTATTTTTAGGACATACAGAATTTACCAAAACCATTCATTTTTGGTAAAGTAATCTGAGAAATTTCCAAATTATTGTGTGAAGAAAATATTAGAAATTCCAAAAATAAGGAAAAGGCGAATATAAGCGGGAAGTTGGAAAAATTACATTAACGATATTTTAGTTTCTAAAAAAAGCAATAAACCAATATTTTGGGAAAAAGGCACTAATTGGTTTTTAAGTAACAAGGCTTTCTCAACTAAAATTTGCTTTTTCCAAAATTTTTATATTCAAATAAAATGAGACCTTTTCTGAAATTTTTCTCAATTAAAATCCACCTTTTTCAGAATTTGGATGCTTACTTTATTTGCAACACAAATAAAATGGGACCTTTTCCTAATTTTTTCTCAATTAAAATCCACCTTTTCAAATATTATTAGCATCAATTTCATAATTTTAGTAGATTCTGCTTTTATTATTCTCTATCTTACATTAATTTCAAAGTTCACGGTTCAGAATTCGGCATTTCAGCAAAATAGTCAAAAAAGTTCAGAGGTCTCCATTCTACTTCATTTTCAAAATTCACGGTTCAGAATTCGGCATTTCAGCAAAATAGTCAAAAAAGTTCAGACGGTCTCTATCTATATTAATTTCGGTTCAGAATTCGGCATTTCAGCAAAATAGTCAAAAAAGTTCAGACGGTCTCTATCTTACATTAATTTCGGTTCAGATTTCGGCATTTCAGCAAAATAGTCAAAAAAGTTCAAACGGTCTCCATTCTATTTCATTTTCAAAATTCACGGCTCAGAATTCGGCATTTCAGCAAAATAGTCAAAAAAGTTCAGACGGTCTCCATTCTATTTCATTTTCAAAATTCACGGTTCAGAATTCGGCATTTCAGCAAAATAGTCAAAAAAGTTCAGACGGTCTCCATTCTACTTCATTTTCAAAATTCACGGTTCAGAATTCGGCATTTCAGCAAAATAGTCAAAAAGGTTCAGACGGTCTCTATCTTACATTAATGGGGTCGACTAATCTGCAGGTACTCTGAATGTCTAAAATGCAGTCCACGGTAGGAAACCTACTATTTGTAGTATGCAGGTTCGGTTCACATTTACAAATATAAGAAAGCAATACTATAATTCATTGACTAACATACAGTCGAACAAAATTAGAGATTCAACTCTGAAATCTCTTGACTAAAATGCAGTACTCTGAAATGCAGTCCTAGAAAATTATTATTTTCAACTCTGAAATCTATTGACTAAAATGCAGTACTCTGAAATGCAGTCCTCTAAAACTATTAATTTCAACTCTGAAATCTATTGACTAAAATGCAGTACTCTGAAATGCAGTCCTCTAAAACTATTAATTTCAACTCTGAAATCTCTTGACTAAAGTGCAGTACTCTGAAATGCAGTCCTCGAAAATTATTATTTTCAACTCTGAAATCTTTTGACTAAAACGCAGTACTCTGAAATGCAGTCCTCGAATATTATTATTTTCAACTCTGAAATCTTTTGACTAAAACGCAGTACTCTGAAATGCAGTCCTCGAAAATTATTAATTTCAACTCTGAAATCGGTTGACTAAAGTGCAGTACTCTGAAATGCAGTCCTCGAAAATTATTAATTTCAACTCTGAAATCGGTTGACTAAAACGCAGTACTCTGAAATGCAGTCCTCTAAAACTATTAATTTCAACTCTGAAATCTCTTGACTAAAATGCAGTACTCTGAAATGCAGTCCTCGAATATTATTAATTTCAACTTTGAAATCGGTTGACTAAAGTGCAGTACTCTGAAAAGCAGTCCACGAAAATAATAAATTTCAACTCTGAAATCGGTTGACTAAAACGCAGTACTCTGAAATGCAGTCCCCGAAAACTTTTAATATCAACTCTGAAATCTCTTGACAAAAATGCAGTACTCTGAAATGCAGTCCTCTAAAACTATTAATTTCAACTCTGAAATCTCTTGACTAAAACGCAGTACTCTGAAATGCAGTCCTCGAAAATTATTATTTTCAACTCTGAAATCTCTTGACTAAAATGCAGTACTCTGAAATGCAGTCCTCTAAAACTATTAATTTCAACTCTGAAATCTCTTGACTAAAATGCAGTACTCTGAAATGCAGTCCTCTAAAACTATTAATTTCAACTCTGAAATCTCTTGACTAAAATGCAGTACTCTGAAATGCAGTCCTCGAATATTAATAATTTCAACTTTGAAATCGGTTGACTAAAGTGCAGTACTCTGAAAAGCAGTCCACGAAAATAATAAATTTCAACTCTGAAATCGGTTGACTAAAACGCAGTTCTCTGAAATGCAGTCCTCAAAAATTATTATTTCGAACTCTGAAATCTTTTGACTAAAACGCAGTACTCTGAAATGCAGTCCTCGAAAACTATTAATTTCAACTCTGAAATCTATTGACTAAAATGCAGTACTCTGAAATGCAGTCCTCTAAAACTATTAATTTCAACTCTGAAATCTCTTGACTAAAATGCAGTACTCTGCGTTTTAGTCAATAGATTTCAGAGTTGAAAATAATAATTTTCTAGGACTGCATTTCAGAGTACTGCATTTTAGTCAATAGATTTCAGAGTTGAAAATAATAATTTTCGAGGACTGCATTTCAGAGTACTGCATTTTAGTCAAGAGATTTCAGAGTTGAAATTTATTATTTTCGTGGACTGCTTTTCAGAGTACTGCGTTTTAGTCAATAGAGAGTTTATATAATAATTTTCGAGGACTGCATTTCAGAGTACTGCGTTTTAGTCAATAGATTTCAGAGTTTATATAATAATTTTCGAGGACTGCATTTCAGAGTACTGCGTTTTAGTCAACCGATTTCAGAGTTGAAATTTATTATTTTCGTGGACTGCTTTTCAGAGTACTGCACTTTAGTCAACCGATTTCAGAGTTGAAAATAATAATATTCGAGGACTGCATTTTAGAGTACTGCGTTTGAGTCAACCGATTTCAGAGTTGAAATTTATTATTTTCGTGGACTGCTTTTCAGAGTACTGCCCTTAAGTCAACCGATTTCAGAGTTGAAATTAATAATATTCGAGGACTGCATTTCAGAGTACTGCGTTTTAGTCAAAAGATTTCAGAGTTTATATAATAATTTTCGAGGACTGCATTTCAGAGTACTGCGTTTTAGTCAACCGATTTCAGAGTTGAAATTTATTATTTTCGTGGACTGCTTTTCAGAGTACTGCACTTTAGTCAACCGATTTCAGAGTTGAAATTAATAATATTCGAGGACTGCATTTTAGAGTACTGCGTTTGAGTCAACCGATTTCAGAGTTAAAATAATAGTTTTAGAGGACTGCATTTCAGAGTACTGCATTTTAGTCAAGAGATTTCAGAGTTGAAATTAATTGTTTTAGAGGACTGCATTTCAGAGTACTGCATTTTAGTCAATAGATTTCAGAGTTGAAATTTATTATTTTCGTGGACTGCTTTTCAGAGTACTGCACTTTAGTCAACCGATTTCAGAGTTGAAATTAATAATATTCGAGGACTGCATTTTAGAGTACTGCGTTTGAGTCAACCGATTTCAGAGTTGAAATTTATTATTTTCGTGGACTGCTTTTCAGAGTACTGCCCTTAAGTCAACCGATTTCAGAGTTGAAATTAATAATATTCGAGGACTGCATTTCAGAGTACTGCGTTTTAGTTAAAAGATTTCAGAGTTGAAAATAATAATTTTCGAGAACTGCATTTCAGAGTACTGCGTTTTAGTCAACCGATTTCAGATTTGAAATTTGTTATTTTCGTGGACTGCTTTTCAGAGTACTGCATTTTAGTCAAGAGATTTCAGAGTTGAAATTAATAGTATAGAAGACTGCATTTCAGAGTACTGCATTTTAGTCAATAGATTTCAGAGTTGAAATTTATTATTTTCGTGGACTGCTTTTCAGAGTACTGCACTTGAGTCAAGCGATTTCAAAGTTGAAATTAATAATATTCGAGGACTGCATTTCAGAGTACTGCATTTTAGTCAAGAGATTTCAGAGTTGAAATTAATAGTTTTAGAGGACTGCATTTCAGAGTACTGCGTTTTAGTCAACCGATTTCAGAGTTGAAATTAATAATTTTCGTGGACTGCATTTCAGAGTACTGCACTTTAGTCAACCGATTTCAGAGTTGAAATAAATGATTTTCGAGGACTGCATTTCAGAGTACTGCGTTTTAGTCAAAAGATTTCAGAGTTGAAAATAATAATATTCGAGGACTGCATTTCAGAGTACTGCGTTTTAGTCAAAAGATTTCAGAGTTGAAAATAATAATTTTCGAGGACTGCATTTCAGAGTACTGCACTTTAGTCAAAAGATTTCAGAGTTGAAAATAATAATTTTCGAGGACTGCATTTCAGAGTACTGCGTTTTAGTCAAGAGATTTCAGAGTTGAAATTAAAAGTTTTCGGGGACTGCATTTCAGAGTACTGCGTTTTAGTCAAAAGATTTCAGAGTTCAAAATAATAATTTTCGAGGACTGCATTTTAGAGTACTGCGTTTTAGTCAAAAGATTTCAGAGTTGAAATTAATAATTTTCGAGGACTGCATTTCAGAGTACTGCACTTTAGTCAACCGATTTCAGAGTTGAAATTAATAATATTCGACGACTGCGTTTCAGAGTACTGCGTTTTAGTCAAGAGATTTCAGAGTTCAAAATAATAATTTTCGAGGACTGCATTTCAGAGTACTGCATTTTAGTCAAGAGATTTCAGAGTTGAAATTAATAGTTTTAGAGGACTGCATTTCAGAGTACTGCATTTTAGTCAAGAGATTTCAGAGTTGAAATTAATAGTTTTAGAGGACTGCATTTAAGAGGAATGCATTTTAGTCAAGAGATTTCAGAGTTGAAACTCTAATTTTGTTCGACTGTATGTTAGGCAATGAATTATAGTATTGCTTTCTTATATTTGTAAATGTGAACCGAACCTGCATACTATAAATAGTAGGTTTCCTACCGTGGACTGCATTTCAGACATTCAGAGTACCTGCAGATTAGTCGACCCCTACATTAATTTCAAAGTTCACGGTTCAGAATTCAGCATTTCAGCAAATTAGTCAAAAAAGTTCAGACGGTCTCTATCTTACATTAATTTCGGTTCAGAATTCGGCATTTCAGCAAAATAGTCAAAAAAGTTCAGACGGTCTCTATCTTACATTAATTTCGGTTCAGAATTCGGCATTTCAGCAAAATAGTCAAAAAAGTTCAGACGGTCTCCATTCTACTTCATTTCCAAAATTCACGATTCAGAATTCGGCATTTCAGCAAAATAGTCAAAAAAGTTCAGACGGTCTCTATCTTACATTAATTTCGGTTCAGAATTCGGCATTTCAGCAAAATAGTCAAAAAAGTTCAGACGGTCTCCATTCTATTTCATTTTCAAAATTCACGGTTCAGAATTCGGCATTTCAGTAAAATAGTCAAAAAAGTTCAGACGGTCTCTATCTTACATTAATTTCAAAGTTCACGGTTCAGAATTCGGCATTTCAGCAAAATAGTCATAAAAGTTCAGACGGTCTCCATTCTACTTCATTTCCAAAATTCACGATTCAGAATTCGGCATTTCAGCAAAATAGTCAAAAAAGTTCAGACGGTCTCTATCTTACATTAATTTCGGTTCAGAATTCGGCATTTCAGCAAATTAGTCAAAAAAGTTCAGACGGTCTCTATCTTACATTAATTTCAAAGTTCACGGTTCAGAATTCGGCATTTCAGCAAAATAGTCAAAAAAGTTCAGACGGTCTCCATTCTACTTCATTTCCAAAATTCACGATTCAGAATTCGGTATTTCAGCAAAATAGTCAAAAAAGTTCAGACGGTCTCTATCTTACATTAATTTCGGTTCAGAATTCGGCATTTCAGCAAAATAGTCAAAAAAGTTCAGACGGTCTCTATCTTACATTAATTTCGGTTCAGAATTCGGCATTTCAGCAAATTAGTCAAAAAAGCTCAGACGGTCTCTATCTTACATTAATTTCAAAGTTCACGGTTCAGAATTCAGCATTTCAGCAAAATAGTCAAAAAAGTTCAGACGGTCTCCATTCTACTTCATTTCCAAAATTCACGGTTCAGAATTCGGCATTTCAGCAAATTAGTCAAAAAAGTTCAGACGGCCTCTATCTTACATTAATTTCAAAGTTCACGGTTCAGAATTCGGCATTTCAGCAAAATAGTCATAAAAGTTCAGACGGTCTCCATTCTACTTCATTTCCAAAATTCACGATTCAGAATTCGGCATTTCAGCAAAATAGTCAAAAAAGTTCAGACGGTCTCTATCTTACATTAATTTCGGTTCAGAATTCGGCATTTCAGCAAATTAGTCAAAAAAGCTCAGACGGTCTCTATCTTACATTAATTTCAAAGTTCACGGTTCAGAATTCGGCATTTCAGCAAAATAGTCAAAAAAGTTCAGAGGTTTCCATTCTACTTCATTTTCAATATTCACGGTTCAGAATTCGGCATTTCAGCAAAATAGTCAAAAAAGTTCAGACGGTCTCTATCTTACATTAATTTCGGTTCAGATTTCGGCATTTCAGCAAAATAGTCAAAAAAGTTCAGACGGTCTCCATTCTATTTCATTTTCAAAATTCACGGCTCAGAATTCGGCATTTCAGCAAAATAGTCAAAAAAGTTCAGACGGTCTCCATTCTATTTCATTTTCAAAATTCACTGTTCAGAATTCGGCATTTCAGCAAAATAGTCAAAAAAGTTCAGACGGTCTCCATTCTACTTCATTTTCAAAATTCACGGTTCAGAATTCGGCATTTCAGCAAAATAGTCAAAAAGGTTCAGACGGTCTCTATCTTACATTAATTTCAAAGTTCACGGTTCAGAATTCAGCATTTCAGCAAATTAGTCAAAAACGTTCAGACGGTCTCTATCTTACATTAATTTCGGTTTTGAATTCGGCATTTCAGCAAAATAGTCAAAAAAGTTCAGACGGTCTCTATCTTACATTAATTTCGGTTCAGAATTCGGCATTTCAGCAAAATAGTCAAAAAAGTTCAGACGGTCTCCATTCTACTTCATTTCCAAAATTCACGATTCAGAATTCGGCATTTCAGCAAAATAGTCAAAAAAGTTCAGACGGTCTCTATCTTACATTAATTTCGGTTCAGAATTCGGCATTTCAGCAAAATAGTCAAAAAAGTTCAGACGGTCTCCATTCTATTTCATTTTCAAAATTCACGGTTCAGAATTCGGCATTTCAGTAAAATAGTCAAAAAAGTTCAGACGGTCTCTATCTTACATTAATTTCAAAGTTCACGGTTCAGAATTCGGCATTTCAGCAAAATAGTCAAAAAAGTTCAGACGGTCTCCATTCTACTTCATTTCCAAAATTCACGGTTCAGAATTCGGCATTTCAGCAAATTAGTCAAAAAAGTTCAGACGGCCTCTATCTTACATTAATTTCGGTTCAGAATTCGGCATATCAGCAAAATAGTCAAAAACGTTCAGACGATCACTATCTTACATTAATTTCAAAGTTCACGGTTCAGAATTCGGCATTTCAGCAAAATAGTCAAAAAAGTTCAGACGGTCTCCATTCTACTTCATTTCCAAAATTCACGGTTCAGAATTCGGCATTTCAGCAAATTAGTCAAAAAAGTTCAGACGGCCTCTATCTTACATTAATTTCGGTTCAGAATTCGGCATTTCAGCAAAATAGTCAAAAAAGTTCAGACGGTCTCTATCTTACATTAATTTCGGTTCAGAATTCGGCATTTCAGCAAATTAGTCAAAAAAGCTCAGACGGTCTCTATCTTACATTAATTTCAAAGTTCACGGTTCAGAATTCAGCATTTCAGCAAAATAGTCAAAAAAGTTCAGACGGTCTCCATTCTACTTCATTTCCAAAATTCACGGTTCAGAATTCGGCATTTCAGCAAATTAGTCAAAAAAGTTCAGACGGCCTCTATCTTACATTAATTTCGGTTCAGAATTCGGCATATCAGCAAAATAGTCAAAAACGTTCAGACGATCACTATCTTACATTAATTTCAAAGTTCACGGTTCAGAATTCGGCATTTCAGCAAAATAGTCAAAAAAGTTCAGACGGTCTCCATTCTACTTCATTTCCAAAATTCACGGTTCAGAATTCGGCATTTCAGCAAATTAGTCAAAAAAGTTCAGACGGCCTCTATCTTACATTAATTTCGGTTCAGAATTCGGCATTTCAGCAAAATAGTCAAAAAAGTTCAGAGGTCTCCATTCTACTTCATTTTCAAAATTCACGGTTCAGAATTCGGCATTTCAGCAAAATAGTCAAAAAAGTTCAGACGGTCTCTATCTATATTAATTTCGGTTCAGAATTCGGCATTTCAGCAAAATAGTCAAAAAAGTTCAGACGGTCTCTATCTTACATTAATTTCGGTTCAGATTTCGGCATTTCAGCAAAATAGTCAAAAAAGTTCAGACGGTCTCCATTCTATTTCATTTTCAAAATTCACGGCTCAGAATTCGGCATTTCAGCAAAATAGTCAAAAAAGTTCAGACGGTCTCCATTCTATTTCATTTTCAAAATTCACTGTTCAGAATTCGGCATTTCAGCAAAATAGTCAAAAAAGTTCAGACGGTCTCCATTCTACTTCATTTTCAAAATTCACGGTTCAGAATTCGGCATTTCAGCAAAATAGTCAAAAAGGTTCAGACGGTCTCTATCTTACATTAATTTCAAAGTTCACGGTTCAGAATTCAGCATTTCAGCAAATTAGTCAAAAAAGTTCAGACGGTCTCTATCTTACATTAATTTCGGTTCAGAATTCGGCATTTCAGCAAAATAGTCAAAAAGGTTCAGACGGTCTCTATCTTACATTAATTTCGGTTCAGAATTCGGCATTTCAGTAAAATAGTCAAAAAAGTTCAGACGGTCTCCATTCTACTTCATTTCCAAAATTCACGATTCAGAATTCGGCATTTCAGCAAAATAGTCAAAAAAGTTCAGACGGTCTCTATCTTACATTAATTTCGGTTCAGAATTCGGCATTTCAGCAAAATAGTCAAAAAAGTTCAGACGGTCTCCATTCTATTTCATTTTCAAAATTCACGGTTCAGAATTCGGCATTTCAGTAAAATAGTCAAAAAAGTTCAGACGGTCTCTATCTTACATTAATTTCAAAGTTCACGGTTCAGAATTCGGCATTTCAGCAAAATAGTCATAAAAGTTCAGACGGTCTCCATTCTACTTCATTTCCAAAATTCACGATTCAGAATTCGGCATTTCAGCAAAATAGTCAAAAAAGTTCAGACGGTCTCTATCTTACATTAATTTCGGTTCAGAATTCGGCATTTCAGCAAATTAGTCAAAAAAGCTCAGACGGTCTCTATCTTACATTAATTTCAAAGTTCACGGTTCAGAATTCAGCATTTCAGCAAAATAGTCAAAAAAGTTCAGACGGTCTCCATTCTACTTCATTTCCAAAATTCACGGTTCAGAATTCGGCATTTCAGCAAATTAGTCAAAAAAGTTCAGACGGCCTCTATCTTACATTAATTTCGGTTCAGAATTCGGCATATCAGCAAAATAGTCAAAAACGTTCAGACGATCACTATCTTACATTAATTTCAAAGTTCACGGTTCAGAATTCGGCATTTCAGCAAAATAGTCAAAAAAGTTCAGACGGTCTCCATTCTACTTCATTTCCAAAATTCACGGTTCAGAATTCGGCATTTCAGCAAATTAGTCAAAAAAGTTCAGACGGCCTCTATCTTACATTAATTTCGGTTCAGAATTCGGCATTTCAGCAAAATAGTCAAAAAAGTTCAGAGGTCTCCATTCTACTTCATTTTCAAAATTCACGGTTCAGAATTCGGCATTTTAGCAAAATAGTCAAAAAAGTTCAGACGGTCTCTATCTATATTAATTTCGGTTCAGATTTCGGCATTTCAGCAAAATAGTCAAAAAAGTTCAGACGGTCTCCATTCTATTTCATTTTCAAAATTCACGGCTCAGAATTCGGCATTTCAGCAAAATAGTCAAAAAAGTTCAGACGGTCTCCATTCTATTTCATTTTCAAAATTCACTGTTCAGAATTCGGCATTTCAGCAAAATAGTCAAAAAAGTTCAGACGGTCTCCATTCTACTTCATTTTCAAAATTCACGGTTCAGAATTCGGCATTTCAGCAAAATAGTCAAAAAGGTTCAGACGGTCTCTATCTTACATTAATTTCAAAGTTCACGGTTCAGAATTCAGCATTTCAGCAAATTAGTCAAAAAAGTTCAGACGGTCTCTATCTTACATTAATTTCGGTTCAGAATTCGGCATTTCAGCAAAATAGTCAAAAAGGTTCAGACGGTCTCTATCTTACATTAATTTCGGTTCAGAATTCGGCATTTCAGTAAAATAGTCAAAAAAGTTCAGACGGTCTCCATTCTACTTCATTTCCAAAATTCACGATTCAGAATTCGGCATTTCAGCAAAATAGTCAAAAAAGTTCAGACGGTCTCTATCTTACATTAATTTCGGTTCAGAATTCGGCATTTCAGCAAAATAGTCAAAAAAGTTCAGACGGTCTCCATTCTATTTCATTTTCAAAATTCACGGTTCAGAATTCGGCATTTCAGTAAAATAGTCAAAAAAGTTCAGACGGTCTCTATCTTACATTAATTTCAAAGTTCACGGTTCAGAATTCGGCATTTCAGCAAAATAGTCATAAAAGTTCAGACGGTCTCCATTCTACTTCATTTCCAAAATTCACGATTCAGAATTCGGCATTTCAGCAAAATAGTCAAAAAAGTTCAGACGGTCTCTATCTTACATTAATTTCGGTTCAGAATTCGGCATTTCAGCAAATTAGTCAAAAAAGTTCAGACGGTCTCTATCTTACATTAATTTCAAAGTTCACGGTTCAGAATTCGGCATTTCAGCAAAATAGTCAAAAAAGTTCAGACGGTCTCCATTCTACTTCATTTCCAAAATTCACGATTCAGAATTCGGCATTTCAGCAAAATAGTCAAAAAAGTTCAGACGGTCTCTATCTTACATTAATTTCGGTTCAGAATTCGGCATTTCAGCAAAATAGTCAAAAAAGTTCAGACGGTCTCTATCTTACATTAATTTCGGTTCAGAATTCGGCATTTCAGCAAATTAGTCAAAAAAGCTCAGACGGTCTCTATCTTAAATTAATTTCAAAGTTCACGGTTCAGAATTCAGCATTTCAGCAAAATAGTCAAAAAAGTTCAGACGGTCTCCATTCTACTTCATTTCCAAAATTCACGGTTCAGAATTCGGCATTTCAGCAAATTAGTCAAAAAAGTTCAGACGGCCTCTATCTTACATTAATTTCGGTTCAGAATTCGGCATTTCAGCAAAATAGTCAAAAACGTTCAGACGATCACTATCTTACATTAATTTCAAAGTTCACGGTTCAGAATTCGGCATTTCAGCAAAATAGTCAAAAAAGTTCAGACGGTCTCCATTCTACTTCATTTCCAAAATTCACGGTTCAGAATTCGGCATTTCAGCAAATTAGTCAAAAAAGTTCAGACGGCCTCTATCTTACATTAATTTCGGTTCAGAATTCGGCATTTCAGCAAAATAGTCAAAAAAGTTCAGAGGTCTCCATTCTACTTCATTTTCAAAATTCACGGTTCAGAATTCGGCATTTCAGCAAAATAGTCAAAAAAGTTCAGACGGTCTCTATCTATATTAATTTCGGTTCAGAATTCGGCATTTCAGCAAAATAGTCAAAAAAGTTCAGACGGTCTCTATCTTACATTAATTTCGGTTCAGATTTCGGCATTTCAGCAAAATAGTCAAAAAAGTTCAGACGGTCTCCATTCTATTTCATTTTCAAAATTCACGGCTCAGAATTCGGCATTTCAGCAAAATAGTCAAAAAAGTTCAGACGGTCTCCATTCTATTTCATTTTCAAAATTCACTGTTCAGAATTCGGCATTTCAGCAAAATAGTCAAAAAAGTTCAGACGGTCTCCATTCTACTTCATTTTCAAAATTCACGGTTCAGAATTCGGCATTTCAGCAAAATAGTCAAAAAGGTTCAGACGGTCTCTATCTTACATTAATTTCAAAGTTCACGGTTCAGAATTCAGCATTTCAGCAAATTAGTCAAAAAAGTTCAGACGGTCTCTATCTTACATTAATTTCGGTTCAGAATTCGGCATTTCAGCAAAATAGTCAAAAAGGTTCAGACGGTCTCTATCTTACATTAATTTCGGTTCAGAATTCGGCATTTCAGTAAAATAGTCAAAAAAGTTCAGACGGTCTCCATTCTACTTCATTTCCAAAATTCACGATTCAGAATTCGGCATTTCAGCAAAATAGTCAAAAAAGTTCAGACGGTCTCTATCTTACATTAATTTCGGTTCAGAATTCGGCATTTCAGCAAAATAGTCAAAAAAGTTCAGACGGTCTCCATTCTATTTCATTTTCAAAATTCACGGTTCAGAATTCGGCATTTCAGTAAAATAGTCAAAAAAGTTCAGACGGTCTCTATCTTACATTAATTTCAAAGTTCACGGTTCAGAATTCGGCATTTCAGCAAAATAGTCATAAAAGTTCAGACGGTCTCCATTCTACTTCATTTCCAAAATTCACGATTCAGAATTCGGCATTTCAGCAAAATAGTCAAAAAAGTTCAGACGGTCTCTATCTTACATTAATTTCGGTTCAGAATTCGGCATTTCAGCAAATTAGTCAAAAAAGCTCAGACGGTCTCTATCTTACATTAATTTCAAAGTTCACGGTTCAGAATTCAGCATTTCAGCAAAATAGTCAAAAAAGTTCAGACGGTCTCCATTCTACTTCATTTCCAAAATTCACGGTTCAGAATTCGGCATTTCAGCAAATTAGTCAAAAAAGTTCAGACGGCCTCTATCTTACATTAATTTCGGTTCAGAATTCGGCATATCAGCAAAATAGTCAAAAACGTTCAGACGATCACTATCTTACATTAATTTCAAAGTTCACGGTTCAGAATTCGGCATTTCAGCAAAATAGTCAAAAAAGTTCAGACGGTCTCCATTCTACTTCATTTCCAAAATTCACGGTTCAGAATTCGGCATTTCAGCAAATTAGTCAAAAAAGTTCAGACGGCCTCTATCTTACATTAATTTCGGTTCAGAATTCGGCATTTCAGCAAAATAGTCAAAAAAGTTCAGAGGTCTCCATTCTACTTCATTTTCAAAATTCACGGTTCAGAATTCGGCATTTTAGCAAAATAGTCAAAAAAGTTCAGACGGTCTCTATCTATATTAATTCACGGCTCAGAATTCGGCATTTCAGCAAAATAGTCAAAAAAGTTCAGACGGTCTCCATTCTATTTCATTTTCAAAATTCACTGTTCAGAATTCGGCATTTCAGCAAAATAGTCAAAAAAGTTCAGACGGTCTCCATTCTACTTCATTTTCAAAATTCACGGTTCAGAATTCGGCATTTCAGCAAAATAGTCAAAAAGGTTCAGACGGTCTCTATCTTACATTAATTTCAAAGTTCACGGTTCAGAATTCAGCATTTCAGCAAATTAGTCAAAAAAGTTCAGACGGTCTCTATCTTACATTAATTTCGGTTCAGAATTCGGCATTTCAGCAAAATAGTCAAAAAGGTTCAGACGGTCTCTATCTTACATTAATTTCGGTTCAGAATTCGGCATTTCAGTAAAATAGTCAAAAAAGTTCAGACGGTCTCCATTCTACTTCATTTCCAAAATTCACGATTCAGAATTCGGCATTTCAGCAAAATAGTCAAAAAAGTTCAGACGGTCTCTATCTTACATTAATTTCGGTTCAGAATTCGGCATTTCAGCAAAATAGTCAAAAAAGTTCAGACGGTCTCCATTCTATTTCATTTTCAAAATTCACGGTTCAGAATTCGGCATTTCAGTAAAATAGTCAAAAAAGTTCAGACGGTCTCTATCTTACATTAATTTCAAAGTTCACGGTTCAGAATTCGGCATTTCAGCAAAATAGTCATAAAAGTTCAGACGGTCTCCATTCTACTTCATTTCCAAAATTCACGATTCAGAATTCGGCATTTCAGCAAAATAGTCAAAAAAGTTCAGAC
This sequence comes from Phalangium opilio, assembly GCF_054372755.1. NCBI lineage: Eukaryota > Metazoa > Arthropoda > Arachnida > Opiliones > Phalangiidae > Phalangium > Phalangium opilio. The sequence continues at coordinate 5,042,987 of NW_028324173.1, forward strand.
GGTCTCTATCTTACATTAATTTCGGTTCAGAATTCGGCATTTCAGCAAATTAGTCAAAAAAGTTCAGACGGTCTCTATCTTACATTAATTTCAAAGTTCACGGTTCAGAATTCGGCATTTCAGCAAAATAGTCAAAAAAGTTCAGACGGTCTCCATTCTACTTCATTTCCAAAATTCACGATTCAGAATTCGGCATTTCAGCAAAATAGTCAAAAAAGTTCAGACGGTCTCTATCTTACATTAATTTCGGTTCAGAATTCGGCATTTCAGCAAAATAGTCAAAAAAGTTCAGACGGTCTCTATCTTACATTAATTTCGGTTCAGAATTCGGCATTTCAGCAAATTAGTCAAAAAAGCTCAGACGGTCTCTATCTTAAATTAATTTCAAAGTTCACGGTTCAGAATTCAGCATTTCAGCAAAATAGTCAAAAAAGTTCAGACGGTCTCCATTCTACTTCATTTCCAAAATTCACGGTTCAGAATTCGGCATTTCAGCAAATTAGTCAAAAAAGTTCAGACGGCCTCTATCTTACATTAATTTCGGTTCAGAATTCGGCATTTCAGCAAAATAGTCAAAAACGTTCAGACGATCACTATCTTACATTAATTTCAAAGTTCACGGTTCAGAATTCGGCATTTCAGCAAAATAGTCAAAAAAGTTCAGACGGTCTCCATTCTACTTCATTTCCAAAATTCACGGTTCAGAATTCGGCATTTCAGCAAATTAGTCAAAAAAGTTCAGACGGCCTCTATCTTACATTAATTTCGGTTCAGAATTCGGCATTTCAGCAAAATAGTCAAAAACGTTCAGACGATCACTATCTTACATTAATTTCGGTTCAGAATTCGGCATTTCAGCAAAATAGTTAAAAAAGTTCAGACGGTCTCTATCTTACATTAATTTCGGTTCAGAATTCGGCATTTCAGCAAAATAGTCAAAAAAGTTCAGACGGTCTCTATCTTACATTAATTTCAAAGTTCACGGTTCAGAATTCAGCATTTCAGCAAAATAGTCAAAAAGGTTCAGACGATCTCGTACTTTAATTTCAATGTTCACTGTTCAGAATTCGGCATTTCAGGAAAATAGTCAAAAAGGTTCAGACGATCTCTTACTTTAATGTCAATGTTCACTGTTCAGAATTCGGCATTTCAGCAAAATAGTCAAAAAGGTTCAGACAGTTTACGGTTTGGTAGGATGGGAGAATTTTATAGTAGGAATTCTACTATTTTCAGCAGTTCAGACGTTCAGACATTCAGCAGATTAGTCGATCCCCCAGATACATCAAACAGGTAATGGATCGAGTTTCTGAAGAGAATATTGTAGAAAACGCAAGCAACGACTCAATTTCAGATTTAGATTACAATGAAATAATAAACCCCTCAGATACTGATAGTTCAAATAACAGGGAATTGGAAGTTCGATCTGGTAGTTTAGTTTCTTTAGATAAGGAAAATGAAAGTAGTACGAGTAGTGAGAAACTTTCAAATAGTTCAGGTGATGGGTTTAATAGTACTGCATCGAGTTTCAGCGATACTACTACATCTGAATCTGTATCATTCGATATTTGCAGTGATATTAGGAACTGGGCCTTATCTCATAACATAGATACTGTAAGGCTTAACAGTCTGTTAGAAATTCTTAGGTCACATGGCCATGATGATTTGCCAAAAGATTCACGAACGCTTTTACGTACTCAAAGACATTCAACCGGGATAACAGAAATAGCTGGTGGGGAATATTGGCACATTGGTTTTAATCAAGGAATTGTAAACTTTTTAAATTCACGACCTGATTTTAATTCAGATATTTCATTTGCCATAAATATTGATGGTGTTCCCCTATTTAAAAGCTCAAACAAAAGCCTCTGGCCTATTTTAGCGTCAGTTTATAGTTTCTCAGAGGGAATAATTGGAGAAGTTTTTCCGGTTGGGATTTTTTGCGGTTATAGCAAGCCTTTGTCACTGACTCAATATTTGAACCCATTTGTCAATGAGATTACTGCTTTATGCAATAACGGATTTAATTATGGTTTTAAAACATTTAACTGCAACTTGAAAGGTCCATACATTTTTGACACCCCAGCAAGATCATTCGATAAAAATACAAACGGTCATACCGGTTACTATTCGTGCGACAAATGTACAATCAAGGGCTTCCATTACAAACGTCGCACAGTATTTTTGGAACTAGGAGGGGATGATGGTCCTGTTCTTTTACGCAATAATAATTCCTTTAGAAATCGTGAGAATGAAGAGCACCATCTTATTGGACTTCCTTCCCCTCTAGAACGTTTGGATATTGATATGGTACAAAACTTCCCTCTTGATTACATGCATTTGGTATGTTTGGGTGTAATGAGACGAATGTTAAATGCCTGGGTTAAAAAGGGAAAATTTAAAGTTAGGTTAAGTGGAAATATGGTTTGCGAGTTCTCCACCAGGCTGGAGAAGTGTAGAAAACAGATACCAAGTGAATTTGCTAGGAAACCTAGAGCTCTTAAATATATTGATAGATGGAAGGCGACCGAGTTAAGGCAGTTTTTACTCTACACAGGTCCAATAATAGGCGATGGTGTTCTTTCTAGAGATGTTCTAAATCATTTTAGATTGCTTTTTTGTGCAATTTACATATTGGTATCACCAGATTTAAGTAAGAATCTATGTGATTATGCGGGACAGTTATTAGAATTGTTCGTCTCCTCAAGCCCTGACTTTTATGGGAAGGAGTTCGTGGTACAAAATGTACATTCCTTAACTCACCTATCAGAAGATGTTAAAAGGTTCGGCCCTTTGGATTATTTTAGCGCTTTTCCCCTCGAAAACCATTTACAGTTGCTGAAGAAAAAAATGAGATCTCCAAATAAACCTCTTCAGCAACTTTTAAAAAGAGTAACTGAGAACCAACACCTTTTAATTAAAAAACCAAAAATAAATGAAATAGTTTTTAAGAAGCCTTTCAAAGATAACAGTCCCCATATACCGAATAACGCTAGATCTTTTAAGAAAATTGAAACACCTTCATTTTGTATTTCTGCAAAGCCTGGTGATAATTGTTTTAAACTAAAAACTACAGGCGAGGTGATAAAGGTTAGACATATTTATCAAACCAGGGTTAAGGAAGTAATGGTTATCGGAAATTTGTGCAAATATCACAGTGATATTTTTGACTATCCTCTTCGCTCGTCAGTTTTGGGAATATTTTTAGGTAGACTTTCTAATCAAGTAAAAACATTCCCTCTCTCTTCGCTGGAGAGAAAATGTTTTCTTTTTGAAGTTTATGGCTCTCCCTTGGTTAAAATTGTTCCATTGGTTCACAACGGCTGAAACTGTGGCAATTTCAATTTACATTTTCAATAATTTAAAGTTTTTTTTAAGAAATATGTGGGTTAACTAGACCTCGAAAAGGGATTTGAATTCATATTAAAATATGGCTTTAATTTGTTAAAACGTTTTAGTCTTGCATAGTGGGTCTTGTTAGTATTTGACTTGGGTAAGCCCTAGTACTTCCTTTTCAGATGTATGTTGTATTCAGCTTTGAAAACGAAGGTACTGTTGAAGTAGTGCCATTACAATGGTGCCCCGATGAAACATCATGTTATTGGCCACCACTTGCTTTACAAAATGAAGTTATCCACTTAATTACCAAAGGAGCTTCTTATGAGAAAAACTGGACGCTTTATCCGGGAAAGATTTTATACAAGTCAAGTAAGACGCTGTAAAACACATTAATGAGACCACAAGCTCATAAAGTATGTTCCACAAGTTTGTCACTGGTTAATGAGAGCTTGTCTTGAAGTGACGTGGGTGAAACGTCGTAGATTCTCGTAAAGCGACGCCTAGTGAGGCAAGGCTTACCACACAATAAATAGGAAGATGGACCGCAAAATTGCGTGTATACGCGTGTTTCTCGCTCCGTTCTCAAACAAGCTCTCATTAAGTCTCTAGCATTACTAAGTATAAGAATTAAGTGTCATACTTATGGAACATATCTTATAAACTTATGATTAAACCCACAGCAACATTAAAATTATCTTTAACATCATAGTGATTTATAGCCGGGCCCGAGAACAGCTTAGTAAAGCTGAATTAACCTCAGACTTGGCTAGTGAAATAGAATTCGGAAGAGGGCTGCGTGGGCAGAAAAACAAAAGAAAGAAGCCTCAAATTGAGGCTATGATGTCTTCACCATCTGATTCTAGTTCTGGTAAATTTTACTTTTTAAATAGCTTTATTAAGGCGTTTATTAATTATTTTCTTCACAATATGAGTAGATGAAGATGTACGCAAAAAATCCAAACATGGACGGAAAAAAGGCAAAGAAAAAATGGTGGCGCTCCCGACTCCACCACCTTTGCCATTGGCATTCGGTAATCATTATCTTTATTTTGTAGTTATTTTAAGTTAGCACAACTAACTTGAAAACTGTAGTTAGTGAAACGACAATGGACATAGACAAATCAAGTTTAAGTAAACCATGGAAGACAAAACCTTCATGTGAAACGGGTGCTAAAACCACTTTATCATCAGTTACAAATCCAAATAAGAGTGTTGAAAATTTGGAAACCTCAGCTAGTCATATGGGAGCTGAAGAAAGTGCGCGTACAAATAATAATGATCTAGAGGCAGCAAGATTTTCTAGTCAGAACTCTCCAGGATTATTAGATAAAGCAAGAAGAATGTGCCAAAATTCCCCATCATTCCAAAAACAAACGGATGAAATAACTTCCAATTCACAGCCCTCGTTACCAAAGTCAAAAATTCAGAAGGGAAATCCTGGTCCAAGCTCCTACCACTCATCCGAAGCCTCTACTAGCAAATTCAAAAGATCCGAAACCTTACACCCAAATTCCCAGCGGTGTGAGCCCGCATTTAGGAACGAAGTAAACTACTTGGATGGTAAACTATATCATTTAATATATGAATTAAAATCAAATTTTAATATCCGGAAATTTGTTTTCAGGACCAATTTGGGATTATTTTTCCGAAGATTTCCGATCTTGTAAGTTATAATAGTTATTTCACGATTCAATTTCACTAAATTCACTGTTTTATGAATTTTATTGCTAGCTTCTTTGGCTTCTAATACTGAAATCTTGAGTGGAGCTACGCAAGGGGTTTCTGCCTGGAAAAATAGCAGGCCACATGGTACAATCCATTTTTCGCTAACTGTTATTAAAACTGCTTTAAAGTCTACCTGCACACAAAAATTTAATTTTACCTAATGATAGATACAACATTAAAATACACGAAAATAATATTCCCTTCCCGAAAACACCCGCCAATTTTAATTAATATTTTAAATTAGATCGAATTTTAGCAGACGACAGAATGCACGAAAACCGCGGGAATTTGTATCTAGCCACCCCCTAGCCGCGTGACGTAGTCGGAGACAAATACGGCGGATTTTTTGATAGAGACGACTCAGACGAGGCTGTAACCCACTGTTCTCTTGTTATAATTTGGGAATGTACGGCACATTTAAGTTTTAAAACTTAATAGTTATGGCTAATAACGTTGAGCCTTATCAATTTGAACCGGAAACTGACTCATCCAGTGATGAAGAAATTATAAATAGGGATTCGGGCGAAGAATCCGATGAGAGTGCCATGGATATAGAAAATAGAATGACGAATGTCAGAACATGGTAATTGGGATTTTCAATTTTAATTTAGTTTGAATGAACTCAGCCTTAATTAGTGTATATTTGGAAGGTGTACCTGTCAAAATTGTGTTGTTCTGGGAAGCCCCGAAGAATGTATCTGCTGCTGTGAACAAGTAGCAGTTAAAAGAAAATCCAATGAAGGTGGGCACCTCTGTGTAACACAACATGTGGGCTTTTCTTTGAAATGTCTTGAAGAAGAAGTTTTAAAGACGGCTTACAACGCGTATGTAAGAGCGGACATGAGAAGATTTGGCGTGAATGATAGGAACATGATTACTGCCGAGTACGATATTAGTTTTTATTGTTAAACTACCAGGTTAATTAGCTATTAATACGTTTTAGGAGACATCGTTACACAGCATACCGACAATTCGTCCGGTTTGTTTATCAACACTTGGGTAAACGCCAGAGGGTAATTATACCAGCTTGTGTTGTTAATAAGATAAGGGAAAGATTTCCTGCCCCAAACTTGATATACAAAGGATTTGTATATGTTTAAACCAAAAATTGAGTTTAAAATATTATTAGTCTTAACTTTCTAAGTCAAAAGTAAAAGCTAAAATTTGTGATATTTAAAAACTAAAATACTAAATCTTATTTCTGATCTTCCAAGATAAACTAAAATATTGTTAAGTCTTAAAACTAAATTTATGATACATCAAGAATCTTCAAGGTCAAAACTAAAATATTGTTAAGTCATAAAACTGAATTTGTGATACTACATTGTTAAGTCATAAAATTAAATTTGTGATACTACTAAATCAAATTATTGCTCAATAAAAGTTCCTAAAAGTTTTATGATTTGATGAATGAAATTAAAACATAGTTTTAGTATTTTTTTATTTGGTAATATGAAAAGTGCATTAACTGCACTCAAATAACACAATATTTTAAAAATTAAAAAATCCAGTGTCATCAGCCTTAATTTTGGAATCTAGAAACATGGTTTCTAATTAATTCAGCTTTAGGTGGTGGTGTGGTGTAAGTGTTTGACAAAGGAGGAGGCACAAGATTTGGTTGCATTTCTAGATTTAATCTTGCTTCTTCGTAAGATGGAAATTCACTTCTCCTTTCAAAATCTAATTCAATTAGTTGATCCACGTAATCTGTTAAAAATTATAATTAGAACTTTTTTTGACTGAAGGGCAAATATTGTACCATATGTGGCCTCTTCTTTGACTGCAGATACAATACAGCGCCCTTTCTTCGCTTTGGGAAATTTGGTTTTGTAGCGCAGTTCTCCATTGGCATTTTCTTTTTGACATCTGAAACTGTTCTCATTGTTGTGCAAAGCCGCCAGAGCTAACCTGATAAACCCATATAAGGAAAGAAGTACCATTTCAAACCAAATGATGGTTGTTAATTTAGACGTGAGATATACAGGGTGTTTCTGAAAGGTCTATCAGAAATTAAAAATATTCTATGACATTTTGCCCAAAAGAACACCCCCTTTAATTTCTGATTGACCTTTCAGAAACACCCTGTAATCAGTTTAAAATAAAGTCCATTACCTTGACTGCATGCCTTCATAAAAGAAGTGTGTATTTTTTGGAGCCATTGTTAGCAATTGCGAATGGTATCCTTCAAGGCTACTCGTTTGACCATCGCTGGATATCATTTTGATATCATTGCAAAGCCTAGTATTTTTTACAATTTTGGACACTTGAATGTGCGCCATTGTACCTAAATTTTAGTTATTACATTTTAATTTTATAAATTGACGGTTCATCGTAATTTGATAAGGGTAAAGCTTACCCTCTCTAATCCATTTTTTCTTTTTCGTCCCTTTCACTCGCGTTTCTTGATTCATCGGTGGGTGAACGCAATTTTTGAAATATTCCAAATCATGGTCCGTGTGTTTATTTGATATGTGGTTAAGCAAGCTCAACCATTTGTCCTTTTTCTCTAGAGGTCTTCCTGGACTGCTACAAGCGCACCAATGAAGGTGATTTGTGAGACTTTGAGTCCATCTCTCAATTATTTGGCAATCATTGATCTTTGCAGCTTGGTTAAATTTCTTGGCAACGGCTTTAAAATGGTTAAATAAATACCATGGAATGATACTCATGTTTGAACTAAAACGTACCTTTAGAAATATGCCAAGCATCAAATTGATGAGCCACTTCAGGATAAGATTCCCTCAAGTATTTTCTGACTTGGATGTGACGATCAGTAATTAGGGTCTTTAGGTAAACTTCGTTACTGTCCACTACCTTCATGCAACGCTTTAAACCCTCTAACTCCATGGCGGTGGAAGATGTAACTTCGTTACTCTACGTAATCAACCCAATTCAATATGATAAAAACCATTATTTAAAAACCAAACGTGTTATTGTACCTGTACTAGCTGGAATGTTACTATTTCTCCAGTTTCTAAATCCATGAGGGTATAGGAGCCATATTTAGCACTATGTCCAGGACTGTCACAACGACCATCCCCTCCAAAAGTGTACCTTTCAGCCCTTGCTCTATAATAGCCAAGAAGAGCTTTTTCTTCTCTTTGCCAGCGAAGCATAATCGTAGGATGTAAGTAAAATTTCTGGATTTTGAAATAGGTCCGAGATGAAATAAATGGGATTTGGAGAAAGTTGTACATTCTTATGATGTTTGTTGAGTGACCACCAGAAAACAAGATCACTGCCGCTGAGATTAAATTTCCAAGTGGCATTTTTCCATGAGTTGGTTGGCTAAACCAAGTTCTCACATGACGATTGACACACTCAATTTCTATGGCAACCATTGTACCCAAAACCTGTTTAATTTTAGCTACTGCTGAACTAGAACAAACTAAACAGGTTGCAAAAAGGCTCATCAGACAGCTCTCAAAAACTATAAACTTTCTTTCATTTTTCATGTCGTGACTGGGCAAATCTTCGTCAGATTCAGATCTGTAAAGTTTTAATTTGTTACTTCTATTCCGTTTAGTTAAGAGAAAAAAAAATACCCTGAAATATCAATGGGATTATAAGATGGGTCCTCTTTTTCGTTATCTTGGAACTCTTCATTGCTGCTGTTATCATCATCATCACCAGTAAAAAGGATTTCTTTTCGTAAACCCACTATAGGCTCGTTAGACGTGTAAAGGTTGCACTGTGTCTCAGCGTTACTAGTTTTCTTAATCTCAGTTATACTTTCAGTTTGTACAGCTTTAAAAGTAAATGACATTATCAGAATATTTTTAATTTAAACCAAAAAAACAGTTACTTCTGTCAGCTTAGATTTACCTTTCGTATTACTAGCAAATTTTGTCTGAGATAGTTTTGAACGATAATTTATTCTCGGGGTTTGACTACTTGCCGGTTTTGTTTTGGCTTCTACTTGTTTCTGTATGTATATAAATGTAATATATAATATCTACACTTATACCTTAATCATGATTTTTTATCTCTAAATTATTAACTCTCATCATTTTACACCATAATACCTTATTTGAAGAAGGTATGCCACTAGTTGAGGGCATAATTATTTCGTCATTATCAGGTTCGCTGGAGTCAGTCTGCATTTCCTCGTTATTTATTTCCTGATCAAAAGTGCCTGAACCTGATTTAACTTTAATTAAGTCACTTACAACCTAGATGTAAAATAAAATATAATAGAAACCAAAAACGCATATTTCGAACTTCATAAATAGGACTACCTCTCTTCTACGCCGCTTTAACGCAGCCACCCGTTTAGGTGCCAACTTTGGTTCATTGAACGAGAATATTGTTGGTACAGCATTGGGTTTTAATTTTGAATTTCGACTACCACTGTAACCAATTGAAGACAAAAATTCTTTTCTTCCACTTAGTTCAAAACAATCCAGTTCAAAATGCAAATGACATACACGCGAAGCCTTTGTAGGCGTGAAGTTTTTCCTTTTAATTTTAGCTAGCCACTGCTTTAAAAGATCCTTATTATCCAAAGGAAAACGATAAAAACTATTACCGGGGTTTGCGCTTGAAGATTTACACGAATAAGCACAACAATAGACCATTTTGGAAACAAAATAAATTAATAACCGCTAGCGAAACTTAACACCTTCCTATGATCTACGCGTTATTATCCACGTCGCGCCGAAGCCCGAAACCCGTTTGTTTGTCGCCAACTACGTCACGGCCCTGTTCGCTTGCGCATGCGCCGTTGGCTTTACGGAAACAAGAGACGGAGCTAGATGCTTTGCGTGAAAGTAGCCTCCGGGAAAGGGGATAGTGCAGGTAGGCTTTAATTCATTTGATAAAATATTGTAGCACTTCGAAGTGATGGTTATAATCAAGCCTCTACAAATAATTGCAGCATTGTTAATGGTATTGATTTGAATTATCAAATAACCAAGATGAAAGTATAAATTATTGATTTAGAATGATTAACTGTTGAATTTTCAGAAAATAACAGATCTAAATTCGAAAAATCTGTGTTTTTGATGCTCTCAGACATAAATATGAAGCTAAACAGAATACTTAATACACAGCAGGAACTGGCTCGTAACACTTCAAAGGACTGCGAAGTTGAAGGTTTACCAAATCTACCTTTGGCTACTTTGGAGGATTTACAATATTTGGAAAATCTTGTAGAAAATGAAGAAATCAGGAGGAGGATTGTAAGTTTCCCAAAATAAGTTATTTATAGTTAACAAACTTGTCATCTTAATTGTCTTTAAAGGTGAACAAATTAGCTGCTGTTGGAGGAAAAAGAGTTGGAGATACTTGCAGAAGCATTTTAAAAAGAGTGTTTTCTCATGGATTAATATTGCAGTTTAATTGGATTGGTATGAATGGAAAACAAGCTTTTCAAGGATTGAAAATGAAAGAAATCATTACTGGTAAGTAATATTGCCATAGAATTATATTAAAATCTATTTTCCATAGATTTTAATTTTTTTATCCCATTATTAGTTTAGATGAATTAATTGAGCTCAAAATATTGATCAAAGCACTAGCTCGTGTATGATTAACTCATGATCAAAGTCAAATTTCATTTTTTTTAATATTAACAGATGCAGTTCAATGTAACATTAAGGGATCGCGTATTTATGACATCGAAGCTGTTATCAAGAAATGGCTCAGATACGCTGGTGATAGAGAAGGTGGGAGAGAAGAAAGGAAAAAGAAAAAGGAAAATTGTCAAGCTGACTAGAATGAAATGAAATTCTTTATTAAAAAACTGAATCCTAACTTGTTACTTTATTATACCTATCGCAGTTATAGTTGACCATAAAAAGTTTGGGGGAGGGGGATTGATCGGGGGGATTTATTGCCGGGAAAGAGAGGAGGGGTTAGTGTTGGGGATGTGGTGGTTTTACTATTGGCAAATACTCAACTTATGATGTAAAAAAATATGAAGGCCATCACATGGTTTAAGAGACGCTATCCTTTCCATTCCATCAAAAATACCAGATATTGGCCAAATTCTGGTTTCCATGGAAAATGTATCTCCTGCCCAATTGAAAAAACTGCTTTTGGCCAAATGCTGGTTTCTCTGAATAACTTTTCTCCTGCCCAACTCCAAAAACAGCAATTGGCCAAATGCTGGTTTCCTTGAAACTTGTATCATCTGCCCAACTCCAAAAACAGCTATTGGCCAAGTAGGACATTTCGACTGTTCAATTGATGGTTTGCCAACACCATTGGCCAATAGCATATTCGTAACTGTTGGGCCGATTGCATTTGGCTACTAGGGATGTTCAGCCCGTAGGGCTCAGTCCACTGCCGTCCAAGGTGAGAAATAAGGAAAATTTTTAATTGGTCATTTGACCAGTAGAGCCCAAGCGTTTCAATTTAAAAACTGGTCAATGACCACTTAATATTTCTACATAAAGTCAGAGCTGCCCTGAAATGGTTCTAGGTTTTACATACTGTCTATTTGTTTTATATGTATTAATTCCAATAACCCACAACTGGGAATTTATTTTTTACTAAAGAAGGGGAATTTAAAAAGTGGTCACGGTGACAAATGGACCCTAGGCATTTAATGAATATTCTGGTCAAAGCAATTTTTAAACTGGTCATGTGGCCAGTGCCACCGCCTTATTTCTCACCCTGCTGCCGTCAACGTCATTTCCCCCATCCCTTTTCTCTCGATCCGAGATATCTTTAGAGGCGCCGGTTCCAAAGAAAGCGAGATTCTTTTCACTGCCAAGGAGCACAGTAGGGCTGTGCGCGGTATTTGAAAGTATTCGTTTCAACCAAATAGTGGACTGAATATTTACACCGACAAATTCAAATATCGGTTTTGAACCAAATCCTCATTTGGTTGTAATGGCTCAGTTATCTTTAAAGTCAAATTTAGACCAAATATTTTGGTATTAGACCAAATTCAGAAAATTCTCCAGCCGCGAGAGAGTGGTAGCTTCCGTAAAATTGACTTCCAGATTGGCGAATCACGTTACTTTATGCTGCTGTCCGCTGATCGGGGAATGACGGGGACTCCTCATCAGTCCTTCAAAATCTTTCCTCTTGGTACTCTGATACTGCTCTGCTCTCGCTGCGGCGGTTGCCGATTACTCCGGGCCGTCAGGTGACTTCCGCGGTTTTTACTTTTTACCGCCATAGATGGCGTTAAAAAGTAATGCATTTATACCGAAGATTTACTACCCCCCACTTTTACCCCCATTTTTACCCCTTTTTTTAGTGCCTTTCCCTCCTATATTACCCCCTTTTTTCCCCATTATAGCCTTAACCCCGCCCTATCCCCACCCATTTTCGCGTGCTATCCTCGCCCATTTTCGCGTTGATTTGTTTAAATTTATTCATTTAATGCTCTAAAACGCGAACAGATGGACCTAGGGTAGCTAAACTTTATATTATTTTATTTCGAAAATTTCCAAATCCCCGAGTGGACTCGAACGTACCAACGTTAACGCTACGGTTCGGAAACCCGGCACGCTAGGATTGCGCCACCGAATACTTATATAGCCCATAAGATAAAAGCTGCCATAGCGTTTCGCGCTAAGAGAGAGAAATTAAATAATCGCCCACTACCACGTTAATATGACGTTAAGTCGGCCTCAAAGTCACGTCTGAAGCTTAGAGTTCTTTTCCTAAAACCTTATTAGTCTTGAATGTAGAGAGAAACGAATTAGCAGGCAAAGTTCACCATGAGTTAACCAATGATATCGTATCTTGAAAACTCGTCTGCTTAAGCGAGCAGTCCACGTTCACATTGAGATTAATGATATCTTTATAAATAATGATGTAGTTTAATTAAGTTTAAAATTAACCGATTGAGGAAGTTACAATATATATTATTCTGTAATTTAATTAAGATTAAAATAAATATATGATATAGTCTAAGTTTAAAATTAAAATTAACCGATTAAGGAAGTTAGTATAGCTTAATTGCGACACGTCATTATCAGTTACCGGTTTGAGGAAGTTAGTATAGTTTAATCGCGACACGTAATCATCAGTTACCCGATTGAGGACGTTAGGGTAGGATTTTACTTTACTTAACTAACTCAACCAACACCTGATTCTGACTAACTAGGCCACGGGGAGTTCGAAAAAAATAGTGAAAAAATTCTAAACCCGCCGCAAGTTGGTCAAAAAATTTTTTGAAAATATGAAAATTGCATGTACTTACCGCCATTAAGACCGCTACGCGCCTAAACGCATTCTGCCCTCGATCTTGAAAAACTACCCGGGGGGGGGTAAATATAATAACAAGGACTCGCGACGGAAATCAGGGAGCACACACTGCGGAAATATAGCTATGAAATTTTAAACACCCACTGAAACACATAGAATTCTCATACCAGCGAGCTCCAATTTTAAAAATAAACAACGATATTTTGCTAAATTGCGTAGATTATTTCGGAAGTAAATAAAGATAAACCACAATATTTTGGAAAAGGCGTAACATTATTTGGGAAATAAATGAAGATAAACCACAATATTTTGGAAAAGGCGTAACATTATTTGGGAAATAAATGAAGATAAACCACAATATTTTGGAAAAGGCGTAACATTATTTGGGAAATAAATGAAGATAAACCACAATATTTTGGAAAAGGCGTAACATTAATTGGGAAATAAATGAAGATAAACAACAATATTTTGGAAAAGGCGTAACATTATTTGGGAAATAAATGAAGATAAACCACAATATTTTGGAAAAGGCGTAACATTATTTGGGAAATAAATGAAGATAAACCACAAAATTTTGGAAAAGGCGTAACATTATTTGGGAAATAAATGAAGATAAACCACAAAATTTTGGAAAAGGCGTAACATTATTTGGGAAATAAATGAAGATAAACAACAATATTTTGGAAAAGGCGTGACATTATTTGGGAAGTAAATGAAGATAAACCACAATATTTTGGAAAAGGCGTAACATTATTTGGGATGATAAACAACATATTTTGGAAAGGCGGTCACTTATTTGGAAAATTATATAAAATTTGCTTAAAATGTGGCACTTAGCGTTACCCGAGAAACACCACATGGAGGTGGCCACACGTCGTTTCTCATGGGGAGTTTTGTTTAGGCAGGTCCCCTTGCCTACTGCCGTATATATTTACTGAAATTCCAGCAAATCTCTTAAAAAAGCTAGTACTCAAGAATGAAAGATACCAATCCAAAACAAAATAATTTAACTTAATTAAGGCGACTCAATTCGAGAGCCAAAATATCTAATGGCCCCATCTAAATATTCAATAAGCCCTGAATGAATATTGTAGGAATAAAATCTACAAAGATTTTCCCGTTTTTTCATGTAAATGAAAAGATCTGCAACATTACGTTCGTCCTGCCTTGAGCAATCTTTCCAACGAATGATTCGCCAAAAATTGTACTCTGATATACCATTCAATATGCAGAATGCTACAACTTGCATTCTTTTTAAATACGTACATTCGTCAAAAACGCACACACAATATGTTCAGGAACTCTGCTGAAATCTGTTACATCCTTTCCATTTAGCAACCTTCTCATAGCTGCAACGCGATTGCTTTTGAAAGCCATAAATGACGATTTTATTTCAATAATTAACTCTTCCCACAAAAAAATGAATGTTCCCACCAAAGTGTTTTCCTAAAATAAGTTTTATTTAACCTTCGCCTTAGCTCGCTCAGACGCGTCTGACAAGAAAAAAAGGCCTCAGTTCGCGCGAGCCGTTGCTATGGTAACGAAGAAAAATCGCCCCGTTACCATGACAACCGTAACGGGGCGATCCTTCTTCGCGCAAACTGAGGCCTTTTTTTCTTGTCAGACGCGTCTGAGCGAGTTAAGGCGAAGGTTTAATCTCATTTTAGCGCAAATATTTTGCTGGGAGGAATAACTTATTTTAGGAGAAACGTTCTTGGTGGGAGGTATAACGCTTTTAGGAGAAACATTTTTGGTGTGAGGAGTAACGTTTGTAGGAGAAACATATTTTTGGTGGGAGGAATAACTTTTTTAGGAGAAACATTTTTGGTGGGAACTGGGAAGCAATATTCAAAGATGGAAAATCCAACTTTCGAAAACCCTAATTTTGAAAGTGTGGAACAGTTTTTCCACAGCATTTCATTAAAAAATTGGGGTGGTTTTTTTCCATCCATGAACGAAGAGTTGAAGGCTAAATCTGAAAGGGATGCTAAAACTTTGGTTGTTTCTCTGGACTTGGTTCCAAGCCTTAATTCTTTTAATGAAAGAAAGATAGCTTGTTCCTGCGGGAATAAGTCCAACGATGGCAATGTCAATGGATTTCTTGTGGGGGTGTTCAACGCCCAAATGCGGTTTGGATATATAATCCGATGTTCTGCTGGGCAATCTCGAGCAAACAAGCGAAAGGCTTTGAGTGCTGCGAAGAAAAAGGTTCCCGAGTATTTAGCTTCCGAGTGTGTCAAGGCTTTCGTCCCCTCCAAAAACACCTGGTTTTATAATCAAAACTTGTCGGTTACCGACAATCTTTTTCTCGTTTTCCTTTGGGTGTGTAAAATGAGCGTCACCGACGCTATAACCCATAGTGAATGTTCCTCGCGAACAGTCGTTGATTACTATTCCATGTGCCGCGAAGTGACTGAAATTATTATATCGAACAGGGCCGACAAAGTGCAGATTGGAGGACCAGGACTGTTTGTGGAGGTGGACGAAACATACCTTCACACCCGCAAATACCATCGAGGGGCGGAGTTGGCCGGGGAAACAATATGCATTTTTGGGATTTATTGCAGAGACACAAAAGATGGTCTCTTTTTGAGAGTTAGAAATAAGTCCCGTGCCGTTTTGTGGAGCCAGATGGCTAGATATATAGCCCCCGGATCTCTAATTGTGTCTGACGGAGCGCCAATGTATATGAACTGTACATTGATGGGGTTTCAAGAACACTTAACGGTGCTCCATAAGTATGAGTTCGTGAACTCTGAAGATTCACGAGCTCATACCAATAACGTAGAAAACCGGAATAGGCACGTAAAGGATGCTATAAAATCTTACAGAACCGACAGGGCGTTAAATGGTTATATGGCCTCTTACTGGTACAGGTGTCTTTTTTTCAAAGACCAGGATGGTGATTGGCTTCCTCCTGGAACCAACTTTAGTCGCTTCTTGGAGGACGTCAAAGCTTGCTATCCTGGTCCAGGGAAAAAAGGCCTTGAGCTTATTGAAGTTGGTGTGTCGGAGGAAGAACTGGAAACTCTAAATCCTGAAACACAGCCGGCATTCCTTATTGGTGGGCAAAACGAAGACAATACCGTTGATTTCAACGGTGAATGAGTTGGTGTTTTTTTTAGTTTTTGGGCAGTAGGCAAGGGGACCTGCCAGCAAAATCCCCCTCTGGATTTTTTGGGCAGTAGGCAAGGGGACCTGCCAGCAAAACTCCCCCTCTGGATTTTTTGGGCAGTAGGCAAGGGGACCTGTCAGCAAAACTCCCCCTCTGGATTTTTTGGGCAGTAGGCAAGGGGACCTGCCAGCAAAACTCCCCCTCTGGATTTTATGGGCAGTAGGCAAGGGGACCTGCCTAAACAAAACTCCCCGTGAGAAACGACGTGTGGCCACCTCCAAGTGGTGTTTCTCGGGTAACGCTAAGAGCCACATTTTAAGGAAATTTTATATAATTTTCCAAATAAGTGACCGCCTTTCCAAAATATATTGTTTATCATCCCAGATAATGATACGCCTTTTCCAAAATATTGTGGGTTATCTTCATTTACTTCCCAAATAATGTTACGCCTTTTCCAAAATATTGTGGTTTACCTTCATTTATTTCCCAAATAATGTTACGCCTTTTCCAAAATATTGTGGTTGATCTAATTCATTTACTTCCCAAATAATTTTACGCCTTTTCCAAAATATTGTTGTTTATCTTCATTTATTTCCCAAATAATGTTACGCCTTTTCCAAAATATTGTGGTTTATCTTCATTTATTTCCCAAATAATGTTACGCCTTTTCCAAAATATTGTGGTTTACCTTCATTTATTTCCCAAATAATGTTACGCCTTTTCCAAAATATTGTGGTTGATCTAATTCATTTACTTCCCAAATAATGTTACGCCTTTTCCAAAATATTGTTGTTTATCTTCATTTATTTCCCAAATAATGTTACGCCTTTTCCAAAATATTGTGGTTTATCTTCATTTATTTCCCAAATAATGTTCCGCCTTTTCCAAAATATTGTGGTTTATCTTCATTTATTTCCCAAATAATGTTACGCCTTTTCCAAAATATTGTGGTTTACCTTCATTTATTTCCCAAATAATGTTACGCCTTTTCCAAAATATTGTGGTTGATCTAATTCATTTACTTCCCAAATAATGTTACGCCTTTTCCAAAATATTGTTGTTTATCTTCATTTATTTCCCAAATAATGTTACGCCTTTTCCAAAATATTGTGGTTTATCTTCATTTATTTCCCAAATAATGTTACGCCTTTTCCAAAATATTGTGGTTTATCTTCATTTATTTCCCAAATAATGTTACGCCTTTTCCAAAATATTGTGGTTTATCTTCATTTATTTCCCAAATAATGTTACGCCTTTTCCAAAATATTGTGGTTTATCTTCATTTATTTCCCAAATAATGTTAGGCCTTTTCCAAAATATTGTGGTTGATCTAATTCATTTACTTCAAAAATAATGTTACGCCTTTTCCAAAATATTGTGGTTTATCTTCATTTACTTCCCAAATAATGTTACGCCTTTTCCAAAATATTGTGGTTTATCTTCATTTACTTCCCAAATAATGTTTCGCCTTTTCCAAAATATTATTTTCTTCTTTTAATTTAGCAAAATATCGTTGTTTATTTTAAAATTGGAGCTTGCTTCAAATATTTTTCTATTCTGGTATGAGAATTCTATGTGTTTCAGTGGGTGTTTAAAATTTCATAGCTATATTTCCGCAGTGTGTGCTCCCTGATTTCCGTCGCGAGTCCTTGTTATTATATTTACCCCCCCGGGTAGTTTTTCAAGATCGAGGGCAGAATGCGTTTAGGCGCGTAGCGGTCTTAATGGCGGTAAGTACATGCAATTTTCAAATTTTCCAAAAAATTTTTGACCATCTTGCGGCGGATTTGGAATTTTTTCACTATTTTTTTCGAACTCCCCGTGGCCTAATTAGTCAGAATCAAGTGTTGGTTGAGTTAGTTAAGTAAAGTAAAATCCTACCGAGATTATGTCCTTATGATAATACTGAAAGGGAAAATATTCGTCATTTCGGTACGCGACAATTTGGTCTCGCCGTTAAGGTCTTGCCGATTTGGTCTCGCTGTTTTGGTCTCGCCGTTTTGGTCTCGGGACAAATGGGCCTCGGGACAATTAAGTCTCGGGACAAATGGGTCTCGGGACAATTGGGTCTCGGGACAATTGGGTCTCGGGACAAATGGGTCTCGGGACAAATGGGTCTCGGGACAAATGGGTCTCGGGACAAATGGGTCTCGGGACAAATGCGTCTCGGGACAAATGGGTCTCGGGACCTAACCCAACCCAACCTTGTTTGGAGGTAAGAAGATTATTTATATGAGTATTAAAAGCCCGCCTCTTACCACGAACAATTTATTAGCAATAATAGAAATATTTTGGAAGGTGTCAGATAATTAATTGGAGAATATTTTGGAAAAGGTGGCAGCTAACTATTAGGAGAACATTTTGGAAAAGATGGCAGCTAATTAGTAGGAGAATGTTTTGGAAAAGATGTCAGATAATTAATAGGAGAATATTTTGGAAATGGTGGCAGCTAATTAATTATAAAATATTTTGGAAAAGGTGGCAGCTAACTATTAGGAGAACATTTTAAAAAAAAGTGGCAGCTAATTAGTAGGAGAATGTTTTGGAAAAGGTGTCAGCTAATTAGTAGGAGAATGTTTTGGAAAAGGTGTTAGCTAATTAGTAGGAGAATGTTTTGGAAAAGGTGTCAGCTAATTAGTACGAGAATGTTTTGGAAAAGATGTCAGATAATTGGAGAATATTTTGGAAAAGGCGGCAGCTAATTAATTGGAGAATATTTTGGAAAAGGTGGCAGCTAACTATTAGGAGAACATTTTAAAAAAAAGTGGCAGCTAATTAGTAGGAGAATGTTTTGGAAAAGGTGTCAGCTAATTAGTAGGAGAATGTTTTGGAAAAGGTGTTAGCTAATTAGTAGGAGAATGTTTTGGAAAAGGTGTCAGCTAATTAGTACGAGAATGTTTTGGAAAAGATGTCAGATAATTAATTGGAGAATATTTTGGAAAAGGCGGCAGCTAATTAATTGGAGAATATTTTGGAAAAGTTGGCATCTAACTATTAGGAGAATATTTTGGAAAAGGTGGCAAATAACTATTAGGAGAATATTTTGGAAAAGGTGGCAGCTTACTATTTGGAGAATATTTTGGAAAAGGTGGCAGCTTACTATTTGGAGAATATTTTGGAAAAGGTGGCAGCTTACTATTTGGAGAATATTTTGGAAAAGGTGGCAGCTTACTATTTGGAGAATATTTAGGAAAAGGTGGCAGCTTACTATTTGGAGAATATTTAGGAAAAGGTGGCAGCTAATTAGTATGAGGATGCTTTGGAAAAGGTGTCAGATAGTTTATAGGATAATATTTTGGAAAAGGTGGCAGCTAATTAATTGGGGAATATTTTGGAAAAGGTGGCAGCTAATTAATAGGAGAATATTTTGGAAAAGGTGTTAGCAAATTAATAGGAGAATATTTTGGAAAAGGTGGCAGCTAATTAGTGTGAGAATGTTTTGGAAAAGGTGGTAACGAATTATTGGAACCTATGTTTTGGAAAAGGTGGCAACGAATTATTGGGACCATTGCTTTGGAAAAGGAGGTAACTAATTAGGTAGACAAATAATTACGATGCCAAATAGTCCCGAGACCAAATAATTACGATACCAAATAGTCTCGAGACCAAATAATCACGATACCAAATAGTCCCGAGACCAAATCGGTGAGACCAATTAGTCCCGCGACCTAATCGGCAAGACCAATATGGCGAGACCAATTCGGCGAGACCAAATTTTCCTGTTCCGCGTCATTTATTTCCTTTTAAACTATTAGTCTCTTCTATTTTTTACTTTTAAAAAAAATTGTTAATGGAAGAAAATTAATTCTGCTCAATTCGGGGCCCCATGGCATCCCGGGGCCCCAAGCGGCCGCTTAGTCCGCTTACCGTTAAACCCGCCACTGCACGACCGTAGCACAGGTACATGCGTAAAACGGCTCACAAAGTAGAGCGTAGAAAACTTGGTCATCTAGTTAAGCATAGCGTCTTTGGTCATTATATCGGGTTCTTCCATTTTTACAGTCCGGTAATGGTTTCTACAATTACGGTATAGAATCTTTTTACATATTAAGCTAATTAATAAAGCAAATAATGCCACGGAAGAAAAGCCAAGCGCAATTGGAAGCAATAACTCCCAAAAACCAGCAAACTCAGTGTAATTTTTATGTAGTATTTAAAGAAGATGTTGGTGTGCAAACGTATGAAACCAGCGCCAGTTAGTTAAAGAGCAAAGTTTTAGTGAAAGTTAGCGCTGAAATCCAGATAGGCTTTGGTATAAATATAAGAAATGTTGAAACCCAAACAGAGATTTTTGGATTTAACGTACCATCTCAGAAATGGGAAGAAATAAATTCCTTTAATAGTTTAAACCAAGTTAAAAATAGTCGTAAACGAAAGTTATATTTGGATAAAGAGACTTGCACAACCGATGACAGTTTTGGACCCAAACGAAGACAAGCTCTATCAATTTCAACAGAAGCCCCTGCGTTTGATACGACGTTAAATGAATTAAAACTTATTTCTCCAGCCATATTAACTTTAAAAACATTTACAGAGAGTTTAAGTCAAGGTATGTAAATCCTTTTGTTTACCTCACAAGAATAATAATTGATGAATAATTTGACATATTAAATGCTTAGCAGGAGCTTCTATTTGAATTTTAAAAGACCATAATGGACTTGTGGAATACCTTGAGATTTACCATGAGAATGGGTTTCTGGCAGTAGCAAATTATTATGATGCTCCGCGACGCTTGTTGTTTTCTTGTGATGGAACCTTGTCAATATTGACACTTTTCAAAGGTGTAGAACAAATTAAGTACTACAATTTTAAAACTCAAACCCTAAATGTGGAAATAGTCACCAATGCCATGGCGTCACTGGATAAAAAATACGTGTTTTGTACTGGAATAAGGAAGGTATGATGAACTCTAATGTATTGTCATTGTTAAATGTGACTTAATACTTATAAAACAATGGATCTATCCAATAGGATGAAGCAATGGGGATGCAATGTACCAAAAAGCTTCAAAAACATGTTTATCCATTTGAGCGTTATCAAGCTACTGAGTGTTTTGAATGGCTTGTACAGACTGTTAAAGAAGTCTTTGCGCGTTGCGCACATATTTTACTATATTTCAAAAACTATTCAAGCTAGCGCTCTGGAATAAAGTGCGTTATAAAAGTTTTGCATTCCTCTTTCATATTTTACCCGTTCCACAGTTGTCATTTGCATACTTATACCGGAAACCGGAAATGTCAAAATTATCAACTTTGAAAATATTGGATTCTCGAGGATATAAATGCGATTTTCGGATTCCTGGGGTTCGATTCATATTTGAAAAGTTTTCACCAAATTCAATTCGGATGAATAGGTCACGAGTAATCAGCCTTTATTCAAAATCTGGCAACTTCGATTAGCTGTGGCGATAATTCATAATCGAGTTTCGAATCTTTGTCGTAATAATGCTTCTTAGATGTTATGGAACTTTATGCGTATATATATGATTAGTCTTGTGGCGCAATACTTTGAAACATATCAGACGTTCATTAA
Organism: Phalangium opilio; assembly: GCF_054372755.1. Taxonomy (NCBI): domain Eukaryota; kingdom Metazoa; phylum Arthropoda; class Arachnida; order Opiliones; family Phalangiidae; genus Phalangium; species Phalangium opilio. Next base: position 5,064,861 of record NW_028324173.1, read on the forward strand.
AGGGATGGAGAAGTGGAAAATAAAGTAATTTTTTATTGATTCTTCTATAAGACCAATCTTCATAGGGAATTATCCAGGAAATAACATAGAACGATTTTTAAACGACAATTAGTTTGAAATTTCAGGCGTAATTTTAAATAAGGATTTCCGACCAATCGCTAAGCGCCCTGTCCTTTTATTGACAATTTTCTCGTGGTACGTTCCGTGTTGAATCAATTTATTGCGAGATTTGAAAAAATTTCCGCGAGACATGGAGCGTGCCACGAGAATTTTGTTAACAAAAAGGCACGGCGTTACGCGATTGGTCGGAGGTCCTTATTTAAAATTATTCTTAAAATCTTAGCCTAATTTGAATATTAAAATCAATGGGAGGTATTTCCTAAATTTTTCATTATGCAGACTGTATAAGCCTTTACCTGCCTTTCTTCATTTGTTGTTTATGGGGGTGGAGTTGGGTGTTCGACGTCTTAGTAGAGGGGTGAAGATGCAAGACAAACACCTACCTCTTTTCACTAATGATTCAACCTCGCTAACGCTAGACAAGATGTTAGAATGCAGTCAGTTTCGGAGAGTTAAGGCCTTTTAACTGGAACGAGGGGCTTATAAAATTTCTGAACCAAAGGGGCCGCGTTTGATGGTATGTGTCAATTGAGAGTCAAAATAGATTCTAATCCAATTTTTAATATTCAACATAATTTTCAATTTTGTTCATAAATTTTCAGACACTTTTATAGGGGTCAAAATAAGAATTTAAACAAAAATAAACTTATTCTAGGAGAGCGGTCGCTCTCTTAGATAAGACTTGATACCGCCGCTAATCCTAAAGCAGGGTTCTTTGATTGGCCGTAACTTTTTTCGTATTGTGTTTGCCGCTTTGAAATTTTGCCAGTGAACTAAAATTTGGGCCCTAATTTGGCTGTTAAAATTTCAAAGAGATCCAACTAATAGTTAATTCTATAAAGAAAAAAGTTGTTAAAGTGTTAGTGACGTGATTTAAAAATTATCTCAAATCTAAAGAAAACCTTACTTTTTTGAGAGTTTAAACTCTTCTGATTCCAAAAATATGCTTGATTAATATTTAAATATGAAGGAAAACACAGAAAAAACACTTTGAAAACTTGAAATTTGGGGGGCAAAAAGCAAATTTGCGGAGAAGATTTTTGGCGGGATTTCTCCTCGCTACGTCACTCACGGCATCTCGCGGAAAAGCCAAGCGCGCGCGCCCGAGACTCCCGAGCTCCGACGCCAAGGGCTGTTTTTATCAGCTGAGCTGATTAATTTGCTACTTGTTAGTGGCGGTATTTCTCACAAAAGTTTAGTATATTAGGTGCGTTTGTTTAGAGATTTTGACCAAGTTTTAGGCCCCTTGTATTTATTAGAATGGAGAAATCAGTGAAATATCGGTGTGTCGCTCCAAATTGTGGAAATAATAGCAATACCAACCGAGAAGGCCAAAGGCTTACGTTTCATTCTTTTCCAAGTGATATTGAACTAAGAAATAAATGGTTGGCAAGCATGAAAAAACCTAGTTTTAAGCCTGCAAAAACAAGCAAAATATGTTCTCTACATTTTGAGTCCGAGTGTTTTGTACGAAACCGAGATGCTGCATTTAGTTTGAGTGCTAGCTCAGTTCCTGGATTTCGTAATTTATTGCCAAATGTGGTACCCACTATTTTTGATTTTATAAACGAGCCCTCAACGTCACGAGTTAAGGAAATGGTAAGATGTTCTCATTAGATATATTATAATAAATTATATTCATCATCTAGTATTTTCTTGCCAGGAATTTAGTCTTCTAAGAGTAACAGTAGAAACGCAAACTCCTAAAAATCTTGGTGTTCAGTCAAAAAAAGTTCAAACTGATGAACGACTTTGTAGGATTGTATCTCATAGAGGTGAAAATTTAGGCCCTCGATTGCTATTCTCAACCTATAATGAATTTATACCTGTTTCAATGAATTTTAAACCTGTAGTAGCCCAAACTGACCCAATAAAGACTAAAGAGGCATCTACGCAAACTGAAGAAGATTTGAATTATCTACATCAATGTCTAAATCGAGACCAAGATGATGATTACGAAGAGGAAGAGGAGGAAATCCCAGATGCTGGAGAATTTATGAGTTCTCAAGATCCCAGCTACACTCCTTCCCAATTATCTGAAGATGAAGTCAATCTGTATGAGTTTATAGTTATTTGAAATGAGTGCCTGGCGAAAAACTTCTTGATGGAATTTTACCATTTGTGTAGTTCACGTCAGTTCAAAGAAGGGGAAGATCTCTTTAAAGAGCGCAAATTTATGGTGTTTGAAAGCGCATTATTACAACTTTTCACGTTTTGCGCAATATGCCTCTCTAAATGTACTACAGTCATGTCTACAAAAGGCTCAATGGTCATAGTACAGGCTACATGTTGCAACAATCACAAAGTGAAATGGCAAAGCCAACCAGAAATATCCCGCAAACCTGCTGGGAATATTCTTACTGCCGCAGCTATTTTATTTTCTGGGATGAACCCAACTAAAGCCATTAGGATGTTGCAAATGATAGGGATTCAAATGTTTGATAAGAGAACTTATTATCGAATTCAAAAAGCCTACCTTTTGCGAGCTATAAAAACTGTAAGTGTCCTTTCTTATATAAATGCTAAAAGGATTAAAAATGGTACAAATTTTCTTGTAGGTCTGGGAGAGCGAACAAAGATGTCTTCTCGAGTCCTTGCAGGGGAAACCTCTTTGCTTGGGTGGGGATGGAAGATGTGACAGTCCCGGATTTTCTGCTAAATATGGCAGCTACTGTTTCTTAGAGAGTTCCATTAAAAAAATAATTCACTTGGTTTTGATTCAGGTAATCAATTGCCACGCCTGTTGGACAACACCTGAAGAATTTTATATATAATGATTCTTGTTTTTTTCCTATAGAGTAGTCAAGTAGCTAACAGTGTAGCGATGGAACTCGAAGGACTAAAAAAGGGGCTAAGTTATTTATATGATAAAGGTATGACTGTGGCGTATTTAGTTACGGATAGACACAAGCAAGTAAGGCGCTATCTCAAGGAAAATTATCCTAGAATAACGCATTTATTTGACTGCTGGCACTTAGTGAAATGTAAGAATTAGTTTAATTCTCAAATCTTCAATCGAGTAAGTGAAAACTTTCTTTTAGCCCTGAAATCTAAGATTGCTCAAGCTTGCGGGACCAAAAAATACATGCGAGATGTTAAGTCTTGGAGTAGAAGTATACAAAATCATATGTATTGGTTGGCCAATTCCAGTGGTGGAGATGGTGAACTCATGAAATCTAAATGGTTATCTGTGTTACGTCATGTCACTAACCAACATAAGGATCATGGAATGCCATACAATGAGTGCGCCCACGGAGAGTTAGACGAGGAAAGACCCAAATATTGGTTGGAATTAGGTTTGTTATTTCGATGAAACACAACAAGGCTGCGTTTATGCAGTGCGTGGCATATTTACTAAGAACTATTTCTAAGATCTTTGAAGATAACTATAGTTTTAGTGTTACTTACGCCCGTTACATTTGAAAACCGCTTAGCTAATAATCAGTATTTTCCAGGGAAAAAACCTTTCCTTATTTTGCAAAAAATTGTGAAGTCTCTGCAGGAAGATGTAAAACAAATGTCATCAGTTTGCCAGACATCATCTGTTGAAGCCTATCACGCTGTAGTGATTCATTTTGCTCCTAAGCATACGCATTATTCGTTTCATGGAATGGAAGCGCGGTAAATAATGAAAGCTACTAGGTTTTAGTAAGAGCTCAATTGAAAAGGTTTTTTTCAGGTTAATTTTGGCGGCCCTTCATTATAATGAAAATTCTTCGAAGCTACAAGCCACTACTAAAGACGGTATTCGTAGGTGGAATATTTATTTTCCCAAGGCGAAAGCCGGTGAATTTTCAGTTAGGCCTATTATGGCTGCATCAACTTACAGTAAGCTAAGCTTGTGGCTGCTTAGTAGTTTAATGCATTAACGTAAGAATTTTTAGATTATGTAGAAAGATTAATGGCTCAAGTGATTGAGTATAGTGGAGCCGAAACCTATGCTACAGGAACGGATCGGACTGCGAACGTGTTAGGCCCACAACCACAAACCTTGTGCCACAAACATGAACATCCCGATAAAGATTTTGCTATCGAATCTTACAGTAAACGACGGCGTTTTGAGGAAGAAAAATAGTTGTTTGTTTATGACCATGACAAAAATAAAAAATTTTTAAACAAAAGTCAATTTATTTATTTCACATTTGAGGTCTAGGACTACTTAGTTTAAAAAGGCTACTTCATAGCCTACCGTGTGTGAAATTATCAAGAAAAAAAAAGACAACTGATAAGTACAAAAGATCAAACCCCCGCGTCCAACTGACACAGCAGTGATCCTAGAAATCACTAGCGGGAACTAACTTGTTCACTTTGTGACAGATGTCCAAAGACGTAACTGCCAACCTGGTGTTGGTGGAGCGATTGTGTGCCAAACAATATAGTAGGGCGCCATATTACCGACGTAAAGTCAATATTTAGCAGTGTCAAAGAATTATAATAGGAGTTTAGTTTACACAGTTGGAAGATTTTGTAGTGTGGTTGTCAAAAGCTACTCTGTCATCAATAAAAACTCCAAGGATCCGTATACAGCGAGTGGAATGAAGCTAGACACCATTAATTGTGTATGGGGAATACGAATTTCCCTAGATACAACATTTCACACTTCAAATTATCCATCCCCATATCCAAGTCATGTTGCACTAAAATGTTTTTCCATTAGACGTTTAGCAATTATTTCGCAAGTTCGACTTAACACGAGGATAATTGAGGTTTTTAAATTGGTTCTTATTGCAATCGTACAAATCCACAATAAACATCGGATGGAAATGTTTCCCGAATTTTTAATAAGACGCAACTAGGAATTGGGTAACGTAAACCACTTGGTAAGAATTGGTGAGTCCATCGTATAAATCTTCTATAGGCAATATACCTATATTTCCTGCAATGAAACAACTAGGTGTAAATTCTTCTGAACTAAATACTGAAGGCAATGATAAAACGTGGCAATTGTATTCTAATTTTTGCACATACTCATTTAGTCTTACTGTAAGGTAATCGAAATTAAAATCTGACCTGTGAATTTCTCCTTGTCGAGGTTCAGTGATTCTTCCAGGCCTCCGGTTACAAAATTCCAAATACCACTGCCTAAGTTCTTCCACATCGAGACATCGTCTCTCAAATAAACGGTGCTGTGTAATACAGCTACCCTCTTCCAACACACTGTCCACTTGCTCATATTCCCTGCAGCAAGTGCATTCTTCTACAGTAGTCATTACTTGGCAAAAGCCACAAATACACCTACAAAAAATACATAGTTTTCAGGCTATGAGGATTAATACTAATTACATAAATAGTCCGATCTCCTTGTGTAAAAGGTATGAATCATTCTAGCCTGAATCACTTTTCACCTATCCTCGTAATTATGAAAATCAAGTAGTAATCGTACGTACCAGTCATTATTAAAAAGTCTCTCATTTCTCTCGGTATTTACTGCTGCAGCAAGCTGGCTTTCCCTTAAAACTTCTTCTGGCATCAAGGGTTCAAATTGGTATGGCTGAATACCAAGGCCCAAGTTTCCAATCCCGAGATCTTCATCTTCCGATAATTCTTCGTCTACTACACTCGAATCAAAGCTTAGATTAAGCCCGTCTTCAGAATAAGAATCTGATGACAATGAATAATATTCATCGTTTTCCGAGTCTGACATTTTAGTTCAAAATTAAAGACTATATCGCTCACCACTGACGGTCACGGTACTAATGCCGCGCGAATCTGAATAAATTAGGCTTAACGCGGCGCGCGCGGAGACACTAACAGGCTTCACGTGAGCGACATCTAGAGAGAAAATTTCTCCTCACTACGTCATCAAACGAAACAAAATTTTAACTAGGCCTTTTCCAAATACTCTACTTTGATTGCAATTTTATAAATTGCTACGAAACCAAATAAAAAAGTAAACATATCATAATAAACTAGATTTTTCAAGGATTTTTTTCGCATTTTAAGTTTGTGGGTGACGAAAATTATGTCACTAACACTTTAAGGGTGGTTTTAGAATCCATAAAATGAATCAGACATTCGGTGAAAAATTCTATATTTTTCCATAGACATAACATGGGAATTTTATAGAAAGTGGGGGGTCAACCCCGCAGGGATAGAAGGAAAACTATTCATTCGATACGTTTGGGAACCATCTTAAATGAAAGAGAACAGTTCATTGTAGCGCCTTTTTTTAGTGTCATTAAGACCAATTAAGTTTAAAGTGTTAGTGACATAATTTTCGTCACCCACAAACTTAAAATACGAAAAAAATCCTTGAAAAATCTAGTTTATTATGATATGTTTACTTTTTTATTTGGTTTCGTAGCAATTTATAAAATTGCAATCAAAGTTTTGTGTTTGGAAAAGGCCTAGTTAAAATTTTGTTTCGTTTGATGACGTAGTAAGGAGAAATTTTCTCTCTAGATGTCGCTCACGTGACGCCTGTTAGTGTCTCAGCGCGCGCCGCGTTAAGCCTAATTTATTCAGATTCGCGCGGCATTAGTAGACTCGGGAGTCTCGGGCGCGCGCGCTTGGCTTTTCCGCGAGATGCCGTGAGTGACGTAGCAACGAGAAAACCCGCCAAAAATCTTCTCCGCAAATTTGCTTATTGCCCCCCAAATTTCAAGTTTTCAAAGTGTTTTTTCTGTGTTTTCCTTCATATTTAAATATTAATCAAGCATATTTTTGGAATCAGAAGAGTTTAAACTCTCAAAAATGTAAGGTTTTCTTTAGATTTGAGATAATTTTTAAATCACGTCGCTATTCCTTTAAGTACTGATTTTATCATTATTAACATATACTTTGACTTACGTTGTTTTGGGTACTGGAATTACAGCGTTTTACCACTGTTAGAGACATTCATTTTAGCCCTAATTTTTTATATTGGACTTACGGCGTTTTTGTCGTGATTCACGCCGTTAAAGGGATATTAAGCAAGAAAAACATTGCGTTTGAGCTCTTGTAGGTGCTTGTAGGTGCTTGTGGATACTTGTAGGTGCTTGTGGGTACTTGTAGGTACTTGTAGGTGAGAGTGGGTACTTGCCCCGGGTGCTTGTTCCGGGTACTTGTGGGTGCTTGTTCCGGGTACTTGTGGGTGCTTGTTCCGGGTACTTGTGGGTGCTTGTTCCGGGTACTTGTGGGTGCTTGTAGGTAATTAAGGGTGCTTGTAGGTACTTATGGGTACTTGTCGGTAGTTGTGGGTGCTTGTAGGTAGTTGTGGGTGCTTGTAGGTACTTGTGGGTGCTTGTAGGTACTTGTGGGTACTTGTAGGTACTTGTGGGTGCTTGTAGGTACTTGTGGGTACTTGTAGGTACTTGTAGGTACTTGTGGGTGCTTCCAGGTACTTGCGATTACTTGTGGGTGCTTCTAGGTACTTGCGGGTACTTGTGGGTGCTTGTAGGTACTTGTGGGTGCTTGAAGGTACTTGTGGGAGCTTATGGGTACTTGTGGGTGCATGTAGGTACTTGTGGGTGCATGTAGGTACTTGTGGGTGCTTGTAGGTACTTGTGGGTCCTTGTGGGTGCTTGTAGGTACTTGTGAGTGCTTACCCCGGGTACTTGTGGGTGCCTGCCCCGGGTACTTGTAGGTAATTGTGGGTACTTGTGGGTGCTTGTAGGTGCTTGTAGGTACTTGTCGGTACTTGTGGGTGCTTGTAGGTACTTGTGGGTGCTTGTAGGTACTTGTGGGTGCTTGTAGGTACTTGTGGGTGCTTCTAGGTACTTGTGGGTACTTGTGGGTGCTTGTAGGTACTTGTGGGTGCTTGTAGGTACTTGTGGGTACTTGTGGGTGCTTGTAGGTACTTATGGGTACTTGTAGGTACTTTTGGGTGCTTGTAGGTACTTGTGGGTGCTTGTAGGTACTTGTGGGTGCTTGTCGGTACTTGTGGGTGCTTGTAGGTACTTGTGGGTGCTTGTAGGTACTTGTGGGTGCTTGTAGGTACTTGTGGGTGCTTCTAGGTACTTGTGGGTGCTTGTAGGTACTTGTGGGTGCTTGTAGGTACTTGTGGGTACTTGTGGCGGCTTGTAGGTACTTGTGGGTACTTGTGGGTGCTTGTAGGTACTTATAGGTACTTGTAGGTACTTTTGGGTGCTTGTAGGTACTTGTGGGTGCTTGTAGGTACTTGTGGGTGCTTGTAGGTACTTGTGGGTGCTTGTGGGTGCTTGTAGGTACTTGTGGGTACTTGTGGGTGCTTGCCCCGGGTACTTGTAGGTAATTGTCGGTACTTGTGGGTGCTTGTAGGTGCTTGTAGGTACTTGTCGGTACTTGTGGGTGCTTGTAGGTACTTGTGGGTGCTTGTAGGTACTTGTGGGTGCTTGTAGGTACTTGTAGGTACTTGTGGGTACTTGCGGGTACTTGCGGGTGCTTGTAGGTACTTATAGGTACTTGTAGGTACTTTTGGGTGCTTGTAGGTACTTGTGGGTGCTTGTAGGTACTTGTGGGTACTTGTGGGTGCTTGTAGGTACTTGTGGGTACTTGTGGGTGCTTGCCCCGGGTACTTGTAGGTAATTGTCGGTACTTGTGGGTGCTTGTAGGTGCTTGTAGGTACTTGTCGGTACTTGAGGGTGCTTGTAGCTACTTGTGGGTGCTTGTAGGTACTTGTGGGTGCTTGTAGGTACTTGTAGGTACTTGTGGGTACTTGCGGGTACTTGCGGGTGCTTGTAGGTACTTGTGGGTACTTGTGGGTGCTTGTAGGTACTTGTGGGTACTTGTGGGTGCTTGCCCCGGGTACTTGTAGGTAATTGTGGGTACTTGTAGGTACTTGTGGGTGCTTCTAGGTACTTGCGGGTGCTTCTAGGTACTTGCGGGTACTTGTGGGTACTTCTAGGTACTTGTGGGTACTTGTGGGTGCTTCTAGGTACTTGTGGGTACTTGTGGGTTCTTGTAGGTACTTGTGGGTACTTGTGGGCTCTTGTAGGTACTTGTGGGTGCTTGTGGGAGCTTATGGGTACTTGTGGGTGCTTGTAGGTACTTGTGGGTGCTTGTAGGTACTTGTGCGTACTTGTGGGTGCTTACCCCGGGTACTTGTGGGTGCTTGTAGGTACTTGTGCGTACTTGTGGGTGCTTACCCCGGGTACTTGTGGGTGCTTGCCCCGGGTACTTGTGGGTGTTTGTAGGTACTTGTGGGTGCTTGTAGGTACTTGTGGGTGCTCGTGGGTGCTTGTAGGTACTTGTGGGTGCTTGTATGTACTTGTGTTTGCTTGTGGGTACTTTTGGGTGCTTGTAGGTACTTGTGCGTGCTTGTAGGTACTTTTGGGTACTTGTAGTGCAACCGAAGTTTTAAAGTACGGGTAAACTACATAGCGTGGGAAAGTATTTTTCTCTCTAGGTTCTAAAAGGCTGGTTTACACGGGCCAAATTTCCGAATAATAAAGGCTGGTTTTCACTGACCAAAGGTTTCACAAAACCATAAAAAAATTCCCGAAAATGTTTCGGAAAGTAACTTAACAAAACGTTAAACTGTTTTCACTGAAACTTGTAGTGTTAGAGAGAGGAACGCGACTGATATATAACTTAACACTTTTTTTATAAAACCCGTAATGCACACATTTTAACATAGATTAGTTAAAATTGTAATGCGTAGATGTTAACATAGGTTAGTTAAAATTGTAATTAGACCACCTTTGGGCATTGTTCGACGGCAGACCGGCCGGCGCCGCTTACCAGTGTACCTCTCTTTCTTTGCTTAAGTTTTAACCCGTTAAAGTATGACAATACACTGAAAGGTAAAGCTTTCCCCATCCGATTCCATTTCTACCGTGTTTTTCACTTTTCGGTTTATTTGTTTTTACTTTGCGCGACCATCGGAGTGGCTAACCCCTCGACGCAACATACAATTTTATGGTATAACTCATGGTATGGTCAATATAAATATTTTGTACTATGTTAATTTATGTAAATAAGTAAATGGCAAATTAATGATTACAATTTATTATAAGTATTTGAATGATTAATGATAATAAATTAATTTCGTGAACTTAGAGTGGTAGTTGGTTTTTTTTTGTGCTTGACTATCGAAGGTGTTAGTATTTAAAGGGAGGCCGACGTGGTAAGTCGTCCTTATCCAAGTTTAGGTAAGATGATATAGCCAAGAGAAACAACACAAACCACAAATTTGTTCATTATTGATGTCCATTCCTAAATTATTGATGTCCGTTCCTAAATTATTGATATCCGTTCCTAAATTATTGATATCCGTTCCTAAATTATTGATATCCGTTCTTAAATTATTGATATCCGTTCCTAAATTATTGATGTCCGTTCCTAAATTATTGATGTCCGTTCCTAAATTATTGATATCCGTTCCTATATTATTGATGTCCGTTTCTAAATTATTGATGTCCGTTCCTAAATTATTGATGTCCGTTCCTAAATTATTGATGTCCGTTCCTAAATTATTGATATCCGTTCCTAAATTATTGATATCCGTTCCTAAATTATTGATATCCGTTCCTAAATTATTGATATCCGTTCTTAAATTATTGATGTCCGTTCCTAAATTATTGATGTCCGTTCCTAAATTATTGATGTCCGTTCCTAAATTATTGATATCCGTTCCTATATTATTGATGTCCGTTTCTAAATTATTGATGTCCGTTCCTAAATTATTGATGTCCGTTCCTAAATTATTGATGTCCGTTCCTAAATTATTGATGTCCGTTCCTAAATTATTGATGTCCGTTCCTAAATTATTGATGTCCGTTCCTAAATTATTGATATCCGTTCCTAAATTATTGATGTCCGTTCCTAAAATATTGATATCCGTTCCTAAATTATTGATGTCCGTTCCTAAATTATTGATGTCCGTTCCTAAATTATTGATGTCCGTTCCTAAATTATTGATGTCCGTTCTTAAATTATTGATGTCCGTTCCTAAATTATTGATGTCCGTTCCTAAATTATTGATGTCCGTTCTTAAATTATTGATGTCCGTTCCTAAATTATTGATATCCGTTCTTAAATTATTGATGTCCCTTCCTAAATTATTGATATCCGTTCCTAAATTATTGATATCCGTTCCTAAATTATTGATGTCCGTTCCTAAATTATTGATGTCCTTTCTAAAATTATTGATGTCCATTCCTAAATTATTGATGTCCGTTCTTAAATTATTGATATCCGTTCTTAAATTATTGATATCCGTTCTTAAATTATTGATGTCCGTTCTTAAATTATTGATATCCATTTTATGTGAATTTTGTCCGAAACGGCGCCCCATAAAAACGCTTCATAAGAACCAAATCCCGTGTAGTATTTTACTGATTTATTACTATTAATAAACTTTGTTACTGTAAACTTCTCTTTACCACGCAATAACAATAACTCAAATTCATTTCTTAGGAGTTTTTGTTTACGCGGTGTATATGGTGTATAAGTGGATTTCAATGATATTCCACTACTTGCTTTTGATGATGACACTCTCAAATAACAGCTGCACCAACTTGGGGTTGAACTTCCGGAGTTGGTAGTGGTTCTTCAGGATGATTAGGATAGGTACGCAATTGATTAAGTTCCTCTGGATCAACATGTAATGCTTCCATTTCTTCCAACAACTGTGTTCTATCTTTTGGACTCATATGTCCAAATGCTTCTTTAGGAACTGTTTGGCTACGAGTAGGGGAATGCGGCATTGCATCCAAAACTTTTGTATTTTCAAATATTGATGGAATCGCCAATGGCTTGAGACGTTTACATTGAGAACCAATAGTTGGAAACTAGTCTGTCTGTAGAAAGTGTTTGGAGCAAATTCGTGAACTATTCAGGTCTAGTGGTTTAGTTCCTACCCCAGCTGCTATAGCGCCTAACCATTTCTGTCTCATAACTTTATCTCGAGGGTAGGCGTGGTAAGAAATGTAACTTTGACTGTTTCTAAAGACTTCTATGACACAACGGTTGTTAATCTTGGAAATTTTGACTAATCTTGAGTTACAACTATTATATTTAAACTAAATCTTACGAATTGTACATTATATAATGCAATTTCTCCAAACTGTGGCAATATACTACACTGTCAGCAACTAAACTGTCAATATTGAGCCAAGGCTTAACGTGTTAACTTGCTTTTTTCCTGTTTTTAAAGGCGAAAGTATATTTTCAATCATTTGAAATCGTTTTTAATCGTGAAAAATACCTTAAAGCAGACATTTCAAAGATGTTTTCTCTTCTAGGACGAAATAATTACGCGTAAAACTCGTTTACCGACGATTTTTCCCCGCTAACTCGTAAAAACAAGCAGAAATGTAAAAAAAAATCTTTCCGTTTTTGGCGCCCTCTGATTGGCTATGGTCATTTAATAGTTCGAAAATTCGCCGCTAAACCTAGTGGTGCTGATCAGGAATAAGGCTAATTAGCAAGAGTTAGGTTCAAGTAACTTCCAAACGGGTTGGCGTACGACAAAATGTCATACCACAGTTTCGCCTTATATTGGTCCCAGGAACCCAAATACTTTCGCTCCTACGTCCATTTCAGATACACCCTGTATAATCAGAGGAATTACCACGTAACATACCCATAATGGAGATTCACAAAAATCATCAAAAATTTGGGAACGCATTTCAAAATTAATAAGACTTTTGTAATTTCGTTCAAGTAGTTTGAAAGTTATGTTATATTCACGGCGCGTATCATTAAACTTTGCAGTCAATCCCCTACATTAAAATGCCTTTACGCGTTTTTGATAGCGCAAGTTCGCATCCAGAGGGATACATTGAAGCTCTAACATCAAATGCCAGATTTCATGGGTAGAAATAATAAATAAGCAAGGTTGATTACATCAAAAAAATCTTCTCCGTAATATAAAAAGGAAGATAAACGAATTATAAACGAATTATACATAGTTTACACCTAAGGGGGTTACACCATTTTATCCCCTAATTCATCCCCTGTTCCTCGCCCCGTACAGGGCTGCCAGTCTACGTAGAGTGTAAGTTAGCAGACGGCTTTAAGTTTCCCCAATCTAACAATCATTATTGGAACTTTTAATTTAGTGGCTGCTCATATGCAACCAAATTTACAGTCTAAGTTAACAATATTTCAAGAGTTCTTGGTCACTCTTTTAAGACTACGACTCGACTTGGATGTGCAAGACCTTGCTTATAGATTTCAAGTTTCTGTAGCTACTATTTCACGCATAACTGAAAAGTGGCTCGATAATATAACCGTTCGACTCGATGCTTTAATTAAATGGCCATCTCGAGATGAATTGTACCTAACAATGCCCAACAGTTTTAAGGAAGCGTTTGGTAAAAAGGTGGCAGTAATTATCGATTGCTTTGAAATTTTCATAGAAAGGCCCTCGTCGCTTGGTCAAATTATAAGCACCATAACACAATGAAATTTCTGATAGGTGTTACGCCTCAAGGATCGGTTTCATTCATATCAGAAGCATGGGGGGGACGTGCATCCGATAAACACATAACTGAAGAGTGCGAAATTTTAAAAAACTTATTGCCAGGGGATTTAATCCTAGCAGATCGTGGCTTTAACATAGGCGAATCTGTGGGGTTTTATTGCGCTGAAGTTGCAGTTCCAGCCTTCACGAGAGGGAAAAACAGCTAAGTGCTAAGGAAATTGGTTACACCAGAAAGATTGCCAATGTAAGAATTCATGTTGAACGACTAATAGGACATGCACGAAATAAAGTCTGTTGCTCACTTCTAAATACTTGCAACTCTGTTGTTTCATTTCATTAAACTAACATTCTTACTAGCTATTTTATGTATTTTATGTGCTTACATCTTACATTACTAATTAATGGAACTAAATAAAATTTTAAAAATTACTTTTATTATTTTTTCTTTACTTTTCATTTTTTGGATTTAGGTCTACCTTTAGGTCGTGTACATGTTTCTTTACATTCGGGGCAGTACCAGTATTTGGTGGTAGGGGCTTTGCGAATGCCTAGGCATTTAAAATGAAACCATTTTCGTTGACAACTTTCATTGTCACACGCGACCATTTTATAACTTTCGCCTTTATCACAGTAACAGTACTTGGCAGACTGAACTGGCTGGACATTGTTCAGTGTATTGATTGCTAAAGTTTGAATACCATTGCGAGTAACCTTCATGGTAAAATAATTGCACACTAGTTCCGGTAAAAGACAATTATCAAAGAAAAATTCCGCTTTTTTTAGGGTTTCTGACCAAAAATTTTGATTTAGGAGAATTCGCTCAATTTTAATACCCTGTGGACTCCAAACAACAAAGTCTGAATATTGCACATCACTTATCACAATTTGAGCTTGTACTTGATAATAGTACCCGTGCTTCTGATCCAATTTGTGTTCTTTTGTATTTTCGCAAAATTTTAACGGGGAATTTTTTGATAGAACAAATTCATCCATGGAGATATTTTTAGCCGAAAAAGAGCATTTTACCTCTAAAACCCCAGATCCGCAACAATCACATGAAATTAATCTGTCTGGAGAAGCTCCCATGAATGGATATTTTGGATTAATAATCAATCCCGATTTTGTAACGTTTAGGTTATCATGATGCTGCTGATTTTCTAAAACATATTGTTTTACAGCATTTTCTTCATTTTCAGTTCCCCATTTCGTAGCTGCTGAGCAAAAACTAACATCAGGGTGACAAATAGATTTTAGTAGAGATATAGAAGGGTTTGAAGCATTGGCGTGGCATGATGCTTTTAACTTTGATGCTGTAATTCTTCCTGCTCTTTGACTAAACCAATCACGACTTTTAGCCTGCTCTATCGTCTTTTTTTCAATATTCTCTGCATCTTCTTCTGTAATTTGTATTTTCTTCTTTGCTTCTCGGCATAGTTCTAATACCTTATTTAAAGGTAAATTTTCGGCCTCAGGATTACGTAGAATCTTCAACGGTGAAGGTAAATCTATCGCTTTTGGAACAAATTTCTGATTGTAGGGAGTAGTTATTGAAAGTATTACAGGCTTAGACCCTGAATTGGCTAGTATCTTGAAATAATTCTGCAGTTCTTCCTTGGTGGCGGGTGGGACTTCTCGAACTTTCTTCTCTTTATGCCTTCGGCTCTTGTTTGAATCATTATCCATCAAGAGTCGATCGAGCTTTTTCTTTCTTTGTTTTGCAGAAGTAAAGTCAATTTCACATGCCCGCTTGAATGGTACTTGCTTCACATGTGGCACTAACCACTGGTTTAGTTTTTCAGTACATGATTCTTTTTGCAGCAGTGTAACTCCGGCATCAATAAGGAAAAGCACAGCTCCCACATGTGAACAAGATTCCCCCATTCCTGCCATACAGGTGCAATGGGCGTTTATAATCTCACCATTTTCTCTTGCTAAAATCCAATTGTATAAATAATCGTCATTGGCTCTTTGAGAGTGTTTCACCTGAATGTTTCAATTGTATCGTGATTAAAAATACAATTACTAAAGATGGGCATGCCGAAACTTACCATTCCCAAGAGAAGTACAAGCCCTTTGTCCATTTTCTTTACAAAAACCTTTTTAATGTTGCCGCTAGTTAAAAAGGTATGCGACTCCATACTCTTATGGTTTTTCATTTCTTTTAGGGTAACTGAATTTGTCGTGTGCAGCAAATACATAGTAATATCAGCGAATTGAATTCTAGGCCATTGAGAGGCATCGACTGATAAATTATTTATGTTTTCTTTATAAGGATCAAACCCTACGAACTTTAAGTATTTGTTTTGATAAATTAGTTTGTCTTCATCCACAAGGTTATCGAAATAACGCTGATAAAACTCTTTGCTTTTGTTTGAACACATTTTAAAACAATTAAAACGCCGATTGAAAGTTAAGCCTTGGTCCCTATGGTAAATTCTACTTCTTTGATCGGGAAACTTAAAGCCGTCTGCTAACTTACACTCTACGCAGACTGGCAGCCCTGTACGGGGCGAGGAACAGGGGATGAATTAGGGGATAAAATGGTGTAGCCCCCTTAGGTGTAAACTATGTATAAACAATCGCAGAGAACAAATATTTACAGAACAAAAATGAATAAAATTTGCCGTTTGGTAGTTCTATCTACGTCATTGAATTAAACAGAAACTCGTACATGGAATAACGCGAGTGCATTTGATTTGAAACAAAGTGCCACATTTTAGCAACATCGCGTACTGGTCTGTAGTAGTAATAGTAGTAGTACTAGAAGTCGTACCTCGATCGTTAATTTTAAAGGGAGGTAAAATACTACACGTATAAAGCGAAATCGTTTGTATAAAACAATGTATTTGTCTACACTATGCCTGCATTATCAAAATGGTAATCTTATATACTGCAGCGGTATATTCTTTCGCACGGTTGTCCTCGCCGGTATCCTCCCAATGAACCAAATTCACATTCGACCAAAATGCACCAAATAAGATACGAAACGAGTGGAATGGCGGGTTTCGTACCACTGCGATATACGTACAACCACAAGGAGAATAATCAACATCAAAGTCATATCTCAGACCTTTAACCGTAGCTTCTAGTTCTGAAAGTTGTGACGATGAGCCTTTTTACCTTCCCAACCGAGCTCGCGTGAACCAAAGGGAATATACCAAGAGGAGCAGAAAGTTTAGCCTTTCACAAGGCTTTTGAAAAGCCCAGCCACGGTTTTGGAGTAACTAGATCCGGTTTTTGTTGATTGGCTAAGCAGCGACGCCTTTTATTGGGTAAATTATGTCGACTGCTTAATTTTGGTGATGGCAAAGCCTGGGTTGATCTCTGGTTTGAACGTTGACGTACAAAAGGTAATTTTTAGTAGACGACATAGCCACGTGATCAACCGGAACTAGTTCCTCCAAATTCAGAGCCTCTCCCTATTTACAAAGTTTCTGCTCCTCTTGGTATATTCTCTTTGCGTGAAATGAGAGAAAAAATTCGAAAACTTCGACCACAGCCGAGAACGAGCTTTTGAAGCAGCTCTCCATAGCGGTGGAGACTCGAACTAACGTAGGCGGGGCTGATTTTAGGCTGAGTAAGTTCAAGCATGGAGGGTTCCTCCATGTGAGTGGTGTTTACATTTTTACGGCGACTGCGTATCGTGTGGCGTCCTAATGTTTTTTAAAGACTGCATTTAATTTAAAATAATGGATAAATTAGAAGCCTAAGCTAAAGAGATAAAAGATAAAGCAAAATTCGAAATTCATATTAAAAAAAATCCATTTCGTTATTTTAACAGGATCCGCCAAATAAAAAACTGCTAAGATCTCCGACTACTTATAAGCCGAATAGCTCATCACTTGCAGAATAAACCTTCAATCCAAAAATTGAAGTTTCGTGCCTATCAGGGGGGGGGAGAAATATTTTTAGCGGGACCCAGCTTTCCGTGGCAGACTTTAGTTGGGGCCATAAAAAGTGTGCGGAATTGGACTATAAATCTCGAAAATTGTGCGGAAATGGGCATCCTCGCCTTGGGGTACAACGTAGATTTAAAATAATCTGCATTTTGCGAAAATATTAAAGTAATTCGCTATTACTAAGCAATTTAAACTTTGCTTTGGAGTTTCACATTGATGTTCATTATTGGCATTTAGTTTCACAATGTTATCATTTCACTATTCTCTTGTGCTAGGTTAGGTTTTGTATGTAGAAGTAGGGTCTTCGTGCCGGTCCCAAAACATACAGTGGAAGGCAGGGTGGAGCGTGGAGCGAGGAGTGTGGAGCGTGGAGCACAGTACAGTGGAAGGCAGCGTGGAGCACAGTGTATGGAGGAGCGTACGGAAGGGGTGGGGGTGGATACAAGATGGCGGATGAGACTTTGTACGTAACCCTTTTGATTGACACACCCCTCTCTCAGACCTGCAAGTGGGCGTTTATGATTGACTCACCCCTCTCATCCCCGCACCTGTAAGGGGTGTTTTTGATTGACAGGTCAATGAAGCGTGTTCGATTCTCGGATTTAGAAGTACATACATTGGAGTATGAAGATAGGGTGAATTATGATTTAAGAAATAAACAGTATTTTAATATGTTAATTAGATTAAAATTTGAACCATTAATTTCTCCGGTATTAATCAAATGGTTAAGGGGGTATGAAACTCCAGATGACGTTGGGGAAAATAAAGAATCCCCAAAAAACCCGACTGGGGAAAAATGGTACCATAGTACATGCAATACCGTACGAAGATAGGTTGAATTATGAATTAAGAAATAAATTTAAATAAAAATTTAGGAGACGAATAAAAATGAAATTGAAATTGTAACTTTTAATTAATTTACTTTTATTTTTCCTACTTTTTTTTTCATAATTAATGGTTGATGTAAGCTACCTCTAAATTTTCAATTACATTATTTGATATTAAACCACTAATTTGTTTAATTATGTTAGTCTCCAGGTCTGCCACCTGCCTCATTCCCTCTCCATCAGTAGAGTTTAACTCCCTAGAATCGCGTCTACGTAAACAGTACGAATACACTGCAGTCTGGATGCTAAAGATAATACAAGTTAATTTAAAGTTATTGGAAATATAAGTCTAATTAAATTGTTAGTGAAAACTATGGGATAATGTTTATATACCTGTACCCGTCGCAGTTCGGTACAATGTACGTTCCAGTAGGAGAATAAACCCCATCCTCGTTTCTTTCAGGGCTGAATAGAAATAACATATAAATAATCTCGATAACACTAACGATATAATTTAGCAATTTAACGTACCGAGGGTGTATTTGTCCCGCTACAATGTCCTCGAGGGTCATTAAAAAATGAGGAACTCCTTCCACCCCAACGCTCGGAAACAGAAGTTGACGGATTAAATTAATTATTCTAAAATACACAATAATTAGCAATCTAAAACCTAACACCATAAATATATATGACAGCGATATATTTACTTGAACCTGTCACAGTTCATAACGTAAGAATTAATGAACGCATCGGAGTTTTGATAGTCTACTAGCTCCACCCTAATTGGATTTAAGTAATGTCTAGTGTTAATGCTAATTTAGATAACAAGTCAACTCAAAAGTCATAGGGTGTTAATATGGAGTCTGCTTCAGACTCATTGTCTTCATTTTCAACCACAAAGTTAAACACGACATTATCATCATCGTCATCATCGCTAATGCCGATGAAATTTGGAGTATTGACATCCTCGGAGTTATATTCATCCGTGGGCCATTCGGAATACAACGGAAATCTTCCCGCGACCATATTGATAAATTTAGTTTAAATTGCGGAAAAAAGCTATTCTATCCCCTTGAGGTAAAATGAACGTTGTGACCAAATTTTCAAAATTGTCCATGTCCCATGTAGTGTGTGGTATGAAAACCTCTAAACCTTCCACGAATTTTCTCCAAAATCACAATAGAACTTCAAACAATTAGTATGAATTATAGTGTTAAAAACTCAACACTTACCAATCCCTAAACCCTTGTGAGGATAACCCCCCCCCCCAAAAAAACCCGAAACGATAAGAAATCAGACATCTTTAAATAGGTGAATGCCCACGTGTTAGAACTATATTGCTAACTGAAAGAATACGGTACGTATCCGACCCCTCGTTTCGAACCACCTTTGCGACGAAGCCGCGTACGTCATCATTCAGCTGGACTTCCCACGTCGATTTAACTTCTCGACCGAGAGTTTAAACATCCTTGATCTATGGCACATCACGATTGGAAATCAGGCGGTAGCCCGCCGATGGGCAAGTTATTAAGAAAATCGTACCTATTACTATGGTTTAAGATGGGGTAGCTTGGGTTTCTTAATGTAGAGCGTAGTTTTGACAGAGGGAGTTGATACGTCGAGGAATCATGTTGAGTTTACACTACCTAGAAAGTAATCCGAATTGGAATGAAGTTGTCAACCACCTCAATACAAATACGATGCTCTTTTCGTATTACACCAAGTTTGAACCAAGTGAGATGGATGACGTCTGAAGTCCGAAATATTTTGTTATATTGCGACGTAAAAACTTAAAAACCTGGAAAACACACGGAGAAAGACACTGTTAAGGTTGACAATATTTTTAGCCAATGAGAAAATTAGGAAAGGATGACCAGGCATAAATAACGCTGGGAAAGATTAAAAAAACCGTAAAATACGCGAAGAGTTGAAACTATTTTAAAACAAATAAAAAGAGTTGCTAAAAGGGTAAAACGTTGTCGAAAGTGTTGTTAAATGACTAAATCTTGGTTGAAAGTGTTGTCAAAAGAATAAAAAGTCGTTAGAAAGGGTTGATAAATGAGAAAAATATGGACGAATGTGTTGACAAATGACTAAAAGGTAGCCGAAAATGTCGTTAAATGACTAAAACATTAATGAAAATGTCGTTAAATGACTAAAGTGTGATAGAAAATGATGTCAAATGATTAAAAAGTGGTAGAAAGTGTCGTTCAATGATTTAAATATGAATGAAAATGTAAATAAACGACTCTAATATTAAAGAAAATGATGCTAAATGACTAAAAAGCGCTTTGAAGTGTTGTTAAATGACTTAATAGGGCTAGAAAGTGTCGTTAAATGACCAAAACGTGGTTGAAAGTGTCGTTAAATTAATAAAAAGTGGATTAAAATTTAGTTAAGTGAACATTGAGTGCCTGAAAATGTTGCTCAAAGACTAAAAAGTGGTTGGAAGTGTTGTCAAATGAGTAAAAAGTAGTTGTATGGGTTGTTAAATGAATAAAAAGTGGTGAAAAGTGTTATTAGATGAATAAAATTGGATTGATTGTGTTGTTAAACGAATAAAATGTGTTTGAAAATGTTGTTCATAGACTAAAAAGTTGTTGACGGTTTTGCTAAATAAGTAAAAAGTGGTTCAAAGTGTTGTTAAATAAACTAATCGTGGTGGAAATTGTTGTTAAATGAATAAAAAGACGATAGGTTGAAAAATGAGAAAATGATGGATGAGTGTGTCGATGTACGACTAAAAAGAGGTCGACAGTGTAGTTAAAGCACTATAATATGATAGATATGATGTAACATGACTAAAAATAGTGGTAGGAAGTGTCGTTCAATGGCTTAAATATGAATGAAAATGTGAATAAATGACTATAATATAAAAGAAAATGATGCTAAATGACTGAAAAGCGCTTTTAAGTGTTGTTAAATGACTGAAAAGTGCTAGAAAGTGTCGTTAAATGACCAAAACGTGGTTGAAAGTATCGTTAAATTAATTAAAAGTGGAAGAAAATTTAGTTAAATGAACATTGAGTGCCTGAAAGTGTTGTCAAATGAGTAAAACGTAGTTGCATGTGTTATTAATTGAATACAATGTGGTGGAAAGTGCTATTATATGAATAAAAGAGGGTTGATTGTGTTGTTAAACGAATAAGAAGTGCTTGATAATGTTGTTCAAAGTCTAAAAAGTGGTTGACAGTTTTGTTAAAAGTAAAAATGGTTCAAAGTATTGTTAATTAAATTAATCGTGGTTGAAATTGTTGTTAAATGAATAAAAAGTCGATAGTTTGATAAATGAGAAAATGATGGATGAGTGTGTTGATAAACGACTATAAAGTGGTCGAAAGTGTAGTTAAAGCACTACAGTATGATAGAAATTGATGTTAAATGACTAAAAATGGGTTTGAAGTGTCGTTAAAAGACTAAAAATTTTGTTGGAAGTGTCGTTAAATGATTAAAATGTGAAAGAAAATGTCGTTAAATGATTAAAATGTGAAAGAAAATGTCGTTAAATAACTAAAATAAGAATGAAGATGTGGTTAAATGAATATAATATAAAAGAAAAATGATGCTTAATGACTAAAAATCGGTTCGAAGTGTCGTTAAATGACAAAAAGTGGTTGAATGTGTCAGTAAATTAATAAAATGTTTTTAAAAATGTCGTTAAATGAACATCAATTACCTGAAAATGTTGTTTAAAAACTAAAACTTGGTTCACAGGTTTGTTAAATGAGTAAAAAGTAGTTGCAAGTGTCGTTATATGAATTAAAAGTGGTTGAACGTGTCATTAGAGGACTTAGTAGGGTCTTCGTGCCGGTCCCAAAACATACAGTGGAAGGCAGGGTGGAGCGTGGAGCGAGGAGTGTGGAGCGTGGAGCACAGTACAGTGGAAGGCAGCGTGGAGCACAGTGTATGGAGGAGCGTACGGAAGGGGTGGGGGTGGATACAAGATGGCGGATGAGACTTTGTACGTAACCCTTTTGATTGACACACCCCTCTCTCAGACCTGCAAGTGGGCGTTTATGATTGACTCACCCCTCTAATCCTCGCACCTGTAAGGGGTGTTTTTGATTGACAGGTCAATGAAGCGTGTTCGATTCTCGGATTTAGAAGTACATACATTGGAGTATGAAGATAGGGTGAATTATGATTTAAGAAATAAACAGTATTTTAATATGTTAATTAGATTAAAATTTGAACCATTAATTTCTCCGGTATTAATCAAATGGTTAAGGGGGTATGAAACTCCAGATGACGTTGGGGAAAATAAAGAATCCCCAAAAAACCCGACTGGGGAAAAATGGTACCATAGTACATGCAATACCGTACGAAGATAGGTTGAATTATGAATTAAGAAATAAATTTAAATAAAAATTTAGGAGACGAATAAAAATGAAATTGAAATTGTAACTTTTAATTAATTTACTTTTATTTTTCCTACTTTTTTTTTCATAATTAATGGTTGATGTAAGCTACCTCTAAATTTTCAATTACATTATTTGATATTAAACCACTAATTTGTTTAATTATGTTAGTCTCCAGGTCTGCCACCTGCCTCATTCCCTCTCCATCAGTAGAGTTTAACTCCCTAGAATCGCGTCTACGTAAACAGTACGAATACACTGCAGTCTGGATGCTAAAGATAATACAAGTTAATTTAATGTTATTGGAAATATAAGTCTAATTAAATTGTTAGTGAAAACTATGGGATAATGTTTATATACCTGTACCCGTCGCAGTTCGGAACAAAGTACGTTCCAGTAGGAGAATAAACCCCATCCTCGTTTCTTTCAGGGCTGAATAGAAATAACATATAAATAATCTCGATAACACTAACGATATAATTTAGCAATTTAACGTACCGAGGGTGTATTTGTCCCGCTACAATGTCCTCGAGGGTCATTAAAAAATGGGGAACTCCTTCCAACCCAACGCTCGGAAACAGAAGTTGACGGATTAAATTAATTATTCTAAAATACACAATAATTAGCAATCTAAAACCTAACACCATAAATATATATGACAGCGATATATTTACTTGAACCTGTCACAGTTCATAACGTAAGAATTAATGAACGCATTGGAGTTTTGATAGTCTACTAGCTCCACCCTAATTGGATTTAGGTAATGTCTAGTGTTAATGCTAATTTAGATAACAAGTCAACTCAAAAGTCATAGGGTGTTAATATGGAGTCTGCTTCAGACTCATTGTCTTCATTTTCAACCACAAAGTTAAACACGACATTATCATCATCGTCATCATCGCTAATGCCGATGAAATTTGGAGTATTGACATCCTCGGAGTTATATTCATCCTTGACCATTCGGAATACAACGGAAATCTTCCCGCGACCATATTGATAAATTTAGTTTAAATTGCGGAAAAAAGCTATTCTATCCCCTTGAGGTAAAATGAACGTTGTGACCAAATTTTCAAAATTGTCCATGTCCCATGTAGTGTGTGGTATGAAAACCTCTAAACCTTCCACGAATTTTCTCCAAAATCACAATAGAACTTCAAACAATTAGTATCAATTATAGTGTTAAAAACTCAACACTTACCAATCCCTAAACCCTTGTGAGGATAACCCCCCCCCCCAAAAAAAAACCCGAAACGATAAGAAATCAGACATCTTTAAATAGGTGAATGCCCACGTGTTAGAACTATATTGCTAACTGAAAGAATACGGTACGTATCCGACCCCTCGTTTCGAACCACCTTTGCGACGAAGCCGCGTACGTCATCATTCAGCTGGACTTCCCACGTCGATTTAACTTCTCGACCGAGAGGTTAAACATCCTTGATCTATGGCACATCACGATTGGAAATCAGGCGGTAGCCCGCCGATGGGCAAGTTATTAAGAAAATCGTACCTAATACTATGGTTTAAGATGGGGTAGCTTGGGTTTCTTAATGTAGAGCGTAGTTTTGACAGAGGGAGTTGACACGTCGAGGAATCATGTTGAGTTTACACTACCTAGAAAGTAATCCGAATTGGGATGAAGTTGTCAACCACCTCAATACAAATACGATGCTCTTTTCGTATTACACCAAGTTTGAACCAAGTGAGATGGATGACGTCTGAAGTCCGAAATATTTTGTTATATTGCGACGTAAAAACTTAAAAACCTGGAAAACACACGGAGAAAGACACTGTTAAGGTTGACAATATAACTTAACTGTAGCATTCGTTTTTGAACAGCTTATGTATTACCATTCAAAAATTAATCTTTATCCCATTCAATTTTGAATAACCACCTTGCGCTAATGAAGCGTTCAGTTATGGTAGTTATGGCGTTCTTTAGGTTATATAAGTATTAAAAGAAGAGCGTTTTAGACGTTCAAATAACAAATTTTTGGCATTCAGACGGAATGTTTATGGCGTTCAAACGAGATTGTTTTTGACGCTCAAATGAGAGCGTTATGGGCGTTCACATGAGAGTGTTTTTGGGGTTTAAACGAGTGTTTTTGGCTTGAAAACAACATTATGAGAAAAACAGCGTTCAATGGGTATTCAAAAGTGAGCGCAATTGTTCATTATTGAACAGTTTGGAAATGTCAAGCGTTCAATCAGGAAAGGTGTGTAGTATCATCCAAGATCTTGGGTATCAAAACAAAACTTTCAATAAAAATCCAATAATATCTCAACAATTTACTGTGACTTGCTTATTTACCCTGAATTAAATATATATTTGTCTGTGTAAACATCATTATATAATAATATCAAAGTAAAGGTTACGGATTATGGTGTATTTCACCATTCCCTTATATTTACATAGGCCTTCAAATCGGTTGATAATGTAATACATACTCCTTTATAATTGGAGGGAACTTGATAATGAACACGTCCCTTAAAAGTGGAGTCTCTCTTCATATAATTGAATTATTATTTAACACAACGATTAATGTATATGTGTTTCAAGTCCACCCGCCCCGAGAAGATGTACTAGCTTTAAACACATTAGATTTCTTCCTTATCAGTGCCTACATTTAATATAGTATGGTCTGCCATAAGGAATTCAAAAATGAAATTTGAAATCGAACTTCTCTATTCAAAATTCAACGCTACAACTGTTAAGTTTCGATGCTTCATCAAACGCTTGTCCACCATGTATTGTTGAATGGTGAACTGCTCAATTTTGAACGTAAGCAATTGGATATGAACGCTCGATCAAATTCTCCGTTGTTGCTCAATAATGATTGCAAAAACATACAATATTACACGTTTAATTTTTAATTTAAATTTGAACAGTTTCGTGCTTAAATTTACACGATATACTAACCTCTTACGCACCGTTCAAATATGAATGTTTGAGCATTTAATTTTGAACAATAGTGTTCTGTTCAAATTTGAATGCAAAGAAATTATTCAAATTTGAACGCAAAGAAACTATTCAAATTTGAACGTTAAAGCGTACCACCACAGTGTCGGGGCTATGCACGGCTAAGCATTCAAAGATGAACCTCACTTTTTTACAGTGTACACTACCTAGAAAGTAATCCGAATTGGGATGAAGTTGTCAACCACCTCAATACAAATACGATGCTCTTTTCGTATTACACCAAGTTCGAACCAAGTGAGATGGATGACGTCTGAATTCCGAAATATTTTGTTATATTGCGACGTAAAAACTTAAAAACCTGGAAAACACACGTAGAAAAACACTGTTTTAAGGTTGACAATATTTTTAGCCAATGAGAAAATTAGGAAAGGATGACCAGGCATAAATAACGCTGGGAAAGATTAAAAAAACCGTAAAATACGCGAAGAGTTGAAACTATTTTAAAACAAATAAAAAGAGTTGCTAAAAGGGTAAAACGTTGTCGAAAGTGTTGTTAAATGACTAAATCTTGGTTGAAAGTGTTGTCAAAAGAATAAAAAAGTCGTTAGAAAGGGTTGATAAATGAGAAAAATATGGACGAATGTGTTGATAAATGACTAAAAGGTAGCCGAAAATGTCGTTAAATGACTAAAACATTAATGAAAATGTCGTTAAATGACTAAAGTGTGATAGAAAATGATGTCAAATGATTAAAAAGTGGTAGAAAGTGTCGTTCAATGACTTAAATATGAATGAAAATGTGAATAAACGACTATAATATTCTACAGGGCCGGTAGGCCCTTGTAGATATGACTTGATACCCGTTTGTAATGCTAAACGAAAAAATCACCTTTTTAGGGTTAGCGTCCCATAGAAAAAGCACTACATTTTACCCG
Organism: Phalangium opilio; assembly: GCF_054372755.1. Taxonomy (NCBI): domain Eukaryota; kingdom Metazoa; phylum Arthropoda; class Arachnida; order Opiliones; family Phalangiidae; genus Phalangium; species Phalangium opilio. The sequence goes on from NW_028324173.1 coordinate 5,091,247, forward strand.
GTTTTTTGGGGAAATTGTCATAGGCGATACGGAAAAACTACAGCGAAGTTAGTTTTCGGAATACTTTCAAATTAACAAGAATTTACTAAATGAGAAACTTACCTGCTTAGATTTTAAATAATTGAAGTCTAATTTTTGTAATTTAACTAATTAATTATGCCTCGAATTCCCTATTTCATAGCAGACGACAGTAAGTAAGTTTATTTCATAGCAGCATAGCCCACTCGATCCGCGCTCCCGGACGCTGCGCTGCTCTAGCGCGAGCAGCTTGCGTCGTGACGCGCGTGATCGAGTGGGCTATGATAGCAGACGACAGTAAGGCAACGCTAATTATTTTTTTGATATTTCATCCGAGCTCTCACACCGTTATTTGGATTTTATAATGAACTATAACGCCCTTTAAAACCAAAATTGTTTTTATCAGGTCCAATTTTCGTCTAAAAAAGTAATTCAGGTAAATAATTACAGTTAATAGAGGTTTTAATATCGTTTGAAGTAATTTTTCGACGTTCGTTTTGGCCAAGGCTTAAGTTGAATTTTGGTAAGTCTGTGTAATATACTCTTTATAGCGTCTTTCGTCCTTTAAGATTATAAAAAAAGCTGATTTCCAGCTCTGTTTTGGAATTTGATATAGTCTGCTTCGTTTCATGCTAGAAACATATCCTAAGTTCCTAACCCTAGGTTTTACACTTTAAAATACTACTGGAAAGATGACAAAAGTGTTTTCGCTTGGCAGTTAAGACAGTGGTGTTTACGTAAGCGCAGTTAATTCAACACTTCCATATGAGGTATACAGGGTTTCATTATTTTTAAATTATGAATTAATTTTAGTTGGCTATTCTCATTGAGCATTCATATGTTAGACCGCAATTTCCGATTTTTGTGGTCTCCCAAGTCTCCAAAACTTTAAGTTTTACATTTTAGGGCAAATTATTATAATAATCAAGAATATATATAGATCATCAAGGGTATAAATAGGCAACCTAAGGCCCATTTGATTTATGATGTAATAGATCATGTTAGGTTTAGATACAGGGTTAAGCTTATGTTAGGCTAGGTTGTTATGAGCGGCTAAATGTTCACCTGTTTTTGGAATTATCAAGTTTTATCAACTGAATATATTTCCCCTGTTCCAAAATTTTACTAAATTGGATTTGTTTTTACCCCTGATTGTTGCTAATTATCTTGTTTATTGCCACAAATTTTCTAAAAAAAGGTATTTTAGCTTCTTTCTACCCTAAAAAGAGGCGCACTTTTAGCCATAATCAATGCACTTATTTAAAAAGTAAACAGTTCTACGAAATTAACTTTACGATTTTGAAAAGGCTATTAATTTTATTTAATACTCACTAATATCTCGTGCCATCATTATAATTAATGCATGACAAACCAAAGATGATTTCGATTTATATTTTATTAAAAACCGCTAATAGCATTTTCGGTTCCTTAGATAATAGGGACGAGAAATAACATTTTCAGCCTGTTAAGAGTTGACTACTGCCTTAAGACTGAAGTGACAGATATTATACAAAAACGTCTTGGTTTGGACCAAGACCGAAAAAACCAACGATATGAGTGAGGTTTATCAATTGACTGAAGTTCAGATATTGAAATTTTTCTTTAAGTATTTTTGGTAGTTTAATCCTTAATCACTATTTAATTCAATCAACTGATTTTACTCTTAATCGATCTATTCCCTCTAAATTTATTCAAAAAATTGCATATCTCCGCTTTTTCAAGAACAATTCCATTTTCCGAAAACATTTTATCATGAAATTAATTGTTTTGAAGGGATTTCATATCGATGTTCCTTAACTTGTAAGCACCTTGACGGACATTGGTTTAAATGTTAGTGGCTTGAAAAATTTTCAAGTTTGCACCAAAAAATGTTTTTTCAACGGTTACAATTTGTTGAGAAGACTGATATTCGATAAAATATGATTAAGAGTAATTTATTTTGCTCGGACTAATAAAATAATGTCGTTTATCAAAGGAAAAGGAACAAATTTTGTCCCATGTGGTACCTTTTAGTAGGTAGCTCTCCTTTCATGGACGGGAAAAATATTTTATAAGCATAAAAATAACCAAAAGTTAGTGTAAAGGATTCCATAAAAAGAAAAATTTCTCAGTACTGTACAATGTCATTTTATATTCTTTTCAGCGGAATTAACACATAAATCACTTCACTGTAAACGAGTTATGATATAAAATTTTGCAGTCATCCGTGCTTGCAGTGTATGGGTGCTCTTCTTAGAAATTCAGTAGAGTATTTCAAATATTAATTATTGATCCCTCTAAACGTTTATGTGATCTTTACCCTTAACCACGCAGGATAAACTTTGTTGCTTTGTCTTAAGTAGACGACATTCACTGTAAACGACAGTCTTATCAACAACTTCTTTTGGTGCAAACTTGAAAATTTGTCAAGCCAGCAACAGTTAAAACTATGTTGGTCAAGGTTCTTACAAGTTAGTGAGTATCGACACGAAATCCCTTCAAAATAATTAATTTCATGATAAAATGTTTTCGGAAAATGGAATTGTTCTTGAAAAAGCGGAGATATGCAATTTTTTGAATAAATTTAGAGGCAATAGATCGATTAAGAGTAAAATCAGTTGATTGAATTAAATAGTGATTAAGGATTAAACTACTAAAAATACTTAAAGAAAAATTTCAATATCTGAAACTTCAGTCAATTGATAAACCTCACTCATATCGTTGGTTTTTTCGGTCTTGGTCCAAACCAGGACGTTTTTGTATAATTAAAGAAAATGATGCTAAATGACTGAAAAGCGCTTTGAAGTGTTGTTAAATGACTTAAAAGGGCTAGAAAGTGTCGTTAAATGACCAAAACGTGGTTGAAAGTGTCGTTAAATTAATAAAAAGTGGATTAAAATTTAGTTAAGTGAACATTGAGTGCCTGAAAATGTTGCTAAAAGACTAAAAAGTGGTTGGAAGTGTTGTCAAATGAGTAAAAAGTAGTTGTATGGGTTGTTAAATGAATAAAAAGTGGTGAAAAGTGTTATTAGATGAATAAAAGTGGATTGATTGTGTTGTTAAACGAATAAAATGTGTTTGAAAATGTTGTTCATAGACTAAAAAGTGGTTGACGGTTTTGCTAAATAAGTAAAAAGTGGTTCAAAGTGTTGTTAAATAAACTAATCGTGGTGAAAATTGTTGTTAAATGAATAAAAAGTCGATAGGTTGAAAAATGAGAAAATGATGGATGAGTGTGTCGATGTACGACTAAAAAGAGGTCGACAGTGTAGTTAAAGCACTATAATATGATAGATATGATGTAACATGACTAAAAATAGTGGTAGGAAGTGTCGTTCAATGGCTTAAATATGAATGAAAATGTGAATAAATGACTATAATATAAAAGAAAATGATGCTAAGTGACTGAAAAGCGCTTTTAAGTGTTGTTAAATGACTGAAAAGTGCTAGAAAGTGTCGTTAAATGACCAAAACGTGGTTGAAAGTATCGTTAAATTAATAAAAAGTGGAAGAAAATTTAGTTAAATGAACATTGAGTGCCTGAAAGTGTTGTCAAATGAGTAAAACGTAGTTGCATGTGTTATTAATTGAATACAATGTGGTGTAAAGTGTTATTATATGAATAAAAGAGGGTTGATTGTGTTGTTAAACGAATAAGAAGTGCTTGATAATGATGTTCAAAGTCTAAAAAGTGGTTGACAGTTTTGTTAAAAGTAAAAATGGTTCAAAGTATTGTTAATTAAATTAATCGTGGTTGAAATTGTTGTTAAATGAATAAAAAGTCGATAGTTTGATAAATGAGAAAATGATGGATGAGTGTGTTGATAAACGACTATAAAGTGCTCGAAAGTGTAGTTAAAGCACTACAGTATGATAGAAATTGATGTTAAATGACTAAAAATGGGTTTGAAGTGTCGTTAAAAGACTAAAAATTTTGTTGGAAGTGTCGTTAAATGATTAAAATGTGAAAGAAAATGTCGTTAAATAACTAAAATAAGAATGAAGATGTGGTTAAATGAATATAATATAAAAGAAAAATGATGCTTAATGACTGAAAATCGGTTCGAAGTGTCGTTAAATGACAAAAAGTGGTTGAATGTGTCGGTAAATTAATAAAATGTTTTTAAAAATGTCGTTAAATGAACAATAATTACCTGAAAATGTTGTTTAAAAACTAAAACTTGGTTCACAGGTTTGTTAAATGAGTAAAAAGTAGTTGCAAGTGTCGTTAAATGAATTAAAAGTGATTGAACGTGTCATTAGAGGACTTAAAGAGGGTCGAATATGTTGTTAAACGAATAAAAAGAAGTTGAAAATGTTGTTCAAAGGCAAAAAAAAGTGGTTGACAATTTTGTTGAATGACTTAAAAGTGGTTGAAAGTGTTGTTAAATAACCAAATAGTGATTGAAAGTGTTGTTAAATAACCAAATAGTGATTGAAAGTGTTGTTAAATAACCAAATAGTGATTGAAAGTGTTGTAAAATAGCCAGATAGTGATTGAAAGTGTTGTAAAATAGCCAGATAGTGATTGAAAGTGTTGTTAAATAGCCAAAAAGTGATTGAAAGTTTTGTAAAATAGCCAGATAGTGATTGAAAGTGTTGCTAAATAACCAAATAGTGATTGAAAGTGTTACTAGATGATTAAAAAAGTTTAAAGTGTTGTTAAAGGAAAGAAAACTGAGGGGGTTTGAGAGTGTTGTTAAATAATTAAAGCGCGATTAATTGATAAATGTCCTACCTTGGGCTCTCTGGCACTGAACATAGCCTTATGTGTAAAAGATACGAAAAAACCGTTAAATTAAGAAATTCCGTCATTTTCGGTTCTGTGTAATAAGAAACAAAAACATAAATAACATAAATAAGAGAAAGTTCTATCCATGATTCAAAACATAGAATATACAGATAAGAAGATACGGCAGCGTGTACGTGAATGGTCGAATTCATCGTATCATATAGAGAGATTCAGATCCAAAGATAAGACTTTTTACAATTCTTCAAATTGCCTTCAAGATTTCTAAATAGGTCATGTGAGAACCAATTTACTCTAAATTATATTTTACCTTTGCCACGTTGTACCACGCCCTTAAGTGTTACATTATAACATTTTTACATAAGCCTTGTCTTAACCACCTGTAAATTATCACCCTTCTATGTACATTAACGTAATTATAAACGTCGAGATCGATTTAATCAGTCCTGATCAGATATTTTGTATAAAGAGTGAAAATGTTTCTTTTTGATTGGCATCGTCCACCTGACATCACTAAAATAAATAGTGATGAAGTCGTCGGAGATGGAAACGTTAAAGATTTCTATCAATAAAATATGGTTGAAAACGTTGTTAAATACTAAATTTCATTAAAAAGCGCGGATAGATGACAAATTTTTATTAAAAATAATTCGGTTGTATAACCAATTTCAATAAGAAGTTCTGCTTTTTGAATAATATGTGCTTTAAACTCTTTTTAAATGAATAACAATTGTTGTTAATTGAGTAAAAAGTTGTTAACAAAAGATTAAATAGTGGTTAAAAGTTTTGATTAATGAGAGAAATGGTTGGAGTGTTGATAAATGACTTTAGCTGAAAGTGTCGTTCCATGACTAAAACTTGGTTAAAGTGTAGTTATGTGAGAAAAATATGGTTGAAACTGTTGTGAAGTGAAAAATATGCTATTGAAAGTGATGAAAAAAAACAAAAAAACTGTTCAAAGTGTTGTAAAACGACTAAAACATATAGGACGAAAGTTATTTCAATGATTTTAGGCATGTATAAATGGAGGATACAGAAACATCTCAACAGCGAGTGAATTTTGATCACAAGAATACAACGAGAAATTGGTCCATTAACGTAACAGATGTGGACTACCTAAAAACAACCATTTGAGTTAAATCAAGATTAAACGATATCATAACCAAACATTGGGTGCATCACGACGTTTCGAGGAGATTTTTGACAGTTGATTTTAGTCAAAACCTATTGGTGAGAATTTAACATTTGGTAAACTTGTTTGCAATATTAACGTAGGCTTTGAATGTAGAATTTATCAAGCATAGACTATTTTAGCAGTAAAAATCTACTCATGACAAACTTCCTTATCAGTTTGATAAATACAAATTTCATTGGTGGTAACGTTGAAACTGCGAAGCGTACCAAAAAGCTCCACCCTTTTATAAGTATCATAATCGTTTCTAAATTACGGTGAAATTTCAAAATATACGTAGTTTCTCTAGAGCTTTAAATACCACAGTCACTGGATTGAAGGGGCAAAGCTCCGAACCCCTTGACCGGGAGCGGGCCGACACATGTATATTTTGTTGAAGTGTCGTTAAAAGACTAAAAATTTTGTTGAAAGTGTCGTTAAATGATTAAAATGTGAAAGAAAATGTCGTTAAATAACTAAAATAAGAATGAAGATGTGGTTAAATGAATATAATATAAAAGAAAAATGATGCTTAATGACTGAAAATCGGTTCGAAGTGTCGTTAAAATAGCCTAGGCTTGATAAATTCTACATTCAAAGCCTACGTTAATATTGCAAACAAGTTTACCAAATGTTAAATTCTCACCAATTCGTAAGTATTACTACTTGGAGCGCACTATGCTCCTTCTCTGTCAAGGTCTCAGAGAATTCTGATTTTTCTTTTAACTAAAATTGTTTTGGGTCGTCAAGTTTGGGACCCTTTTTCCCCCCTTTACTTGGTAACAGTTTCTTCAGCATTTCCCAGGGATGGGTTTTTACCTCTCCGAGTGACGATGACTTCAAGGAGAGGTTTTACACTGGACTTGTCTGTGTGTGTGTCTGTCGGTCTGCGTCTGCATACGATTGACAAGTGGGGATTCTGACAATCTTTTCACCCACAAAGTGGGGACCCGACTTACATGTGGGGACATTTTAAAGTCCTCACATGTAAGTTATTAGATAAATGATATAATTAGACTAATTAGAGCCCAAATTAATTGTTTGGCACTTGGGTTTTTCACATTACAAGTGGGGACCTTGGAAATTAACACATCCGAGAGATGTCGCCAGAGGTTTTCACACACCCGGGTACCCAGTTGTACGAAATAAGGACCATATGGTCTCTTCGGCGTACATGTGAGGGCTCAAAAATGGGTTTTCATTACAATAAGCAAAGATGGATGTCGCTTCTTTAGAAGTCCAAAATATATATCATTCAGCGATAACAATATTAGCGGAACCTCACTCGACATATGCGGGTCAAACACGGTAATATTTCTTTTGCGTGTCCAGTTTGCGATAAGTCATTTTCGCGGAGAGATAATTTAACCCGTCATCAACGGCAAATACATCAAGGTCACCCCGCGGAAAATAATGTTGTGGAAACCCACGTCGCGGAAAATAATACGCGTCCAGCATCCCCGCAACCCGGACCATCTCACCGCGTCACCCCTCCCAATTCTCCCGTAAAGAGAAAAGCGGCACCGATCCCAGAGAAAAGAAAAAGAATCAGAGTTGAAAATGGTAAATATTTAGTTTATTGATTTCCCCTGTAAAGCCCCTCACCTCCACAAATTGATGTACAGGGTGTAGGTACCCACCAGGGGTTTAGTTGCGTTAGTCGTAAAACTCGACATTTGAATTAGTGTAGGAATTAATTCTTAATTTATATGTAGAAAATGCGCCGATACCAGATGAGACGTTATCTACCCAAGATATCGAAGGACTTGATGCGTTTATAAAGATGTGGGAGGATAGACAAAATCTAGATGGTAGGGGTAGGGAAAATGAAGATGGTGATGTTTTGCTCTCGCAAGATGATGCGGGTTTAAATGAATTTAAAGAAAACTGGGAAGCCGAACACAACGCGGTAGAACAACCCGGGAGTCAACAACCGGACATTGAGGAGATTAACGCGCTCGATAACGCGATTTTCTCGGCTCGAATCACCGCACCTGACGGTGTTACGGACCCGATTTTATTCATCAATAAACAGGGAAAACTAGAATCATATCTCAGAAACAAATTGAACGATAAAAAGGGAATTAAATGGTATTTAACGGTTCGCGCGCGGTATACACGTGAACTTGGAAATACAGGTGCTGAAACCGAAATTAGCCCATATTTCCGAGGATTTACGCATGCCACATTGGCACCGGAAGTTATCCCACAACAAATCGACTCGAGTCAAGATAAAATTGCCGAGAGTATGATTAGCTTCGAAGCTATGGGAAGTGGGTGGGTTTTAGATCGAATATTATTTATACAAATCAACATTATCCAGTATTTACCCCTAGTGGGTGGAACATATTTTCAATTACCACCCGTGATTGAAAATAAAAAGGCAACGGAGAATGTTAACCCGGAAGGTCCAACTGACAATAAGTGTTTCTTGTGGTCCATAATAGCAAAACTTCACCCAGCGTTAGTCAACGCAAACCGCATATCACATTATAGGCCGTATGAGAACGAACTCAATTTGTGTGGAATCACTTTCCCTTTTGAATTAGATACGTTTAAACTTAAACGGTTTGAGGAGGTGAACAATTTATCAGTGAATATTTTCGAGTACGAAAAAGGATATTTTCCACGTTACGTAAGCGAGAATAAAGTGCACGAATCTAGACAAATTGATCTTCTCTTGGTTTCCAATGGAAAATCAAAACACTACGTGTTAATTCGCCACCTTAGCCGATTGTTTAACGGTTTCACGAAACATTGTCACCAATCATTCTACTGCCGATATTGTTTGAAAAGAAACGTCACCGAAACAGTTCACAATAATCACGTGCGTGAATGTAGGGTACACGACCCGCAACGTGTGATTATGCCGCATAGTGAACCTATATTGAAATTTAAAAACTTTGGATGGAATCAAATGGTAATTTACTAAATATAACCAAGTGCAAGACAAAATTATAATGTTTCATTACATCGATAGAGGTTCCATATATTATTGTTGCCGATTTTGAATCGATTCTCGCAAAGGTGACAACATGTTTACCAGAGTCATCGTTGTCTTCAACAACTACTTTGGCGTTGCATAAGGCGTGTGGTTTTTCATACGCAATAGTTGGACCAACCGGTAAATTCTAGACCCCCACCCTCCCCCGAACGGAATAACCGGTTATCTTACAAATATTCACGCTATCATAGGAAACCTCGTTAAACACGAAGTATACAGAGGGGTTGACGGAGCGATGAAATTTTTGAAAATGCTGTTGGACGAATCTGACATTATTGTTGAAAAACTCAAGGAGAACATACCAATGCAATTAACAACAGTCGAGGAAGTTTCACACGAATCTGCGACTCGTTGTTACATATGTGAAGAATCCTTCACGGCTACTACAATCAAAATACGCGACCATGACCACTACACTGGAAAATATAGAGGGAGTGCGTGTCAAAGCTGCAACTTGAAATTGAAAGCACCAAAATTCATACCAGTTGTTATGCACAATCTCAGCAGGTAATTTAAATTATCATTATGTCTAATTAGATCTATTTAATAACTATCGATCACCGGATAGGTACGATGCGCATCTAATTATGCAGCAAATTGCGATGATTCGAAACAAAAAGATTGACTGTATAGCAACCAATAGTGAGACATACATTTCATTCACGCTGGGAAATCTGCGCTTCGTGGATAGTATCCGGTTCCTGCCTGCATCCCTGGAATCGTTGGTTTCAAATGTTGCGAAAGGGGGATCAGAAAAATTTCCGCTCCTAAACGCAGTTTTCAATCCGACCGAAGTCAAGTTACTTCTTCGGAAAGGTGTATACCCATACACTTACATGGATTCTGAGAAACGCTTCTCTGAAAAGCAACTACCATCAATTAAGAGTTTCCACAACGACCTCACGGATGAGCCACTCAAACCGGATGATTACGCCCACGCTCAAAACGTATGGCAATCATTCAACATTCAGAATTTGGGTATGATCATGATAACACACACTCGAGATGATTAATTACTAATATCAGTATTGTTTTTAAAGGAGGGTACCACGATTTGTATGTCCTGTCCGATACACTACTCCTAGCGGATGTTTTCCAAAACTTCCGCAAAAAGTGCATGACGTACTATCGTCTAGACCCTGCACATTCATATACATTACCTGGTTTTGCCTGGCAAGCCGCGCTATGTATGACAAAGGTACACCTAGACTTGCTATTGGATGAGAACATGCACCTCTTCATCGAAAAGGGGATTAGGGGAGGGGTATCCATGATAAGTCATCGCTTCGCGGCGGCGAACAACAGATATCTAGATAATTACGACGCATCAAAACCGGAAAGTTACATCTGTTATCTAGGTAGGATATACAAGTTATCCTGAACACATTTTCAAATACTAACAATCAATTACAATAGATTGCAACAACCTTTATGGGACGGTCATGTGTGACGCTATGCCCATGAGAAATTTCCGGTGGGAGGAACCCAACCTCAACTCCGAGCACGACATTCTAGACTGCCCTGACACCGCACAGGAGGGCTATATCATCGAAGTGGAAATGGAGTACCCTGAAACACTACATCATGAACATAACTGCTACGCGCTGGCTCCAGAATCCATGTCAATAAAACCCCAGATGTTCTCGGAATATTCGAAAGGGCAGACGAGTGCACTTAACATTCCAATCAAGGAATCCTTACCCAAATTAGTCCCCAACCTCCTCAACAAGGAACGATACATAGTTCATTATCGTAATTTAAAATATTACGTGTCAATGGGGCTGAAAATCACAAAAATTCACCGAATAATGAAATTCGAGCAAGGGGCTTGGTTAAAGCCATCCATTAACTTCAACACGGAGAAGAGAACGAAGGCGACCGATGATTTCGAGAAGGATCTCTTCAAATTGATGAACAATGAGTTGTTTGGTGTGTAATTATAAATTAGAATAATCCAAAAAAAATGGAATTAATTATTTTTTTTCTCTCCCCAAGGAAAAACCATGGAGAACCTTCGAAATCGCCAGGATTTCAATCTCGTGACCACTCCCGAAAAGGCCGTCAAAAAAGCTAGTTCACCGGCCTTCGAACGGTTTACAATTTTCCACAACGAACTAGTTGGAATTCATTCCGCCAAGAAGAAGTTGGTGTTAAACCGGCCAATATACACGGGGTTTGCCATTTTGGACCTGTCAAAATTATTGATGTATCAATTTCATTATGACGTAATTAGAAAGGAGTATGGTGATAGGGCGAAACTCCTCTTTAGAGATACCGGTATGTTTTAGGTAGATATGCAAGGCTTACGTGTACTAACCTTATGTAAAATTATAGACAGCCTCACCTATCACATTGAGACTCGGGATTTATACGAAGACTTCGCCGCTCAAACGGACAAGGATGATTTCTCAGGCTATCCACGTGACCATCCACTTCACAGTGACGTGAACAAGAAAAGACTGGGGAAGTTTAAAGATGAATTGGACGGCACCCCGATCATAGAGTTTTGCGGTTTAAGACCGAAGATGTACAGTATCTTGTCGGACAAGGGGGAAAAGAAGACGTGCAATGGAGTTTGCAAGCACGTCGTGCAGAAACGCGTCCGGCACGCGCATTACCGCGAGTGCTTGTTCAACCGCGAGCTGACCACCGCGGAGATGGTCCGAATTGTGAGTGACAAGCACGTTTTAAAAACTGTAAGACAAACCAAACTATGTCTCAATCCCTGCGACGATAAGCGTGACATTTTAAATGATGGTGTTTCGACAATAGCCCACGGGCATATAAATACAAAATAAAGAGAAAAATTATAACAAATTTATTGAGTAATTCTTATACATATATTCAGAAATCATATTATCGTTAACATTTTTATTTTTAGAAAATCGTTTTATTATATCAAACATTTTAACTCCCCTACATCTATACAATGAAAAGTAAATGCAATAGCCGCCAAATTAAACAGTTAGGCTGTTTCGCTCCACAAAATCGTTAAATTTAAATAAACCCGGAGGATTTCCATAGCTTTCAAAGAATTCGGTATTCTTTTTCCTCGAAATGTATATAACCGTCCAATGTTTTCCTCCCCCTTTAGACGTATCAGTGTTCACAATAAATAGCGATGGAAATGTTTTAACAGTTAGTGGTAGTTTATCCGCCGGAAATATTCTCCGGAACAAATTCCTAGTGTATGGGTCACGCCCTAATATTCTCTCAAGTTGTTGAGAGTCCATTATGAGCTTTGATCGAATAAAACGGCTCGGTTTTTGTCAATTTCAATCAAAGATTGAAATTCGGAATAGTAAACGACGGCAATTGTAGCCGGTAGCGCTTCGGCAAATATTAACTCCAATATCCGGGAGGTATAACTATGGCTATATCCCGGTTTTCATTCACTCCGTTAATTATCTCTTCGGATTCACCTAAGCCGGAACCTTCCTCTGGTAATTCATCCATTGCATCCGAAACAACACCTACGAACGAATTATCCCAAATGCGAACTATGCACTCCTTTTTTACATTATTCCATGTTCTGGGATAGCTTATTTCAGCCAGAGCAACCTCGTGAGATCTCTCTAGTATTATAGATTCTGGTAGATACGCTCTGAACTTGCTTATAGTATTTCCTTTGAAATATTGCGTTTTAGAATCAGAGGGTAGTGTGATGTAGAAACTCATTTTACGTCGATTTCTTGCACCCAGGAATCAAATTCGGAACTATACCCTCTCCACCGTACGAGAAGTTCCTTAGTACCGTCAGGTTTTTTACGTTTTCGTAATACTTTTTCAATTTTAAATTTACAGTTTTCTAGGTCCTTGCCAACTTTCTGTATTTCCTCTTTGTAGAACACGCCAGAAATGAGCTCGGAGTTCAAATCCTTCAGTTTATATACGGGTGGATCTCTCGGGATCCGTTCTGTTACTTTGAATAGTTCTTCGGTATAATTGGCCAAATACCCTTTTTCAAACGTTCTTTATTTTTGCTTATTCTAACTAAATCATCAATTTCAAAGGGGTATGAAACTGGGGGCGAAAAGTTAACTTTCCCGTACAAATTTAACCAGATTTGTTTCGAATTTTCCTCGGTCACTTCAGTGGGTTTGCATTTAATTGATTTGTGGTAGTTGTTATTATACGATTCCAATAAGTCGGGTAATACGTCAATGTATTTGTAGGTGTCGTTTTGCGTAAAATAGCGGTACATTCGCTCCTTCAAGGTTCGATTAAATCGTTCAACGATACTACATTTCACTTCCGAGTGTGTGGCGAAAAACTTGATGTCCAAACGTTTCAATTCACTTTGCAATTCTTTATTTAGAAATTCATTCCCAAGATCCGACTGAACAATCTTGGGTTTTCTACCAGACTCTAAAATGGATCTAAACGCCGCAACCATCGTATGTCCTGTCTTGTCTTTAATAGCGACGGCGAAAGCAAATTTACTGAATACGTCAATACAGCACAGTAGAAATCTATATCCGTCATTATGACGCTTAATGTTTTGCATGTCTGCCAGATCAAGTTGCCATTGTTCATCTATACCGTACACAATAGTCTTGTTCCTTCTGAAGTTGTGCCTCGCGCGTTTGTGTAGTGTATACGTATCTTGACGTTGTAGGAACTCAATAACATCATTTAAGGGAACGTTAATCCCCTTTTCTCTCGCAGCCCTATATAGTCCTTGTACACCTCCGAAACTCCCCGGATCTTTTTCATTGAAGTATATTTCTTCTAGTTTATCCATTACCCGTGCAGTTTAAGGTTTTTTGAGTATACCAATAAGCGAAATCAGATAACTCGATAATTATAATAACAAATAATATCAAAAGCGCCGTAATAACTTTGGGATTATTTAAAAATGAAACGGACAGGGAGGCTAGAAGCCCTATGGGAGAAGGGTCGTTACATCCTTCCATGATAACGTGTAAGTAATTTGTGAAAGAAATGAAACGTGATATTGATATATATTCTTTTTATTTCAAGTTTATCCAAGTGCGGAGACCATTACCATAGTGGGAATCCGGGGTTAGGGGATAATAATCAATTTTCGGTAAATCGCTTTTAGATACATCGAGATAGGTATTTGGTACAACACTCGTATAGTCTCCAAAGGGGAATTTGTTTCTCACGATAGTTTTTGGTACATTTTCTTTTATTAACATTTCGTAAAACTGATTTATTCCAACGACAGTGTGTTTCGGTTTACTTTTATAACCTTTAACAGATTCGTGTAAAATATCCATAATATTCGACCCGACGATTGGTTGTCCCCTGTATATAAGTTCCCCGTTGGGAGACCAATTAATCTTGGAGTTGATATCAATCCACTTGTATAAGGCAATGGCTGGTTTGAGGTGTGAATCTGGTATTGTCATGGCTATTTCAGAATACCAATCTTTCTTTTTCAGTTGTTTAACAGGTTTCTTCTTTTTTCTTTTGTTAATAGCACTCGTTAGTAAATGATTGTACATGTTAACTTTTTGCGTCTGGTTCAATTTGTTGTCTACCAAAACAGTCTTCGTATCCAAATTTTCACTATGTTCAACTTTTGGTTGTGAGTTTAATCGGCGGTAAACCTCTTCAGGTACCAATATCATCTTTCTAGCCATTTTTAATTGCTCTGCTTATAGCTGCACCAGCAGCAGTGCTAACAAGTGATAAGAGGGGGGCTAACAAAAGAGGTAAAAATGCACCTTTTTGAATAAGGATCTTTTTTCGTTTTGCTACAGTGCTTTGTTTAGATAACTTCCGTAACATTAGACAGTGCTTCTTCAATCGTTTCTTCTGGTCGTCTGATAACTTCACGTTACCGCGTAGGGCATTTAAACAACATTCTACTATAGCCTTGATAGAGTCATTACTAGCGTGTTTGATAGCGTATTTTCTCTGACACGCATTACAAGAAGTCAGATATTTAAGAAATGTTGATGCGTATGTACTCTTTTCATTTTGGAATATAGACTGCGGCTTCTTCGCCCGGTATTAGTCCCGTCCGTAGTCTATGATCATCTGACGTCGTTGGCTTTAAATCATCCCATAAATACCCAAAATCTCTAGCAATTGCCTGATGGAACGCGTCGATGACGTATTTACTATTAGTGGGACAAATCTGTTTGGCTAAATGAAATATAGCCGATTTATCTCGAGGAGATTTGAATATTATCAAGTAGTGGGCGTTTAAATTTAATGTTCTAATTTCCTTCCCGGGGTAATATAAATTTTGCATCAAAATAAAAACAGAGGTGTTTTTGTGGTGCGATCCCCGTATGAACAAATTAGTTACATCCTTGTTATTAGATATTTCACAAGGTAAATCATCAAGTATAACGAAATTCTTGATATTGGGGTCTAATATATTCACATTTAATATACCTTCGTGAAATTCGACGGAAGGCGTGTGATCTAATACCGAATTAAATAATTTCGGTTGATATTCAGTGTAACACCATATTATCCTATCTGGAGAGGGTGATATACATATATCTTTATACTTTATAAGGTTAGCTACAAAGTATGATTTTCCCGATTGTGTCGCCCCGGCTATGAGACCATTAAATGGGTGTTGTAAGCTGAAGTCCATTTTAAGGAATGAATCACTTTTTAAGAATCAAGTTGATTTTTATTCACAAATATTCTTTAGCATTACATACGATTTGACCAATCATATAAATTTTAATCTAATTAACATATTAAAATACTGTTTATTTCTTAAATCATAATTCACCCTATCTTCATACTCCAATGTATGTACTTCTACATCCGAGAATCGAACACGCTTCATTGACCTGTCAATCAAAAACACCCCTTGCAGGTCTGAGAGAGGGGTGCGTCAATCAAAAGGCTTACGTACAAAGTCTCATCCACCATCTTGTTTTCTCACCCGCCATCTTACAATCCTCCTCAACATCTCCTCCTCCTCAACTCCTCCTCCTCCTCAACTCCTCCTCCTCCCCTGCCTTCCACTGTACCTGTGCTGGGAACGGCACTTTCCCCCTACTAGTGGTCTAGAAATTCGTTAAAGAAAGTTGGGTTTTTTAAAGTCACATCGGTGTTTCGATCGAAAATTCATGCATTATAGGGGCTTCCTTTCTCGGGTTGAAAACCAGAGAATTCTCATTTTGGTCATTAATACACTTTTTGCATTTCAAGTGACTGATGGATCCATTGACTAGTATTTCCAGTTCGTCGGGTGCCTTGACACCGGTACATTCAGCATGCGTTAATTTTTTACAGTTCTTGCAGGGTCCATTTATTGCTTTAATACAAGCACTGCTCTTTTCCCTTGGCCCGATTGTACTGCGCGGAAATTTTTGAGACATAATTTTGATCATGGAGCGTTTACTTACGAAAATTAATAAATTCACCCTAAAGCTTAATGCTTCACGATTACGCCGAAGCTAAGTATTACGTAAGAAGCCGATAAAAACCTGCGACCGCTGATATGGATTCCCCAATACTGTCTAGAACCGTTTTTTTACTTAATCTTTAAAACTTTGGATTTTTTCCAAGGAGTTGTTGATGGATTTGTGTGTTGACAACAAAGGCGTAAATTAAGATATGTCTTCAAATAATACTGACCATCCAAATTTACTTGTGGACTGGTAACATTCCCTCCTATCAATATTCCCTAAATTAAGCCACGATACTAAGACGATCCCTTTTAGAACTGGTAGATTAAAGGTAAACAACTAGTGAGAGTTTACAAACATTTTAACGTATATTATTCAAAGTAGGCCTACTTGATTTCAATAAATGATGTGAATGACGTGTTCCTTGAAAAGAGAAAGAAAGAAAGAGAGCGAGAGAGAGAGAGAGAGAGAGATGCCTCTGCTACTCTAGGAAGTTATAATCACTCTTAGGCTAAAAGGTTTATGGACCCATGGTCCAGACTACCTTGTCCGTGATAAATTGGAGTAGATCTGCGGGACGACTCGAATACTAAATTTGCACACCCAGGCTTGACCACTTTTTACACTTAATTTACAATTTTTGTACTTACGGTGATTTTCGAACTTACATTTAAGTCATTGCATTTGTCGTCACAATGAATGTACCTTTATATGTAAACTCTATTAGAAACGAGTATTTTAAATTACTGAGAGAAAACGAAGTAGGAGTAGAACCGACGATAACCGTTGAACACATTTCATCAAAAATTGGCTACTTCAAATTTTGAATTAGGTACGAATATTGATGATCCATAATTTGAATCCAATCAAATCTAAAGAGGATTACATAATTCTCACTAGATTTGATTGGATTCAAATTAATGTGGATCAAATAACATTTAATACAAATTTATCTTTTCTTGTTGAATCTAAATAATCTTTTCGCTTTTCGAGTTTACTCCAAACTAGTTTTATAAAATGTTTTTCATTTGTAGTTTTTGGTAAACCAGAAAATTAGCGTGGAAATTAACCCGTCACTGTCCAATTTTCTCTCGGCTTTCTTTGAACCTGGCCCTCTTGCTTATACCGCGGCTTACGGCCGGCTTTTAGGTATGTCTTGAGGCTAGGTCGAGCTCGTACCTTGTAGGGGGCCAACGATTTTGTGAATTTCACCAGAGCTCACAAACTCTCGCTCCAAGTAACGAGTCGGCTAGGTGTGATTATTCGTAATAAGAATAAATATTGGAATATTCAAAAAATAATTACGTATTATTAGTAGTTTTAAAACGATGGAAAACATTAATTTTCAATTAAAGCATTTGGCCCATCAAATTTATGCACTCGCCCTTCAATTTCAGATAAGTAAAAGATCCCTTAAAATGGGATTGCGAACGCCATCTTCGAAAAGAAAAGAACCAAAAACGTGTCGTGTTCTTTAAAAGTCTCCCCAGCCAGAATAGCGTACTCGGGCCTTGATATAACCTAGGCAACGCCTGGGCTATGGTTATAAGCAGACTAGCTGTAGTGATTATGGTGTGTCGTCTGGAGAGGCAGTGGCGTATTTAGAAGTTTTGATGCTCGGCGCCCAGTGTCTTAATTTGCCGCCCTTTGAAACCCACATTTAAATTAGTATAGCATTGGGTGCGCTGCAATACTGGACATAACTAAAAAGAGGAAACATTTAAAGCACTGTTTTTTTAATTCAAAAGTTTAAACTGCTATTTTTCTGGCTTTTCGTTTGCAAAACTATTATTACATCGTCAAATCAATTTCATCAGCCATTAGTTTTTTAATGGTAAAATGTCACGATCTCTTAAAAGTAAAGTGCTTCATTAGTAGGAACAGCCGGAACAGCAACAGTATCTTAAGCAGTGCAGTGCCACTTGACGTTTCGCCGCTTTAACGACTTAGTTATTTTAATAGTGCACCATTATTACTTTTTAATTCTTCATCTTTAGCCTTTTTTGTTTCTAAAAATTGCACCACTGTCCTTCACTTTTTTGTTTTATTAGTTTGTTATTTTATAACACCAAAAATAATGTTAAATCGGTGAACTATTTCTAAAAAACAATAGTATATTTAAGGGTGTTGTTGAAGATTGAAATTACACTAAATAAGCACCATAAATGTAAAGTATTATAAGCAGTGTTAAAATAGGTTCTTTTCAAAAACATGTTTAAACCTTGGATATTTTAACATAGTCTTTCGCATAAGTTCATAAGATATGTTCCATAAGTATGACTCTTCCTATACTTTTTAATGCTAGAGACTTACTGAGAGCTAGTTCGAGAACGACGCGATAATTGACAACACGCGGTTTAGCAGTCCATCTTCCCATTTAGTCTGTATACGCCTTTGACAGCGACTCACCAGGCGTAGCTTTACGAGAATCTATGAATTTTCACCTACTTCACTTTATTACAAGCTCTCAGTAACCAGTGACAAACTTTAAGAATAAATATGCTTTAGGTAAAGTTGAGCTTGAACTTTTTCCTAACGCTTTTGCGAAACTCTTTTTTCGTCAATGCGCTTAAATGTATGAGGTTTTAATGCGTCAATTTAGCTGTAATGTGTGTAAAATTTCGCTATAAAGAAATTTTATATATTTTATATTAGAGTGTGTATATACTCATTTAAGAGTGTTTATTAACTCTTTTAGGAGCGCTTATTAACTCTCTTAAGAGTGTATAAAAATCTATTTAGAGTGTATAAATATCTATTTAGAGTGTATAAAAATCTAATTAGAGTCTATAAAAATCTACTAAAAGTGTATATTAACTCTTTTAAGAATGTATATTAATTCTTGAGAGTGTTTATTAACTCTTTTAAGAGTGTATATTAATTCTTGAGAGTGTTTATTAACTCTTTTAAGAGTGTATATTAATTCTTGAGAGTGTTTATTAACTCTTTTAAGAGTGTATATTAACTCTTTTAAGAGTGTATATTAACTCTTTAAAGAGCGTATATTAACTCCTATAAGAGTGTATATTAACTCTTTTAAGAGTGTATATTAACTCTTTTAAGAGTGTATCAAAATCTTTATAGTGTATATTAACTCTTTCAAGAATGTATGTTTATTCTTGAGAGTGTTTATTAACTCTTTAAGGAGCGTATATTAACTCCTATAAGAGTGTATATTAATTCTTTTAAGAGTGTATATTAATTCTTTTAAGAGTGTATCAAAATCTTTATAGTGAATATTAACTCTTTAAGGAGCGTATATTAACTCTTTAAGGAGCGTATATTAACTCTTTAAGGAGCGTATATTAACTCCTATAAAAGCGTATATTAACTCCTATAAGGTCGTATATTAGCTCTTATAAAAGCGTACATTAGCTCCTATAAGAATGTATATTAACTCCTAAATGAGCGTATATTAGCTTCTAAGTGAGCGTAATGAACTCTTTAGGAGTGTTTATTAACTCCTTATAGAGTGTTTATTATCTCCTTAAAGAGTGTATATGAACTCCTTAAAGAGTGTATATGAACTCCTTAAAGAGTGTATATGAACTCCTTAACGAGTGTATATCAACTCTTTTAGGGTGTAAAATAACACTCTTAATAGTGTACATAAACACTTTAATAATATATTGACTCCTTTAAAAGTGCATATCTTTTATTAATGGTTTCAAAGCAAGTTATGTTCCTTTAAGATCCTCGGCAAGAATGCGATTAGTCAGGTTTCATGACGTCATTAATCAGGATAGGATCTAGAACAAGGTCTACTTGGGAGGAGACAGAAGGTTTGTTTGGATCAAGTCAGTTGCGGCGGGCGCGGAACAGTAAACACCTATAGGTCGGGATCACTGACATGTATCCTATTCCCGTAAATTTGGCGTCCTAAATCCTGGCACACTCCCGACCAAAGTGTATACTGACGCGTTTTTATTAAGGATATTAAGAGTGTATGTTAACATTTTTAAGAGTTAAACGGTGTAAATTAACGATTTAAAAGGAGTCTAAATACTCATAATTACACAGTCTTTTTTTAATTTAGGGCAAAGGGGTGTGATTTAACACCCTTTGAAGTGTTAAAACACACTAAAAATGGTGTTAAAATTAGCGCCACCAAAAGAGCTATAAATTTTCTTTCAGTGTACGTTATAAGACTTGATGATATTTTACGCACCAATATCAAAAAACATCCGTTGATTCTTGTAAATATATTACTTATGCTTTGAAATCATTACAGTATCGCTTTGGAAATAGAAGCGGCGCTATACGACAGTTCCAGTATTAGTTTATGGTACATTGTTATTTCTAAACTTAGGGTGGCACAATCAAGGCAACCTTTCTTACCATGATTTATAGGCAATACCAACAGAAGTGTTCAATATAAGCAAAGCATAGGTGAATTCCAACCATAAACACATAAAGCATATGTGGGAAATAAGGTTCGTGGGAAATAAGGTTCTTGGAAAACCCAAATGGAGAAAACCCTTATTTCGGCTATTAAAGTATTTGAACCATACAGATTTTTGCGGACTTTTGAAAAGATTTAACGGCATCACACGGAAAATGCCACCTGGGGCGAATCCCCGTCTTTCTTAACTACGCCACTGTGTGGAGGGTTCATGAAAAACAAGTCTGACAAGAAACATAATAAAGCAAGATCCGCTACTACCATCGATCTCGTATAGTGCAAGAAACTACACTGTCGCTATCATGAGTTCACAACGGCTTTGGACAGGCTTAAAATGGTTTATCGGGTCCCTGGTTAAGGAAAGATCCTCTTTCAGCTATGGGAGGTATTGAGATATAAAAACAATGGTGTTGTCAGAGTTCATCTGGGAATTGTGGCAACCCTCTAGTTTTGGTTTATTTTAATGGATAGTTGCATAGAAACCAATTCATTGGAAAGTGTATATAGTCAAAATATTTTTTTCTATTTCGGATCTTAGGGTTCGCGTGGGACAATGGGGAATAGGGGTGCTGTGGCTAGAGTGAGAGAATCATTTGCAGATGGATAGGACACTGTTTATAAAAATTGGGTTGGTTTTAATCAAATAGAGTTGTTATTCAAAACTTTCCTACCCTGTAATATATATGTTGTAATAGCTTTTTTGCCACGACTGAAAAACTAACAAACTTTTGATAGTATAGTCTGAGTGTATTTGTGGCTGCTTAAAATAACAATTAAAATGGTATTTGCTTAGACGCAAAGTCAGTTGCAATGACAACAAAACAATTAAACTCCTCCTTCATTTCCTCTTGATAAAAGGTTACCTGATGATCAACTTTACCTGAGACGTCTCGTGAATTCGAAGACGAAATACAACATTCTCCAGTATGAATCATAAGGATATTCCCAAAGCGGCTAGTAAATGATACTTAGTTAAGAACTTATTTTCAACTTTAACTCGATGTAACAGCAAAACGAGTACATAATAAAAATTTTGCACAGTCAAATCAAACGTTCAGACTAGCACTATCAGAATGTATCATTTCAAAGGTTTTCAGATATTGTTAACTTACATTGGCAATTGGATTCAATACGGTGATGTTAAGGATTTCTTCTTCCATGTCAAAGAAAGAGAAGCCTTGTCCAACAGCAAACTTGCGCTTCTATTTGGAGTACCAAAATTATCGAATTTATAGCGTGTCCTTACCAAATGAAGCCAGAACGAAATAGCCCTGGCTTCGGCTGAAGAGTCCAATTACTTTTGCACTCTCATTTTTGTGTCATCATTATCCTGTAATTGTCAAACGAAGCCTTAATAGTGTTTCGACACCAATCAGTTAAAATGACCATTTCTGTAGTTGCAAAAACCGACTCGGCTTAATAGCACGAAACGAGGAGAACCCCACTCCTGTAGCCATTTTAGCACTGTTATGAGTGGAATTTCTAAATATTACGTGATATCGTTTTATTACAAGCAATGGCAACCTAGAATTGTACAAATATTTTGCTGAGTGACTGGCCCCACGACGTCAACTTGTAATAATGGCTTTTGATAATGATGGAATATTTTACAATATACGTTAAACACAGAGTTTATGAAAGTAACATAACGGTCCAACTAGTTTTGCATTATCTAAAAAGGAAATTCTAGAGGGTTTTCGTCACCAAGTAGTTAAAGCTTCACTTTTATACACTGTTAAAAATAATGGAACTATTTAACAACTTTAGAGGTGTTTCCTAATGCATCCCCAGTAGCACCCCTATTGGTGTTTAAAAGCACCCCTCCAGAGGATGTTAACACGCACCTTTGAAAATAGTGCAAAATAATACCTTCACTGAAGGTGCTTTTTAAATCCTGATCGGTGTTAAAAATCACTTTGGATAGAGGTGTATATTAATAACAGAAAAAGTGTTTATAAACCCTTTAAAAAAAGGTGTTTTTAAATTCCATTGACGTGTGTGCTTCTTAATTCCTGTTAGGTGTTAAACATCACCCTTAATATAGGTGAAAAATTATACCAGAAAGGTGTTTTTAGACTGTGTAGAAGGTGTTTTTTGAAATTATTTTTTTCAAAAACATGAGTTACCATAGATTTGTCTTTCAAAACAGCTGCTCAAATCCAGTAGATTAAGGGTAAACGTTTTTTCTGCTTCAAGCCTTATACAACCGTGTAAGAAGGGATGCGCGTGCGAAATGGTTAAGTTTAGCCTTTACTGTATATCCTCAAGAATTCTATTTAAGGACCTGATATTTATCTATCGAATGTGTATTTAATTTTCGGCTCACTCTGAAACGTTAAAACCTCAAAGAGGACAAGAATCAAGTCCAATTCTAGACAGCGGATAGGCCCTTCTAAAGGGCCGGTATCTTACTAAATTGCGAAACTAAAATGAACAGACCTTGAAAAAGAACAGTAAAGGTTGAATTCTTTAAATTTTGCACTGATTATCGACTTTGATTCTAAGAAAACGAACCGGGCTCGTTTTGATATGCGCGATCTAACCACTGACCAAGATGAGATTAACGATTTAGGTCTACGACCGGATGCCACGAAGCGAACTTATATAAAATGTGTAATCTTACTGAGAGCACGGTTTCAGAATCATTACCTAGCATATATATTCGACAAATGAGCTCGCTGTTTTCCCAGAGAGAGAGAAAATTGGTCAGCTTTTAAAGTATATTTTTCACTATCCAGATTGGAAATGTGTGTTCTTACAGCGAATTGCATATTCTGATATTGCTTCAGACTTTAGAGATATTAGTCCAACCATTACCATGCATATACATCCGACAAATGAGCTACTTGTTTATCCCGAGGGAAGTAATGATCTTTTTATGTACCTCGATGAGAAATGTTCTTCATTACACAAATGCATGTTCTCATTTCCTTCAGATTTTCGTATTATTAGCGGGAGTTTATGATATTACCATAAGTTTATATGCACCATAAGTTTGTCAAGGGTAACTGAAAGCTCGTCATGAAGTGACGTTGGTGAAACGCATAGTTGGGCACTATCATGTCATTTGATGGTTCTACCACTTGATACGATAGAAAACTAAACCTGCCCCAATAAAAGTATCAATTTTGGTAGTTATTTTCAATAAAAATTTGAATTATAATAATCGATTAAGTTTGATAGCTTAGAAAGTGCATTCAAAGTTGATATGATTCATTGATTCGTTGAAATCTTCTAGAGAAAAATATCGATTTTCAACGTGATCTATTTACTAACCCCATCTTTTAGAAATCATAAAAAATTAAAGGTATTATTCCTTGAGATACATATTGATTTTTTGAGTGATTTTATTTGGCGACATCTGTTCTCTGATTTCATTTTAAAAAATTATTGAACTGATTTTTGATAGGCAATTTTGATAGTTATGAAAATTTCTAAAAAAATAAGTCGTTTCTAGAATGATATCGAAGTTTTTTTTATATATTTGAACGTTAGCAAGCGTAGGTTTATTCTATAAGAAGATTCTGTACTTGGTGGTCGTTATAACCCTCTCAAATAAATAAATAAAAATTAAATAAACGATAGTTCAACACTTCAAACTGTGAAAGACGACTCGAGGAGGAAAGACCACCCGTTACGTGACACGATTCCACGAAATCATCCAAATGTAGAAGTACATAAATTAAAGTGTATATTTTCTGATTTTTTTACGCACAGTTAATTGCAATTTTTCCTTTTAATTATTATTAGTTAACCGTTAATAGTAGATGGTTTAGATTAAATTAGGGGCGAATAAGTTTGGATAGGTATAGATAGATAGTACCTTTTGAACTATAGACAGTTTAAAGTCAAACTTGAGAAATGAGATTATGCAAAATATATGATTATATGAAAATATTCGAAATTCTACAAAATCAGAAAATATCAGGAATCGATGAAACAGAGTAAAATTAAGTAGAGACCAAATCAGTTTGATCGAAAACAGTCAAATTTAAAGTCCGGAAATGAAATAATCGATTAATTCTGTCGTTTCTAAAGATTTCAAATTGATTTGATAGGGAAAAAATCTCAAGGAGAGCCACTCTAACATATAGATGGAAGATTCTATAGTTTCACCGTCTATGATTTGTTGAGAGGGAAAAAATCTATCTAATAACTTAATGCCAGTCTAAAATTTAGCAAGAAGAATTGATAGTTCCGCCATCTATGATAGTTTGAGAGGAAACAAGAACGACCCAAGAGCTCGTAATAGAAGCCACATCGTACCGTACTTAACAGGAGGAGGCGCTACTGTTTTAAAATTATTGCTGATTTTTTTACTTCAGTAACGATGCGCATCCTTTAACGAAATACCCATTAAAAGAAGTACAGATAATCACAGTGGATAGCCCCTCGATGCCCTAACAAAAAATTATAACCCCCTAATCCTTACTTCAATAAATTTACTTTTGTTTTTTTCTTTTCAAATTCTTCTCGATTTGAGGAGAAATACACGTAAATTCTAATAATAAACACCGTCTTAATACCATTCAAAATATAACGTCGGTAAATACTTGCTTTTGCTTTTTAAAAATTCCCCTCGATTTCTTTCAATCTTGAAATAGGGGAGCGTGATTGAAAGCGTCAAACCATTATTGTCCACGGGTGACCGGAATTTTAAAGGGAGTATTAAACCTTCCATTTAAATTAAGGCCATAATAAAATCGTCTCTCTCTCTCTAGCTTTAAATACATCGAGCAAACGTAAACCCTAATTCACAAAGCTTAACCTTACCTGTACAATTAGGCCTAAATGCAATGCTTAAACTTACTATTATAATCCCCACCCTTTTAAAAAATACACGAACGAAAAATATCACGTCACCACAATTCTCTCACATTAACACAAATAACCATTTCTTCGGTTAGCTCTGACATAACCATTTCTTTGGCTAACTCTGACCACATTCCAAATCGCGAAAAACGACTACCACCAACACCACTACACCCACCATCACCATTTATATACGATGTGGCAAAAAACGGCATTACAAATATATCAATAAATAGCACTGAAAATTTTAAGCCCATAAAAACGCCACATTTTGGCGATATATTCGGTTCAATGGGATTCGGTTGAATGGGACATACGGTCGAATGGAATTCGACAAAATGAGCCAGGAGCTGCGTTTCCACCAAGTTAACTTTATTGTGTAAACGCAATTTTAGTTCAAAAAGGTATAGTCTTAAATTGAAAGAAAGTGCTTTTAAAATTATTTCTATCCCTTAATACTAACATGTTTGGTAAATGAAGACCGAAAAAATTAAATGCCGCGCCCAACAAGAAGGAACTACATTTAACAAGTTGGAAAAACCAAAATATTACCTCTCCGAGTCAAGAAGTCTACTACTACAAACTTATTTACCTAGGCATCGAATTATTTCTCTTTTTGAAGTAAACATTTACGTATTATTGAAGCAGTATTCCAAGCATAGCGAATATACAGTAAAGCAGACGACATTTTACATCCAAGAAGAATGTGCCTTGGAAACATGAAATCAGTCAATGGGGAAAAGAACAGGAAATGAAGTGTATAAATTTTGAGAGATATAACCTTTATGTGTTTGTAAAGGCCCAATTGTCTACGCTTCAGCTATTTACCCTATATACTCATAGCTATACTCACAACTGGTTTGCAGTGTAAACACTGTCGTCTTGTCTCACCTCAATAATATTCTTAGTTTGCCAACATGAGTGTTAACCTTAAATAACACCAAATTTGATTTGTGGCTAGACCGAGGGGTCGGTCATTCATGAAATCCCGTACGCTACCCGTGAAATCCAATTTAAGAAATCCGAAATCAATGCTGATTTCGAAATCAAATAAAAAATCCGAAATTAGCAACGAAATCACAAAATCAGTAAAGAAATCATAAAATCAGTAAAAAAAATCACAAAATCAACAAAGAAATCACGAAATCAACATAGAAATCACGAAATCAGAAGCGAAATCACAAAATCAGTAAAGAAATCGTGAAATCCATTACAAAATTCACGAAATCCAAAATCATAAGAAATCACAAAATCCGACGAAATCACGGGGAAAAACCTCAAAATCCGAGGAAATCAAGGGAAACATCGCAATATCTGTCGAAACCACGGTAAAAATAGCAATATCCGACGGAATCACGGGAAAAATCTCAAAATTCGATGAAATCCATTGGATTTTATCGAATTCTGAAATCAAACAAAATCCGACGAAATCAAACGAAATCCGATGAAATCAAACGAAATTCGAAGAAATCTAATTGGATTTCGAAATCCCGTACATTTTTTCCAAAACGTCCCACCCCTCGGGCTAGACGCACTAAAAGTGAATGCGCACTACAAAAAGTATGATAACTCTGTAGCTATATAACCTGTTTACCATAAGACCTTTCACTGATCTAATTGCCACCATGACCTATTCTTCTATTATAAAATCTAAACCTGATAATTTAAACGTGTATTGAACTTTCGGCTCCCTCTGAACCTTTAACAGAGTACAAGCCTTGGCGTTCTTCTTGCAATCACTAAAGCAAGGACTATTCTATATACAGATGTAGTATAGCTTAAGTAATATATAAACAGCCATTTCAAATAATAATATTAAAAAATATCCTTGGAATATCAAAATGAAACAGTGCTTTAAAGCTAAAAAAGTACTAAATGCATCGTAATTACGAAAAATATTTCCACATATTAACTTTATATTATGGAAAAAGTGAATATTAAGGTTCTGTAGGATTTCTTTACACATCATCACAAGGCGAACTTCTAACGCGGCGCACTAGTGTAACATGGACGGACACACACAGACAAAAACATAGACTGCTTTTTAACTCTTTCCGTATTAATTTTGAGTTGAGAAACTAGATTATCTTAAATATAAAAATAAATATAATTAATATTTAATATTTTCTTCTTATTTGTTCGCCTTAGTGAGCGTTACATCGTTTTGAAAAAGAACAATTAAACATTCTTGAGAGACTTGACTAATATTGACGTTTGAAATGAAGCATACGCCTGTTGCTTCGCCTTACTCAAAAAGGAAGTATATAAATTATTCGAATCGCAGCTGTAGATAAGAACATCGCAATTGCGTGAACCTTTGGAGGAGGACCCCGCCATTGGAAGGCTAGACGTTTCTCGTAACCGTAGCCGATCGCCGCGTACGTCTTCACCTTAATGAAGATGGAGTAGAGTATGTACAGACTGGTGTCCATGTGGGATGGATAAAGACCAGAAGGTGGTGGTGATTAGAAGCCAGTGTGTACAGACTGGTGTCCATGTGGGATAGACAAAGACCAGAAGATGGTGGTGTGTAGAAGCATGTTTGTACAGACTGGTGTCCATGTGGGATGGACAAAGAGCAGAGGATGGGGGTGATTAGAAGCTAGTGTTTACAGGCTGGTGTCCGTGTGAGATGGACAAAAGACCAGATGATGATTGTGTTTAGAAGCTAGTAAATACAGACTGGTTCGTGTGGGAACTACAGGATGGTGGAGATAGACAGACATTGGAGTAATAGCCATTTAAAGTGGAATACAATTTTCCAAATTTCCGGGAACTGTAAATGCGGTCCGGAAATTGAGAACACATTTTCTCCGATTTGCAAACTGCGAACGCGATCCCCTTGGGTCTAACTACAGACAGACACACACACAGACACACAGACACGCACGATCGTTTCAGAACCTCTCCGTGACATACGTCACTCGGAGAGGTAAAAAAAGCGAAAAATGCACAAAAACTCAATACGATACCGAACGACCGAAAACATAAAAAAGTACACTACATACCGGAATTATTGTAACAATCAAACTTGAAATGCCTGCTGCTCATATCTAAGTAAAAAATTTGCAAACGCCACAAACGGTAAGGCCAAGTGGAGGAAAATTAATCAAGTATCAAATAGGAAACAGAAACAAAAACTGATCCCGGATAGTATCACCCCAAAACAGTTAAATGATCATTTCACTAGCATTATAGATTCCTCTCAAAGACTAAATACCGCAATAGGTATGGAAATTAACCCGAAAACAAGTGCACTGTTCGAAGTGACTGAACAAGAACTAAGAAATATAGTTTTATTTATATATACATCGCATTCCACCACTACTGCACCAGATACCCAGAATTAATGGATTTGGTCTTGAAGGACATAGATATCAATATCGAAGCCAGAGAGAAGGTGGGCGTGGTGGGGCGTCAGGCGCAAGAAAGTCGTCGCTGACCCTGGCACTCTTCCGTCTCATCGATGCGATGCGAGGTCAGATCGTCATAGATGGGGTGGTGCTGGGGAGATTGGGCTTGTCAGGTTTGAGGTCGCGGCTGACCATCATCCCCCAATAGCACGTCCTCTTCTAGGGAACACTCAGACTGAACCTGGGTCCCTTTGGTTAACAAGATGACCAGCGACTTTGGGCAGCCCTGGAACACTCTCACCTGAAATCCTTTGTGGCCTCACTCGAGCAGGGATTCGATCACCCAGTGACCGAGCGTCGGACTGCGTCAGCTGGTCTGCTTGGCTCGCGCCTTGTTGAGGAACACCAAGATCCTGATCTTGGACGAAGCGACTGCCTCGTTCGACATGAATACCGACGATCTCATTCAAGAGACTGTCAAGAAAGATTTCGCCGACTCCACCATCATTACCATCGCGCACAGAATAAACACCATCTTGGACTACGACAAGATAGTTTGACAACCTATTAAATTAGCGTAAAATGATTGGCTAATTTGTCATCATTTAACTCTTAATAGGGTGATCGTTCTCGATCAGGGCCGAATTACGGAATTCGAGTCTCCACGTGTTCTCTTCAAAAATGTGCAATCGATGTTCTACGATTTACCCAAAGATGCCAAAATACTCTAGATCACCTTTATTTTAACCTTTGCCATCAATACATTACCAGTCTTACCAATAACCTTATCATTCTATTTCTATATGATTATTTTTATTATTATCATCAAACACACAATTTAGTTCCCTGTTAATTTATAATTCTTCTCCTTCCCGAGTCCCTCCATTGTAAAGGCATATATACATTTTGGTAAGCATTGTAACTTGCAGTGATGATATTTTTTGTGTAGTATCGCATATAGTGCAATTTATTGATCATTATTTGGAGGATATATAGACACCTCTGTTTACAAGCTTAATATACTAAAATAACCAGTTTTTCAAGAACGTTTAATTCAGTTAAGCAAAGTTTTACATAGTTTAGAATATCAATTGAAAAATATACACAATTATTGTTAAGATTTTTGAACGAAACAGATCTGTAATCGAGTAAAACCCTAATCAACACAAATATTGACTTTCTATTAAACACGTTACTTCAGTACTTTTTGACATAATTATGAATTATACTGGTTACCATACTATTTGGTGAATAAGAACAAATATTGACAAGGTTTTTAAACAATGATTTTTGCAATTATCAATAAAATACCATACTTCATACGAATAATACAGGAAAGTATACTGATTTTAGTTAAAGTACGAAAATATTACTAAAAACACTACTTGAAATATCAATCAAAATAGTGTTTTTGGTTAAAATACGAAAATATTAGTAAAAACACTACTTCAAATATTAATCAAAATAATGAAATGCGATCATATTTAAACTACGTAAATGTTACTAAAATAATAAGTAACTAAAATACTGATACTGGGATCGAAAAAGTGTAAACGCATTGTAACTTGTGTCAAAAAAGTGTACGGTTTTATTTTATATAGCCATATGGGGTAGTTTTCTAATTAGGTAGAACATTAACTTTCAGGGTTCCAACTTCCAATACAAAAAAACTGGCATATCTCACATTGAGTGAAGCATAATGCCTTGGGTATTCGCCCCACTTTTTTTATTTAAATGCATCATTCAGTCTAAAGCACTTTGTAATTTCTCCTCTCTCTTTGTGTGACAGTTACCCTAGTGTCCTTCGTATTTGACCCTCGCTTTCTCTTTTATGCGTAAAAATATAAAAGTTCTACGAATATATTGAAACAACCGAAACAGTATACAATTAAAAGAGAAACGATTAGAATATATAAATCCGCTATATCGATGTATAGTATATTTTGCGATTCCTTTTCGTCTACAGTTAGAAACGTTGGAGGTGCAGTTACCTTTTGCATGATTCCGGAAGATATCATTCGGGACAAACTATGGTATAAAAATTTTATTACCATTAGTTACTCAAATCTAGCGAGTAATGATTTAAGAT
The DNA here is from genome assembly GCF_054372755.1 of Phalangium opilio. Lineage (NCBI taxonomy): Eukaryota > Metazoa > Arthropoda > Arachnida > Opiliones > Phalangiidae > Phalangium > Phalangium opilio. The sequence continues at coordinate 5,122,174 of NW_028324173.1, forward strand.
AAGCGAAAAGACACGGTAAATGAAGACTTAGAAATATACAGGGTGTATCTGAAATGGACGTAGGAGCGAAAGTATTTGGATTCCTGGGGCCAATATAAGGCGAAACTGTGGGATGACATTTTGTCGTACGCCAACCCATTTGGAAGTTACTTGAACCAAAAATAAATAGGGGAAAGTGTCGGACTCTCTCCTTCGTCTGTGACATGCATTTGGAGGGGTGAATGCATACTCGCGAAATCTGTTTCATCCCCCTCGCCCATTCACCACGTACCTAAGACAATTTGTGATATTGCGCGTGAAGAAATAGTGCGGTTTTATTTTACATTAGCTGCTTTTGACATAGGCTAACCGTGGCCACTGCACTTTATCGCCACAATTTAATTTGATGATGTACATGATTGTATTAATTTAGTTTGTTAATATAGATGTTATTTACCAATTCGGGGTAGGATCGCCAGCTGAAAAAGCCAGCTCCTAATCCCTTAGACTAAGCCAGGGTACCGAGAACGAAATGCTCTAGCCCCTAGCGAAGTCTCCTCCGTACGGGAGCTCTCCGCGTACCGTCGCGTTCACGGGTGGAACATCTCCGTCCGTCCAAGGCTTAGTTTCCTACGGCCTATTGTCATTGTATATTTTCCGCTTATCGTTAATAAAATTGTAAAGTTAAAGTTAGAAACTCCGTCTCGGTACTAATTCCTAGGTATATAACCATTGAACAGAATTCCATTGGAACGAAATTCCATTGGACCGAAATAAAAAATAAGTTGTTCTAATTGATCGAAGCTAGTCGGCTGTTCCCAATGGACCTAATTCCCATTGAGCAGACTTCCCATTCCTGTTGGACAGAAGTCTCGTTGGAGCGAATTTCCCATTGGCGCGATTTCACATTTTATCGTATTCCCATTGAGCAGACTTCCCATTCCTGTTGGACAGAAGTCTCGTTGGAGCGAATTTCCCATTGGTGCGATTTCGCATTTTATAATGCTATATTTATTAAGGTCGTTGAAAAATAAACATGGGCCTTTTCCAAAATATTCTTATTTTCTAGGTTGGCCTAGGGTTAGGTTAGGTTTGGTTAGGTTTGGTTTGGTTAGGTTTGGTTAGTTTAGGTTAGGTTAGGTTAGCTTAGGTTAGGTTAGGTTAGGTTAGGTTAGGTTACGTTAGGTTAGGTTAGGTTACGTTAGGTTAGGTTTGGTTAGGTTTGTTTAGGTTAGGTTACGTTACGTTACGTTACGTTAGGTTAGGTTACGTTAGGTTAGGTTAGGTTAGGTTAGGTTAGGCTAGGCTAGGCTAGGTTAGGCTAGGTTAGGTTAGGTTAGGTTAGGTTAGGCTAGGTTAGGTTAGGTTAGGTTAGGTTAGGTTAGGTTAGGTTAGGTTAGGTTAGGTTAGGTTAGGTTAGGTTAGGTTAGGTTAGGTTAGGTTAGGTTAGGTTACGTTATGTTAGGTTTGGCTAGGTTAGGTTAGGTTACGTTAGGTTAGGTTTGGTTAGGTTAGGTTAGGTTACGTTAGGTTAGGTTTGGTTAGGTTAGGTTTGGTTAGGTTAGGTTTGGTTAGGTTAGGTTAGGTTAGGTTATGTTTGGTTAGGTTAGGTTAGGTTTGGTTATGTTAGGTTAGGTTTGGTTATGTTTGGTTAGGTTAGGTTAGGTTAGGTTAGGTTAGGTTAGGTTAGGTTAGGCTAGGCTAGGCTAGGTTAGGCTAGGTTAGGTTAGGTTTGGTTAGGTTAGGTTAGGTTACGTTAGGTTAGGTTAGGGTAGGTTTGGTTAGGTCAGGTTAGGTTAGGTTTGGTTAGGTTAGGTTAGGTTAGGTTAGGTTATGTTTGGTTAGGTTAGGTTAGGTTAGGTTTGGTTATGTTAGGTTAGGTTTGGTTATGTTTGGTTAGGTTAGGTTAGGTTAGGTTAGGTTAGGTTAGGTTAGGTTAGGTTAGGTTATGTTTGGTTAGGTTTGGTTTGGTTTGGTTTGGTTTGGTTTGGTTAGGTTTGGTTTGGTTAGGTTTGGTTTGGTTTGGTTAGGTTTGGTTAGGTTCGGTGTGTGGAATCGGATATAGACGAATTCATTTATTCCATAAATAAGCCGGAATTGTCGTTAACAGCAGCTTCAAGCTTGGGCCAAAAAGCGACGCTAGTCATCGTTCTTTAAGTCTAGCGTTGGCTCTTGGCAGAACGAGAATGGCTGCTTGCCCCATGTACGGTTGGATTCTCTTCTTGTACTTAATGAATTCATTCACATGACCATTCTGTCGAATGGGATTTCCGACCGAATGGGATTACTGTCGAATGGGACTTTCGACCGAATGGGATTTCTGTCGAATGGGATTTCCGACCGAATGGGATTTCTGTCGAATGGGATTTCTGTCGAATGGGAGTTCTGTCGAATGGGATTTTCGGCCGAATGGGATTTCTGTCGAATGGGATTTTCGGCCGAATGGGATTTCTGTCGAATGAAATTCTGCCCAACGGATTCTATCCAATGGGATATAAGCAATTCCTACGTAACAATATTGATGTTATTTACTAATAGAAAAACGTTTTAGCTTATAATGACAACCCAGGGCCCAAGTTTAAACGAAATTCTAAAGGATTTTAACGATGAGTATTTTTGAATTAAATGATGATTCAAGAACATCTGGGGCATTTTTAATTTAATTTCGGCGTGCTAGCGATTTAAACAAACTTTAACCTCGTTCAAACGCGAAAAAATCACTAAAGAAAATAGAACAGAGCGCGCAGGTTGTGACTCTTCCTTGAGATACGCCTATGCCAAATTCTCCCGTTTGGTGGCGTACGAGCGTTATTTTCGGGAAGAATGACATCATCAACTACAAATCTGATTGGTTGATACCATTTCGCGCGCTCGAGCGTCTCGAAATGCATGTCAAGCTAAGGTAAAGGCAGGAAAATTTGGCAGTCCGACACTTTCCCCTATTTATTTTTGCTTGAACCTAACACTTGCTAGTTTGCATAAATCACAGCATGTTGATTTCGTCTAAAACAGTAGGAATTAAGTTCAAGATAGGATGATTATTGCAAATTAGTGGTTGCCAGCTAAAACAAAAAAACCTCATAGCCATAGAGTTTAGTAAATTTTTAAGGAGTAGAAAGTTGTACAGTCGGTGACTCATAAAGAACATCAATGCAAAACAACATGCTACGATTTAGTGAGATGAAACAACTGACCGATACTAACGGTAAACTGACAGCGATAAGTAGCGCAAACTAATAAGGAACATCGACATTTTGCTTCATTCTTCAAACAATCGAAGGGTTGCATTTAGTTTAAAGATTAGATTAATATTGTAACTTATCGAAATCGGTATTCGTGAATAAATGTTAGTGGGTGAATGTTTGGGATGGGATGTTGGGCAACGCCTGTTAAAACTGAGCAGTAAAATGCATAATTTGGAAAATTTAATCCTTACTCCTTAAAAATTTACTAAACTACAGTAAATTGTTCCGATGTTATTCTATTTTTAACTAATGTTCGTTTATAGTACAAATTTGCGGCAGCAGAATACATCTTGTCATTTTTCGGGTTTCCCATACTTTTAATTCAACCGAAACCCAGCATCTTGGGCCGTTTACGAAAATGCGGGCTTCATCAGTACTGACCGATAATTTAACATTACATGATTGATTGCATTGATAAATTGATTTAAAAAAATAGAACCCGAGTGGAAATGGTGGAGTCATACAATCAAAATTATTTATTATTATATAATTTTATGGGTAATGTAAAATAAACTGTACTTCGAATCAGTTCATTAGATATTAAGCTTTAATGATAATTGAAACGAATTTTTGTAAAATAATTCCCATCTACGAAAATCATTGAAGAAAAACGTTGATCTATTCCTCAATTTGCATTCAAAATCTAAATTATTATAACAATTAAGGGAATCACTTCTAATTCTAGAGGGCCGGTAGGCCCTTCTAGATAAGAACCCACACCCTCCCGTAATGTTAAAGAAATAATTCACAGATTTTAGGCTTAGCGTCCCATAGAAAGAGCATGGGATTTTTGGTGTTCCACTCCATCGAATAACTCAGAAACTACTGCGAAGTTAAGGTTAGGAACACTTTTGAAATATCAAGCAACTATGGAATGTTGAACTTCTGAAGTTTGATTAAGAACAATTGAGTCTAAGTATTTTATTTTAATTAATTTATAAATCATGGTAAAACCGTTACATATATTACACTGTTTGCATAGTATTATGTTCTGCCTCCAACGGGTTTGTGGCGAATAGGATAACGCTTCTGCCTACGGAGCAGAAGATTGCAGGTTCGAGTCCTGGCAAGCTCGGTGTTTATTTTTACAGATCTTTTAGACATCATAAAAGAAATAATCCTATAAATACAATGTTTGGATAATTTTTTTTGTTGTTACAAATACGGGCATGTGGCGTTATGGATAACGCGTTTGCATTCGAGGCAAAACATTGCAGGTTCGAGTCTTGGAATGCTCGTTGTCAATGTTTGATGAAGATTCTTAGTATATAGAAGGGAAAATTCTTAAATAACAAACTTTCAATGAAATGTGAGCGTGCTGGCGCATGATTTTGAAATAACGTTTTTTGAAACCTATACAAAATGGTTAACTAAACTTTACACTGAGAGATGTGCCTTTGCTAATCTATTGCTGTAAAGTTTTGTTGTGAAAAAAGTGCACACCCTTGGTTGCGAAACCTTGGGTCTAACTCTGAAAATTCTTTTCACGTGGTTATGTTAAGCTCCGTAGAAATTAACATTAAGTGTTAGGATTGAGTGTAAATAGAAAATCCCTGACGCGATTTTCTAAATTATGGGTCAGTTAAACATTTTATTGGACAAAGTTTAGTGTGCTGTTTTTATTTCCGGCCCAGGTCAGGATACGTGAAACTATCTCGGGCCGTAAATAAGCACAGGACACTGGACATTGTCCAATAAATATTGAAAATGTTCCATAATTTTATTTAAAATTAATGGGGTCACCGGACGGTTGACCAGTAAATTTTTCCGAAGTTGTGATGGCTTGACCATTGATAAAGGATGCGCGTGAAAAACATTCGTCGCTCTATAGGATTGTCAACTCCCTATACTAAAAAGTAGACAAGTAGATACTAGCGCCACCTGGCAACCAGTGCTGGAAAGCATCGCGTGAAAAATAAAATTTAATTAATACAAATTAAGGCTGAAGGAACAGATATTATATAAAAAGGCTTCGTTTGCCCAAGCCTTAAAAACAAAACGATAAGAGTTTTTCCAGTTGACTGAAGCGTGGATATTATTTCTTTTCTATTGAGTTTTAAAGACCATGTCTATTTTATATTTGATAAAGGGGTCCGTTTCTTTAAGCACAGTGACAATTATTGAACTGTGTATATCAGTACTTGTGGGGAAGATTTTAGAAGTGTTGGTTGAGTTGCTGTTTAGTTGACAACATTATGAAAACTTTATGTGTTTAAAACCCTTTGAAATTAAAATTCCCGGTAATTAAAAAAGAGTGTCAATTTGATTAAATTTGCACGTTTTCCCTCAAAATAATAGCTGCACGATAAAATGTTTCCGGAAAATGGAATTGATGTTGAAAAATCTGAGATAAGTAATTTTTTATTTCAATTAATTTATAGGAAACTAATCCATTAGCAGTAAAATCAGGTGATTGAATTAAATTCTTAAGAGTAGTAAAATAGAGATGGTCTTTAAAACTCAATAGAAAAGAAATAATATCCACGCTTCAGTCAACTGGAAAAACTCTTATCGTTTTGTTTTTAAGGCTTGGGCAAACGAAGCCTTTTTATATAATCTATCAAGCAATGTCAATACCGATTACATTGTATTTTTATGTTGATTCTCTAAATATAGTACAGACGAACACAACCCAGGCGTCAAATTATATAAGCAACAATATTGGGGAAAAAAGCGTCAAATTATTGGTGAACTAATTGTAAGCAACAATATTTAGGAAAAGGCATCAAATTATTTTGAACGTAACTAATCTACGTGAACCCTACGGGACTTTTCTCAACCTAACCTTAAATAGCCTAGATTAACACAAGAGAAAATAATAAAATTATCCTAGTGTGATATTAAATGCCGATAATGAATATCAATGTCACTACTTATTTGAAATTCCAATACAAAAGTTGCTTTGCATTTGTGAATAACTTCATTTTTTTCGCTAAATATAGATTATTTAAATTGAAGTTGTACATAAATCCAAGAGGCTCGGAAACCCGCCGTTCCGCTAATTTCGTACTGTACCTAATTTGGCGCATTTCGATTCAATGGGTAGATTGGGGGATCTGCTAAACGCCTTAAAGTAGCCAAGGAAATTGGAAAGAATTAGGCTAGGAAAATTTCGTATGAACCCAGCAATCACTCCATGTTTTCATAAATTGGTCGAGGTTTTAAAGTATGATCAGTGTTTAAAAACGTTTCTGTCTATATAATCAGCTTGCTTTGTTTCGAGTATCATATTTTAATAGACATTGTAAGCAAAATCAAGGCCCTTGGCTACTTACGTTTCGCTAATAGTATCTTTATACTTGAAAGACTTTGAGTAAGCCGCGGCCATGTTCATTGAAAGTAGTGGCTCTTTTGGGAAATGTATGTTTTTAAGCGACATCTCTTCACCATTTGCATACATTTGGTTGTACAAATAATCCGGTATCGTTAAGTAAGCGTAATTCGTCTTGTGAATCGCTTCCGAAGCTTCCTTTTCGGAATATCCACTCTTATTTCCATTTATTTTCAAAATGTGGGCCAAATACCGTAGGTCAGCTCTAGTCGAGCTCTTCAATGAAAAATTTTGAATGATCTATATTTCGCATATACACATTTTTACGTTAATTTAGAACACTATTATACTCTTCGTAAATATGGGCGTATATTATCGAACTTGTCCTTGCCAGACTAGATTAAACAGACTCCAGCGCCATCTTCATTTAAAAGTGATTTTCCTTTCATCATCGAGTCGGATTATACGGGCGGGGATCTCGATGAAGGTCACAGTAGACAATTGCTTTGGTTTTCAGCAAATCAGCCACCAGAAGACGCACCCATACTGTTGCGCATTGGGGCATATGTGCATTTAGCCCATACATATGAAGAGTATTATAGTATTATGCTTAAAGTTTCTACCTCCAAAGTTTTAATTATTATACTCAGAAAGGGCTTGTAAATTCCAATAGTTAGATTTCGATACTGAATTGCTTCAATTAACTCTTTAGCTGTGTTTATGGGTTTATTTGATTCCTGCGTGTTAACACTGGCCGATAATGTGGATCCGTAAATTTTAAGTGTACATCCAATAAAAAGAATGAAGACTATAATAGTAGAGCCGATAAATTCCTTCTTCAGTTTATCTGTAAAAGTAGAAGTACACGTGTATTAGACTCGTGTATTTATGTCTGAATGACTTCATTAGAAGACACTTCTAAGCGCCTGCAGCCTATTATCTGTCTCATCTAAACCTGGTATAAAATTACACGTGATCAATGAGACGCAACCGCCGTGGAAGTCTTTATTTTAATGTACTCTTAGTATGACCATATTCACATAAATATTCCATAAGTTTGTCACTGGTTACTGAGGTCAATTCTCGCTTGTCGTTCTCGAACTAGCTCTCAGTAAGTCTCTAGCATTACGAAGTTTAGGTAGTGTCATACTTATGTAACATATCTTATAAACTTATGGTATGAAATACAACAATTGAAAATGATCATCTCCTCGATTGCCGGAGCGAGGTTCGTTCTGTATTTTTCCCCGAAATCGCGAATTCAAGAGCTCGTTTTTAATTTGATCACCCTTGACACGTGATATGATGTCACAGTTACTGGATGTTCGCTTACAACCCCATGGTTAAAAACCTGTTCATCGTACGCCTTGTTTTTCTTTCGAAACGTGACAACATCAGTAATGTAATGAGTGGAAAACTTTAGCGTGATCCAATTATACAGGTCGGAGCTAGCGGGAGATATACCCCACGAAGCCACGATTAAATGATTGACACTAAACAAATATTTTCAAATTAAAGAAACAAGCCATGTCCAAGTATGCTTAAACCAAGTGCGGAGCCACCAGGGGAATAAATATATCTCGTGAAAATTTGGCGCCCGATATCTTGAAAGTGCTGACGTTAAAAAGGAGAAAGAGACCTTCCACAAATAGATCACAAATGGTTACTTAGAAAGGATGATAAAAATAAAAGCTCTGCTAAAGGGTTGTCAAATACTGGTGTTTCCATCTTATCAGTACGTAACTTTTGTTCTGTAGTGGTCTGTACAAAACATAGTTCCTATCTTTCGTAGAAGAAGAGCTACGTATTACTAGATTGAACTCGGTAGTGGTGACACCTAATTAAACTGACTTTGGTCACTAAGTTCTACAAAATATGTTTAAATACGTCACATTTTTGCCAGAATATCTGGTACTTTCCAAAATTCAGGGTTGTGAGAAATTTCTTTGATATTCATTTTTAGTGCCCTCATAGCCCTATAATTCCTTCCATAAACATGAGTATGCCTTAGGGGTCTATTATCCATGAGATACAAAGAGAGTGCAGCGATATGTTCGTTTAAATATTTCTACTCTAAACTGGAAAACATATCAGGCACGGCAAACTACGAGAGTCCTTGGTCGATTCGGGTTATGAAAAAAGTCACAATAGAGATGGTTTCTCGTTCTGACAAGTCCACTATCGAATTTATATCACGGATTCATATTTATGTTGAGTGTTATAAGGTTATGCTGTTCGCTAATTACCGATTTGAATAAAGCACATTACAAACGCCATGAAGTTCCAATACGAAAGATCAAGGCTACCCAATTTACGTTTCATTAGACGTACAATTATTGGGAAAGTCAAGATGTATAATCCCAAAAATATGTACAACTGGAAGAATTGTAAAATATATTATTGAAATTGTTGAGTGAACTACGAATAATTAAGGACGCTAAGAAAAGTTACATCGTAACAACGGCAGCTTACTAAAAATTTTCATAACGTCCTCATTATTGTAAAAATAAACAAACCGATTTTTGAAAAGGATCGTATAAAAAGCAGCCAACTTTCTCTTTGTGGTCGGACACTTTTCTTGTAAGGTACGTTAGTTCTATTTGTTGGCAAACAGGTGAAAATTGAAGTAATTCGAATAGAATGTATTGCACTCCAATAAAACATACAGAGAAGTCTGCTTCCTGTAATTGGTAGTAAAAATATTAAAGGGTTAGTAGGTAATAGAAAGACCGTATAAAATAAAGATTACATTCTATTGAATTATGTTTCTTATTACAAATTTAATTTTTTAATGAAGATACGAGAAATTAAGTTTCCGTAATGGCCCTTACTTGTAAGACCAGTGAAATATTCGCCAAGCCAGTCCGCAAGGAGGTACTAGTCGTCTAATTGTGTAGTCTACAGTGCTTGACGGAGAAGTTAACGCTTAAGGTCTGTTAAGGAAACCAAAAGTGGATGAGAGGAAAAGTATGAAAATGGTCAAAAGTCGCGAGTCATCAGAGTTTCGCCGTAGTTGACCGTTTTATTGGCGTAGCTATACTGGGCCTGTCCACTCCCTTAAAATAGGTCTTGTGTTAATTCGCGGTTACGCGGTTACCGTAGTCTACTATTGTGTATGCTAGAACTTACTCGATTTGTGTTTGTAGTCAGGGCAGAGTAGCTGGTTATGTTATAAAAGGTATTTGAAGGTATAATATTGATTTAAGTAAGGTTATCGAAGCAATAGAAAAGCACATAAAACTAGATACGTTTAAAACAAATCTCGGAAATTTAGCTATAGCGCGAGCAGCTTGCGTCGTGATGCGCATGATCGAGTGGGCTATGGCTAAACCAAGGAGCATAAATGTCTGAACTACTTTCAGTTGCGAGTTTGCAAGTCCATCAGTCACTAGTAAACTATATAGTTCTTGGCGAAACTTTGATGTCCGCATTTTTTAACACAGACTCTATGGCCATTGTCATACTTTCCCTCTCATCCACATTTGAGGAAACTTAATTGCTTGTGTCTTCTTTATTAATGCAGACAAGTGGTTGCTACCCGGAATTCCCGGTATTTTAAGCAGTGAAAACCGGGAAGAGTTACCTATCTATGTTGACACTAAAAATTAATAGTCTTTGGACCCTTTCATATCAAATATCTGCTTCATAAATAAACTTATAAACAACCATTTTTTCAAGTGCACAAGAAATTTTTTTTAAAAAAACTCGACAAGATTCGGTCCTTCATCCCAAGTGTAACCCGTTACGCAAGAAGCTCGACTTCATAACCTCGTTATCTCAGGTGTACATTTAAAAAAAACCTAGAACAGTAGTTTTAAACAATTATTGAGTTTATCAATTCCCGGGCCAAGATTGCGATTAAGACATTTGTTGTTTTCCATAGCTATTTTAATATAATATGATTCAGATAAATCGAAGTCGTTTCTATTAACACATTGTTTTTTAAGTTTCACAGAACCAAAGTTAATGGTATGTTTAGTTTTAATTACGTGCATGGCTAAAGCGGATTTTTCAAGTCGATTGTTTTATATGTCAGCTTAGTGTTCTTTTAATCGAACTTTTAAATTACGTTGTTTGACCTATATATTCCATGTTGCACTCGCATGGGATCGAGTAAATTCCAGATTTTTGTTACAATTTTATAGTCTTTTAAAGATTTAAACTGATTGGCTATTTTTTAATTAGTTTGAACGCAATATTACAATTGAGGTTACATTTAAATTTGTTAGCTAACGTAGATGATATAATAGGGTAAAACGGGAGGCAGACTATCGGGAGGTCTTTGTCAAAGGGTTTTAGGGTGGAACGTTGAGTTACGTAGTTGGACGATTTAAATTTTTTTAGGCTTTATCAATTACTTCGGTGTTGTCTATGTCAATTACCTTTAAGAAATCTAGTTCTGATTGTAGATTAGTTTCGTTAGAGCGAATATTAAGCGCTCTATATATTAAAGTATAAAACGAACATGTTGGATGGGCTGATCTACTATGGGGAATTGTGGTAACTGAAAAAGGTTTCCTATACACTAGGGTTTCGATGTGAGTATCCTTCTCTTTGACACGTATGTCAAGATATGGTAATTCGTTACCTGTCATTAGTTCTAAAGTAAATTTGATATTTCGATGAATAGTGTTCAGATGATCATGAAAGTCTTTGAGGGTTTCGAGGCTGTGTGGCCAAATAAGGAAAATGTCGTCGACGTACCGGACCCAAGTTCGCGGTTGCAGTTTGTAGTTACTTAGTAAATTGGTTTCCAATGCATTTAGAAACAGGTCTGCCAGTAGTGGGCTTAAGGGAGAACCAATCGGTAAGCCTTCTGGTCGTTGATAGTATTGACCATCAAAGATGAAACAAGTTGGGAAAACCAAAATATTACCTCTCCGAGTCTAGAAGAGGACTACTTACAAACTTATTTACCCAGATATGGAAATGTTTCTTTTTTTTTTATGAGCAAATAGTGAAGTTAAAATTTATGAAATATTAAAGCAGTATACAAAGCATAGCAAATATACTGTAAATCAGACGATATTTTACATCCAATAAGGATATACTTGTACACATTAAAATCATCCGATGGGGGAAAAACGGGAAATGAAGAGATAAAACTTTGGGGTGATATTACCTTTACGTGTTTGTAAGGGCCCAATTTTCTACTCCTCAACTGTATACCCTCTATGTTCAAAGCCATATTCACAACAGGGTTGCCATGTAAACACTATCCTCTCGTTTCACCTCAACGATTTTCTTAGTTTGTCAACATGACTGTTAACGTTACATAACACCAAAGCTAATTTGTGGCCACACACACTGAAGGTAAATGGGCACCTTAAAAAGCATGAAAACACGAAGCTATAATCCGATTGCGATCAGACCTTTCTCTGATCTGGGCTGCGTTCAGCAGAGCTCACCAAAAAAGACAGCGGATTTGGAAAACGTTTACCTGTGAGCTCTATCGTCATAGCTTTTCTCCGGTCATCGGTGTTTTAAAAATGACGCTAGCGCAATAAAGCGTGCAAGGTACCAAGGCTTAACAAAAATTGTATGATAACATATTTTAAGAGATAGATAACAACAACTTTTATAATTAAAATTAGAAACTAACATGTCTCTTAAACTTCTCGCGTGATCAACTTGTTTCACGCTAATTAAATAGCTCTAGTCCCATCATAATCAGCAAGAGCTATTTGTATTAATTCCTCCATGCTTTTTTCGCCAAGCTGAGAACTACGCGTTTTACGTCACGTTATCCAAAAACCCGACTATTTTCCTTGAAGACCGTGCTGGCTCAGCGCTGAGCACCGTGACGTCAAAATTCAATAACAAAATCCCGTTCTGTAGGACACTGCTAACAGCGCTGAGCTCTTCTGAACGCGGCCCAGATTTCCACCATGGTTATAAAGTCTAAGCCTAATTATTTAAAAGTGTATTTAACTTTCGGCTCACTCTGAACCGTTAATGTCTCTGTATTACAGAAACGAAAACCAAACCCAAGCGTTTACTTTTTGGTTCGATAGGCCTATTGACAAATAAAAGTTCATTTGACCAATATAGATGCGTTCGTCTTGAAATCACTTTAGAAAAAATTATGCTATAAACAGATGTAGTATAGCTTAAGTAATATATAAACATCGATTTCAAATAATAATAATAAAAAATATTCTTGGCATATCAAAATGAAACAGAGCTTTATAGCTACAAAACCACTAAAGGCATCGAAATTACGAAAAATATTTCCATATATTAATTATACATTATGAGAAAACCAAATATTAAGGTTTTGTAGGATTTTTTTCCACAAAACAAAGCGAACTGCTAACGCGGTGCACTAACGGACGGACACACACAGACTAAAACATAGGCTAATTTTTAACTCTTTCCGTTTTAATTTTGAGTTGAGAAACTAGATTATCTTAAATATTAAAATAAATATAATTAATATTAAATATTTTCTTCGTTAGTTGTTCGCCTTATTGAGCGTTACATCGCGTTGATAAAGAACAATTAGACATTCTTGAGAGACTTGACTAATATTGGCGTTTGAAATGAAGCATACTCCGGTTGCTTTGCCTTACTCAAATAGGTAGTATATAAGGGTGTCGATCTACAGCTAAAAGCAAGAACAACCGCAATTGCGAAAACCTTTGGTGGTGATCCCACCCTAGGGAGGCTAGACGTTTCTCGTAACCCTAGCTGATCGCCGCGAATGTCTTAAACCCAACGATGACGATGGAGTAGAAGCCAGGTGTACAGACTGGTGTCCAAGTGGAATGGACGAAGACCAGAAGATGGTGGTGATTAGAAGCCAGGTGTACAGACTGGTGTCCAAGTGGAATGGACGAAGAGAAGAAGATGGTGGTTATTAGAAGCCAGGTGTACAGACTGGTGTCCAAGTGGAATGGACGAAGACCAGAAGATGGTGGTGATTAGAAGCCAGTATGTACAGACTGGTGTCCAAGTGGAATGGACGAAGACCAGAAGATGGTGGTGATTAGAAGCCAGTATGTACAGACTGGTGTCCAAGTGGAATGGACGAAGACCAGAAGATGGTGGTGATTAGAAGCCAGTATGTACAGACTGGTGTCCAAGTGGAATGGACGAAGACCAGAAGATGGTGGTGATTAGAAGCCAGTATGTACAGACTGGTGTCCAAGTGGAATGGACGAAGACCAGAAGATGGTGGTGATTAGAAGCCAGTATGTACAGACTGGTGTCCGTGTGGGATGGACAAATATCAGAAGATGGTGGTGTGAGAACTCAAGTAGAGGAGCCATTTCCGAGACTTTTGAAAGCAGTTCGGAAATGGCGAACACGTTTGCTCCGATTTGGAAACTGCGAACGCGGTCACGTGGGGTGTAAGTCAATAACAACAGCCACACACACACACACGTCGAAATTAGAACCTCTCCGTGACATGCGTCACTCGGAGAGGTAAAAAGGGTTTTCTACACATAGTTCTGTTAAAATTATTATGTCAATAATCTCTACTGGCAAAAGTTTTTCTTGCATTAGTCTTTCTTCGAAGCATGACCGGAACTTTTGTGAAAAGCGATACAACGTCATTTTTAAAAAATGTATAACTGAGATAACGAGGTTATAAAGTCGAGCTTCTTGTGTAACGGGTCACACTCCTAATGAAGGTCCAAAAGCGTTAACGGATCTAGTCGAGTTTTTTAAAATAAATTTCCTTGTGCACTTGAAAAAATCGTTGTTTTTAAATTTATTTAAGTTATCTTGCGCAAGGAGCTTCTCATTATTTCACTCTAAAATATCTGCTTGAAGTTGTTTTATAGAAACTATTTTTTAAAAATTTTCAAATTCAATAATGCGATGCTTTTAAAGTTACAGCCACAAAGCTAAAGTGTTACGGGTCTATAATACCTTAGACCACCTAACCCATGGATAGGCAACTGAAAAGGGAGCTAGGTGTGCTTAGAGCAACGACTGACACTAGCTCTGTGGCGGCAGATGTTGGAAGTTTGTCACCAAACCCTCGTAAAATTCGCGGCATTTTTTGAGGAATAATAGAGGTCTACAGTAAATGATATGGGGAGAAAATCTGACTGTAAAAGTGAGTTGAATTTCATTATTTATTTATTTTAGCCTCTCTCATTAAAGATTCATAACCGATCTATCAAGTTAGTTTTTTTAAATATCACTCTGGTATTGTATATAAAGTCTGTTCAACATTAAACCTTGGTTATAAAATATCCCGAAACATTAGAGACTAATTTTACGGTTTGGCGATAAATTGGGGTCGGTAGACGCGCGAGGACGCGTGCTACGCATTGCCATTTGTTAACGCGGGTTTAAAGCATAGCGCGGCTCCAGTGGATCCTCTACAAATTCACTTTCCTTACAAACTCCAGTTTTGGCTTGGCAAAGGCAAGTGGCATTTGTGGGCGAGATTTATACGTGCATGTATACGGGACAAAAATACCAACATTAATATTCACTTTTATATATAGATAGAAGTATGACTCAAAATGGCATATTTATAATTTATACACTTTTTCGAATCCATATGAGAAAAAAAAATTTGATTGGAGTTGTCCTTCAACAAAATCATTGAAACATAATTTACAAAATAGTAATTCACCATATGTTTCCATAAAAAATAAAGCAATGGATGGCCTATTGCAAAGATCAAGTCAAGGTTTATGGTAGTCGGAGACAGTACCAAAATTACTACAGTACTCTCCCACTTCGCGAATATTACCAATGTAATTAGCAATGTGAGAAGGTTTTGGAAATTCATATCAGAGTAATAGAAATGGAATTACTTCGTTCGTAAGTAGTCCAGTCCGACCATTCCAAGTTTGGTTGGCATCGGGTGAACCAGGAATATTTTTTTCTGGCATTATTAGACGATATCTAAATAAGTTAACCACAGTCGATAGCTGTCAGATTCTTACTATACATAACTGTTGTTATATGCAATAACCCTTACAAATTAATCTTTTTCACTTATATTACTAACGACTATGCTTATTGAATTTTGCGATGCGTCCAAATAAAATATTCAGTTTCATTTAAAAAACATTTTTAACTTTTCTGATTTTTTTTAATTATTTTTTCTTAAAAATTTTAAGTTTTGCTTTATAATATTTAGTTTTCTTTAAATATATATTTTTTTAATATTTAGTTTTCTTCATAAATATATAAAATATTTAAATTTCTTTAAAAAAATCAGTTTTGTTTAAAATGTTGATTTTTATTTTAAAATATTCAGACTCGTTTAAAAATAATGAGTTTTTCTTACTTAAAACCAAGAACGGACGCTAATATTTTAAGAATAACTGTTTGTTGACCCGAACGTTCAACCAAAGTTCCATCATCTAGTCTATCCACAGTGAAATAAGAATTCTGTAAAATGAGTTTTTTATTGTTATTACAAATTGTAGTTTGTCTAAAATTCAAACCACATCGAAATTAATACGAACGTTTTGAATTGCCACTTTGAAGGTAAAATTTTCCAGAGGACCCATTTTCTCTGAACTTAAAATCCTCAAAATTTCTTATAGATTTCACGTAAGCATGCAAACGGGGGCTATTATTTCCCAAGAGAATGGACAATATATTCGATAGAATTCAATTAAAATTAGTTTGACAAATAATATTTTAAGAGCTCTACTTGACGCAGCGGCTTCTAGTTAGAGCAAGAAATAATATCTAGTTCACTAGGGAGAAGGTATAAGATGCCCAAGTATTCGCGCGCCAAAGTCCCAGTCCCCCTTTCAAAATACAAGGGAGGCCCGGCTATTTCGCCTCTCCTCAGTCGGAAAATATGAAATTTTCATCATTCCCGTCGCGGTGACGTGAGTTTTCAAGACTAAATGAGAAGCTGGTTGTAATTTAGAGGCGAGGATTCACTCCACACCTACCTTTGGACTTAAGATAAAGCTAGAAATGTGGCGAATTTATACCTTCTCCCTAGCAAATTTGAGATCGCTTCTTAGATAGAGCTCGGCATTATCTATCCCTTATCAAAGTCATTTTATCTTTATCCGTACTCATAAATTATCCACAGAACTTGCATGTGAAATCGTATTAAATCCACAACTTAGTTTATAAATATTCGGTTATTTACCAGTTTGTGGATAATGGATAGAAAATACCGAGCTCTACCTTTGGTAATATCCCTACAAAGATCCATTTCAAAAGGAAGGGACTCACCTGCTCGACATGCTCAATCTCTCTAAGAAATATTAATAATAACCTAAGACCCTATCTTCATTTAAAGTATAATATTTATATTGTATTGTTGATGTTTTATAAAATTATACACAAAATCCTGAAAAAAATTATGAATCGGTTGCAAATCATGCCAAGTTAACAAAACATCACCAACTAAACGTCAACTGGTGAAATTCCACGAATCCATTAGGAAAATAGACGCTAATTTTCATACAGCATAGCAGAAAATCATTATATTTGCGTAACCTACTTAGTGTGCAAACAAAATGCAAAGCAAATAGAAACCACTTCGTTTCTCGAAACACATCCAATAGAATGAGAGAATCAATTAAACTAGGAATATATGGATAGTCCCAGTAACACTTAGGAGTACACTTCTTTTCATAGATCCTGGCTTATGAATGGCTACCATATTTAAGAGAAAATGGGTTGCACATGCGAATGGACCCTTTGGGTTATGATGATACAATTTAATCATTCCTGATTCAACCCCGATATAGATTGCTTAAGACTCATAATAATGCATAGTTAAATTTCACGCGGGGAAATTGTTATTTGACTTCAATTAAATTTACTTGTGTTGAAAAACTATCTTTGCTTCAACTTTATTTACTTCCGCGTGAAGAACAACTATGATATTTTGGTCTGAAAAAACTTGTTGAATTCGGTGTGCCACCAAGAGATGTCAATTGATTAATTCTATGAGAGCGGTTGCTCTCTTAGATAAGACTTCATACTGACTTTAATGTATAAGGAAGGTTTTTTGTTTGGATGTAACTTTTTCGTATTATGTTTACTGTTTTGAAAACATTCCACGGATCTACAATCCAGGCCCTAATATGTGGTTAAAATTTCAAAGAGATCCATTAATTAGTTTATTTTATAAAAAATAAATTTGCTAAGGGTGGTTTTCATTTCCATAAAATGATTCAGTCATTTTGGCAAAAAAAAAGGGAAATTTTCCCATAGGAATAACATGGGAAATGTTTGTTGTGATAGCCAAAGTGACTCGACCATTTTTTGAAGACTATCTATTCGATAGGTCTGAAAACGGTTTTAAATGAAAGGTCGAACATTAAACTGATGCCTTTTGAAGTTTCATTAAAAATAATTAAGTTGAAGTATTGTTTTTCTTTATTTTAATTACATACTCTAAATTGCGTTGTTTACCCTGTAACTGTAGACTTTTTAGTGGTATGGGTTAGGTAGTCGTTTCACCCCAATTATAGCGCCTTTATACTAGGTTAGCGATCGAGGGTGATTAATCTAGGTTAGCGATCAAGGGTGATTGAACTAGGTTAGCGATCAAGGTTAATTGGACTAGGTTTGCGATCAAGGTTAATTGAACTAGGTTTGCCATCAAGGTTAATTGAACTAGGTTAGCGATCAAGGGTGATTGAACTAGGTTAGCGATCAAGGGTGATTGAACTAGGTTAGCGATCAAGGTTAATTGAACTAGGTTAGCGATCAAGGTTAAATGAACTAGGTTAGCGATCATGGGTAATTGAACTAGGTTAGCGATCAAGGTTAATTGAACTAGGTTAGCGATCAAGGGTGATTGAACTAGGTTAGCGATCAAGGGTGATTGAACTAGGTTAGCGATCAAGGGTGATTGAACTAGGTCAGCGATCAAGGTTAATTGAACTAGGTTAGCGATCAAGGGTGATTGAACTAGGTTAGCGATCAAGGGTGATTGAACTAGGTTAGCGATCAAGGGTGATTGAACTAGGTCAGCGATCAAGGTTAATTGAACTAGGTTAGCGATCAAGGGTGATTGAACTAGGTTAGCGATCAAGGGTGATTGAACTAGGTTAGCGATCAAGGGTGATTGAACTAGGTTAGCGATCAAGGGTGATTGAACTAGGTTAGCGATCAAGGGTGATTGAACTAGGTTAGCGATCAAGATTAATTGAACTAGGTTAGCGATCAAGGTTAAATGAACTAGGTTAGCGATCAAGGGTAATTGAACTAGGTTTGCCATCAAGGTTAATTGAACTAGGTTAGCGATCAAGGGTGATTGAACTAGGTTAGCGATCAAGGGTGATTGAACTAGGTTAGCGATCAAGGTTAATTGAACTAGGTTAGCGATCAAGGTTAAATGAACTAGGTTAGCGATCATGGGTAATTGAACTAGGTTAGCGATCAAGGTTAATTGAACTAGGTTAGCGATCAAGGGTGATTGAACTAGGTTAGCGATCAAGGGTGATTGAACTAGGTCAGCGATCAAGGTTAATTGAACTAGGTTAGCGATCAAGGGTGATTGAACTAGGTTAGCGATCAAGGGTGATTGAACTAGGTTAGCGATCAAGGGTGATTGAACTAGGTTAGCGATCAAGGGTGATTGAACTAGGTTAGCGATCAAGGGTGATTGAACTAGGTTAGCGATCAAGATTAATTGAACTAGGTTAGCGATCAAGGTTAAATGAACTAGGTTAGCGATCAAGGGTAATTGAACTAGGTTAGCGATCAAGGTTAAATGAACTAGGTTAGCGATCAAGGGTAATTTTCCACTGTGGAAACGAAGGGAAAGCTATTTGAGTTGTACTGGGCGTTGATTGTCATGTCAACCAGTCAGGATGAAATTTTAAACAATGGACACGCAAAACCCTTAAAAGGAGCGCCTGCTTTTCTCTAAGGTTTAAAACGTTAGTTTTTAAACAACTTTATTTGATATTAAGACTGAAGTTCCAGATATTAATAAAAACTGTCTTTGCAGACAAAGACTTGAAAAAGTAAGAGATAAGTTTATAAATTAATTGCCTTAAGTACAGATATTAAAATTTTGACTTTTGAAGACATGATTATTAAACATTTAATATTTTAAAAAAATTCTTATCTTAGTTTTTTTCACCAAAATATTATTTGCCGAAAATATTTTTCAACATTATTTATACAAGTATTTTGCTCTTAATAATAGTTCTAGAAAAAATGGCATTTCCAAGAACATTTTAAGGGATTATGGATGCTAGCTTTATACCAGTGTTTTATTTATTTATTAATAACTGCTTTTAAGAAGTTCAAATACTCGGATTTAACTTGATGAATTTAATTTTTGATATTTTAATACTGAAAATAATGCGAAGCGGAATATAACATAGGCCGTTTGACTGTGATATATATAGTTATTAAATTCGAAAATATCTGTACTTTGATCGTGATCTTTTGAGAGCTATGCAACACGTTCATGTTTGGTACATCGAAATCTTAAAATTAACGAACACGTTTTGTTAGGTCTTAATACCAAATTTATTTTATCAGCTATCAACGATTTTTAGTGCATTTTATTCTCCTTTTAGAGAAGTAAAATGTACATGTGTTTTTAAAACGAGCAGATATTTCATAATGAAATATTTTTAGTAAAGGTATTTTGGCGAAAAAAACTAAGATAAGAATTTTTTCAAATATTAAATGATTGATAATCATGTCTTCAAAAGTCAAAATTTTAATATCTGTACTTCAGGCAATTATTTTATAAACTTATCTCTTAGTATTTCAAGTCTTTGTCTGCAAAGACAGTTTTTATTAATTCATATGGGATATGATACCACAAATTCGTTTAAATCAACTAAAGGATGATATAATGCGGGCCCCAGTTCTCGCGTTTTATGATCCGACTAAACCAAATGTCGTTTCTGTTGATGCCAGCCAATACGGAATTGGCGCCGTCCTATTGCAAGATAGACAACATATACAATACGCTTCTACCTCTTTGACTGAAGCCCAACAACGATATGCGCAAATCGAAAAAGAACTCTTAGCAGTAGTTTACGTGGTGGAACACTTTCATTACTATCTCGTTGGAACCAAGTCAATAGTTGAAACTGATCATAAACCATCGATCGCCATCGTTGACATACCGCTTAATCTACTCCGCGTCTACAGAGGCATGTTTTGCGTCGCTAGATACGATTTAACTTCAACATATGTCTCAGGGCCCCAGATATATATAGCGGATGCACTGTCGCGCTCACCATCCTCAACCAATGACGTACACATGGAAGGTCCGACCGCCACCCTCCACTCACTGACGGAGCTGAACGAGTTTAAACTCGCCACAATCACGGATGAAGAGACGAAAGACATTTTGCAATATGTCAAGGAAGGATGGCCAAAGCACCAAGCAACTCTTAGACCGGAACTACGGCAATTTTGGCCGATAAAAGACGAAATTCACTTGTAAGGAGACCTACTCTACAGGGGTGATAAATTTCCAATACCAAGAATCTTAGGAAAGAGATCATGACGCAACTCCACGGAGCACATCAGGGCATCAACTCGTGTCTTAGAAAAGCCAGAATTCCCGTTTACTGGCCCGGAATGACCTCTGATCTAAAAAAGTACGTCCAATCACGTCAAGTTTGTCGCACCCAGGATAGAGCGAACATTAAGACTACCAGTACACCACATCCAGTACCAAGAAGGCCATGGGAATGGATCTCTTTCAGCAAGATCAAAAATCAATGTTGTTATGCGTGATGTATAATTCGAAGTAAATCGAGGTCGATTAATTGCGCACAACAGACACCAAATCCGTGATAAAAGCATTGAAACCACATTTTGCACGATATGGAACGCCTCAAAGAGTTATTTCGGACAATGGTCCACCATTCAATTCTTTCGAGTTTGCCCAATTTCTTATGCAGTGTGTAACGCTTTTTCTACTACCATTGCTGCCAAGCGTTAACAAATTTACTACTACTATTGTTCGGTAAATGCTTCAGGGTATGAATAAGAATTAAACGAAAGTTTGCCATACGTAGAGTCAGTTTTATTCATTCAATTGTATAGAAATATGTTTGTTTCAGGATAAAAATATAGCCATAATAATATTAACATTATAATTAAACATATAGCACTCTATCGGCTATTTTAACTATGCTGGCTTTTGCCCTTATTACGACATAATCCCCTACAATATTATTTAATAATGGTTATCCCCCAAAATAGTTGTTTAACATGATAAAGCTATATCTTAACTCATGCAGCATGCATTTTTGACCGATGCCAGGTCAAATTACTATGACGTCTCATATTAATATATTAATACCGATGGCATTTAATTGCCTTTAGTTTAACCCAAAAGTACTCATCACTTTGCAACGGTGCGGTGAACGACGAACGTTGACGAACGTCTATTAGATGAAGTAGAGCGACGTACGATGATTACGCGGGAACTAGTGGTGACGATCTGATGGGCCGTGGCCCGGAACTATGTTTAAACTTGCCATTAAAAATTGGCGGCCAGAGCTAGGACTTTCAATGAATTGTCCATAGTCTCGGTTCGGGACGGACGAGCTAGTGGAATCCTCTGAAATCCCTCAGTCGACTTGAGTTGGCTCCAAATTCCCGATCTCCATCAGCATTGAAAAAGATAATCGTAATGATCCCTTTGTACCAGTGTTCCCGGCTTTTATATGTTTGAGAGTGCTTGAAATTGCATCCAATCATGTACGGTATTTTTCGAGGTCCATCGTCTATTGGTTATTGGTTATTTATTTTGGCGCGAAAATATCGCGCACTGTACCGTGGTGTATCCCATGGGTCTTAACCCTACCTTAACTTAACTTATCAGATACTGGCATCGGTTATTGAGAGAGCATGCAAAGATTTTTTATTTACGGCTTCTATAGCCTTTTGACACTTTGACGACCAAGCGGCGCCAGAAAGGGGCTTTACCATTTACAAACAAACCGACTTTGTTCATAGAAAATACTTGGCGACTAAGTGGCGCCCAGAAGGGGCTAAGACTTCCAGGTATGGCATTTTATACGAAAGAAAGTGAAGGTATACTTTTAAGCTACTGCATGGGGGACAATAACGAGTGGCAGCTCGCAAGGACAACGGTGGAGATTCCATCGATAAACAATCATAGGTCCTCAATATAATTCATCCCCAAGAGTAGGCCTACAGGCCACTGGAAACATTGAGAGGGGTGATTCTAGTTCTATTATGAATAAGGAAAATTTGGCTACTCACGAATCTAAAACTTAAAGCAGCAAATATTCCTACTGTAGGGGATCTAGTAAAATCTATCTGCTACACTCCCCACCCCTTAGAGCCGAACGACCTCGGAGGCAAAGTAACTAAAAGTTGATAAAAAAATGGAAGAAAAATAAAAATACTTACAAAAACAACTAACTGAGCTATTTACACAAATTTCACAAATTTACAAAAAAAAATCTACAGGAAGGCTTAGGGTCAGTGCAACTGGAGAGGTACCAAGGTCCAGTTTTACACTAAACTAAACCTCAAACTACTTGCGCTTACGCAATACCATGTGAAAGCTATTGTCTACTGGAGGGCGAACAATATTAGGCTTTTTTCTGGATTTTGTTTCTACTGGACGTTGTTCCTCCTTTTCTTGGTCGCGCTCATGAAAGAGCTTAAGCTCCCGAAGGTGGAACGTCCCTTTCAACTGACGGTTATTGCTATCCCTCGTCCTTAACTTGTAAGTATAAGGGGACAATTTTTCGTCGACTACAAATGGACCCTCCCAAGTATTAGCCAACTTAGCGGAGAATCTTTTACCAGCGTCTGACTGGTGATGGGTTTTCTTTAAAACTAAATCATCTTTCTCGAATTCAAACTCCCGCTTCTTAACGTTATAAAGGGCTGCGTTTCTGTCTTGGGCTTTAACTAAATTGTCTTGAGCCTTTTTAATTGCGTCACGAATAATATCGGCTCTGCGCAAGGGATCAATGGCTTCGCAGGCCTTGGAAAGTTGGTTGTCTACGTTCATAATGGGTACCTCTCTAATTTCACGACCAAAATTAAGAAATGATGGCGAGTAGCCGGTTGATTCGTTCTTTGCTGAACGGAGGGCCATTGCGAACTGCTGCAAACCAACGTCCCAATACAGGTGACTTTCAGTGACGTAACACTTTATCATGTTACCTAGGTTTTTATTTGCCCTTTCTGTCTGATTACTTTGCGGTGAATAGAAGGATGTAAAGCGTTGCTTAATTTCAAATAAATTACAGACTTCCTTCATCAGGTTCGAAACGAATTGAGGTCCTGAATCGGAAACTATTCTCTTTGGGACACCGAAACGTGTAAAAACGTGGTCTATGAGAATGGTAGCTATTGTTTTTGTGGTAGCCTTCTTCAAGGCGTGGGCCTCGACCCATTTTGTGGAGTAATCTAATACTGTTAATATTTGAGTGTTACCCCTTTTACTTCGTGGAAATTCCCCTTTAAGGTCTATTCCTATAACCTCCCACGGTTGCGAAGGCTCTGCTGACTTCATAAGACCCGCTTGTTTAATTGGCGGAGACTAATGCTCTTGGCAGACTATACATGACTTGACATAACTAGTGATGTCCTTAGTCATTCCTTCCCAGGTATAGTACTTCCTAGTTCTTTCTAAAGTTTTGGCTTTGCCTTGGTGACCCGATGATGGTATATCGTGGCATGCCGTTATAACTACTTTAATTAAGGCTTTGCGTATAACTATTTTATAAGAGTCTAATGACGAACTATTATCGCTACAATGGGTGATACTATTATCACCACGTGGGGTTCTACTATTTCCCTCGTGAACAATGCCATTGTTACCCCCTGCTTGATCTAGTGGTACGTTCCTATAAATGATACAGTCAATTAATTTGCAAGAAGGTGCTACTCTTTCTACCCATTTCGCTATTCTATCACTATCGCCAATTTTACCTTCCTCCAGAAAGGTTAAAAGTCGGCCTACTTGTGGATCTAGACGCTGTTCGGCTAGGATTATCTCCCTATCTAGAGTTATAGCTTTGGATTCGCCTAATTCCTGGTCTATAAGGGCTATTAAGGCTTCTTCTGTTTCGCTTGCCTCGGGGATGCGTGAAAGCGCATCAGCTACTACATTATTTTTTCCTGGGATATATACTATTTTAAAATCGAAGGATTGTAGTTTGGTGCTCCACCTGGTAAATTTTCCCGTTGGATCTTTAACGTTTTTCAACCATTCTAATGATTTATGGTCTGTGATGACAGTGAAGAAGTTTCCTTCAAGATAAACTCGAAACCTTTCTGATATGGCCCAAACTATTGCCATACATTCCCTTTCCGTAACTGAAAGCTTCCTTTCTGTTGCGCTAAGGGTTCTACTGGCGTACTGGACGACTTTAATTTTTCCCTCTATTGTTTGTGTGAGCACCGCACCTAATCCCACATTCGAAGCGTCAGTATATAGCGTGAATGGTAACTTAAAGTTAGGAGAAACTATGATAGGGGCGGTGGTCAAGCTAGTTTTAAGAGAATCAAAAGCATTTTGTTGTTCCCTTCCCCAATTCCACGTAACGTTATCGTGAGTGAGATGATGGAGTGGGGTAGCTACATCCGCGAATTTCGGAATAAAACGTCGGTAAAACCCGGCCATTCCTAAAAATCTGCGAAGTTGTCTAACTGTGCGCGGTTCTGGGTACTCTTTTATGACACTAACCTTGTCCGGATCTACTTCTATACCATGTTTTGAAACAAGATGGCCTAAAATATGAGCTTTCTTCCGGCAGAACTGGGCCTTTGAAGACTTAACTGTCAAACCATCGTTTTTAAGAATGGTTAATACCTTTTCTAAACTATTTAAATGTTCCTCGAAGGTATCAGAAACGATGTATAAGTCATCGAAGTAATCAGAAACGATGTATAAGTCATCGAAGTAATCAGAAACGATGTATAAGTCATCGAAGTAATCAAATACTCCTTCTTTAGCTAAATGACCAAACAAATTGTTGACAAGTCTTTGAAAGGTGGCCGGAGCGTTCGTGAGGCCAAACATCATAACCTTTGGGCGATATATACCACTGTGGGTTACGAATGCACAGGTGTCACGACTACTCTCATTCAGCGGCACTTGCCAGTAACCAGATCTCATATCTAGTACCGTAATATAATCGGGGGTTCTAACTGATTCTAATATATCCTCGATTCTTGTTAAGGGGTACTAGTCCTTTCTAGTCACACTATTTACTTTCCTATAGTCTATAACTAGGCGGAATTTTCCATCGGGTTTGCCAACTAGTAGGGTCGGAGCGCTCCATGGGCTATGACATGGTTCAATGAGATTTAAATCTAGCATCTCTTTGACTATTTCGTCTATTATCTCCTTTTTGCGAGGAGAGTTACGATATGGTGGACACGCTATCGGTTTACTATCACCCGTGTCGACATAATGCTCCGCCGATATGGTCAATCCAGCAGTGGTGGAAAACACACACTTAAATCCTGTGACTAGTGCTCGTAACTTATTTCTTTTTTCTTCATCTATGGGAGCTTCTGCTAACGCCTTCTCTATAGCCTCTACGTCGAAATCCTCATCTTCAAATAAATTGCATTCCTCTAAATTAAAATTTATTCCACTATTATAGAAGTCATACGCGACCGAAGGATTCGACTCCCAACTCCAGCTTAAATTACCATAGTTAATCATCATACCGCTATGTTTAAGGCAATCTATTCCTATAATACAAGGGTAAGCTAAATTATCCATGACGACTGCATCATGTTCAATTTTTTTCCAGGGAACTCAAACGGTACTGTTATTAATTGATCAGCCATAATAAATCTTTGATCAACCACCTTAAGCTTATAATTAATTGAAGAAGTCTTAAATTAAAATTTTTCGAAATTTTGGGAAAATTCTCTATCTATAAGGGTAACTGAGCTACCAGAATCCAATAATGCAAGAGTAGGAACACTCGCTATGCTAATTTCTATAAGACATTTACTTTTGGTAGTATCGTTTGAAACCTGAAAGCAGTCAGCTGCTAGGGGGCTATTTTGTAAGGTTTTTATTACTTTTGTTTCGGGGCAGGGCCGTCCCCTTTCGGTCCTCCCCGACTCCCGTTTCCCAAATTTTTTGTCGGGCAGTACCTCTGAATGTGACCTTTTTCGTTACAAATGGTACACGTGACAGTAGGACAGTTTGGAGTTTTGTGTCCTTCCACTCCACATACATTACATATGATTATTCTCTCCCCACTACGGCTACTCAATTTCGACTTAGACTTTTTAGAAGACTTATGCTGGGGTCTACTTTCGGGCGTCCCATTCTTAACGTAGCTAGTTTCAGGAGGAACCGCTCTAGCTTGATCTCCCCCCTGGGGTGCCACTCCCTGCGCCATTTCGAGGCGGGTAGCATGGGCTAGAAGTTCACTAACGGAAGTATATGTAAACAGTGATAACAGAGGTTTCATGGTCTTATTAAGGTTTCGGAAAATATATTGCACCTGGTGTTGACCAGCTAACGGGGTTTCTAATTGCAAAAAAATTTCGCGCATACTATTAATATAATCGCGAACTGGTTCCCCATTCTTTTGTTTTCGATTTAATAATCTATCCAGTAATACCGTGTCGTTTACTTGAAAATCAAACTCCTTTTTTACTAGAAGCTGGAATTCATCAAAAGTTATGGGTTTTATTGCCAACGATTGCCATCAGTCTAATGCGGGTCCAATAAACATTTGAGGAATCCCTGCCTGTATAAAATTAATATCCGGCATCCCCAAAGTTTCCCTTATTTGACGTACTTTTACCAAGAAATCCTTTGTCCCTAGATCGAACGGTCTACCCGTAAAAACGGGGGTGCTTATTTTGGGCATTCTATACTGCTGTTGATAAGGCGGAACCGTGACTAAAGGATTTAGCGGGCTACTAACACTTTGCGCCGAGCTAATGTTAGTGTTGTGTGTGGCTGTACTTTGAACAACACTGCTATTATTGGGACTATTTCCAGGCTGTACTGTTAACATTGAAGGACTAACCCCTACTAATGGCGGGCTAATTACCCCCGAGGTCTGTTGATTGCTACTATTTAATTGTACAGAACTCGAGCTAGCCTGAGTTAGCTAAAGAATTTAAGCTTGTAAAGCTGCTATTTGTTGCTGCATTAAAGCTAAAGCAGGTGCAGATATTAAAGTCATGCCTGTGGGTGCGGTACTAATTGCTTGCGTGGTCAAGGTAGACGTACTACTATTGCTACTAGATTGAGTCACTATGGAAGGAGGGTTTAATATCAGGTTGCTACTACTAACTGTGGAAGGGACTACTTGTTGCGGTTGAGTGTTTCCTATCGCACTCCCGACGTTTTCAGCTACCTGTGAACCTTGATTGTTGGGACTATTTGCCGTAACCCCCACGTTACTTCCCGTACTACCATTAGAAGCTCCCCCTAGTTGTCCAGTTATTGGATTCATATTGTTACTATGTCTGTTCCTCGCCCTCTTCGCTCTATCTATAGCTTGGGACTCTTTGTAAGCGATAATACAATCGGAACAGCTCGAATATACGCCAAAAACTGGTTTGCAACTAGAATGATCAATCCGTGACTGCATACGACCTCAATTACCACATGAATATTTTAGTTCTCTCCACACCTATCATTCCTACTAAGTATGACTAATAATGAGTTCGGACTGCCTCCGGTACTAGTTTACTAGCATAGAGAAACAATCCCGGCTGGGCCCCCAAATTGTAACGCTTTTTCTACTACCATGGCTGCCAAGCATTAACAAATCTACTACTACTATTGTTCGGTTAATGCTTCAGGGTATGAATAAGAATTAAACGAAGGTTTGCCATACGTAGAGTCAGTTTCATTCATTCAATTGTATAGAAATATGTTTGTTTCAGGATAAAAATATAGCCATAATAATATTAACATTATAATTAAACATAGAGCACTCTATCGGCTATTTTAACTATGCTGGCTTTTGCCTAGAGCTCGGAATCGGATATCCATTATAGTTTGTTATTCACGTTTATGTCTACAAATTATTCGCGGTTAATTTACCCAGATATAAAAAATAGTAGCTTCTATTTTGTAACTTGGCCTATGCGGTTGTAGGTTGAAAAATGTACGGTTTGCAAGCCCATATCAATCAACTGTATCCATTCAGATTAACGTTGAGTAAGTTACATTACCCATAGATAAGCTTACATATTACGTAATGTGGTAATTTTTCTTAACTGAACATCAAAACTAGTTAATGTATAGCGTTCGTTTAAACTAAAACACTGCCAAGCATTAATATAATTGAGATAAGTCTGTTTGCCTATTAAACAATTATGAACCTGGTTTCAACATCTTATGTTAAAATAAGCATACAGTACAGTCATAACTTTATGATATTTGAACTTTGTGTCCTTCTTCATCGTTGTTCATGGTTAGAATCTGAAGTTATAAAGGACGAGTAAAGTACTATTCTCAATTACAGACGTACTTAAAAGTCATTTAAAGATACATGAACATGTCCCTCGAAGTCACTGTTGTGCAGACAATGCCTCGTTAGTTCCTTTTCTGGTTGCTCTTCATTGCTAATTAACAATGTAATTGCGCAAACATCCAGTGAATTAATACATATTTATTTCGAAAAAACATTGTTGGTTGTTCACATTAGTAATGAATTAAAAAAATACTCGTTTCCACCACTATTATACACAAGTGAAATATAAAATTCTATCTGGTGTCATAGTAAAACGCTTCATTGGAATTCGATAAGTGTCACCAGAAAAATGTCCCTCAAAAGCAACTGACGACCCTTTAGTGAAAAAATTCGCTTGCCATTTTGCTAACCGTTTGGTAAACTTCTTTATTGACCTGTAATGGTACAGCTTGTTATGATATTATTCCACGACAATACTACCCTTAACCAGGTCTATACGTTCCACCATTCGAGTAAGTCGGTGTGAGGAGGAAGCTGTTCATGCTTGTAGTACTTGAGAAGCACTGAGCCTTTGATTATCCTTCGACTTTCGGATGGACGCTGTACAAGTCGTCAATGCCAGCGAAACTCCGTGAATATCCATTGTCGACTCTTCTTTGCAATCATAGTATTCGTTAAAATCGTTCAGAGTATGAAATTTTGAATTTCTTAACTTAAAGACAGGTGGCCAGCCTAATATCCCATTTGCTGATCACAATAAGGTTTCTAGCCCGAGACCCACAGGGACCATTAGCGAACTGTTTCGTCTGTCTCTGGCCCCCCATATTATGCCAGAGCTGATTATTAATGACGGTCAACCTGTCATGCAGACTCCGTCTAGCGTACCCGTACGGGATGTGGACGAACTGCACCTGTCCCAAGAACTTGGCCTCCGCCCCCCTTTTAGCAAACCTATCGGCTTGCTCATGGCCATGATAACCGTTGTGACCGGCACCAAGTAAAGCTGAACCCTGTTGCGGGCTGCCAGTCGCGCAAGCAGATCAAGGCAACTGCACACCAGTTGAGAAGTGATCTGACACTGGTTCAGCGCTTCCAAGGCGGCCTGACTGTCAGAATAAATTCTTACAGTCCGTCCGGTATAACCTTTATTGACGAAATAGTCCGCGCAATAACGGATCATGGCAATCTCCGCCGAAACTCACTTGCATAGGTGCCCAGACTTTCAGAAAAACCGACCTTTGTGGTTTGGCAGTAGTAACCGGCACCAGCGCCGGAATCAGTCTTAGAACCCCGGTACCACAAGGCAGCAGGTAAGTCCACTCGGCCCGACTGGGAAAGTGGGTGCTGAATGGCTTTGTAAAATCAAAACTGGTAACGGTTTTGTCTGAGCGCATCGTCAGCGACGGCTCTAGAGCTTGGTATAGCTGTGATCCCTAAGTCTGGGTACCCAACAGCCATTATTGTAGAGCCTGTAGGACCCCATGACGGCCTCCTCCTCAACGAAGAGATGAAGAGGAAGCTTATCAAGGAGTATCTCCAGGGTCGATCTCATGGCCCCCGTGCCCCAATGCAGGCCAGCCGGCACCGTTTAAGACGTGTATAACAAATATATTAAAAAGAGACTGAGTAGATTATACCTCTATATGTAATCTTTAAATATTTTAATCCCAGCACTAGCTCAACTTTTTTAACTAAAGACGACAACCTAGAATAACTTGAATAACCGAACTTTAAGAGGTTGTGTCCTTCTACAATCGATTCGCGGAGATAAAGGTTAGTCTCTTAATATGCTAGGTAGATGGGGTACAGCAACCGACAGAGAATATGATATGCTACATTGGTAAATCAAAGATACAAAGGAACTTAAAGCTCAACTCATGTGCACGTCACTATAGTCAAATGTCAAAAAACCAGTTCTATTGGTACAGAGTGGACACCCAGAAGATTATAGTTGCATTTTACTTTAGCTACAGTATTGCCAATGCTTGACTCCAAGTTTGAAATCACAATGTCTTCAGGACCACACTCTTCTTCACTATTGCAAGAAGGCTGGGATTTAGGGTGGTCATGTGAGCAAGGCAACTAGTTCGATTTCCAGTTCGGAATCTAAGTCCTAAGTGTGGCCTTCTCTGGTCAAGCTTCTTCTTAAACCTTTTGTTATCAGAGGCATTGTCCACTGTAATTGCTAACACTTGTAAAACATACTATTACTGTAGTGTGAACTAAGAGTGTTGAATAGTCTAGTTTCTAATGAATGGGACCTATACATGTTGTTTCTGATTAGTCTGCTATAAAAAGGACATTTTTCTGGATAAAACTAAGTGGAATTGTTAAAACATTTTTGCTCCCAAACAATGACCCTTAAAATAAGGAAATAGTCCCACACGTGAAGCAAGACATCATCCTGGCCTTCTGATTTAGAACAAATACAGCACTTCGATATTATCTTTTGCGCTACAGCGGGCCACTGCAAACTAGTCTTTGTTACAACCGCGCCTTTGCTAGTAATTATAAAGACCAGCGTCACGTTTTTCCCCTCTCGCTACAATGTTATTGAACCTTTATCTTGTAGAAATAAATGGATTACAGTGTGCTTAAGTAGGTAAAATGAAGCTAAATGAAAGTGTTGCAGTGTTTTAACATCTTCCAAAGACTTCCATCTCTTCTAAACAAGATGGGCTGGCTAGTACGTATTACTGCAAGTTTGAAACTTTTTCCTTGTTTTAGGGGCCTATGTCTGGATGCCCGTATATTTGTAATTATATATTGTAGGCGCCAGATTCTAGGACATTTTGCTCTCAGTTTGACCGAACCCAGTAGAAAACTAGTCGGGCCGACACCAAACCTGATCAATCGGCCCGAAAGAATTATCGGACTGTCAGTCTACAATACTTCATGTCCGAGCCATTTAGTAGGCAAGGTGCATTCCACATCGTGTTTTGAGTCGTGTATCCGACTTAAGGTGGTTTGAAGACATTTACCGACAATTAACCGATTCGGACAACTAACCGCCTGTACCGACAATAAACCGACTACAAAACGGATTGAAAATGCTACTAGGGAAAGAACACACCTTAAAATTAGCTCAAGAAGCATGATCAAGAGATATGAGATCCTGATAAACAGCGACGTTGAAGGCGCTTTTGCAGAAACGCGGTTGGGTACAAACAAAACAACCCTCAAAATGGATACCACCGAAACCGAAAAACAGGTGATGATAATATGCGAGCTGTTGAAAAACTTGCCATATTTGAAGTCTGACGTCTTTTTTTAAACCTGTTATGCACATGGACATGGACTTCTCCTGTATATAAAAGTATGATTTCTATACATCTATAGGTATTAGCTACTGCAAATCACTATTGATAATCGCGATCAGTACTATATTTAGGATGTCTCTTCTCAACGTGGTATTTTAAGTTCCCTGTGCTTAAGTTGGTCTTGGATCCTTGTGTATACGACGCACTTTCGTAAGAAATAGTAACTATTTTGGAAAATAATATATAACAAATAAGATGTTGGTACTTACTTATTACAGTACAGTCATTTTGCAAATTGTTTTCCCATGGTAAGACTCACGATATGAGATGTTAAAATGCCGCCAACAGTCACTTCACATTGTACAACGTCAGGTTGCGACGATTCGGGTTCTGAAGAACAACCTGTAGCCATTAACCAAGGTCTACATGCACTAATATTCCGAAACACTTGTACCACCGTCCACGACCACCCGAGTGACCCGCCAGATCATTATAAACTGACAGTTGAAAATCCGAGTTAATGCATCAGCTTGCAGATAACGGATTAAGAAACGGTTAAAAATGGATAACTGCAAAGCATTAACTTAACTCTGAATAAAAAATAGTATTGCACAATCGGATTAGATAAGGTTGTTGGTTTTTTATGGAATTATATACACCTACTTTAATTGCAGATTAAACTATCCGGTAACAATATTATTTGTAAATAAAAAACGTCTTTAATTGACGTTAAAAATTATTATTCAATTATTTTATCTGTTAATTAGTGTTCTTAATCGTACGCACAAGATTATGTCAACTCCTTTACGAATCCAAAATTACGCTTCGCAATCATGAACGGATAAAATTACACATTCATGGTTTTGGTTTCGAATAAGGTTTTTGGAAAGTATAGATAGGCTTAAATTTTTTGAATGGATAGATCCGATTGATATTCAAGAGATCGTACTTAAGCAACAAAAGTTATACAAATTCCGAGCTCTACTTTTGCCCTTATTACGACATAATCCCCTACAATATTATTTAATAATGGTTATCCCCCAAAATAGTTGTTTAACATGATAAAGCTATATCTTAACTCATGCAGCATGCATTTTTGACCGATGCCAGGTCAAATTACTATGACGTCTCATATTAATATATTAATACCGATGGCATTTAATTGCCTTTAGTTTAACCCAAAAGTACTCATCACTTTGCAACGGTGCGGTGAACGACGAACGTTGACGAAAGTCTATTAGATGAAGTAGAGCGACGTACGATGATTACGCGGGAACTAGTGGTGACGATCTGATGGGCCATGGCCCGGAACTATGTTTAAACTTGCCATTAAAAATTGGCGGCCAGCGCTAGGACATTCAATGACTTGTCCATAGTCTCGGTTCGGGACGGACGAGCTAGTGGCATCCTCTGGAATCCCTCAGTCGACTTGATTTGGCTCCAAATTCCCGATCTCCATCAGCATTGAAAAAGATAATCGTAATGATCCCTTTGTACCAGTGTTCCCGGCTTTTATATGTTTGAGAGTGCTTGAAATTGCATCCAATCATGTACGGTATTTTTCGAGGTCCATCGTCTATTGGTTATTTATTTTGGCGCGAAAATATCGCGCACTGTACCGTGGTGTATCCCATGGGTCTTAACCCTACCTTAACTTAACTTATCAGATACTGGCTTCGGTTATTGAGATAGCATGCAAAGATTTTTTATTTACGGCTTCTATAGCCTTTTGACACTTTGACGACCAAGCGGCGCTCGAAAGGGGCTTTACCATTTACAAACAAACCGACTTTGTTCATAGAAAATACTTGGCGACTAAGTGGCGCCCAGAAGGGGCTAAGACTTCCAGGTATGGCATTTTATACGAAAGAAAGTGAAGGTATACTTTTAAACTACTGCATGGGGGACAATAACGAGTGGCAGCTCGCAAGGACAACGGTGGAGATTCCATCGATAAACAATCATAGGTCCTCAATATAATTTTAATATCGGGTTTTCGTTGAGTGCAGTCGCAACATTTTTCTCTCTCTATGATTATCGTTATCTAACTTATCTTATCAATATGACGAAACGCGGTACCGGTCTCTTCGGAGTGTGTATTGCGTTAGTGTTTATTTTACCGTTTTTTTGCCTCAAAGGCTCAGTTAATTCTCTTGCGTGTAAACGTGCTATTCCTGCGTTTCGCATTTCGGCTACGTCGCATTGTTTTGATGTCGTTACTTTCAATGGCCATCAATTTGTTAAGAGTAAACCTTTGACTATTAAGCCTCTATGCAGCCAGTGCAGTAAGTTAACTTTTGTCTCCATTATTCTGATTTTATCGGGCGATATTGAGGTGAATCCGGGACCTACTCTTAAGAGTCGTTGTAAAGTCTGCCTCAAGTCTTTTCGTAAGCCTCAGAAACGTTTTCGCTGCAGTGTGTGTGATCTCGACTTTCACGTCAAGTGTGTTTATTCGAATGTTTTAAAAAAATCTCTTCATCTTGAGGACTCTGGCTTCGTGTGTTTAAATTGTGGTTTACCTAGTTTCAATGACTCTTTTTTCACTGAATTTACCTCTGGCGATAAAGATAAGAGGGCTCTCAATATTAACGCTGACAGAAGTACAAAGAGATCAAGATCGCTGATCTCTTTTCATGTGGCGAATGTAAGAAGTTTAAAAAATAAATTTCTCGACTTATCAGTTTTTGTGGAACGGAACTTACCCGATGTTATTGGACTTACTGAGACATGGCTTAGTGCGGATATTTCTAGTACTGAGTTCTTTACTGAAGACTATGTAGTGTTTCGTAATGATCGTGAAACTAGGGGTGGTGGAGTTCTTTTGGCTATTAGCCAAAATCTCTCGCCTGTCGAGACTGTCATTGATAATGAACTATATAAGACTGCCTCTGGCAAACGTCTTGAAGTCGTTTTTTCGTCCGCTAAATGCGACTCAAGATCAATTCTCTTTGGTTGCGTTTATGTCCCCCCTCCGGTTACCCAAGACTACATATTGAGTTTATGTTCTCTACTCAGTGAGATAACAGATATTATTAACAGTCATAATATCTTTGTCTTGTTCGGTGACTTCAACATGGCATGCCTTGGTGTTAATAGACCTGTCCCAGATAGTCTACCTTCGTTGGACTTATGAATGCGTATCCAATCTCGGTCTAACCCAAGTTGTCTCTGATAGCACTAGACTTGGCAATACTCTTGACTTGGTTTACATTAATGAGCGTCGCTTCATTAAGGAAGTTAAAACAATCGATAATCTTCCTGGTTGCGATCATGATGCGGTGACTGGTCTAATCGCATGTGAACGTGCAACGCCAAGAAGCTCATCCACGGAAGTTCTACAGTTGAGTCACGCTGATGTGAAGGGCTTGAATGGCCTGATAGAGCATGCTCCGTGGCATTTAGCGTTTAGCGAGGACATTAATCAAACATGGGACTTTTGGTTACAATTGTTTTGGTCTTGTTTTAAGGACAGTGTTCCTTCAAGGACGGTATACTCAAAGAGATCTCGGCAGCCATGGATTTCTGGTGATATTGTTCACCTTGCTAATGTGAAAAGAACTTTATACAAACTTTTTAAGTCTAAGCCAACTGAGGCTAACAGAGCTAAATACAGACGGTCCTGTAATTTGATAAAAGCTAAAACTCGCTCTAAATTTAATGATTACGTGAATGACTTGTCCTCTAAGATTAAGGACAAACCGGATAAGTTTTGGAAGTTTGTCGCTCGCAAAACTAGAATACCTATACCGAACTTTATGAATATTGATAATACCCCTGTCACTGACGCTTCTTCGATTGCGACAATGTTTAACTCTTTTTTTCAATCTTGCTTCAATAAGTCTGACTCAATCCCTCTTAATGTTGCTTCATTGCCTAATCCGACTAGGAACCCAGATCTCGTTTTTACTCCCGGTTCCGTTGCTGCTGCTATAGCACGCTTAAAGTCCAGTTCTTCGTCTGGGCCTGAAGGGGTTTCTACTAAAATGATTAAACTGTGCACTACGAGCATATCTAAACCCTTGTCAGAATTTTTTAACTACTCTTATAGATTAGGTAAACTACCTGATGCCTGGAAGAAGGTCAATGTAGTACCCCTTTATAAAGGTGGTTCTTTGAGTCGTTCAGAGCTGGAATCTTATCGACCAATATCACTTTCTTCCGTCTTTTGTAAAGTAATGGAATCTATTATTTGTGAGAATCTCCTCGAGTTTTGCTCAAAAAATAATGTTCTTCCCGAGCGTCAGTTTGGTTTCCGTAAAGGATTTAGCTGTACAACTCAGCTTGTACAAGCTTTCCACTCTTGGGCTCTCACCCTTGACACCATTAATCCTCCTGACGTACACGTAGTAATTTTTGATTGGAAGAAAGCCTTTGACTCTGTACCCCATGATCGTCTCGTCTCTAAGTTACAGGCTCTAGGTATCGGTGGTAATTCCTTGCTCTGGGTCTCGGATTTTTTGAGGGATAGAATGCAGAGGGTTGTCTATCAGGGTCAATCCTCGAGTTTTCTTCCTGTTACTTCTGGGGTACCTCAGGGCTCTATTTTGGGACCACTACTTTTCAACTTATACGCTCATGATATTCCGATGATCATATCTGCACAAAGCACTCTCTGGCAATATGCAGATGATTCCTTTTTATCTCGTGCTATTAGGACACTGCAGGATTCCGTAACTCTTCAGAGTGACATTGACGCAATCTTTGAATGGGGTTTGCTTAATTTGCTTAATTTAAATATTAAAAAGTGTTCTTTCATAATTTTTACGAGGCGTCGCAATGTACTAAATTATGATTATAAGATTAATGATTTTTCTTTGCCTCGTGTTTTCAAGTGTAAATTGCTTGGTATAATATTCTCAAGTGACCTTAAGTGGTCTAACCATGTTATTTATATAACCGCTAAGGCCCGTCGCATAGCTGGTTTGATTCGTAGAACGTTTGGACGTTCGAAAGCGTCGCTTATATCTTTTAATGCTCTGGTTATTCCATTGCTACAATATGGTGTAGAGGTCTGGTCACCTTATTTAAAGAAAGATATAGATTCTATCGAGAGGGTTTTGCGTTATTTTACATCCTTTTACCTTGGTCAACCTTATATAAATTTTTCCATGAATCGCAATCGTGTAAGATTGGATTATAGTACTCGTTTGAAACAATTGAATTTTTTGCCAATGTATTTGTTAAGTCAAAAAGCTGGTTTAATTTTTTTGTTTAGAATCATTAACGGATGCTATTATTTTCCCCTTTTAGACTATATTAGTATTAACGAGAGGCATGAATGCTTAACTTTTTTACCTCTCCGTGTGACGTAGTCCAGGAGAGGTTCTGTAACGGCCGTGTCTGTGTGTGTGTCTGTGTG